>NW_027361796.1:2710000-3310000 GCF_039654945.1 Dendrobates tinctorius
ATTTCTCCTTTTACCCTTGGGAAAATAAAAAATTGGGGGCAAAAAGATCATTTTTGTGAAAAAAATAAGATTTTTTGTTTTTTACGTCTCTACCTTATAAACTTCTGTGAAGCACTTGGGGGTTCAAAGTGCTCATCACACATCTAGATAAGTTCCTTAGGGGGTCTATGTTC
Organism: Dendrobates tinctorius; assembly: GCF_039654945.1. Lineage (NCBI taxonomy): Eukaryota > Metazoa > Chordata > Amphibia > Anura > Dendrobatidae > Dendrobates > Dendrobates tinctorius. Next base: position 2,710,174 of record NW_027361796.1, read on the forward strand.
TGAAATGGTGTAACTTGTCAGGGGTTTTCACTGTTTAGGCACATCAGGGGCTCTCCAAATGCAACATGGTGTCTGATCGCAATTCCAGCCAATTTTGCATTGAAAAGTCAAACAGCGCTCCTTCCCTTCCGAGCTCTGCTGTGCGCCCACACAGTGGTTTATGGGGTATCAGCATATTCAAGACAAATTGGGCAACAACTTTTGGGGTCCAATTTCTCCTGTTACCCTTGGTAAAATAAAACAAATTGGATCTGAAGTACATTTTTTGTGAAAAAAAGTTAAAAGTTCATTTTTTTTAATCATTCCAAAAATTCCTGTGAAGCACCTGAAGGCTTAATAAACTTCTTGAATGTGGTTTTCAGCACCTTCCGGGGTGCAGTATTTAGAATGGTGTCACATTTTGGTATTTTCTATCATATAGACCCCTCAAAGTATCTTCAAATGTGATGTGGTCCCTAAAAAAATGGTGTTGTAAAATGAGAAATCGCTGGTCAACTTTTAACCCTTATAACTTCCTAACAAAAAAATGTTGGTTCCAAAATTGTGCTGATGTAAAGTAAACATATGTGGGAAATGTTATTTATTAACTATTTTGTGTGACATATTTCTCTGTTTTAAGGGCATGAAAATTCAAAGTTGGAAAATTGCAAAATTTTCAAAATTTTCACCAAATTTCCATTTATTTCACAAATAAATGCAAGTCATATCAAAGAAATTTTACCACTATCATGAAGTACAATAATGTCAGAATCACCGGGATCCATGTGAGCATTCCAGAGTTATTACCTCATAAAGGGATAGTGGTCAGAATTGTAAAAATTAGTTTGGTCATTAACAGGCAAACCACCCTTGGGGGTAAAGGGGTTAAAGTACTCTGTAGCCTGTTTGCCTCAATTTACTGTAGGTCTAATTCTCTTTTATGTTTCGTTTTTTTTCTTTCGTTTGAACAGTTGTTGCCTTTTTATCATTTCAGTGACTTCTTTGCTGTATTGTATCTAGTACATGTATTTTCATCCAGGCACAACATTCCTCTGCTTTGAAAATTGTGCCCTTTTCATCTTTTCATTAATTTAGCTGCAAGAACTTACAGGTGTTCAGGTCACCTCTGTGCACTGCTTCCCACAACACATCTGTTCCGAGGAGATGCAAAAGCCGCAAAAAGCCAAAGCAATTGACACTGACAGTAATTGCAGGTCAGATTTTTTTCACATATACATAGTTTAATTTATCTGCTGCTTCTTAGTTTCAAACTTTGTTTTGCAATGATAAAAGAAAAAAATATATAACATGCCTGAGAATCTTTGAATGTCTTAGGAAATCTTTAAGAAACTTTACTCACATTTTCTGTCTTTGTTTTCTAATTCCAGTGAAATATTATTGGATTCAGTTCATTTGATTTTGGTATGATTTGTGTATATATTATTTGTGAGGATGAAATGAATATTCAGATATCCACTTCAACTTCCCCTGGCATGTCCTTCTTCATGATGTTCTTATGGAATGCCTGTTCACCATTCTGTCTCCAGATGGGCAATTTCTTTTGTAACCTTGCCCTAAGATGAAATAAAGTAAGGTCAAACATATTTAGTTAATAAAATTCTGCATGTATGTAATTATATCTGCTCCACCTCCATATCAAATACTCGAAATACTTAAAGTCAACCGATAATCTCTTCTGTGGAATAGATGTCTGCTGATAGTTACTTCTGTCAAGGGAGATTTGCACATCTCTTGTTCATAATCACAACTTAGAGAGCGTCAAAATACTTCGACAAGTATGTCAATAATAAGGACAACTGCTTGCAAGAAAAAAAATAAAGTTCAACATCAGTAGTAAGTAGGTTCACTAAAGTGTGCTAGAAAAAAACATTTTTATTTTGTAAAATCTCTCTTTGACATTTTGGGGGCAATTCATTAAGATGTTTATGCTAGAAATTTGGTATAAACACTTCAATAAGACACAATATTTTTGTGCAACTTGGCAGTTGTACAAAAATATTGCAACTTTTGGCATTTACACGCCAGTACCGGCCAGCTATCCCAATATGGGTATAGTGTGGGTCGGGTCCACCATGTATAAGCTTCTGCACCTCAGCTAAAAGTGGCATTTACCAAACGCAATCGACTCAGATGACCACAGATATGAAGATGACCAAAGGGAGATCAAAAAAGAGGGGCTCTCCAGCCAAACTGATGGAATTTTTCCCACAGAATACTCACGGCACCTCCTCACCACAGGAAAGAGAACCATCTTCTCCTGCTCGCTCAAAGGCCTTGCTCTCAGGCAGGTCCTCTATTCAGTCCGGTGGGGAGCAAGACAAAGATTCAGCCGATGCTCTAGTCAATAAGGTGATGATGCAAGACATGCTTAAGTTGCTCCTGATCTCATTGAAGTAAAACATTAAAGCAGCAATCGGTGAATTAAGGGAGGAAATAAGATCTTTGCGGGATCACACGGATCACATAGGGTCCAAGATGGCGGAGTGCGCGGTTCCTCATAACAATCTAATATTTCAGGGGAAACAAGGGAGCAAACAGAGAGCAAAGAGGGTTTTTTCTCAGGTGGTGATAACTTTGAAACATGTAGATATTAAAAAACGCATTTCTTCATCCTGTGTTTCCTGAGTCTTTTCCGTGGAACCTCACCATCAGCACAGAAAAACCACTGAATTTCTACTGCAGATAGTGATCTAATAGACACACAATATGCATTTGAGAAAGACATGCAACAGCTAAAAAACAAACTATGAGTTCTCGAAGATAGATCTAGCTGGAATAATGTCCAGATTAGGGGCATCCCAGAGACTGTAGCTGACTCAGACTTAGGTCCCTTTTATCATGATCTTTTGCAAACAATTATGCCTGAAATGGATAACTTAGATCTAATGGTGGATCACATTCAGAGCACCTAAACCGAGAGGGCGAAATCCAGCATTCCCATGTGATACCCTTGCCAGATTTCACTTTTTCAAGATAAAAGTCCTCCCTGAGTAACCTAAGGCACAAACTGGAGATCTCTGATCATTATCAAGAAATAGCTGTTTATCCAGATGTATCTGCGGCCACTCTGACCAGTTGTTGTGAATCTGCCACACTCACTAAAGTGTTTAGGGATTCCATCATCCTTTACAAGTGGGGCTTCCCAGTCAAACTTGTGGTTAATTAAGATGGTGTAGTAGGGGGCTGGGCTAGGGGGGTGGACCACTGCTTACCAGATGAGGCAAAGACGAGACGGAGACAACTTCCACTTGTAACAGTTCCGGATTTATTTGTCGTCCTCCTGACGACCACCAAACACGCACCGCAGCTTCTTTACACCACTGTATCGCCAGGCCCGGGTACCTATTCTTCAGCTCCAGTCGCAGTAACGCACCTCATAGATCTTTCACTGGGGGCTGTCCTAGACCAATCTACCCCCAGCGCTTCACCTGCCTGGTCGTCTTCCAATCAGTACCCCCGGGGCCTCGTCTGTCTTGCGGTACGTCGAGTCAGGGTCTCCCCCATGGCTGCCTCTTCTCCTCTGCCTGTCCTGCAGTCCGTCGGGTCAGGGCCACCCCCCTGACTGGCTCTCCTTTGTCTGTCCCCCTGGCCGAGCTCTTCTCACTTTCTCCGTCTTCTTCTGAGCTCCTCCCGGTACTAAAACTCTCCTGGAGCCCCGCCTTCTTCTATTTATCCCCTTTCTCACAGGGGAATTTCCCACCCGGGCTCCTATCTCCCCGCCCCCCATGACTAAGCGGATTCCTAAGCCCTAAGCTGATGTTAAGTCCTGTACTAATCTCCCCTGCCATCTTGTGGTCATTTCACGGTACTGCACTCCCTTTTCTGTCTTTCCCTGCTGTTACCTTTCTATCCTGTCAATCTCTGTCACTAGTGCACAAACCGTCCCCTCCTTCTACCAGTCATTTCCGCCTCAACAGTTTGAATTTCTGCTCGCATTTTCTTCCTGCTTAGCTACGCCCCCTTTTCTCGAGCATAGGGAACATCCAGTTACTCTAAGCGCTCCACCCTGTAACTTAGGTGACAGACCCGATGGTTTTGTACCAGTTATGGATGACACAAGCCTGGCTTGCTTCTTCTCCTTACATTCCCCCCTCTTTGTGCTCACCATTCCACGGGCGAGAGTTCTTGCAATATGCGTTGACATTCTTTTATGTTTTGAAAAACTTGTTGCCAAATAAAATTATCCTAGTCAAATCAGTTAGGGGGTTTTCCTGCGGTTGAATGTTCGGAACGCCGTAAACTGGGGATTTCAGTTGGTTCTGCTTGGGTACCCAAATCCAGCTTAATAAGCAAAGGTGAAGGTTCACTCCGCCCTGGAGAACCAGCCCTTGTAGGAATCTCAGAAGTCTCAGATCTTTGTTCTTCTTGTGATTCTATACATGTAGACTCACAGTACTCGTCATCTTCTTCATCACTAGCAATGGGTAGAGAATCCTCAAGAGCATCGGATTCTTTTTCTTCTATTCGCAGTGGATGTCTACTGTAGACACACAGTGGCGTAACATGTTTCGGTGCACAACACGAGTAGGGGCATCATCGTCCTCTTCGAGCTGGACCTCGTAAACAGATCCATCAGAATTGACTCGCCACCGTACATGGTACAGTGTTTTTTCCCATCGATGATCTAATTTGTCTCGAGGACACTTCTCTCTAACTAGTACCTAGTCTGTGGCCTGTGGAGCTGTCCCCCTTAGAGGAGTTGTCTCTGTATGTTCCAACTCTTGGAAACGGGTCTGCACCAGACGATGTAGAGTCTGTAGTCAATGACGATGTTCTTGGACCCAGGTTGACACCTCCATCTGTGGGTAGTCTTCCTCAGGGTCCAGCTCCAACTAGGTGATCTCTTGACCTTGCCGGCCGAAAAGTAGAGTATAGGGTTTGTATCCGGTGGTGCTATATACCCGATCGTTATACACCCATACGAGCTCTGCTACATAGTCTAGCCAATGGGCCTTACGATCCTCTTCTAGGGTTCTCAGCGTTTGGATGAGAGTTCAATTGAACCGTTGACATGCTCCATTGCCCTGAGGATGATATGCTTTAGACAGCAATCCCTGCAGATCCCCACCAGCCATTGATGGTGACCCGGCACCTTTACAAGGATTTTAGCATATGACTAGCCTCTATGTGACACCACAGGGATTTTCATCCCTCTTCTCTATACCCTTCTCTTGTATGGCACTGGATTAAGCGATTGTGTGATAAAGGCTCGGGTGGAGCCAAAACGTTTTGTATATATCGCTTCCACTGCATTATTCTGTTACACTCCCAGAATGTATGTTAAAAAAATTTAAACTATTTGGCATCATAATCCACCAAGAATTTTACCTTCACACATGGTAGCTAATGTCCTGGCTATTAAGAGCCCAGATGGTAGATTCTCCACAGTAGCTGTTTCCAGATGAACTTAAACCCCTCCTAGCGGGGTACACGCTTGAACAGGTAGTGACAGCACACTTTGTCCAGGAGGTAAGTCAAGCTTAGTCGTGGCCGGTATGATCACCTTCCCTAACACCTTTCCTTCACAGGAGACCTCTTGTGCCTGGGCAGTCTGGATCAATTGCTGAAATACTTTCCTTTGTGGAGTATGCAGACCCCAATTGTTTCAAGAATGCGTTTTGAGATTCACTAATCAGAAGACTTCTGAACTCTCTGAGTACATTCATTCCAAGCGTAACGGTATGTCCCTGTATGGGGTGACCCGCGGTCAACAACACTCCTTTACTGCCCAGGTCTTTGCCGCAGACTATAATATGCATCCACGCCACCACTGCGACTGGTTTGGGTAGTTGATTGGCGGCCGTCAACTTGATCACTGGACCCAACTCTGGCATTACAGCTTCTGGAAATTGTCTTTTAAAATACGAGATTACTTGAGACCCCGTGTCTACAAGGCAGTGTACGACCCGTCCATCTATTTTGGCCCATACCAAGAGACTCACTGACACTAAATTGATGGGACTATCAGTATTCCTTTCGGGCTGTTCTGGCTCCGGGCGGCGTCCCCCAGCCTTGGAGCCCTTTAGTTTAACACTAGAACTACCGCATGTTTCATAATACCTATAACTACCATTAGGGGTCATTTTGACCCCCATTCAAAAGTACTGACTCTGGAGTAAAAATAACTTTTTTGTTGCCAACAAATTAAAGAACATTTATTTTAACTTAGTAGGAACAGTGTTAAGATCAAGTACAGCACGCATTTTCCTTTTACATGGTCATAGCATGCGGTGTCTAACAGTTAACACAAACAGTACTTTCTTCCACTTTCCCAGTGCATTTTCCACAAACTGGTTTGTTATAGCTTGCGCAAGTTTTAGTTGTTTTGTTTTCGTTGCATCTTCCAACTCCACATTTTCGACGCTTGCGGATTTCTTGTCCTTTTGTTTGTGGTTCAGACATTGCGGATGATGGGCCACTTCTTCTGACTCATTTTCAGATAAATTCTGAAGACATTTCAAAATTTCATCACTTGTCAGACCCCTCTGTTTACTCATGCTTCAAATATATGTCACAATAAGGAACTTGTAAGATCGCAGAAGTAATAAAACGACACTTTACAAACATGCAGACTTGTAGCTTCAACTGTATTGTTTGCTACTGAAGTGCAGACAGAAATCACTACAAGAGACATGGATCAAACATGTTCAGACAAGTTTAGACAAAACAAAATGCTGAATCATCCCTGATATGCAAAGATACAATTACACTCTACAACTAGGGAGAAGCACTGTGAATTTCTGTACTCTGTAATATTAGGTGACTTGCCTACTACTACTTTTATGTATGGGGTCAAATTGAACCCTTCAGTACTTATAGGTATGAATTGTAAAATACGGGCCCCTGAAAAAGTTACAATTCATTTTTGTGTCCTAAAATATACACTACCATGAATAAATAAAAGTCACAAAAAGTCAGAACTCATTTGTTAAAATTTTAGAAATTATAGGAAAAAGAAATAGCAAAAGGGTCAAAATGACCCCTCCGGTAGTTCTAGTGTTAACAGGGGATGTTTTGGGGGCTGCCCATGTTGCGGTCAGAACCGGGCCATATGACCTAATTCCCCACAAAGATAGCACGCTAGGGGCTCTCTTCGATGAGACTCTCTTTCATCCCGACATGGCACTGAGGGGGTTTTGTTACTGGGTGTACTTATCGAGGTTACCTTCTTTTTAGTCTCAATCAGATCCTCTCTCATCGATTGGATCTCTTTTCTTAAATCTTCCACCCATCCTGGGTCAGCAGTTGCTTTCACGGCCGCCTCTCCGCTCTGGACCTTCGCCACCGGGACTGTCACCCCCTGTTTCTGTTCGTGTGTGCATGCCTCACTTCCCACCTCTGCAAAGTTCAAATGTAAATTCACACGCAAGCGCTCTCGCAGGGCCTGCTTAAGCAATGTGTCTCTCATCCCAGTCATTAATTGGTCGCGCAAAACCACATCAGTTGGCCCTACTCCCAAGCCGTCATTTCTGACTATGGCGATATGGGTTTCTTGCAACGCATTCATATATTGGGTCAACGTCTCCCCGACTCTTTGACCTCGATGTAATTCCCCTACATTTGTGGGGTCCCCATGGGCCTCCTCTAGTATCTGCAGTACTTTATCAAGGGTGTCTCGCTCACTGGAGTGCTGCAACATAACTAGACTTCTCCCACTTGTAAAATAATGCGTATTCTTGTAAAATACTCAGGACTAGTTACCAGAAAAAAATATAGTGGTTTATTTGGATTCTTCCATCAAAGAAAAGATTATTACAGAAAAACATAAAAATAGGTGAATGATTATAAAGAGATTGTCCATTTGTTCATAGCAAAACTTATATCCTTCTTTCTCTGGGATCTCACATGGCAAATGGCATCTGTCTCTCTTAGGCTTCTTCGTAGTAAAGTTACATACCAGCGGTTCAGCTATGTCCGTGCAGAGATGACATCCTTGCGTCTGTGTCTCATGATGGTGAGGGAGCAAGCGCGCCCTCTACAGTGAGCCATGAATTATATACGTCTCTTAAAGCACGTGATCTCTGTATATATGGAGCCGACCTTTTACCATGAGCTAAACTTAAATATGTAGTGGAGCTGACATTTACCGCTTGCTAAAATAGCACATGCAGTGTCAGTGGAAGGCAATGTCCAGTGCAGCACTGAGTGTAATAAGAATACAACTTCATAACTAATATATAAATCCATAACTAATAATATTTAACACCACTATATCAGCACTCTGGCATATTCTGAGAAAAGAGCAAAAAGAGGCCAATCTAATAAGGGACAAAAAGCAAACTGGCACATACAGTGACATAAGAATGAAAATTCAGCACAGCCCCAGCCGGGGCTGGCTGACCACACAAAAAAACTGAATGGACCAAGCCAAATCAAATGTGAACATTAGCAGAGAACACTTAGCTTGAAAAGGCAGGAACTGAACTGGAAACTAAGACCTCAGGAGGCAGGAAAAAATCACCAGCATGCGAATTGGTGAGTTGGCTGTCTTAAATCCAGTCTGAGACTCCAGATGTCCAATCCTCATTCTCATTACCAGGTGGTAGGTCTCTGTTAATTAGATCAGCTTCATTACCTCCTGCCACCACCAGAGGGAGCCTGGAAAGAGAACTCACAACTCCTCGGTCAGCACAACCAGCTCCCTCACCAGAAACCAGAGTGGAAGCTTTTCTGGCATTGAGAATGTCCTCTTGTGGTCCTGGCGATGTCGATGTCCTCTATAATACTGGCAATGATGGTGTCTTCTTTTGATCCTGACGATGGCGATGCTGTGTTGTACAGTTGAGCACCGGTATCCCTTACACAGACGCCCATCGGCTTAGACCCAGGTCTTCAGGGGGTGAATTACAGCGTGTGGGGATTATTATGTCCTTATTGCGAGGGGAGCCGCAAGTTTGGGCATTTTCATTGCATCCAGATGACCCTTGTCTGATGTCAGTAGAAGCGTTTTTTTTCTGCTACGGGGTTAATATATGATGATCCGAATTGGGTCGCTACAGCCGAGGCAAAACTCAGACAGCTGAAACAAGGTTCTGGTGACACTGAGGGATATTGTACCCCGTTCAGACGTTGGTCTGCAGAAGTCAGCTGGAATGACCCAGCACTCAAAGTCAGTTTTTAGCAGGTCTGAATTACAAGGTTAAAGACTTACTCATTGCATACCCTGCACCTGCTACACTTGAGGCTGCCATGCAGTTAGCCATCAGGGTGTATAGAAGATTGAGAGACAGGCAGAATAAGGAGAAGGCTTCAATTCTGCTGGGTCCTGTTTATCAAGAGACCCCCGTGGACTATGGGGAACCGATGCAACTTGGGGCGATGTCCCCTCGTTCCCAGGAAATGGAGAGAAGGTTCTCTGAGGGGCTATGAATTTATTGTGGTAAGACTGGCAATTTTATCAAGCAATGTGAAGGTTGCATAAATCAGGAAAAGAAAAAAAGGGGTCAGGGTAACCCTCCCGTTCGTATTGCATTTTTACGGACCACAGGAGTTTCTTTTTCTGGTAGTTCTATCTGTCATGGTCATACTATGGATTTCCAAGTGATGGTGGACTGTGAGTCTGCACTGAATTTGATTGAGCAACAATTTCTAGACAAGTATAAGATTGAGTCTGTACCTTCATCATCCCCTTTTCCTGTAGTGGCGATTGATAACACTCGGCTAGAGCATGGGTGCGTTTCTCGAAAGGTTACCGGGTTTCCACTCACTGTGAGTATGGAGCACCAGGAATCTTTAGATTTGTTTGTACTTGACAAATTGCCTTTTCCAGTCATTCTGGGGTTACCCTGGCTAAAAGTGCACAATCCTATACTGGATTGATCGTCAAATACTATAAAATCCTGGTGTCAGGGGTGTTATGGGAAATGTTGTGATGTACACATCGCTGCTGTGGTGAAAAATGAGCTACCTGAAGCCATTCAGGAATTCTGGTAAGTATTTTCTGAAGTTGAGTCACAAGCACCTCCTCATTGTCTACCAATCCACGTTGCGACGACATGAGCCTGGGCTGTGTGTAATCACCCTGTGTGATTCCTTGCTATATGTCCTCGTGCTCTGCCTGCAGTGCATCCTCTTTAATTGTGAGCAGAGAGGTTTTCAGAATGCTGAGAAGCGGGATGGTGATGCTAATTATGGCATCATCGCTGCTCACCATCATGGCGCAGTCCTCAAATTTCTGGAGGATAGTACGTATGTCTGACATCCATGTCCACTCCTGAGGTCTTATGTGTGGAGTCTGAACTGAATATTGACAGCCTTGTTGATGCTGATAGTCAACAACTGCCCGCTTCTGCTCACAAATCCTTTCCAACATATGAAGTGTAGAGTTCCAACGCTTGGGGACTAGAGTTGAGCGACTTTTGGTTTTTTAGGGTCGAGTTTCGTTTCATGAAACCCGACTTTTCCAAAAGTTGGGTTGAGCAAAATCGGCCGACTATAGGGAAAAGTCGGGGGTCCGACTGAAACACGAAACCCAATGTAAGTCAATGGGGAATTAAAGTCGGCAGTGACAGGAGGACAGGAAACACACCTACAGTGCCCATTTGAATGACAAAAGCATCAATTCTTATTACTTAAGCTTGTCAACCTTAATTTACTTCATAATACTAGTTACGCACTGAAAACTGGGGGTTATTTGGCTACAGTTGTGGGGGGGTAGGGCTGGCTCCAGGTTTTCGTGGGCCCAGGGCCAAAGAGCGCCCCTTTAACACATACCACAACTCATGATGCTCCGATACGGCAGAGAAATAGCAGTATAGTACAATGAAAAATACTTCACTTCTTACATCTCATGACTGATATCCATTTTAAATTCTCCAATACCTCCAAAAATGGACAGTATATTATTCCATACAGTATTATGGCCAGCGCTTAGTGCGCTATACAGTGTAATGAGGCCCATATATTTCTCCATATGGAATCATTGATCCCATATAATGTTTCAAACCGTATATGATGAACTCCACATAATGCTATAGTATATGTTGGTCCCAACGGATGAAGCTCCACTGTCTTATGGGCCCAAATAATGCTCCATATATAATGGGCCCCATTTCTACTGCTCTAGTGTATAATGGGCCCTGTAAATGCTGCTCCAGTGTCTGATGTCCACCTTTGGAATTCTCCAGTGTATGGTGGGCCCCATATATCATTCACCAGAGTATAATGCTCCCCAAAAATTGCTGTCCCAACATTGAAAACAATTACATAAGTCTCCTTGCTAGGGAATCCCTGCACTACTCTGAACTCCTTGTCGTCCCCATCTTCCATCTCACTGCACTTGGCTGTTTAGGCCCTCCCACCGGCAGAGACACTTTTGCGTACTATGCGGTGCCCTGTGCCAGTGCCATCGCCCATGAGTATGCCCCCCACCTGCTCAAGGAACCTGCACTTTCATCTGCACCTTCCTCTTTGTCACCGCGTAAGGTGGCATAGTATGTGGGAAGGGGAACCTGAGTTTCCTCTGGGTCAGATTATGGCAGTGTAGAGTGCGAGGGGAATGTAGTGGTCTGGGTCAATGTACCAGCAGCATCATCCAGCAGTGGCTGGGCCTCAGTGCACTTGTGGTGTCCCCAAGAGTATGGTTGCCACTGTGGCATTACCTTCCTCCTAGGGAGTGTGTTGTCAAGCTTGGGGGCAACGAAGGATCTCTCTAGCAGTGAAACCAACACACAACACATTTCCCACTCCAGGCTAGCAGTGAGACCTCTGAACCTGACTGCTGAAGAGCTGCTCTCTGTGGTCGGGAGAAGGTAAGTTAGGGCACTCTGTGCAGGGAAGGGGAAGTGTGTGGATGTGAGAAGGGGAACTGGAGGATGAGCAGAGTTAAGGCTCACTCCTAGCTGGAGCGCATGGTCCCGATTCCGGTCTCCGAGTTTGTAGGGACACTGACGTTCCTGCAGCAGAGACCGGGGGAAGTAGCAGCTATAAATGCTCTGTACCCAACTAAGGCTCGGAGGCCCCAGCATCGACGTGTGAGAGCCAGAAGGAAAAGGCTACAGCTGTCTGCCATACAAGTAAAGTCTGAGGAACATCTGTTAGACAGGAGGCGCTTCAGTGAACCACGGTCCTGTGAGTGCTTCCCCCACAAGCGCTAGAAAGGAGACGTTCATGAAGGTACATGTTGGCGGAGAGTTGGAAGGGAGCTTTCCATTTTGGTCCCGGAGATTGGCTGAGGTCCTGACCCGGAGGACACAGCACGGAGGCAGGCATCTGTGTAACCTGCAGACTGTGAGTAAAGCTTTGGAACTGCACACTCTGGTGTCCTACAGTTATTCCAGCACCGCTACATCTGAGTACCAGCACCTACACCGCCTGTGCCTTTCCCCCATCACTACATCTACACTTCCCTGGGACTCCAGCTCCACCTGTGGGGAGCTTCACCATCTTTGCTGCACAACACCATCAGTCCCAGAGGATCTGCATGCAGCGTCGGCCTAACATCTATGTTGCCGAACACCACAGGTGGCGTCAAACTATCTATATAAACTCTTTACCATTATACCACGCCATTTACATGGGCGCCCATGGCCACCGTCCGGGTCACCGCTGCTGTGACACATCCCACTGACACCGGCCCGGTACCGAGTACCCCACAGCCCTGGGAGAGCGACCCATATGCCGACTGCTGATCGGGCGGCGTTATTCCCACGAACCTCCAAACAGCGTCCATGAAGGCAAGGTTTTTGGTTTCCGGGGGCAGTATGATTGCAAAGCTGAACCTTAAAGGAATGTCCAAAAGGGCACCACCAGGAGTGGAGCCTGTGGCTTAATTGGACTCCACCCGGGAAACCACAACCATGCCACCTAAAGAAAAGATGCACACTTTGAAAGCTTTGTCGATTCTGTGTGTGGTGTGGTATGTGTGTTTGTAGTTGTGCTAGCGATTTCTCAGCTTTATTCCGTTAACAACTGAGACTCCGGAATGCCCCCGCAGTACGCGTCAAGCTTACTAGAGGGATAAGCGAGGCTCTGGCACGTGAGATCGAGCAATAACAGGTCTAGTATTCCCGTACATGTCCAGAGCTACATGCACGCTACACTGAAAGGACCAGCTTTTGTCGCTTACAGGTGCAGATAACCTGCTGAACTCCGTTAGTGATGGGGATCTGGGATTCAGATTATTCCCCGCGAACGATGATTTCCCAGTAAGTTCAGGTCAACCGCAATTCCGGAGTTAGGCCTAACCGTCATTCCTGAAAAAATTCCGTGTCCAAACCACAGGTGCTGTAGCTTGCTTAACAGCTCGGCAGCCGTTCTCAGGCCCAGTATGGATTCAACAACATTGTAGAAAGTTGATAAAGGGTACAGTTTCACCGGATAACACGTATATATGTAGCCTAGTTTACACATTAAAAATATATGTCTATAGATCAGGAGGCAGACTCAGATGTTCTCAGGCCCAGTATGGATTTGACCAGATTGTACAAAGTTGAGAAAGGGTACTTTATCACTGGATAGCAGGTATATATAGCATAGTTTAAACATGTAAAATCTCCGTGTTCTCAGTATGGATTACACAGCAATCTAAAAAGTGGAAAAAAAGGAAATGCATTTGAGGCATACACAACTATATACTTTTGGTGTTATTTTTAAATCTTCATATATATTTCTGTCTCAGTAATACAGTCCAGCCTCTCCGCAATAGGAAATGAGATGCATACAATTACTGACATAAAGGCTAGTGATTGCAGAAATCTAGGAATTACTATTCACGGGAAAAACTTCCGTCACAATTCTCATAGGCGATGCTGACCCTCAATTAATTTGTGTGTTGAGACAGTGAAAACATTTTTTTGTGAATAAAGTCTTGCTGTATCGCACTTCCGTTGATTCCATCACTGTTACTCATCTCATCACAGGGAGCGATGTAAATATGGTGCTCACTGGCTATCATGATCTGTCACGTAACTTTGGAGTGCAAAAGACAGAAGCCACAGGCCGTAGGCGATTCTATTTGATTGGCATGAGAGGGCACATTTTAAAATGTGCTCCGGAATGTCACACGTTTGTGAGTAGGAAAACTGTGACAGCTGATGATAAACCACCACTGCATGTCATTGTGAGTCGACGTCCATAAGAAATGGAAGCCATTGATCATCTGGAGCTAGAGCCCGGCCAGCAGGACAGGGCATAGCTACATCTTAACCATCATCTTTCAGTTCAATCAATTTGTAGTGGCACTCCCAGTGAAGGATTTGACAGCCCAGACTACACAGCGGAGGAGCAGGGAGAGGTAAACATTGCAAATGCTGGGGCCCTTCCCAAGCAAGGGGGGCACACTCGCGGGCGTCGGTACTGGCACTGGGCCCCTCATAGTACGGCGGTGTGTCTGACGGCGGGTGTGCACCACCACCGTCAGAGACACTTGATTGCACTATGAGGGACCCTGTGCCAGTGCCCGCGCCCAAGAGTCGGCCTACTCACCTGTCCAGGGCAACGGCACTCGCACGGTTTCGTGCGCTAGGTGGTGACCCCGGCCATGGGGGGGGCAGCCCAGTTAGGGCGGTTTACAAAGTGGCATATGCTGATGTGGGACATTCAGCTGCTGCAAAAGGCGAAATAGGTCAAGTTCACGGAATAGGAGGAGGACCAAAGCAAGCCATTTTTCTGGCAAACTATGTGTCATCAAGGGAAGGCGGGACAAAATCCTTGGAAACCCATGCATGGTTCATTTTAATGAAGGTTAGATCATCCACATTTTGGGTTGACGGACGGGTCCTTTTTTCTGTCAGGATTGATCCAGCTGCACTGAAGACTCTTTCCGATAGCACACTTGCAGCTGGGCAAGCGAGCTCCTGTAAGGCATATTGTGCCAATTCAGGCCAGGTATCCAGTTTAGTGGCCCAATAGTCAAAGGGGAATGACCTGTGTGGGAGAACATCGATATGGGAGGAAAAGTAGTTTGTAACCATAGTTGACAACTGCTGTCTCCTGTCACTTTCCATCGATGCAGTATTACCAGTTGTGTGAGCGGTACTTCAAAATCAGTCCACAACATTGTCATGAAACCCCTGTCTCCAACGCCAATTCTGCTGTGTGCACCACGAACACCTCTGCCAAGCTGCCCCCGGCCCGTACGGCTCGCGTGAGAACCATTACCTCTGCTGTGTGCTGGGAATGCCTCAACCAACCGGTTTACCAGAGTTGCTTGTTTATTAGCCAATATTAGGTCAATGTTCTCCTGTGGCATGATGTTTTGTAATTTGCCTTTATAGCGTGGATCCAGGATGCTCGCCAACCAGTAGTCGTCATTGTTCATCATTTTGGCAATGCGGGGGTCCCTTTTTAGGATCTGCAAGGCATAATCTGACACGTGGGCCAATGTTCCCGGTATCAATGATGCACTGCGAGTGCTGGTTGGAGGAGCACTTTCTGGCAAATCCACATCCCTCCAGTCACGCACAAACCCTGTACCAGACCTTGCCACGCCAACATTTTCACTTGCCCCACGAGATGCATCCTCCTCCCCTAAGTAATCATCCCCATCATCATCCTCCTCCTCCTCTTCTTCCTCCACCTCATCCAGGAGAGGTCCCTGAGCAGACAATGGCTGAATGTCATCAAGGATTCCCTCCTCCTCTTCCTCCTCGTCAACATTGGCTGCAGACGCCTGCTCCTTAAGGTGCGTCAAAGTTTGCATGAGCAGACGCATAAGTGGGATGCTCATGCTTAGGATGGCGTTGTCTGCGCTTACCAGCCGTGTGCATTCCTCAAAACACTGAAGGACTTTACAGAGGTCTTTCAGCTTCAACCACTGCACACCTGTCAACTCCATGTCTGCTCTCAAAGTGCCTGGCCGTGTATCCTCCCACAAATGCATCATGGCCTGCCTCTGTTCGCACAGCCGCTCAACCATGTGCAGGGTGGAGTTCCACCTTGTTGCAATGTCAATAATGAGGCGGTGGTTGGGAAGGTGGAGCAATCGCTGCAGCTTCTGCATACGAATGGAGTGTACAGGCGACTGGCGGATGTGCGCGCACAGTCTTCGCACCTTATGGAGCAGGGCTGTTAACTCCGGATAATTGTTGAGGAAGCACTGTCCCACCAGGTTCAAGGTGTGAGCCAAGCAAGGTATGTGGCAGAGTTTTGAAAGGACTATGGCTGCCACAGAATTACGGCCGTTATCACTAACTACCTTGCCTGCCTCAAGATGTATACTGCCCAGCCATGACTCAGTTTGTCGCTGAAAGTACTCAGCCAGCACCTCCGCGGTGTGTCTGTCGCCCAAACACATCATCTGCAACACAGCCTGCTGACGCTTTCCACTAGCTGCTCGATAGGGGGACACCTCGTGTGCAACAGTGGCAGCTGCAGATGGAGTGCTCGTACGACTGCGCTCTGTGGCCGAGCTTTCGCTTCTGGAGGAGGAGGAGGAGTGTCAAACGCCTACAGCCAACTGTTTCCTATGCCGTGGGCTAGGCAGTACTGTCCCACCACCGCTGTCCCCTGTGGACCCTGCATCCACCACATTAATCCAGTGCGCAGTGATGGACACGTAACGTCCCTGGCCATGCCGACTGGACCATGCATCTGTTGTGAGGTGCACCTTTCCACTCACTGACTGCTTGAGTGCATGGACAATGCAGTCTTTCACATGATGGTGGAGGGCTGGGATGGCTTTGCGAGAGAAGAAGTGGCGACTGGGTAGGTCATAGCGTGGTACTGCATAGGCCATGAGTTCACTGAAAGCTGCGCTTTCAACCAACCGATAGGGCATCATCTCTTACGAGAATAGTTTGGCAATGTGGGCGTTCAAACCCAGTGTACGCGGATGAGAGACTGAGTACTTTCTTGACCTACTCATAGTCTCTGGGAGGGTGAGCTGGACTTGAGAGCTGCATATGGTGGAACTAGAGGTGGACAGGGCGGACTGAGAGAGGGTTGATGATGGTGATGGAGTTGGTGTTCTTTCTGATGGCCTAGATTCAGTCTTTCGTTGATATAACAGTGGGATTCCCTGACTGCTTTGGCCTTGCAACGACACCTCAACATTTGCTGCTGTGCTAACCGGTGGGCTTACAGTGGGGGAAACAATGTAGAGTTGCTAGCTACCTTCTTTGTGATCAGTTGCACATGTGGTACTTGAGGTTTGGTGTTGTGTCCACGCTTGCAAGTGCATGCTGGTTACATGTCTAAGCATGCAACTGGTATTCAAATTTTTCAGATTTTTCCCTCGGCTATAGGTCTTGCTGCACTTCTTACAGATAACCTTGGCCTGATCATGAGGATTTTGTTCAAAAAAGTGCCACACTGCACTTTTCCTACTTTGGAAGACATTTTGCGGCCTAGCACACTGTGCTATTTTGACCGTCTGGCAAGCTGTCCAGCAGCTCTTTTAGATTTTTGGAACCTGTCTTTGGAGTGCTCCGGGCCTGCCAGATAACAGCTGTTGCGATGTCGATGTCTGCTGTGGATGCTCCTCCTCCTCATCTGAGCTATTGGAAGCAGCACCCTCTTCCCCCAATGGATGCCAATCTGGGTCAACAACTGGGTCATCCATCACCTCCTCTTCAATGTCATGTGCTCCTTCCTCTGTGTCACCGTGTATGGTGGTATAGTATGCGGGAAGGGGCACCTGAGTCTCATCAGGGTCAGAATCTGGCACATTACACTGCGAGGACAATGTAGTGCTCTGAGTGAATGTACCAGCGGAATCATCTATCAGTGACTGTGCATCAGTGCACTCCATGTCAGATTCATCTTGGCCTGGGTAATTCACCATTTCACTTGATAACCCAGGCATGGTATGTGAAAACAGCTCCATGGAGTAATCAGTTGTATGGCCTGAGTCATCCTTCAATCTTGGTTGGGGTGAAGGACACAAGGAAAGGTGTGGTTCATGAACATGAGCCTCCAATGACGACTCAGTGCTTTTATTTTTTACAACTTCAGAAGAGGAGGCGATAGAGCTGGAGGCTGAGTCAGCAATGTAAGCCAAAACTTTTTCCTGAAGCTCTGGCTTTAAAAGCGGTTTGCCAACTCCTAGAAAACTAAGCCTTTGAGGCCTTGTGGAGCCAGACGATGACGCAGGCTCAACACCTCCTGCATTCGGTCCTATTTTGCTTTTGCCACTACCATCAGATCCACCACCAACACCATCATTACCAGCTGGCAACCTCCGCCCAATTCCACGGCCTCTTCCACCAGCCTTCCTCATTTTTGGTAAAAATGTACACAAAATCCCACAAACTATATAGTAATGTAAAACAAGGTATAAGGTGTATATAGGACAGGGGAGATGTAGAATTTCTGAACACACTTGTGGACACTGTTGGATTGTGTGAGGCCCAGTGAATATCACACCGCTATGTCACAGGCTCAATGTCGCAGGTGTGAAAAATGTCACTATAGGACAGGGGAGATGTAGAATTTCTGAACACACTTGTGGACACTTGTTATGATTGAGTCACCGTAGGAGGCAAAAATAGAAATGCTAGCTAAGTCCAGAAAACCAGAGAAGTTGGCAGCTATCGGATTGCAGACCCCTGAACCTATCAACACAACTAGCAGTAGCCGTGGGGGGCTCCTACGATGCCCTAGGCCCCTCGACCACAGCCGGAGGACTACATAGCCTAAAGACAGAAAGGGAAATCTAAACTGCCCCAGAGCAGACCCCAAAGCAAAAGGCAGCCCCCCACATATAATGACAGTGAAGCAAGAAGAAAGAGCAAAACACAGACAGAAAGATAGACTGAGCAAAGATGGGTCCAAGCTAGCTTAGATAGGAAAGGACAGGAAGGCTGCTGTCTGCAATCCGTGAAAAACCCTATGAAAATAAGAGCCAACAAACTGACAGTAAAAAAGGCCCTGAAGACGCTAGGCTTCAAAAAAGGCTATGTCAGTACTCAGGAATATTCTGAAGGCAGAGCAACAGGCAAAAGGAGATTCAGCTCACCCCAGCAGGGAATGGCAGAATCCAGAAAAGCAAGGAAAACAAAACACTAATGCAAAAAGGCAAAGCAGAAATATTAGCTTTAGATGAGCAGGAATCAGACTGGTTTCCTAGAAGTCCACAGAGAAATCACCCGCAGGCCAGAAGGGCGTCGGCAGCCTTATATCCAGTCATTAACTCTACTCAGCCAGTCATCATCATCAGCCCCAGGTGTTTGACAATCAGGCTCACTACCTTTCTTCACCAGAAGAGGGAGTTCCTCGGGCCTCAGTAGTGAAGGGGAAAATGAACTCACAACAGTACCTCCCCCTTGAGGAGGGGTCACCGAACCCTCAACCACGCCACCAGGGCGATCAGGGTGAGCCCGATGAAAGGCACGCACCAATCTTTTGGCATGAATATCAGAGGCAGAGACCCAGGAATTATCCTCCTGACCATAACCCTTCCACTTAACCAAATACTGGAGTCTCCGTCTAGCCAGACGGTAATCCAGTACTTTCTCTACCTCATATTCCATGTTACCTTCAACCAATACAGGGTCTGGAGGTGCAACCCCCGGAACAACAGGTTCAACAAACCTCTTCAACAAAGATTTATGGAACACATTACGGATTTTAAATGTGACAGGAAGAGCCAAACGAAAAGAGACCGGATTAATAATCTCCAAAATCTTGTAAGGTCCTATAAATCTAGGCTTAAACTTAGGAAAAGCCACCTTCATAGCAATATTTCTTGATGATAACCACACCATATCACCAACCTTAAACTGGGGACCAATGGTCCTATGTCGGTTGGAAAACCGCTGGGCCTTTTCCTGGGAGAGAGATAACTTATCCACCACTTGGTCCCAGATGTGGTGCATTCTCTCCACCACAGTGTCAACACCTGGGCAGGCAGAGGGCTCCACCTGCCCTGAAGAAAATCGAGGATGAAACCCAAAGTTACAAAAAAAAGGTGACATCAAAGTGGCAGAACTAGCTCTATTATTTAAAGCAAATTCGGCCAAGGGCAAAAATGAAACCCAATCATCCTGATCAGCAGAAATAAAATATCTCAAATATGACTCCAAGGTCTGGTTTGTTCTCTCTGTCTGCCCATTGGTCTGAGGGTGAAAAGCAGAGGAGAAGGACAACTGAATTCCCAGCTTGGAACAGAAAGTTCTCCAAAATCTAGACACAAACTGGACTCCTCTGTCAGATACAATGTTCTCAGGAATCCAGTGCAAGCGAACCACCTGTTGTAAAAACAGGGGCACCAATTCAGAGGAAGACGGCAACTTAGGGAGTGGTACAAGATGAACCATCTTAGAGAACCTATCACAAATCACCCAAATAACAGTCATCCTTTGAGAGACAGGCATATCAGAGATGAAATCCATTGAAATATGGGTCCATGGCCTCTTGGGGACAGGCAAAGGCATCAACAACCCACTAGAGCGAGAACAAGATTTTGACCGGGAGCACGTCCCACAGGACTGCACAAAATTCCTGACATCACGAGACAAGGAGGGCCACCAAAAAGACCGACTCACCAGATCTCTAGTACCAAAAATACCTGGATGACCAGCCAAAGCAGAGCAATGAACTTCAGACATCACTCTCATCTTCCACTGGTCAGGAACATACAACTTTCCACTGGGACAACGCTCAGGTTTGTCCTCCTGGAACTCTTCCAGAGCACGTCTCAAATCGGGCGAGATGGCAGAAAGAACTACCCCTTCGCCTAAGATGGTAGCAGGCTTGGTCACCACAGGAGAATCAGCAAAGAAGCTCCTAGAGAGGGCGTCAGCCTTGACATTCTTAGTTCTTGCAGGAAGAAACCACAAAATCAAAACGTGTAAAAAACAAGGCCCACCTAGCCTGTCTAGGGTTCAAGCGCTTAGCCGACTCTAGGTAAATCAAATTCTTGTGGTCAGTGAGGACCACGACTTGATGCTTAGCTCCTTCCAACCAATGTCTCCACTCCTCAAATGCCCATTTCATGGCTAACAGTTCCCGATTCCCCACATCATAGTTACGTTCAGATGGAGAGAACTTTCGGGAAAAGAAAGCACAGGGATTCATTTTAGACGTTACAGGATCCTTTTGGGACAAAACAGCTCCTGCACCAATCTCAGAAGCATCCACCTCTACCTGGAACGGAAGTGAGACATCAGGTTGCCGCAAAACCGGGGCGGAGGTGAATCTTCGCTTCAGCTCCTGAAAGGAAGAAACAGCCTCCGGAGACCAATTTAACACATCAGCACCCTTCTTAGTCAAATCAGTCAATGGCTTGGCAATACTAGAAAATTTTGCTATAAATTTCCGATAAAAATTAGCAAAACCCAAAAACTTCTGGAGGGCCTTCAAAGATGTGGGCTGAACCCAATCGTAAATGGCCTGTACCTTGGCCGGGTCCATTTCAATAGTTGACGGGGACAAAATAAATCCCAAAAAAGAAATCCTCTGTACTTCAAAAAGGCATTTAGATCCTTTGACATACAGGGAATTCTCCCTCAAGATCCGGAACACAGTCCGAATATGTTCCACATGAGAATCCCAATCCTTGGAGAAGATCAAAATATCATCCAGATAGATAATCAAAAATTTATCGACAAAATCTCGGAAAATATCATTCATGAAGCACTGGAAGACAGAAGGGGCATTAGTGAGCCCAAAAGGCATCACCAGGTACTCAAAATGTCCCTCCGGAGTATTAAACGCCGTCTTCCATTCATCCCCATGCTTAATGTGAATAAGATTATACGCCCCCCTGAGGTCAAGCTTGGTAAACCAGCAAGCACCTTTAACTCTGGAGAATAGATCAGAAATCAGGGGTAACGGATACTGATATTTAACAGTAATTTTGTTGAGAGCACGATAATCAATACAAGGTCTTAATGATCCATCCTTTTTGCCTACAAAAAAAAACCCCGGCACCTAAGGGTGACGAGGATGGTCTAACATGACCCTTCTCCAACGCCTCCTTAATATAGGATCGCATAGCCTCGTGCTCGGGTACAGATAAATTGCAGAGCCGACCCTTGGGAAATTTACACCCCGGGCTCAGTTCAATTGCACAGTCATAACTCCTATGAGGAGGCAGAGACGCAGACTCATTCTCACTAAATACATCATAAAAGTCCGCCAAATAATCAGGAACATCATGCGACTGAGGAGAGGTGGAAAACACTGGAGCCTCACTAAAGGCACACCGACAACCCCAACTCACCACAGACACAGATTTCCAATCCAAAACTGGATTATGAATTTGTAACCAGGGAAACCCCAGAACAATAGTATCATGCAGATTATGTAACACCAAAAACCTGCAATTTTCTTGATGGTCTGGGGCGACCCGCATTACCACCTGGGTCCAAAACTGAGGTTTATTTTTAGCCAAAGGAGTAGCATCAATCCCCCTCAAAGGGATAGGCGTCTGCAGAGGTGTCATCGGAAATCCACAACGTTTTGCAAAATCCAAGTCCATTAGGTTTAGAGTTGCTCCCGAATCCACAAAAGCCTTGGCGGAAAATGTGGACAGGGAGCAGATCAGAGTAATAGCCAGAAGAAACTTAGGTTGAACACCACCAACAGAAAACGTGTGTGCAAGGCGTTTCTCGCGTTTAGGACAGACAGAAATAATATGCGAGGCATCTCCACAGAAAAAACACAACTTATTACGCCTTCTGAACTCCTGACGCTGCTCTCTGGAAAAAACTCTATCACATTGCATAGGTTCAGACATCTGTTCAACAGGTGGCAACACCTCTCGTGCAGCTCTGCGTTCGCGCAAACGCCGATCAACCTGAATGGCTAAAGACATAGAATCGTCAAGACCAGAGGGAACAGGAAATCCCACCATAGTATCTTTTACGGCTTCTGACAACCCCTTCCGAAAGAGAGCAGCCAAGGCATTATCATTCCAGGTAGTAAGTACTGCCCACTTTCGGAATTTTTGACAGTACAATTCTGCAGAATCACGACCCTGGTTCAATGTCAGCAGGGTCTTTTCAGCCTGATCAATGGCATTAGGTTCGTCATACAACAACCCCAAGGCCTGAAAAAATGCGTTCACATTAGTCAGAATAGGATCATCTGGTTTCAAAGAAAACGCCCAATCCTGGGGATCGCCACCCAGCAAAGAGATGACAATTTTAACCTGCTGCGCGGAGCTCCCTGACGAGTTAGGCTTCAAGGCAAAAAATAATTCACAATTATTTTTGAAATTCAAAAATTTAGACCGATCCCCAAAAAATACATCAGGTGCAGGAATCTTTGACTCAGCAGCATGTGAATGAGCAAGGTAGGCGGAAATTCCCCGCACTTCCGCAGTGAGCTGCTCCACACGATCAGACAATTGCTTTATCTCCATTGAGAGAAAAAAAAAATTCCCCCTACGGCCTCAGAGATATAGAGGAAAAAATATACACACTTTTTTTTTTTTTTTTTTTTTTTTATACAATTCTTTCCTGCAATTGAGTACCCTAGGATCTGCGGTATGGCGGGTGATTCTGTTATGATTGTGTCACCGTAGGAGGCAAAAATAGAAATGCTAGCTAAGTCCAGAAAACCAGAGAAGTTGGCAGCTATCGGATTGCAGACCCCTGAACCTATCAACACAACTAGCAGTAGCCGTGGGGGGCTCCTACGATGCCCTAGGCCCCTCGATCACAGCCGGAGGACTACATAGCCTAAAGACAGAAAGGGAAATCTAAACTTCCCCAGAGCAGACCCCAAAGCAAAAGGCAGCCCCCCACATATAATGACAGTGAAGCAAGAAGAAAGAGCAAAACGCAGACAGAAAGATAGACTGAGCAAAGATGGGGCCCAAGCTAGCTTAGATAGGAAAGGACAGGAAGGCTGCTGTCTGCAATCCGTGAAAAACCCTATGAAAATAAAAGCCAACAAACTGACAGTAAAAAAGGCCCTGAAGACGCTTAGGCTTCAAAAAAGGCTATGTCAGTACTCAGGAATATTCTGAAGGCAGAGCAACAGGCAAAAGGAGATTCAGCTCACCCCAGCAGGGAATGGCAGAATCCAGAAAAGCAAGGAAAACAAAACACTAATGCAAAAAGGCAAAGCAGAAATATTAGCTTTAGATGAGCAGGAATCAGACTGGTTTCCTAGAAGTCCACAGAGAAATCACCCGCAGGCCAGAAGGGCGTCGGCAGCCTTATATCCAGTCATTAACTCCACTCAGCCAGTCATCATCATCAGCCCCAGGTGTTTGACAATCAGGCTCACTACCTTTCTTCACCAGAAGAGGGAGTTCCTCGGGCCTCAGTAGTGAAGGGAAAATGAACTCACAACAGACACTGTTGGATTGTGTGAGGCCCAGTGAATATCACACCGCTATGTCACAGGCTCAATGTCGTAGGTGTGAAAAATGTCACTGTAGGACAGGGGAGATGTAGAATTTCTGAACACACTTGTGGACACTGTTGGATTGTGTGAGGCCCAGTGAATATCACACCGCTATGTCACAGGCTCAATGTCGTAGGTGTGAAAAATGTCACTATAGGACAGGGGTGATGTAGAATTTCTGAACACACTTGTGGACACTGTTGGATTGTGTGAGGCCCAGTGAATATCACACCGCTATGTCACAGGCTCAATGTCGCAGGTGTGAAAAATGTCAATATAGGACAGGGGAGATGTAGAATTTCTGAACACACTTGTGGACACTGTTGGATTGTGTGAGGCCCAGTGAATATCACACCGCTATGTCACAGGCTCAATGTCGTAGGTGTGAAAAATGTCACTATAGGACAGGGAGATGTAGAATTTCTGAACACACTTGTGGACACTGTTGGATTGTGTGAGGCCCAGTGAATATTACACTGTTATGTCACAGGCTCAATGTCGCAGGTGTGAAAAATGTCACTATAGGACAGGGAGATGTAGAATTTCTGAACACACTTGTGGACACTGTTGGATTGTGTGAGGCCCAGTGAATATCACACTGTTATGTCACAGGCTCAATGTCGCAGGTGTGAAAAATGTCACTATAGGACAGGGGAGATGTAGAATTTCTGAACACACTTGTGGACACTGTTGGATTGTGTAAGGCCCAGTGAATATCACACCGCTATGTCACAGGCTCAATGTTGCAGGTGTGAAAAATGTCACTATAGGACAGGGGAGATGTAGAATTTCTGAACACACTTGTGGACACTGTTGGATTGTGTGATGCCCAGTGAATTTCACACAGCTATGTCAAAGGCTCAATGTTGCAGGTGTGAAAAATGGCACTATAGGACAGGGGAGATGTAGAATTTCTGAACACACTTGTGGACACTGTTGGATTGTGTGAGGCCCAGTGAATATCACACCGCTATGTCACAGGCTTAATGTCGTAGGTGTGAAAAATGTCAATATAGGACAGGGGAGATGTAGAATTTCTCAACACACTTGTGGACACTGTTGGATTGTGTGAGGCCCAGTGAATATCACACGGCTATGTCACAGGCTCAATGTCGCAGGTGTGAAAAATGTCACTATAGGACAGGGGAGATGTAGAATTTCTGAACACACTTGTGGACACTGTTGGATTGTGTGAGGCCCAGTGAATATCACACCGCTATGTCACAGGCTTAATGTCGTAGGTGTGAAAAATGTCACTATAGGACAGGGGAGATGTAGAATTTCTGAACACACTTGTGGACATTGTTGGATTGTGTGAGGCCCAGTGAATATCACACCGCTATGTCACAGGCTCAATGTCGCAGGTGTGAAAAATGTCACTATAGGACAGGGAGATGTAGAATTTCTGAACACACTTGTGGACACTGTTGGATTGTGTGAGGCCCAGTGAATATCACACCGCTATGTCACAGGCTTAATGTCGTAGGTGTGAAAAATGTCACTATAGGACAGGGGAGATGTAGAATTTCTGAACACACTTGTGGACACTGTTGGATTGTGTGAGGCCCAGTGAATATCACACCGCTATGTCACAGGCTCAAGGTCGCAGGTGTGAAAAATGTCACTATAGGACAGGGGAGATGTAGAATTTCTGAACACACTTGTGGACACTGTTGGACTGTGTGAGGCCCAGTGAATATCACACCGCTATGTCACAGGCTTAATGTCGTAGGTGTGAAAAATGTCACTATAGGACAGGGGAGATGTAGAACTTCTGAACACACTTGTGGACACTGTTGGATTGTGTGAGGCCCAGTGAATATCTCACCGCTATGTCACAGGCTCAATGTCGCAGGTGTGAAAAATGTCACTATAGGACATAGGAGATGTAGAATTTCTGAACACACTTGTGGACACTGTTGGACTGTGTGAGGCCCAGTGAATATCACACCGCTATGTCACAGGATCAATGTCGCAGGTGTGAAAAATGTCACTATAGGACAGAGGAGATGTAGATTTTCTGAACACACTTGTGGACACTGTTGGACTGTGTGAGGCCCAGTGAATATCACACCGCTATGTCACAGGCTCAATGTCGCAGGTGTGAAAAATGTCAATATAGGACAGGGGAGATGTAGAATTTCTGAACACACTTGTGGACACTGTTGGATTGTGTGAGGCCCAGTGAATATCACACCTCTATGTCACAGGCTCAATGTCGCAGGTGTGAAAAATGTCACTATAGGACAGGGGAGATGTAGAATTTCTGAACACACTTGTGGACATTGTTGGATTGTGTGAGGCCCAGTGAATATCACACCGCTATGTCACAGGCTCAATGTCGCAGGTGTGAAAAATGTCACTATAGCACAGGGGAGATGTAGAATTTCTGAACACACTTGTGGACACTGTTGGATTGTGTGAGGCCCAGTGAATATCACACCGCTATGTCACAGTCTCAATGTTGCAGGTGTGAAAAATGTCACTATAGGACAGGGGAGATGTAGAATTTCTGAACATATTTGTGGATACTGTTGGATTGTGTGAGGCCCAGTGAATATCACACCTCTATGTCACAGGCTCAATGTCGCAGGTGTGAAAAATGTCACTATAGGACAGGGAAATGTACAATTTCTGAACACACTTGTGGACATTGTTGGATTGTGTGAGGCCCAGTGAATATCACACCGCTATGTCACAGGCTCAATGTCGCAGATGTGAAAAATGTCACTATAGGATAGGGGAGATGTAGAATTTTCGAACACACTTGTGGACACTGTTGGATTGTGTGAGGCCCAGTGAATATCACACCGCTATGTCACAGGCTTAATGTCGTAGGTGTGAAAAATGTCACTATAGGACAGGGGAGATGTAGAATTTCTGAACACACTTGTGGACATTGTTGGATTGTGTGAGGCCCAGTGAATATCACACCGCTATGTCACAGGCTCAATGTTGCAGGTGTGAAAAATGTCACTATAGGACAGTGGAGATGTAGAATTTCTGAACACACTTGTGGATACAGTTGGATTGTGTGAGGCCCAGTGAATATCACACCGCTATGTCACAGGCTTAATGTCGTAGGTGTGAAAAATGTCACTATAGGACAGTGGAGATGTAGAATTTCTGAACACACTTGTGGACACTGTTGGATTGTGTGAGGCCCAGTGAATATCACACCGCTATGTCACAGGCTCAATGTCGCAAGTATGAAAAATGTCACTATAGGACAGGGGAGATGTAGAATTTCTGAACACACTTGTGGACACTGTTGGACTGTGTGAGGCCCAGTGAATATCACACCGCTATGTCACAGGCTCAAGGTCGCAGGTGTGAAAAATGTCACTATAGGACAGGGGAGATGTAGAATTTCTGAACACACTTGTGGACACTGTTGGACTGTGTGAGGCCCAGTGAATATCACACCGCTACGTCACAGGCTCAATGTCGCAGGTGTGAAAAATGTCACTATAGGACAGGGGAGATGTAGAATTTCTGAACACACTTGTGGACACTGTTGGATTGTGTGAGGCCCAGTGAATATCACACCGCTATGTCACAGGCTTAATGTCGTAGGTGTGAAAAATGTCACTATAGGACAGGGGAGATGTAGAATTTCTGAACACACTTGTGGACACTGTTGGATTGTGTGAGGTCCAGTGAATATCACACCGCTATGTCACAGTCTCAATGTCGCAGGTGTGAAAAATGTCACTATAGGACATAGGAGATGTAGAATTTCTGAACACACTTGTGGACACTGTTGGATTGTGTGAGGCCCAGTGAATATCACACCGCTATGTCACAGGATCAATGTCGCAGGTGTGAAAAATGTCACTATAGGACAGAGGAGATGTAGATTTTCTGAACACACTTGTGGACACTGTTGGACTGTGTGAGGCCCAGTGAATATCACACCGCTATGTCACAGGCTCAATGTCGCAGGTGTGAAAAATGTCAATATAGGACAGGGGAGATGTAGAATTTCTGAACACACTTGTGGACACTGTTGGATTGTGTTAGGCCCAGTGAATATCACACCTCTATGTCACAGGCTCAATGTCGTAGGTGTGAAAAATGTCACCATAGGACAGGGGAGATGTAGAATTTCTGAACACACTTGTGGACACTGTTGGATTGTGAGAGGCCCAGTGAATATGAAACCGCTATGTCACAGGCTCAATGTCGCAGGTGTGAAAAATGTCACTATAGGACAGGGGAGATGTAGAATTTCTGAACACACTTGTGGACACTGTTGGATTGTGTGAGGCCCAGTGAATATCACACCGCTATGTCACAGGCTCAATGTCGCAGGTGTGAAAAATGTCACTATAGGACAGGGGAGATGTAGAATTTCTGAACACAATTGTGGACATTGTTGGATTGTGTGAGGCCCAGTGAATATCACACCTCTATGTCACAGGCTCAATGTCGCAGGTGTGAAAAATGTCACTATAGGACAGGGGAGATGTAGAATTTCTGAACACACTTGTGGACATTGTTGGATTGTGTGAGGCCCAGTGAATATCACACCGCTATGTCACAGGCTCAATGTCGCAGGTGTGAAAAATGTCACTATAGGATAGGGGAGATGTAGAATTTTCGAACACACTTGTGGACACTGTTGGATTGTGTGAGGCCCAGTGAATATCACACCGCTATGTCACAGGCTCAATGTCGCAGGTGTGAAAAATGTCACTATAGGACAGGGGAGATGTAGAATTTCTGAACACACTTGTGGACACTGTTGGATTGTGTGAGGCCCAGTGAATATCACACCGCTATGTCACAGTCTCAATGTTGCAGGTGTGAAAAATGTCACTATAGGACAGGGGAGATGTAGAATTTCTGAACACATTTGTGGATAC
The DNA here is from genome assembly GCF_039654945.1 of Dendrobates tinctorius. Taxonomy (NCBI): domain Eukaryota; kingdom Metazoa; phylum Chordata; class Amphibia; order Anura; family Dendrobatidae; genus Dendrobates; species Dendrobates tinctorius. The sequence continues at coordinate 2,739,279 of NW_027361796.1, forward strand.
TGTTGGATTGTGTGAGGCCCAGTGAATATCACACCTCTATGTCACAGGCTCAATGTCGCAGGTGTGAAAAATGTCACTATAGGACAGGGAAATGTACAATTTCTGAACACACTTGTGGACATTGTTGGATTGTGTGAGGCCCAGTGAATATCACACCGCTATGTCACAGGCTCAATGTCGCAGATGTGAAAAATGTCACTATAGGATAGGGGAGATGTAGAATTTTCGAACACACTTGTGGACACTGTTGGATTGTGTGAGGCCCAGTGAATATCACACCGCTATGTCACAGGCTCAATGTCGCAGGTGTGAAAAATGTCACTATAGGACAGGGGAGATGTAGAATTTCTGAACACACTTGTGGACACTGTTGGATTGTGTGAGGCCCAGTGAATATCACACCGCTATGTCACAGGCTCAATGTCGTAGGTGTGAAAAATGTCACTATAGGACAGTGGAGATGTAGAATTTCTGAACACACTTGTGGACACTGTTAGATTGTGTGAGGCCCAGTGAATATCACACCGCTATGTCACAGTCTCAATGTCGCAGGTGTGAAAAATGTCACTATAGGACAGGGGAGATGTAGAATTTCTGAACCCACTTGTGGACACTGTTGCATTGTGTGCGGCCCAGTGAATATCACACCTCTATGTCACAGACTCAATGTCGCCGGTGTGAAAAATGTCACTATAGGACAGGGAAATGTACAATTTCTGAACACACTTGTGGACATTGTTGGATTGTGTGAGGCCCAGTGAATATCACACCGCTATGTCACAGGCTCAATGTCGCAGGTGTGAAAAATGTCACTATAGGACAGGGGAGATGTAGAATTTTCGAACACACTTGTGGACACTGTTGGATTGTGTGAGGCCCAGTGAATATCACACCGCTATGTCACAGGCTCAATGTCGCAGGTGTGAAAAATGTCACTATAGGTCAGGGGAGATGTAGAATTTCTGAACACACTTGTGGACACTGTTGGATTGTGTGAGGCCCAGTGAATATCACACCGCTATGTCACAGGCTCAATGTCGTAGGTGTGAAAAATGTCACTATAGGACAGTGGAGATGTAGAATTTCTGAACACACTTGTGGACACTGTTGGATTGTGTGAGGCCCAGTGAATATCATACCGCTATGTCACAGTCTCAATGTCGCAGGTGTGAAAAATGTCACTATAGGACAGGGGAGATGTAGAATTTCTGAACACACTTGTGGACACTGTTGCATTGTGTGCGGCCCAGTGAATATCACACCGCTATGTCACAGGCTCAATGTCGCAGGTGTGAAAAATGTCACTATAGGACAGGGGAGATGTAGAATTTCTGAACACACTTGTGGACACTGTTGGATTGTGAGAGGCCCAGTGAATATCAAACCGCTATGTCACAGGCTCAATGTCGCAGGTGTGAAAAATGTCACTATAGGACAGGGGAGATGTAGATTTTCTGAACACACTTGTGGACACTGTTGGACTGTGTGAGGCCCAGTGAATATCACACCGCTATGTCACAGGCTCAATGTCGCAGGTGTGAAAAATGTCAATATAGGACAGGGGAGATGTAGAATTTCTGAACACACTTGTGGACACTGTTGGATTGTGTGAGGCCCAGTGAATATCACACCTCTATGTCACAGGCTCAATGTCGCAGATGTGAAAAATGTCACTATAGGATAGGGGAGATGTAGAATTTTCGAACACACTTGTGGACACTGTTGGATTGTGTGAGGCCCAGTGAATATCACACCGCTATGTCACAGGCTCAATGTCGCAGGTGTGAAAAATGTCACTATCGGACAGGGGAGATGTAGAATTTCTGAACACACTTGTGGACACTGTTGGATTGTGTGAGGCCCAGTGAATATCACACCGCTATGTCACAGGCTCAATGTCGTAGGTGTGAAAAATGTCACTATAGGACAGTGGAGATGTAGAATTTCTGAACACACTTGTGGACACTGTTAGATTGTGTGAGGCCCAGTGAATATCACACCGCTATGTCACAGTCTCAATGTCGCAGGTGTGAAAAATGTCACTATAGGACAGGGGAGATGTAGAATTTCTGAACCCACTTGTGGACACTGTTGCATTGTGTGCGGCCCAGTGAATATCACACCTCTATGTCACAGACTCAATGTCGCCGGTGTGAAAAATGTCACTATAGGACAGGGAAATGTACAATTTCTGAACACACTTGTGGACATTGTTGGATTGTGTGAGGCCCAGTGAATATCACACCGCTATGTCACAGGCTCAATGTCGCAGGTGTGAAAAATGTCACTATAGGACAGGGGAGATGTAGAATTTTCGAACACACTTGTGGACACTGTTGGATTGTGTGAGGCCCAGTGAATATCACACCGCTATGTCACAGGCTCAATGTCGCAGGTGTGAAAAATGTCACTATAGGTCAGGGGAGATGTAGAATTTCTGAACACACTTGTGGACACTGTTGGATTGTGTGAGGCCCAGTGAATATCACACCGCTATGTCACAGGCTCAATGTCGTAGGTGTGAAAAATGTCACTATAGGACAGTGGAGATGTAGAATTTCTGAACACACTTGTGGACACTGTTGGATTGTGTGAGGCCCAGTGAATATCATACCGCTATGTCACAGTCTCAATGTCGCAGGTGTGAAAAATGTCACTATAGGACAGGGGAGATGTAGAATTTCTGAACACACTTGTGGACACTGTTGCATTGTGTGCGGCCCAGTGAATATCACACCGCTATGTCACAGGCTCAATGTCGCAGGTGTGAAAAATGTCACTATAGGACAGGGGAGATGTAGAATTTCTGAACACACTTGTGGACACTGTTGGATTGTGAGAGGCCCAGTGAATATCAAACCGCTATGTCACAGGCTCAATGTCGCAGGTGTGAAAAATGTCACTATAGGACAGGGGAGATGTAGATTTTCTGAACACACTTGTGGACACTGTTGGACTGTGTGAGGCCCAGTGAATATCACACCGCTATGTCACAGGCTCAATGTCGCAGGTGTGAAAAATGTCAATATAGGACAGGGGAGATGTAGAATTTCTGAACACACTTGTGGACACTGTTGGATTGTGTGAGGCCCAGTGAATATCACACCTCTATGTCACAGGCTCAATGTCGTAGGTGTGAAAAATGTCACCATAGGACAGGGGAGATGTAGAATTTCTGAACACACTTGTGGACACTGTTGGATTGTGAGAGGCCCAGTGAATATCAAACCGCTATGTCACAGGCTCAATGTCGCAGGTGTGAAAAATGTCACTATAGGACAGGGGAGATGTAGAATTTCTGAACACACTTGTGGACACTGTTGGATTGTGTGAGGCCCAGTGAATATCACACCGCTATGTCACAGGCTCAATGCCGCAGGTGTGAAAAATGTCACTATAGGACAGGGGAGATGTAGAATTTCTGAACACAATTGTGGACATTGTTGGATTGTGTGAGGCCCAGTGAATATCACACCTCTATGTCACAGGCTCAATGTCACAGGTGTGAAAAATGTCACTATAGGACAGGGGAGATGTAGAATTTCTGAACACACTTGTGGACATTGTTGGATTGTGTGAGGCCCAGTGAATATCACACCGCTATGTCACAGGCTCAATGTCGCAGGTGTGAAAAATGTCACTATAGGATAGGGGAGATGTAGAATTTTCGAACACACTTGTGGACACTGTTGGATTGTGTGAGGCCCAGTGAATATCATACGCTATGTCACAGGCTCAATGTCGCAGGTGTGAAAAATGTCACTATAGGACAGGGGAGATGTAGAATTTCTGAACACACTTGTGGACACTGTTGGATTGTGTGAGGCCCAGTGAATATCACACCGCTATGTCACAGTCTCAATGTTGCAGGTGTGAAAAATGTCACTATAGGACAGGGGAGATGTAGAATTTCTGAACACATTTGTGGATACTGTTGGATTGTGTGAGGCCCAGTGAATATCACACCGCTATGTCACAGGCTCAATGTCGCAGGTGTGAAAAATGTCACTATAGGACAGGGAAATGTACAATTTCTGAACACACTTGTGGACATTGTTGGATTGTGTGAGGCCCAGTGAATATCACACCACTATGTCACAGGCTCAATGTCGCAGATGTGAAAAATGTCACTATAGGATAGGGGAGATGTAGAATTTTCGAACACACTTGTGGACACTGTTGGATTGTGTGAGGCCCAGTGAATATCACACCGCTATGTCACAGGCTCAATGTCGCAGGTGTGAAAAATGTCACTATAGGACAGGGGAGATGTAGAATTTCTGAACACACTTGTGGACACTGTTGGATTGTGTGAGGCCCAGTGAATATCACACCGCTATGTCACAGGCTCAATGTCGTAGGTGTGAAAAATGTCACTATAGGACAGTGGAGATGTAGAATTTCTGAACACACTTGTGGACACTGTTAGATTGTGTGAGGCCCAGTGAATATCACACCGCTATGTCACAGTCTCAATGTCGCAGGTGTGAAAAATGTCACTATAGGACAGGGGAGATGTAGAATTTCTGAACCCACTTGTGGACACTGTTGCATTGCATTGTGTGCGGCCCAGTGAATATCACACCTCTATGTCACAGGCTCAATGTCGCAGGTGTGAAAAATGTCACTATAGGACAGGGAAATGTACAATTTCTGAACACACTTGTGGACATTGTTGGATTGTGTGAGGCCCAGTGAATATCACACCGCTATGTCACAGGCTCAATGTCGCAGGTGTGAAAAATGTCACTATAGGACAGGGGAGATGTAGAATTTTCGAACACACTTGTGGACACTGTTGGATTGTGTGAGGCCCAGTGAATATCACACCGCTATGTCACAGGCTCAATGTCGCAGGTGTGAAAAATGTCACTATAGGTCAGGGGAGATGTAGAATTTCTGAACACACTTGTGGACACTGTTGGATTGTGTGAGGCCCAGTGAATATCACACCGCTATGTCACAGGCTCAATGTCGTAGGTGTGAAAAATGTCACTATAGGACAGTGGAGATGTAGAATTTCTGAACACACTTGTGGACACTGTTGGATTGTGTGAGGCCCAGTGAATATCATACCGCTATGTCACAGTCTCAATGTCGCAGGTGTGAAAAATGTCACTATAGGACAGGGGAGATGTAGAATTTATGAACACACTTGTGGACACTGTTGCATTGTGTGCGGCCCAGTGAATATCACACCGCTATGTCACAGGCTCAATGTCGCAGGTGTGAAAAATGTCACTATAGGACAGGGGAGATGTAGAATTTCTGAACACACTTGTGGACACTGTTGGATTGTGTGAGGCCCAGTGAATATCACACCGCTATGTCACAGGCTCAATGTCGTAGGTGTGAAAAATGTCACTATAGGACAGGGGAGATGTAGAATATCTGAACACACTTGTGGACACTGTTGGATTGTGTGAGGCCCAGTGAATATCACACCGCTATGTCACAGGCTCAATGTCGCAGGTGTGAAAAATGTCACTATAGGACATAGGAGATGTAGAATATCTGAACACACTTGTGGACACTGTTGGATTGTGTGAGGCCCAGTGAATATCACACCGCTATGTCACAGGCTCAATGTCACAGGTGTGAAAAATGTCACTATAGGACAGGGGAGATGTAGAATTTCTGAACACACTTGTGCACACTGTTGGGTTGTGTGAGGCCCAGTGAATATCACACCGCTATATCACAGGCTCAATGTCGTAGGTGTGAAAAATGTCACTATAGGACAGAGGAGATGTAGAATTTCTGAACACACTTGTGGACACTGTTGGATTGTGTGAGGCCCAGTGAATATCACACCGCTATGTCACAGGCAGAAATTGGCTATTGTATGACAAACTACAAGGTGTATATAGAATTGGGCAGAATAGGAATCTCCCTAGAGTGTAGATCTGTAAGAACGGAACAAGTCCTCGACTTATCCTTACAGAGTCACACACAGATAGCTTCACTGTGGCCATGATAACAGCCGTTACACGGTACTGAGAGAGGAGCGTGCACGTACACCGCTGTCCGGTGTCCGTAAAATTGTCAAGCGCCGTGTTTTTTAAGTATACGGACTGACACATGCTGTCTCTCTATAGTTTTGAATGTGATCAAACAGCAAATATACTTAACTGTTTGAAAACCAGACAAAACTAGAAGGTGGAGATCTGTAAGAACGGAACATGTCCTCAACTTATCCTTACAGAGTCACACACAGATAGCTTCACTGTGGCCGTGATAACAGCCGTTACACGGTACTGAGAGAGGAGCGTGCACATACACCGCTGTCCGGTGTCCGTAAAATTGTCAAGCTCCTTGTTTTTTAAGTATACGGACTGACACACGCTGTCTCTCTATAGTTTTGAATGTGATCAAACAGCAAATATACTTAACTGTTTGAAAACAAGACAAAACTAGAAGGTGGAGGTCTGTAAGAACGGAACAGGTCCTCGACTTATCCTTACAGAGTCACACACAGATTGCTTCACTGTGGCCGTGATAACAGCTGTTACACGGTACTGAGAGAGGAGCGTGCACGTACACCGCTGTCCGGTGTCCGTAAAATTGTCAAGCTCTGTGTTTTTTAAGCATACGGACTGACACACGCTGTCTCTCTATAGTTTTGAATGTGATCAAACAGCAAATATACTTAACTGTTTGAAAACCAGACAAAACTAGAAGGTGGAGGTCTGTAAGAATGGAACATGTCCTCCACTTATCCTTACAGTGCCACACACAGATAGCTTCACTGTGGCCGTGATAACAGCCGTTACACGGTACTGTGTGAGGAGCGTACACCACTGTATGGTGTGAAAAAATGCACGCTCAGTACCTCACCAGGACAAAAAAAAAAATTTGGATTGCTTTTTAAAAAGCAGTTTGCAGAGCAGTGGGAAAACAGCAATGCAGCTATCAGGAAGCCTTATAAGGCAGCCTAACAACCAACACAGCTGATCCAGCAAACTATAGCCTACACTTGCACTGCACACACAGTGACTGGTGTGTTGTACAGGCAAAATCGCTAGCAGCAGAAGCAGTTTTTGGTGTCTTCTTCCCTGCCTAACGCTCTCCCTACAGAATCAGCAGCAGCAGCAGCTCTCCCTATTCTGAGAGCAGCATGAGTAACATGGTGGTCGGCGTGCACGCCCTTTTATACCCCCTGTGACGCCCCCCAAAGCAAGCCAATCACTTGCATTCCCTTCTCAAAGATGGTGGTGACCCCTGCCTATGTCATCACGTTGCCCACAGTGTCCGTGGATCCTGATTGGCTGAAAAAGGGCGGAAAACAAACTTTTAAAACGCGACTTTGGCGCTAAAATCGCAGAGCTCGTGGCCGACCTCACCCTAGGGTCGGGTTTCGTTTCATGAAACCCGACTTTACCAAAAATCGGCGACTTTTGAAATTTTTCGACCCGTTTCGCTCAACTCTACACGTTTGTCATACTGTGTGGTTTTTTTGTGTCTTAGTCTTTGCGTGGTGTGAACAGTTTCTTACTGACCTGTTCATTTTTTGTGCATGTCTCATGTGTTCTTAATCCATTAATTTTTTCCCATGCCATCTAGTTTACACCAGAATAGACCATATTTTAGTACATTCGGCGTTCATACCAAACATCCTAAATAACACTATCTAGCGATGGGTGAGCACTGAAATGCTCGGGTGCTCGTTGCTCGGTTTGAGCAAATTGGAATACTCGGGTACTCGGACATAACAACGAGCCCTATGTAAGTCTATGGGAGACCCGAGCATTTTTACCGCTATCCCCTCTTGGGGTACCTTTGAGGTCTAAAAACGTCAGAAAACACTGCTCAAATGACATGGGGACATCATGGGGATCGCCCGTGGAAGCATTTCTAACTCCTAGTTCACAGCTTTAAACAATTTTGCCAGAGTTTTATGCTATTTTTACCGGTGCACCAAATACCAAAACAAAATCAAAACGGATTTTGCTTTGAAATATGTAAAGGTACATCCTTTCCAGGTTAATGACTTGTATATAAGGCAAAATAATTAACCCCAGACCAAAATGTTCCTCCCCCACTTGGGCTATATTCAGACACAGTGTTTTTGAAGTGTTTTTCAACTTTAACATTGCTTTCAACCAATACAAATGCTTACTTTACTTGGAAATATCAATGTAACATTTAACAACCTTAGCTGGCCATGTGGTGTGTGACACATAAGCAGACACATCTTGTTTCATTTATGAAGGAGGGACTCTTAAAGTCACAGAGCCTATTTTAACCGGGGCATCAGGCAGCATTAATCTACTTAAAGGGCCATTATTAAACAGTGGGTCTCCTAAACTGTTATTGCCTATGCAGTGAGTGGATGGGCTGGCAAGAATTACAACACACCACAATACCCCTTTCATGAGAGGTACAGGAGGGCTTCCAGAAAAAAATGTTGCATTGAATGCAAGGCCTGGGTTGCCCCAAAGTTACATGCACCCCAATAAGCTTTTTCAAGCCATGTACTGGATGGCCACTGGAAAATCCACTTCACATTATTCATTTTGTACTCCCATTCTGTTTTCTTATGCATTGACTGCAAGGCCTGCCCTGCTACCAAGTCATATGCAACACAATAAGCCTTTGAACCCACATACTGGATGGGCCCAGGAAAATCCACTTCACATTATTCATTTTGTACTCCCATTCTGTTTTCTTATGGATTGACTGCAAGGCCTGCCCTGCTACCAAGTCATATGCACCCCAATAACCACAATCCCCCCTTGGAAGAAACATGTAGGAGCAGTGTCGGACTGGAGTGCCAAGGGCCCACCAGTAACACTAACTTTGGGGGCCCACTTGCATACAAATATTTCAGTACCCTCATTCACAAATTTACCTATAGCTCTATATAATAATAAACTGGGTGGTTTGATTAATGAATTATTAGATGTTGTCTTTTTCTATACAGAATCAAATGAATTATGCCAAGTACTTCTCATACAATGGGGTTGGGGGCCCAGATCTGCACAGGGGCCCACAGGGATTCCCCTGTTACCCTATGGCCCAGTCCGAGCCTGCGTAGGAGGGCCTCTTAACAAAACATGTCCCATTAAAAAGGATCAGGTCTCCTAGATTTGTAATGCCCATACACTAAGTGCATGGGCTGACAAACATTTCCCCCTGGGGGAGTAAAATTGTTAAAAATATTTTATGGGCATCACAGAGACCCTTGCCAAAAAATTTGACTGGCTGTAGCAGCATAGAACCCGTTAAACCTGGTGATCTAGTGGTGGAGAATGAGGAGACATACTGATAAATCATACTGAAATGAAACAAATAAATAAAAAATGTGAATCCACCTATGAAAGAAAATAACAAAAGGGAGGGGCGAACACAGGTTCATAGGTACAGTCATATGTAAAAGTTTGGGCACCCCTATTAATGTTAACCTTTTTTCTTTATAACAATTTTGGTTTTTGCAACAGGCATTTCAGTTTCATATATCTAATTACTGATGGACTCAAGTTATATTTCTGGATTCAAATGAGGTTTATTGTACTAACAGAAAATGTGCAATCTTCATTTAAACAAAATTTGTCCGGTGCAAAAGTATGGGCACCCTTATCATTTTCTTGATTTGAACACTCCTAACTACATTTTACTGACTTCCTGAAGCACTAAATTGGTTTTGTAACCTCATTGAGCTTTGAACTTCATAGCTAGGTGTATCAAATCATGAGAAAAGGTATTTAATGTGACCACTTGCAAGTAGTTCTCCTAGTTGATTCTCCTATGAAGAGTGGCATCATGGTCTCCTCAAAACAACTCTCAAATGATCTGAAAACCAAGATTATTCAACATAGCTTTTCAGGGGAAGGATACAAAAAGTTGTCTCAGAGATTTAACCTGTCTGTTTCCACTGTGAGGAACATAGTAAGGAAATGGAAGAACACAGGTACAGTTCTTGTTAAGCCCAGAAGCGGCAGGCCAAGAAAAATATCAGAAAGGCAGAGAAGAAGAATGGTGAGAACGGTTTTAGGAAGTTTCGCCCCCAGCAGTTCGCCCCCAGCATTTCGCCCCCAGCAGTTCGCCCCCAGCAGTTCGCCCCCAGGTACACTTCGCCCCCGAATATTTCGCCCCCAGCATTTCGCCCCCAGGTTGTTTCGCCCCCGCACATTTCGCCCCCGCACATTTCGCCCCCAGCAGTTCGCCCCCGGACGTTTCGCCCCCGGATGTTTCGCCCCCAGCAGTTCGCCCCCGGATGTTTCGCCCCCAGCAGTTCGCCCCCGGATGTTTCGCCCCCAGCAGTTCGCCCCCGGATGTTTCGCCCCCGGATGTTTCGCCCCCAGCAGTTCGCCCCCGGATGTTTCGCCCCCAGCAGTTCGCCCCCGGATGTTTCGCCCCCAGCAGTTCGCCCCCCGGATGTTTCGCCCCCAGCAGTTTGCCCCCGGATGTTTCACCCCCAGATGTTTCGCCCCCAGCAGTTCGCCCCCGGATGTTTCGACCCCAGCGGTTCACCCCCGGATGTTTCGCCCCCAGCAGTTCGCCCCCGGATGTTTCGCCCCCAGCAGTTCGCCCCCGGATGTTTCGCCCCCAGCAGTTCGCCCCCGGATGTTTCGCCCCCAGCAGTTCGCCCCCGGATGTTTCGCCCCCAGCAGTTCGCCCCCGGATGTTTCGCCCCCAGCAGTTTGCCTCCAGCAGTTCACCCCCGGATGTTTCGCCCCCGGATGTTTCGCCCCCGGATGTTTCGCCCCTGGCAGTTCGCCCCCGGATGTTTCGCCCCCAGCAGTTCGCCCCCGGATGTTTCGCCCCCAGCAGTTCGCCCCCGGATGTTTCGCCCCCGGATGTTTCGCCCCCGGATGTTTCGCCCCCAGCAGTTCGCCCCCGGATGTTTCGCCCCCAGCAGTTCGCCTCCAGCAGTTCACCCCCGGATGTTTCGCCCCCAGCAGTTCGCCCCCAGCAGTTCATACCCGGATGTTTCGCCCCTGGATGTTTCGCCCCCAGCAGTTCGCCCCCGGATGTTTCACCCCCGGATGTTTCGCCCCGTCAGTTCGCCCCAGCAGTTCATCCCTGGATGTTTTGCCTCTAGCAATTTGCTCCTGGATCTTTCGCATCCGGGAAAAACCTGCCTGAACTGAACATTGGCAGGTTTGCTTATCACTAATAATACACCATATGAGTCTAAGATATACAATTCTGATCAAATTAGTTTTTTTTATTCTCAAACTTTGTTTTCTAGATGAGTAATTTTACAAACAGACAGGAAAATAGTAGGATTTCATTGGTTACTAAGGAGGTCGTGCCCCCTTGGGAGCAGAACGGTTCCTGGCTCCCTATGATACATTCAGGGCTGCTTGTTCACAGCCCTCTGCAAAGCTCCCCTTCACCCTCCGCTCATGTGCTCTGTCCTGGACAAGAGGAGGGCTCCCCCCTGCCTGTGTAAAGCCGTTACAGGACGGAACACATAGGGGGGGCTTTGCAGAGGGCTGTAAACCAGCAGCCCTTTATACATCATAGGGAATATATTGTTAGCTGCATGCTCCTGTGCAGCCACGCCCTCTAGAATCCATCCACAAGTACTGCTACTAAGGAGAAACAACCTCCTTAGCAACCACTGAAATCCTGCAGCACATGGAGCTTTAACTTGGATGAGACTTTTCACACAGAAGTGAAGCTGCTGGAAGGTCTCCTTTGGAAATGAATATCATGGGCACAGGTACTATAACATAACATGTTTTTTGCAGAGTTATGCTTTAACTGTATATATCAAAACTGTTTTAACAAGAAACATAAAAAGGTATAGAGGGGAAGGATTAGAGAAAAAGAGAAAATACAAATTACAGGTTATAATGCTTGAATTATTTTACAGCTAAAAACACTGCTCTCAAAACATACAATATGTGACCATGAACTAAAAATCAAAGCTGTAGGCAATGCCTCTCAGATAATCCATCAAGCTTCTATTATCGAAATCTTGCACGATACGTTTAACCCTTGCTGAAATTGCAGCATACTTTTTGTTTCTTGCAGCGATGGGATTTCCTGCTATTATCTGAATAATTTCAAAACTATGGAGCTCTTGCTGATGTTTCAGACAGTTATTGAACCGGTATATATTTTGGAAAAGAGTACCACATGTTTCTCGAAAGCTACGGTGCCATCCTTCGACATCATTATTTGTTCGCTGTTGATCATTCAATGTTCGTTCATACACATTCCAGAATTGAACTGGAAACAAAGGTGCTTGACGTCCTCTGCGATTCATTCGACCGATATAGCTGTCTTCAAAATAGTTGGCAATAGGTATTGCTTCTTGTGGAAAGTCAGGATCTTCCACCAATTCTTCAAATGATTGCACAACATTCTGTGGTGGTAGAAAGGCCAGGGCAGGTATCATGCGTATCCAACGGGCAAATTCATGGTCACCTTGGTATTGCATCTTGAGTCCTTCATTTTGAACTTTACGCCAAACCGACTGTGATAGGTGGAAAAAGCAACCAGTCTTCACAAGGTTGGGGAAGTCACTTTCAAATGCCTGTATTGCAGCTAGTTCAAAATCCAACATCAGGTTGTCTGGCTGCAGTCCAGGCTGCAAGTTCTTCAGCTCTTGCAGCAACCTCTGGTATGTAGAACGGCTCTTGTCTGTCAGCAAGGTGTACACTACAGGAACAACAAGGCCGCTGTGGACTACATGGATTGTGTAAAGTTGCTTAAACAAGGCTGGTGTAGTGAAAAACATGCCATCAGCAAACCACTCTTTACTTTGTGCCAGTAGATGGAGATTGTCTCTTGTTCCAAATATCAACATACGGCTGTGTCCATTTCCTAATTTAAAATGAAAGTATTAGTAGAGGAAATAACAGAAAAAGTGTAACAAGCAGCAGACAGAGTTTTGGGATAAATTCACAAAAAAAATATCCTAATCAGAAGACTCTGTTCATATCTCACATTAAATACTCACATTTTGCTCCAGATTTTCTGATTTCATAATAAAAAACTGAAGCAAAATCTAGTGTGAAGGGGCCAACCAATAGTTTTTTACAACATATATTGTCCCAGTGGAAAATTATATATTTTTGTTTAAAATTAAAATTACTTCCAAACTTGAAATAGGTCACATTTTTAGGGTACCTTTAGACCCTTCAACTAGACGGCCGTTCAGCACGGCCGATCGCCACTATGCTGAACGGGCCGTCTAGTTGACAGCCGCATCCAGACGCGGCGTGCGGCTGGACGTCTGAATGAACGACTGGGCAGTCCGCCCGCCTGAATGGGGCATTCCATTCAGGCGGATGGGCACGCTAGTCGTCGGGTGGGCAGCGCGGACGTTCGTGACGTCCGCGCTGCCTATGCTGTCTCATTGAGAGGATTGTGCAGGACGCAAAAAACGCCAGTAAAATCACCAGTGTGCTTTTGGCCTAAGGCATAACTGAATGGTCCATTAGGCTGGGGTCATATGCAGCATTAATGTGTAAATCCCATCCACATGCTGATGAAAAAATTTTGTTTACAAAAAAAAACATGCAGTGCAGCATGTCAATGTATGCTGCCATTATACAAACAAAATTCCAGCCATTCAGACAAGGGGCTGAAATCCTGCACTAAAACCTGCACCTAAATCCATAGAGTTAAGTGAAGATTTTGATACAGAATTAGGGTACCACAATAGTGGCCACAATTGCAGGCACAAATAGATTCCTGTGGGATCTCCAATTGCTACCGCAATTACAGCCGCTGCGGAGATGCCGCTCCACAATCCCCTTCCGTCAGTGGGTACGAGGCCTCATGCTTTATCCAGACAAGCTGGATTTACAGGCGTATTCCGTGCTGTGTTTCCTGCCTGAAATCCGCTCTTTCATGTCTATGGTGCGGGTTACGGGCGGATTCCGGCCGGGGCCGGAAAACGCCCCACCGGAAAATAGCTTCAAAGCTATTTTCCGGCGGATCCCGGAAGGAATGGGAATGGGCAAGAGGGAAACCTCCCGAAAAATGCCTGCAAACCACGCCAAATACGCTCGGTTTAGGCCATAGCAGGGCATGGCCACGCCCATAGCAGAGCTTGGCCACGTCCCCTATTTGCAGAAGCGTTTTGCCAAAGCGCTTGCAAAGTGCTTAAAAAGTGCTTGGAAGCAGCAGGCAAAACGCATCTGCAAATCATGGCGTATCTCACCTGAGCTCCGGAGTTCAGCCCGACCTGTCCACGGATCTGCAGGACTGAACTACGAGAGCCGAGGAATCAGCCGGCGATGGCAGTTCAGTCCGTGCATGCCGCAGACAGGCGAGGCTGAACTCCGGGGCAGCATCCAGGACAGGTATGGCCAGTACAATGCTGCATATTTGGAATTAGTGTTGGCTGGTCCGATCACTGAAGATCGTAATTTATTACGATTTTCAGGCTGTCGTTATTTTAAATTACGATCCGATTTGTAGCCAGATCATGATGATGATCTGAATTAGAAATCGGAATCCTCCGTAATCTGAAAACACTGTCCGGGCATACACTCCCGAACAGTGTGCGCATATATATATATATACACACACACACACACTATACAGGTGTACAGCGTGTGTGCATATTTAGCTTTAGTAAATGGCTCCAGGCCGCGCTGTTAAAAAATAAACAAACCCAGTTACTCACCTCTTTCTCCAGTGTCCAGTACTGGCTCCGGCTCCTAGCCCAGCAGTGCAGGGAATCCCGAAATCCAGGCGGCGCATCGCCGCCTCTGTGCCTGCCGTACTATAACTAGAGTGGAGAGTGATCCCAGGACCGCTCACTAGACTGTCCTGGGAAAGCACCACATCACGTCACAGAACAGCCCGGCACATGTGCAGAGGTGGTGATGCACAACCCAGAATGCATAGCATTGGGATTTCGGAATTCCCTGCACCGCCGGAGACAGCGCTGGACACCGGAGAGAGAGTTGAATAACTGGGTTTGTTTATTTTTTAACAGCGCAGCTTGGGGCCATTATATATATGCAAGAAAGCTGGAAGAAGAGTGGCTCAACTGAGATTGTTGCTGAGGACTCAGTGTGCTGCTAGAGCAGGGGTTGGCTTCCGCCCGTACTTAACATGCATCCATGAAGAAAGACCTCCGCGCTCCTGAAGTCCTATACAAATCCTTTATTGCATTTCAAAGTTCCAAAAGTGCCAGACCACCATCACCCACCCACATATATGCATATATATACACACACACACTGTTCGGGCGTACAGTGTGCATATATATATATATATATATATATATATATATATATATATATATATATATCTACATCTAGCTCTGGAGATTGGATCTGAATTAATTCCAATCTTTCGGTATGATCAGCCCGATCTGATCCTATCTTTCCATTGATCGGCCAACACTAGTTGGAATCAGTAGGCCTCACTACATTATATTACCCTCAAAGTTTCCCTTGAAGGCAAAAATCACATAGTATTTTATATCAGCACCTTATAGTGTAGCATTTTTCACATTTGTGCAAAATAAACTTTGCAATAATTATGCATAATGGAATTGTTTTAATACAATGTTAAATGGTTAAGTAGCTTACCAGAGTCATGCAGAAGGAACTGCTGCTGGACACCATCAATACTGATCTCCTGGAACTCGAGGGGGATAACAAGTTGATCAAGGGTTTGAGGTAACCTTGGGATATTGCCAAGTTGCCTTGCTAATCGTATTGTCCTCTTCAGTGATGCTTTCCTTGGGAGAAGTGCTGCAACATTAGAATGGGCTCCTGAAACGACGTCTGTGAGAATCTGTTGTGGTGTCTCCTGTGTTGTCCTTGCCCTGTCACAGCCTCATTAACAAGTCGGATTGCTTCAGGTCTTGCAGCTTGTGCTGCGTGATTGTGAAGATTGACTACTTTCACAACTTCGCCAGATTCTTCATTGGTCCAAACACGTCCCTTGCAAGTCGACCGTTTTTCACATACCCAGATGGAATGGACATCATCAGCGGTTCGTTTGGAAAATAAGTAAATGTGATTCTCATGGACCAACTTGCTCCTTCCACGTTTGGACAGAACTGAATTCATAGTTGTAGAAAGTGAATTGCTGTGGAAGCTGACTGATTTTTTGTGGCAGTACACTTCTCTCTTTGTGGAGATTTCAGACACTGCTATATTCTGATTTACAGATGGAATAAAAGCTAGTCTAATGTAACTTGCAGGACATGTGACCATGCTACTTGTTACATCTGCAACAAAACTTGCAACAAAGCAGGTCAGTGCTGGGTCAGGTAAAAGTTCAAAATTGTTTAGATTTTAGGCCTCTTGCACACTGTAATTTTAGAGTGGTTTCACACTTGTGTTTGTGGCCGCCAGAGGTCGATCCGTTCTGGATCTGACATCCAGCTGACCCCAGGGCAATGCTGGCTGAATTCTGGCATTCCACTTGCATTGCCCATAGAAGTGAACGGCTGGGTTCCGCGATCTGCAGAAGCCCGTTCGCTTTCGTAATGCCGCATTCCGCTATCAGTGTCAGAACAAAAAGAAGAGCATTTTCTTCTTTTCGTTCCACTGCAGGTTAGCGGAATGCAGCATTACAGAAGCGAACGGGCGGCCTGTAGTGCATATGTAGCGGAAGTGTGAAAGCACCCTTATGCTGCCACTGTTTTAGAACTCCAAAGCACGTGCTTTACTGGCATTTTTCAGAGCGCTTTTGTGAGCGCTCTCGGTAATGACCCATAAGATACAGGCTATTGATGAATGCTAAGTGCTCAAAAATAGCTCCTGTAATAAAATAAAAAGAGCTGGCCGAAACAACACCTCGCTTTTCTAGCCATTGACTTATCTACTATATAATTGTCTAAGGGTCACTTTCGTCTTTCTGTCTGTAACGTTTTATTCGTATATTCATTGGTCGCGGCGTCTGTCTGTCATGTAAATCCAAGTCGCTGATTGGTCTTGGCAAAACGCCCACGACCAATCAGCGCCGGTCACAGTCTGCCATAAAAATGGCCGCTGCTTCACTGCCCTGCACTCACCGCTGACTGCTCACACAGGGTTAATGCCAGCGTTAACGGATCACGGTGTACCGCACTCCGTTAACGCTGCTATTAACCCTGTGTGACCAACTTTTCGCTATTGATGGTGCCTATGCAGCATCAATAGTGAAAAGATGTAATGCTAAAAATAATAATGATAAAAAAAAAAAGTTATTCTCACCCCCTCCAACGTCGCGCTGTCCTCCGCGCCTCTCTCCAATGCATACCGTCCAGGACCTGCGATGATGTCACGGTCATGTGACCGCGACATCATCGCAGGTCCTACGCTCAGACCGTAAGCCACCGCCAGCACTGCAGAGAGGCGCGAGGACTTCAGGGCCCGTGGCTGAGGTGAGTATATCTTTATTATTTTTTTTAAACACGAATATAGTGCCCACATTCCTAGACTACGTGGACAGTGCAATATACTATGTGACCAGTGCAATATACTACGTTGGCTGGCCAATATACTATGTGCGCTGTGTAATTTACTATGTGCGCTGTGCAATTTACTACGTGGACTGTGCAATTTACTACGTGCGCTGTCCAAAATGCTACATCGGCTGTCCTATATACTACGTGGCCTGTACAATGTACTATGTGGACTGTCCAATATACTACATAACCTGTGCAACATACCACGTGGCTGTGCCTTCTAGAATACCCGATACATTAGAATCGGGCCACCATGTAGTATATTCAAAATTGGCAATCTTCTTAGCGATTTTCCAGTGCTTAGCACTTGGGAAAGTGGCTACTGTGAAAGCGGTCTTAGGGCTAAAACACAAGGCCAAAATTCCCTGCCTAATTTGGGGCCGAAACATCTGGGGGCAAAAAGCAGGGGGCGAAACATCCGGGGGCGAACTGCTGTGGGCGAACTGCTGGGGACAAAACATCCGGGGGCGAACTGCTGGGGGCGAAACATCCGGGGGCGAACTGCTGGGGGCGAAACATCCGGGGGCGAACTGCTGGGGGCGAAACATCCAGGGGCGAACTGCTGGGGGCGAAACATCTGGGGGCGAACTGCTGGGGGCGAAACATCCAGGTACGAACTGCTGGGGGCGAACTGCTGGGGGCGAAACATCCGGGGGTGAACTGCTGGAGGCGAACTGCTGGGGGCGAAACACCGGGGGCGAACTGCTGGGGGCGAAACATCCGGGGGCAAACTGCTGGGGGCGAAACATCCGGGGGCGAACTGCTGGGGGCGAAACATCCAGGGGCGAACTGCTGGGGGCGAAACATCCGGGGACGAAACATCCGGGGGCGAAACATCCGGGGGCGAAACATCCGGGGGCGAACTGCTGGGGGCGAAACATCCGGGGGCGAAACATCCGGGGGCGAACTGCTGGGGGCGAAACATCCGGGGGCGAAACATCCGGGGGCGAACTGCTGGGGGCGAAATGTGCGGGGGCGAAATGTGCGGGGGCGAACTGCTGGGGGCGAAATGTGCGGGGGCGAAATGTGCGGGGGCGAAACAACCTGGGGGCGAAATGCTGGGGGCGAAATGTTCGGGGGCGAAGTGTACCTGGGGGCGAACTGCTGGGGACGAACTGCTGGGGGCGAAATGCTGGGGGCGAACTGCTGGAGGCGAAACATCCGGGGGCGAACTGCTGGGGGCGAAACATCCGGGTACGAACTGCTGGGGGCGAACTGCTGGGGGCGAAACATCAGGGGGTGAACTGCTGGAGGCGAACTGCTGGGGGCGAAACATCCGGGGGCGAACTGCTGGGGGCGAAACATCCGGGGGCGAACTGCTGGGGGCGAAACATCCGGGGGCGAACTGCTGGGGGCGAAACATCCGGGGGCGAACTGCTGGGGGCGAAACATCCGGGGGCGAAACATCCGGGGGCGAACTGCTGGGGGCGAAACATCCGGGGGCGAACTGCTGGGGGCGAAACATCCGGGGGTGAAACATCCGGGGGCGAACTGCTGGGGGCGAAATGTGCGGGGGCGAAATGTGCGGGGGCGAACTGCTGGGGGCGAAATGTGCGGGGGCGAAATGTGCGGGGGCGAAACAACCTGGGGGCGAAATGCTGGGGGCGAAATGTTCGGGGGCGAAGTGTACCTGGGGGCGAACTGCTGGGGACGAACTGCTGGGGGCGAAATGCTGGGGGCGAACTGCTGGGGGCGAAACTTCCAACTCCCGGTGAGAACAGTCAAGGACAATCCACAGACCACCTCCAAAGACCTGCAGCAGCATCTTGCTGCAGATGGTGTCACTGTGTATCGGTCAACAATACAGCGCACTTTGCACAAGGAGACGCTGTATGGGAGAGGTATGCGAAATAAGCTGTTTCTGCAAGCACGCCACAAACAGAGTCGCCTAAGGTATGCAAAAGCACATTTGGACAAGCCAGTTACATTTTGGAAGAAGGTCCTGTGGACTGATGAAACAAAGATTGAGTTGTTTGGTCATACAAAAAGGCGTTATGCATGGAGGCTAAAAAACACAGCATTCCAAGAAAAACACTTGCTACCCACAGTAAAATTTGGTGGAGGTTCCATCATGCTTTGGGGCTGTGTGGCCAATGCCGGCACCGGGAATCTTATTAAAGTTGAGGGTCGCATGGATTCAACTCAGTATCAGCAGATTCTTGACAATAATGTGCAAGAATTAGTGACAAAGTTGAAGTTACGCAGGGGATGGATATTTCAGCAAGACAATGATCCAAAACACCGCTCCAAAACTACTCAGGCATTCATGCAGAGGAACAATTACAATGTTCTGGAATGGCCATCCCAGTCCCCAGACCTGAATATCATTGAACATCTGTGGATGATTTGAAGCGGGCTGTCCATGCTCGGCGACCATCAAACTTTACTGAACTGGAATTGTTTTGTAAACAGGAATGGTCGCAAATACCTTCATCCAGGATCCAGGAACTCATTAATAGCTACAGGAAGCATCTAGAGGCTGTTATTTTTGCAAAAGGAGGATCTACAAAATATTAATGTCACTTTTATGTTGAGGTGCCCATACTTTTGCACCGGACAAATTTTGTTTAAATGCAGATTGCACATTTACTGTTAGTACAATAAACCTCATTTGAATCCAGAAATATAACTGAGTCCATCAGTAATTAGATATATGAAACTGAAATAGCTGTTGCAAAAAACAAAATTGTTATAAAGAAAAAAGGTTAACATTAATAGGGGTGCCCAAACTTTTACATATGACTGTATGAAGCCAGAATGTGTTCAACGAGATATGTTTGTCCCTAGCAACAGCTCAATTACAGGGATATAAATAAAAATATAATATAATAGGATTTCACTATTTTTATATTTGAGAGGTATACAGTAGGTCATAAGAGGATGTTCCACAGATAGGAAAAATGGAAAATACAATAATAAATGGGAAGAATATACGTACATCTCATTTTTATTAGATTTCCCCTTGGTGGAGTAACATTTGTTTTGGTGTCAAATTAGTAACGGGCATAATAAAAACACCCTTGCCAAAAATTGGACTGCCTGTAACATCACAGAACATGTTAACCCTGGTCATCTAGTGGCGGACAAGGAGGAGACATTGATGAAGGCCTCAGTAAAACCTAGGCCCAATGTAAAGGAGCGGGTCTCCTAGACTTGTAATGCCCATACACGCAGTGCATGGGTTGATAAACATTTTCCCATGGGGGATACATTTTTTCAAAATATAGTAAGGGCATCATAGACACCCTTGCCAAAAATTAGACTGCCTGTAGCAACACAGAACACGTTAACCCCGGTCATCTAGTGGCGGACAAGTAGACAATAATGAAGGTCTCAGTAAAACCTAGGCCCAATGTAAATGAGCGGGTCTCTTACACTTGTAACACCCATACACGCAGTGCATGGGCTGACAAACATTTCCCCATGGGGGGTACACATTTTTAAAAACTATACTATGGTCATCATAGACACCCTTGCCAAAAATTGGACTGCCTTTGGCAGCACATAAGACGTTAACCCTGGTGATCTTGTGCCGGAGAATGAGGAGAAAATGATGAAGGCCTCAGTAAAACCTAGGCCCAATGTAAAGGAACGGGTCTCCTAGACTTGTAATGCCCATACATGCAGTGCATGGGCTGACAAACATTTCCCCATTAGGGGTACACATTTTTGAAAAGTATACTATGGGTATCTTAGATGCCGTTGCCAAAAATTGGACTGAGTTTGGCAGCACAGAAGATGTTAACCCTGGTGATCTGCTGGCGGAGAATGAGGAGACATTGATGAAGGCCTCAGTAAAAACTAGGCCCAATGTAAAGGAGCGGGTCTCCTAGACAGAACGCCCATACACACAGTGCATGGGCTGACAAACATTTCCCATGGGGGTTACACATATTTTAAAAGTATAATATGGGCATCAGAGACACCCTTGCCAAAAAATGTACTGCCTGTAGCAGCCCAGAACACGTTAACACTGGTCATCTAGTGGCGGAGAATGAGGACACATAATGATAAATCATACTGAAATCAAACAAATAAATTAAAAATGTGAATCCACCTATGAAAGAAAATAACAAAAGGGAGAGGCGAACACAGGTTCATAGATAAGAAGCCAGAATGTGTCCAATGAGATTTGTTTGTCCTTAGCAACAGTTCAGAGACAGGGATATAAATAAAAATATAGTGACTTTTGCATCCTGGAATACATAGACCCCGGTGTTCTACTGGTTGTGGATGATGAGGATGAGGATAAGGAGGAGGATAACACCAAACAGACCCAATCAGGAAGCGGATAACCATGTGTGATTGTGAAGAGGTGCCTGAGAATACACCTCCCCAACCAAGCCAAAAATTATTTAGAGGTTATGTTTTGATATTTTCATTCAGTGGTATAGAGAAGTCTTGGCCAATCCTGCCCTTGTTCATTTTTATAAGAATCAACCTGTCAGCATTGTCAGTTGACAGGCAGATGCGCTTATCTGTTATAATTCCTCCAGCGGCACTAAAAACCCGCTCTGACAGAACACTAGTGGCAGGGCAGGCCAGGACCTCCAAGGCGTAGAGTGCCAGTTCATGCCATGTCCAGCTTGGATACCCAAAAATTAAAAGGCACAGATGAATCCTGGAAGACGATTGCACTTTGCACTTCTTGTGACACCATCCCTTGCCTCTGTGGCAGCATGATGTGAGGATCTGAAAAAACTGTCCCAGAACTTTGCCATTGTTCCTCTGCCTGAGCTGGATTGGACTTCTGTCTCTCTCGCTTGGACTCGTTGGCAGTACAACAAACTCTGACATCTGCTGCCAGCGTTCTCATTTAGGATTTTTTTCAGTAATTCCGCTACAAGTGCCTTCTGGTATAGCAACATTTTTGTACACCTCTCTGCTTCTGGAAGAAGAGATTAAAAGTTTTCCTTGTAGTGTGGGTTTAAAAGTGTCACTAACCAGTAATGAGTGTCCCCGAAAATTTTTATAATGTGAGGGTCACAGGAAATGCAGCGCAACATAAAGTCAGCCATGCATGCCAGAATACTAACAGGCAAGACTTCCGTGCCCTCACCAACAGGACGACTGACCGTGGTGTCCTCCTCATCCTCATCCTCCTAGTCCCTGTCATCAGGCCATCCCCACTGAACAGATGGTATGACAGCTGTGCTTGTAGTACCGTCTATAGCGCACGAAAGTAACTCCTGTTCTTTCTCCTCCTCCTCCTCCTCATTGTCTACTAATCCATGTTGCGATGACAAGAGGCTGGGCAGAGAGTAATCACCATGTATGGTTCCTTGCTCCATGTCCTCGTGCTCTGCCTGCAATGCATCATCTTCAATTGTGAGCAGAGAGGTTTTCAGAATGCTGAGAAGTGGGAAGGTGATGCTAATGATGGCGTCATCGCCGCTCACCATCTTGGTGCAGTCCTCAAAGTTCTGGAGGATGGTACATATGTCTGACATCCATGTCCATTCCTGAGGTCTTATGTGTGGAGTCACAACTGAATATCGACGGCCTTGTTGATGCTGGCAGTCAACAACTGCCCTCTTCTGCTCACAAATCCGTTCCAACATATGCAGTGTAGAGTTCCAACGTGTGGGGACATCACACACCAGTGGGTGAGCTGGAAGATGCAAAAGCTGCTGAAGTCCATCAAGTGCGGCTCAAGCGGTAGCTGACTTTCTAAAATGGGCAGACAGATGGAGTACTTTCACTAGCACATCCGGAAGCTCCGGGTAGCTTTTGAAAAAACGTTGAACCACGAAGTTAACCACATGAGCCAGGCAAGGTATGTGTGTGAGCTCATCTTGCCTCAGAGTCACCACCAGGTCCCGGCCTTTGTCACACACTATCAAGCCTGGCTGCAGGTTCTGTGGTGTCAGCCAAATATCTGACTGCTCTTTCAGTGCTGTCCACAAGTCTTCTCCATTGTGCGGTTTGTCACCTATGCAGATTAGCTTCAGCACAGCCTGTTGCCGCTTGGCTGAGGCAGTGCTGCAGTGCTTCCAGCTTCTGACTGATGTGTTCATTTCAGAGATGGAGGCTGAAAAGGAGGAGGTGCAGGAGCTGTAGACTGTGGGGGCATCCTTGATCGACGCAGATACTGCAATCCTCAGCATGGGGAGGATGTGTTCCATCCCAAGGTACGACAGGGTCCCAGCTTCCAATATATTAACCCAGTGTGCTGTCAGTGAGATGTACCATCCTTGCCCACAGGCACTTGTGCTTGTGTCCGTGGGGTAGGTGGACTTTACCGGTAACAGCATTGTTGAGGGCACGGGTAATGTTGTGGGACACATGCTGGTGTAATGCAGGTACGGCACAATGGGAGAAACAGTGGCGACTGGGGACCGAGTACCTTGGGATGGCCGCCGCCATCAGGTTTCGAAAAGCTTCCATCTCAACTAGCCTAAAAGGCAACATTTTGAACGCAAGCAGATGAGAAATGTGCGAATTAAGTACTGTAGCCTGTGGGGCATTGGCTTCGTATTTCCGCTTGCATTCCAATGACTGGGGTATAGACAACTGAAGGTCGGGCTGGGATAAGGACGTGGATGGGCTTGATGATGGTGCTGGTTGACTGTGGGCAACAACAGGTGCAAGGCCCGAGGCATATTCACAGGCACTGTGAACTGGGGATTGGCTTGGACGCGAAACAGTGGAAGAAGCAGTGTTGTCACCTGCAGACTGTATTCCTGGAGCCTGAGATTCAGCCCACAAAGTTGGGTGCTTTGCTGCCATGTTCCTATTCATGCTGGTTCTGCAAATGACCTGTTTGGGGTTATCAGCAAAGTATTTAAAAAATAACCAGACTCGGGAAGATCTAACCAAAGGAATGGCCACTTCTGTCCTGTTGTTGTTACGGGGAACGGAGGCACGCCTTCTGTCTGCGGCCACCACACTGCTTCTTCCTGCCTGTTGGGATGATATGCCTCCTTCCCCATGTGTGCTGCTTTCCTTGCTCTGCATGTCCTCCTGCCAGGTTGGGTCAGTCACTATGTCACCCACCACCTCCTCTTCCACAGCCACACCCTGTTCCTCCTCCTGACTTTCCGGCAATTGTGTCTCATCATCATCCACCTCAGGTGGCCGTGACTGCTCAAAGATTTGTGCATCGCTACATGGAATATCATCTTGCCCCGCTTCAAGTGGAGCAGGCGAGAGGCTCGAATCTCCAAATGGAAAACTGAACAGCTCTTTGGAGTGTCCGAGTGTGGGATCAGTTGACTCAGGGCACTCGGCATGGTGGGAGGAAGGAGGATCAGGGTAAGTAATATACGGTCCACAGTCATGGCTATTCAGACTTGACCGTGTGGAAGACAAGGTGGTGGTGGTGGTGGCTATGTGATTGGAAGCATTATCTGTTATCCAACCAACAACCGTTTCACACTGCTCTGGATTCAATAGTGATGTGGTGCGGTCCCCTAGAAACTGGGACAGGAAGGTCGAGCGCTGACATGTGGGTCTTTGCTTTGGCCCACTTTCTGCTTGACCACGGCTTCGTCCTCTGCATGCACCATCAGCATCACATCCACTTCCCTGTCTCTTGCCCCTTGTCTTGCCCATTTTAAATGGACTACTAAACCTCAATACAAATGGATTTCTTGCGAGAAAAATTAGATGTGATAAGTATGCCTGCAATCAAACAATTTTTCACCACAGATACACCAGGCCTCAGCGTGAGATAACAGACTGTATTAATTTTTTAGTATTCTTTTGGATACAAAATACTGTTGGATATAATGATTGTGACAGTAAGGCCAAAAAAAGGAAACCATCGTAAACTGGCCAAAATTTCACCACGCACAGATAAGAGCTGGCACGAAGATGGCGCACCAAAAAAATGGGTGGCCTTTTTTATTTTTTTATTTTTGTCCTAAATACTGCTTTATTTAAGCAAAACTAACAGCCAGGAAAAAAAGAGAAAAAAGACGTAAACTAGCCAAAATTTCACCTCGCACAGATATGATATATCCAATGCTCTATATACACACATACAGTGCCT
Organism: Dendrobates tinctorius; assembly: GCF_039654945.1. Taxonomy (NCBI): domain Eukaryota; kingdom Metazoa; phylum Chordata; class Amphibia; order Anura; family Dendrobatidae; genus Dendrobates; species Dendrobates tinctorius. The sequence continues at coordinate 2,764,652 of NW_027361796.1, forward strand.
GCAGGCCTTGCACTGATGTGTATACAGCAACGTACACTCCCCTGCCTGCCTAACACTGGAACCTATATACTGCAGAATTAGTCCTTACAAGGACTGTTGGTTTAGCTGGATGTGAGTATTTAGACCCCACACTAACTGAGAAATTCTCAATTCTGACCCTATGAAAGCAGCCCCTCTCCCTAAACTCTCTCAATCCGGAGCTGAATGCAGTGAGCAGGGCGGCATCCGGTCCCTTATACCCCTGATGATGCTGTGCGGCCAGTCAATCACTGCACGACCACAAGAAAGATGGCTGCGGCGTTTCATGGCATAGCAGACAATCTGGTGCTGTAAAACACAGCTTTTAATTTGCACAAAAAATGCAGCAAATATTTAATATGTGAACATAGCCTAAGGAAGTGTGTGTCCATTAGGTCTCTCACCACCTTGTAACCACTTATTTCCCTTCATTGGGAAATACAGATCTACAGTAGATGGAGCCTCTTGGTGGACACTGGGTACCTGCCCAGGGGGAAGTCAGAAGCAAGATGAGTTCTCTCTAAAGGCCGGCGTCACACACAACGTAGAGAAATACGGACCGTATTGTACCACCATAATACGCATAAATGGTCCCTAAATAGTGATCCGTATGTCATCCATTGTCAGGGTGTGGCCGCGTATTTTTCCCATGTAAGCATCCGTATGTAATCCGTATGGCATCCGTATGCCAAGATTTTCTTGCGGGCTTGCAAAATGGACATATAATGGATCCCTATGACAGCTTTTAAAACACAAACGAAAGAATAGATATAGACACATAGTATGCATATATATATATATATATACTGTATATACTGTATATATGTATTCTATGTGTCTATATCTATTCTTTCGTTTCTTTATTAAACCTGTCAGTGTGATTTTACTGTATTGCGCACTGAATTGCTGGCTTTTCTAAAAGACAGCGGGTGCGTATTTCTCGCAAGTCACACATCTGGTCCATGTGTAATGCATTTTTTTTTGCGCACCCATAGACTTGCATTGGCGTACTACGGTTGTAGTACGCTGACAATCGCAGCATGCTGCGACTGGCTCGGCCCGTAAAAAATACTAGTCCTAATGATAACGAATAGTAATGTTTCTACATTATTATTTATTAAAGCCCCTGGTATGACTATGATGAATTTTATATGAATATTATCTTACGTTAAGTTGTATTTTAATTACAAAATATTCTGCTTATCAAATTTGATAAGCTAACAAAGTAAACAAATGTCACATGTAAGGCAGTCTGGAAATGAAGCGGTTGTCTTAATGTCATCAATATAACCTTGGCCTAATTGGGGATTTATGTGGTTAACAAGTTCCGGCAGTGAAAATGCCCTTGATGTCTGTGATTACTATGATAAATTATAACTGCTTTATTTCCTTTTATAATGACAACAGGTAATATAACATGCTGTTCATCTGTGTTTTGATCTTCTTTTTAGTCATTTAACACATGTTTGCAATTAGTGTAATTTTATGTTGCCTCTTTAGATTTCATTTTATTGTTTTCCACCAATGACAAGTTTGTTTCTTGCATTTAGTGTAAAATCTGCTGCAGTAGTTGTAGCATATAAAACTATATATATATATATATATATATATATATATATATATATATATATATAGTGGTACAGTAAAGGGTGTTTTACTGGATGGGAGATACATTTCTCCCAGCAGATTATTGTTTGGCCGGGTTTTTCCTTAAAGACAGGACCTGTGATGATGTCATGGTCACGTGATCAGCCCATGTGATGTCTAACTCACTTGTGGGAGGGGCTAGGGGCTATGTAATGGAGGTTGGTGTTGGGCACATGGGGAGTGTGTGTCTGGAAGTTACAGGAACTTGGCTGGACTTAGCCTGAACTTGTTTACAGGATCCCCGTGCTGCAGGACTATAGCAGCAAGACTCTCAACAACCCTGGGAATGGCACATGGTGGATGCCGCAGGACCTGGCAGCCACTTAGTTAAGCCCGTCCCGTGCAAGGGGTTAGTCTGGGACCAGTGGTTCTCCAAGCTGGAGTTCATTTATGTTTTTCCCTTATTTTCTGTTAACCTGCTGTTTGCAAAGTGATATTAAACCACTGAAATTAGACTTTAAGCCTGTGTGTTGCCTCGTAACTGCAGCCCTGCCATTACCTACCAGAGCGAATCCCTACAATTGGTGGACTGAATGCGGGCAAACGCAGTGAGGCCAGGCTGTTTTTGCTTATTTTTGAACTGTATCCCAGCCTAAGTCCTGGGTGAAACACGTGGCACAGACCCAGGCGGGGAACGTTCCAGAAATGGAGGCCACGGTCAAAACGCTCATAGAGGCCATGCGACAGCAGCAGCAGGCTATGCAACAGCAGAATGCCATGCGGCAGCAGCAAGAGGCCATGCGACAGCAGGCTATGCAGCAGCAGGACACCCATCAGCTGTTTATACAGCATATCACAACAGCACAGACAAAAGGAACTAACCAGGAAATCCATGATGTCTGGAAAGCGGTTCGTACAGCGGTTCCCAAAATGGAGAAGTCGGACGATGTGGAGGCGTACCTGGAGATGTTCGAAGGAGTTGCTGAGAGAGAGAAGCTACCCCGGGACCAGTGGGCAGAAATCATCACTCCGTTTCTGGCCCCAGGACCTTTGAAAGCGTATCAGGACCTACCCACGGAGCAAAGGGTGGACTCCACGGTCGTGAAGGGTGAGATACTGGCATGTCTTGGGGTAAATGTGTTAGTTCGGGCCCAGCGGGTACACCAGTGGGAGTTTACCCCCTCCAAGCCGGCTCGGTCCCAGTATTACGACCTCATGCACCTGTTACGAAAGTGGTTGCAGCCTGAGGTGTTGTCCCCCATGGCTATGCTGGACCGCATAGTGATTGATAAGTTTTGGAGGGCTTTGCCCCCCTCCCTCCAGACATGGGTTGGACAGGTATCCCCTACTAATGCCATGCAGATGATAGACCTCATAGAAAGGTATGGGGCTACCAAAGAGCTACAGGGAGGGACTCCCCGGAAGGTAACAGGAAGGTTCCCTAAGTCTCCACCCCTGGTTCGGTGACCGGAGCCCAGGAAGGCCGCTCAGGACTTATCTGGGGAAGTAAGGAGCCCCATAATCTGCTGGCGGTGCCAGGAAGCAGGTCATATGAGAGCTGATTGCCCCCACCTGGGTGAGCCCATGGACCCAAACTTTGGGTACCGCCAGTCTCACTATGCCGAACCGATGTGTGCAATGGGCACCCCGAAAGGTCCCAATATGGAACATTTATGTCAGGTTGAAGTGGAGGGCACCCTGGATGTGGCCCTATTGGACTCAGGGAGTTGTGTAACCCTGGTACGAGCCAGCTGGATACAAACTAGCGAGTATACGGGTTGGAAAATTGGGGTGTTGTGTATACATGGGGACTTAAAAGACTATCCCACCGCACTTGTGGTGATCAGCACGCCAGCGTGGAGGTGTTGACATGAGGTGGGGGTTGTGACTAATTATAAGCATTATGAGCTGATAATTGGAAGAGACTTTCCTTTATTTTCTATGCTGTGGTCATCTGTTGTCTCACCCACGGAGCAACTGCCGGCACCAGAGGCAACCAGGTTACAATCTCCAGAAGTAGAGTATGAACCTGGTGACCCTGAGGAAGAAGTGCTGGCGGTAGGAGTAGCCTTCCCTTCGGTGGACGAGGGGAAGAATTCTCCCATAGAAGTATTGGCTGGAGAGGTGGAAGACTTGCCGCCGGGACCTGAGTTGTCAGACTTGAATTTGTCAGGTGACAATTTTGGTACCACGCAACTCCGAGACCCTACTTTGCTCCGGGCCAGAAAAAATGTACTGTTTGTCAATGGGAAACCCCAACAACCTGGGGCAGCTAAAGTGCTGCCACGCTTTGAGCTACACCAAGATTTGTTGTACCGAGTGGAGAAAATAAGTGGGGAACTGGTAGAACAGTTACTCGTACCTCAGACATATCGTAGGCTGGTAATGGACTTAGCGCATGCGCATGTACTTGGTGGGCATTTGGGCCAAAAGAAAACCCTAGACCGAATTCTGCAGCGGTTCTACTGGCTAGGGGTCCATGAAGAAGTTAAACGGTACTGTAATTCCTGTCCATTGTGCCAGGTAACCAGTCCCCAGCCTCACTTTCGGAGTCCTTTGGTGCCTTTGCCAATTATAGAGGTACCCATTGAGAGAGTGACAATGGATCTGGTGGGGCCTCTCAATAAGTCAGCAAGGGACGCCAACACATCCTGGTAGTTATAGATTATGCTACCCGATATCCTGAGGCCATTCCTCTACGCCACACATCAGCTAAGCTTAGAGCAAAGGAACTCATGGGTATGTTTTCACGGGTGGGAATTCCTCAAGAAATTTTAACAGACCAGGGAACCCCCTTTATGTCAAAAATTATGAAGGAACTCTGCCGTTTGCTAAATGTTAAGCAGTTGCGCACATCGGTCTATCATCCCCAAACAGATGGTCTGGTAGAAAGATTCAATAAGATGCTGAAGAGCATGTTTAAAAAGGCAGTTTCCAAAGATGGGAAGGACTGGGATCTCTTATTGCCATATTTGGTGCTTGCAGTGCGGGAGGTGCCCCAAGCATCTACCGGGTTCTCGCCCTTTGAACTATTGTACGGCAGACATCCATGGGGCTTACTCGATATAGCCAAAGAGACCTGGGAGGACCAACCTACCCCCCACAAAAGTGTGATAGAACATGTTGCAAAAATGCAAGAAAGAATGGAGACAATCCTACCCTTAGTCCGGGAACATATGGAGGCAGCACAACAGTCACAAAGTCGGGTCTATAACCGGGAGGCTCGGGTAAGAACCTTTAGCCCTGGGGATCGAGTGTTGGTACTTGTGCCTACCGTAGATAGCAAATTCCTTGCAAGGTGGCAGGGACCCTACGAGATCATGGGTGGGGCCAGTAGACTCCAAGGTACACCAGCCAGGACGGAGAAAGCCAGAATCGGTTTATCATGTTAATTTGCTTAAACCATGGAAAGATAGAGAAAACCTTTTTGAGGATAGTCCGCTGCCTGCATTTCAGATGGAGAAGGCTCCATTACCTCGGGGCGAGACAGGAGAAGCCCAACTCACAGTCAAAATTGCAGATACTTTGTCTCCTAGACAGGTTCAGGAGGTCCGGGAGTTCATTAGCCGAAATACAGATGTTTTTTCGGAGCTCCCCGGATGCTCCTCCCTAATCCAACATGACATTGTCACGGAGCCACAGACCAAAGTCCGACTAAAGCCATATCAGGTGCCTGAGGCCCGGCGACAAGCCATCTTGGAAGAGGTGAAAACTATGCTACAGTTAGGGGTCATAGAAGAGTCCCAAAGTGAGTGGGCCAGCCCAATAGTCCTAATACCCAAGCCTGATGGCAGGGTCGGACTGGGGTGTCTGGGGCACACCAGGGGAATGGACTCTAGGGGCCCACCCTACAACTATATGCAAATATCTGTCAGTCGTTATCCCCATTATAGTGGAGCTTCGGCTGTAAAACACAGTGGTCTCCTGCACATCTACTGTGCGCCCGAATAACTGGGATGTATAATTACGGTAGTTTACATTAATGGGGTTCTTTGGTTGAAACAAGATATCACTGATCCATGGGCTCCACAGGATAGGTGATCACATAGGTCCGACCATTAGAAACTGCACCGACTGGAAGAATGGTGAAGTTTTATCGTTGATAGGACACTTATCCCCATTTTAAAATGGAGCGGCAGGTGGGATGTCTGACCGCAGCTCCATTCATTGTCTTTGGGGCTTCCAGACAAAAACAAGTGCAGCCACGGAGGGAATGAATAGATCAGTGATCAAGTTGTACATGCCACTCCAGTCTAATGGGGATAAAAAGTTCAACATTTTTCTGAATGGGTGCAAGTAGTCAGACCCCCCCAATCAATACATTATCACTTATCCTGTGGAGAGGTGATTACTTTTTTCATAGGAAAACCCCTGTAAGTGCATCTTTACCGCTGTGTGCCAAGTATTTAATTATTAGAGAGAACAAATGACCACCATACACAACACAATCCACTATACCAAGACCAATAATACCATATACAGGGAAGAAATTCCACCACACCATGACCAGACCACATAGTGACCAAATATTAACAGCATAGAGCGACCAAATAATACCACATACAAGGAGAAATACCACCACACCATAACTAGACTACATATTCCACCACATGGTGACCGAATAATACCACATACAGAAAAGAAATACTGCCACACCATGAACTGACCACTTAGTGAACGAATAATACTACATACAAAGGACAAATACCGCCACACCATGATCAGACCATAGAGTGACTCAATAATATGACATATTACCAGGAAATAAGGACCAAATAATACCACATACAAGGAGAAATACTGCTACGCCGACATCAGACCACAAATTACCACCACATAATGACCAAATACAGCAATACTGATCATGAATACAACCCACAATACTAACACTGTTATTACCAGCAGTGACATTATACATAGGTGCTCTGTATATAGTGTCAGTGTACAGGTAATACAGTGATCACCAGTGATATTATACAGAGGAGCTCTCTACAAAGTATACAGTATATAGTGTAAGTGTACAAGTAACACACTGACTCACCAGTGATGGCTGTAGTTGAAGTCTTTCATCTTCATCCAATGTAGACCATCACTTGTTCCAGCAAGGACTCGTCTCTGCAGAAAATAAAATAACACAGTTATCTATAGTGATCACTTCCAGAGCACATTCCCTACTATTTTCCCCGACTTCTATACTATGTCATTTGAAGAAAAAAAGACGTAGTGCAGCCCTTCACAGTAGCAGGACCCCCTTTTGTTCTCCCCTATGGAAGACAGTAACCTCAAAAGTAAATTAAATTACAGCAGTATTAATGTCCCCTGATTGGCCCCAACAGTAATTATGTCCCCACCATAAACCAATAATGTATGTTCCTCATCCTACTCTCCATACAGTAATTATGTCACCCCTTTATTTAGACCCTGGGGCCCTTTAATTAATGTCCCCATCCTGGACCCCAATGTTCACTTTAATAAAGTCCCTATCCTGGGCCCCTTCCAGTAATAATGTCCCCATCCAGGGCCCCTTTATTTAATGTACCCTCCCTGGGTCCCTATGGCAACTACCTTGCCCAGTCACAGAGGGGGGATTCTCCTCACCTTGTTGTGTTCCCCGGCGCTGTTTTGTGGCTTCATATTCGGCGTGGTCATTAAAATGACTACTGACTGCAGCTGTGACAGGCCTGCGCTGACGTCACATAGCAGTAACATTGAAAGGTCTCCAGCCTATCAAAGACTGCAGGAGTCATTTAACGTAACTGCTATGTGACGTCAACGCATGGCCTGTCACAGAGCAGAATGGCCTGTCACAGCTGCAGCCGGCATTCATCTTGATGTGCGATGTCACCAGGGTCAGCTCCAGGTTTTCGTGGGACTCGGGCGAAAGAGTCTCAGTGGGCACCTTTAATACATGCCACGATTCCTGATGCACAGATAAAAAATACAGGTATAGTACAATATGGGCACCACATAGTCCTCCATACAGTATTATGGGCACCACATAGTCCTCCATACAGTATTATGGGCACCACATAGTCCTCCATACAGTATTATGGGCACAACATAGTCCTCCATACAGTATTATGGGCACCATATCATGCTCATTCATACAGTATATCACAGGCTACATATACTGCTCATCCATATAGCACATCACGGGCCCCATGCAATTCTCAATCATGCAGTATATCACGGGCTGCATATACTGCTCCTCCATACAGCATTATAGGTCCCCTGCTCCTCCATACAGAATTATGGGCCCCCTGCGCCTCCATACAGCGTTATGGGCCCCCTGCTCCTCCATACAGCATTATGGGCCTCCTGCTCCTCCATACAGTATTATGGGCCCCCCTGCTCCTTCATACAGCATTATGGGCCGCATGTAATGCTGAATAAATAAAAATAAAAAAATCAAATCCTCACCTCTCCCGATCCACCGCAGGTCAGTGCACTCAGCGTCTCTCCCATTTCTGCAGCGCTCAAGACAGAGAGACACACAGTGATGACGTCACGCACTCTCTGCCCAGACTGCTGCAGAGTCAGAGAGCCCTGAAGACCCTGCAGCTGCCGGCCCGGAATGAGGAGAGGTGAGTATTAGAGGGGGCTCCGACTCACAATCACTGCGTCTTGCGTGTCCCACCCCCCTTTTCCCAGGGCCCCCACCAGCGCCTAGCTGGGTTCACGGGGCGGGTGGTGCCGCCACGCCAGCTCTGGTCGGTATGGGACTGCGTGTGCCTGGCCCTCCTCTCCAGCGTTAAAGGTCCCTTTTTTTTTTCCTTCAGCCTCATTTTTTTTTCTCCCCCCTCTCTGGGGTGGGGCCCACCGGGCATTTCCCCGGTATCCCGGTGGGCCAGTCCGAACCTGCCTGATTGGTCTCTAAGATTCTGTAATGATTTTAGAAAGCTTAATGACATTTCAAAGTTTGACGCCTACTCCACGCCCCGGGTTGACGAGTTGATAGAGCGATTTGGGCAGGCATGGTATTTTACAACTCCGGATCTCACAAAAGGTTATTGGTAGGTACCCCTATTGAGGCGGTGAAGGAAAAAATGGCTTTTGTGACGCCCAAGGAGCTGTTCCAGTATAAGGTGTTACCCTTTGGGTTGTATGGCGCACCAGCAACGTTCCAGCGATTAATGGATATTGTTCTCCGTCCCCATCGCCACTATGCCTCAGCCTAACTAGACGATATTATTGTGTACAGCACCAACTGGGAAAGTCATTTAGCAAAAGTACAGGCAATGATAGACTCTCTGCGACAAGCAGGGCTAACTGCCAACCCAAAGAAGTGTTCCATAGGGTTGGAGGAAGCTCGGTACTTGGTTTACATCATTGGGAGAGGAGTTCTCAAGCCTCAAGTAAGCAAAGTGGAGGCAATTCAGAACTGGCCCCGTCCTCTCACAACAAAACAGGTAAAAGCCTTTTTAGGTTTGGTGGGATATTACAGGCGGTTCATTCCCAACTTTGCAACCCTGTCCGCGCCTTTAACATACTGCTTACAAGGAAGAAAATGTGTGATGGTCCACTGGAATGATCAGTTAGAGGGGGCCTTTACAAAGTTAAAAGAGGTACTGTGTGGTACACCAGTCCTGATCACTCCAAATTTCAAAAGAGAGTTCGTTGTGCAGACTGATGCCTCTGAGATATGGCTCAGTGCCGTGCTGTCCCAGGATGTTAATGGGGAAGAGCATCCCGTTTGTTTCCTAAGCCGGAAGCTTACCCCAGCTGAAACCAGGTACAGTATTGTGGAGAGAGAGTGCCTGGCCATCAAGTGGGCACTGGAGTCATTGCGCTACTATTTACTGGGGAGAACATTTCGGTTAGTGACAGATCATTCCCCCTTACGTGGATGAGTCAAGCTAAGGAGAGGAATGCCTGAGTCACCAGGTGGTTCTGTCCCTGCAAAATTTTAAATTTTCAGTAGAACATCCGGCAGGCAGACTACAGGGGAATGCAGATGCCCTGTCCAGAGTTCACTGTATGTCATGTGTCCACCCATCTAGGGTTGAACATAGTAGGGAGGTATGTGGTACAGTAAAGGGTGTTTTACTGGATGGGAGATACATTTCTCCCAGCAGATTAATGTTTGGCTGGGTTTTTCCCTAAAGACAGGACCTGCGATGATGTCTACCTCACTTGTGGGAGGGGCTAGGGGCTATGTAATGGAGGTTGGTGTTGGGCACATGGGGAGTGTGTGTCTGGAAGTTACAGGAACTTGGCTGGACTTAGCCTGTGCTGGCGGATGCAGCAGGACCTGACACCGCTTAGTTAAGCCCGTCCCGTGCAAGGGGTGAGTCTGTCACCAGTGGTTCTCCAAGCTGGAGTACATTTATGTTTTTCCCTTATTTTCTGTTAACTTGCTGTTTGCAAAGTGATATTAAACCACTGAAATTAGACTTTAAGCCTGTGTGTTGCCTCGTTACTGCAGCCCTACAATTACCTACCAGAGCGAATCCCTACAATATATATACAGTGGGGAAAAAAAGTATTTAGTCAGTCAGCAATAGTGCAAGTTCCACCACTTAAAAAGATGAGAGGCGTCTGTAATTTACATCATAGGTAGACCTCAACTATGGGAGACAAACTGAGAAAAAAAAATCCAGAAAATCACATTGTCTGTTTTTTTTTTTCATTTTATTTGCATATTATGGTGGAAAATAAGTATTTGGTCAGAAACAAAATTTCATCTCAATACTTTGTGATATATCCTTTGTTGGCAATGACAGAGGTCAAACGTTTTCTGTAAGTCTTCACAAGGTTGCCACACACTGTTGTTGGTATGTTGGCCCATTCCTCCATGCAGATCTCCTCTAGAGCAGTGATGTTTTTGGCTTTTCGCTTGGCAACACGGACTTTCAACTCCCTCCAAAGGTTTTCTATAGGGTTGAGATCTGGAGACTGGCTAGGCCACTCCAGGACCTTGAAATGCTTCTTACGAAGCCACTCCTTCGTTGCCCTGGCGGTGTGCTTTGGATCATTGTCATGTTGAAAGACCCAGCCACGTTTCATCTTCAATGCCCGTGCTGATGGAAGGAGGTTTGCACTCAAAATCTCACGATACATAGCCCCATTCATTCTTTCATGTACCCGGATCAGTCGTCCTGGCCCCTTTGCAGAGAAACAGCCCCAAAGCATGATGTTTCCACCACCATGCTTTACAGTAGGTATGGTGTTTGATGGATGCAACTCAGTATTCTTTTTCCTCCAAACACGACAAGTTGTGTTTCTACCAAACAGTTCCAGTTTGGTTTCATCAGACCATAGGACATTCTCCCAAAACTCCTCTGGATCATCCAAATGCTCTCTAGCAAACTTCAGACGGGCCCGGACATGTACAGGCTTAAGCAGTGGGACACGTCTGGCACTGCAGGATCTGAGTCCATGGTGGCGTAGTGTGTTACTTATGGTAGGCCTTGTTACATTGGTCCCAGCTCTCTGCAGTTCATTCACTAGGTCCCCCCGCGTGGTTCTGGGATTTTTGCTCACCGTTCTTGTGATCATTCTGACCCCACGGGGTGGGATTTTGCATGGAGCACCAGATCGAGGGAGATTATCAGTGGTCTTGTATGTCTTCCATTTTCTAATTATTGCTCCCACAGTTGATTTCTTCACTCCAAGCTGGTTGGCTATTGCAGATTCAGTCTTCCCAGCCTGGTGCAGGGCTACAATTTTGTTTCTGGTGTCCTTTGACAGCTCTTTGGTCTTCACCATAGTGGAGTTTGGAGTCAGACTGTTTGAGGGTGTGCACAGGTGTCTTTTTATACTGATAACAAGTTTAAACAGGTGCCATTACTACAGGTAATGAGTGGAGGAAAGAGGAGACTCTTAAAGAAGAAGTTACAGGTCTGTGAGAGCCAGAAATCTTGATTGCTTGTTTCTGACCAAATACTTATTTCCACCATAATATGCAAATAAAATGAAAAAAAAACAGACAATGTGATTTTCTGGATTTTTTTTTCTCAGTTTGTCTCCCATAGTTGAGGTCTACCTATGATGTAAATTACAGACGCCTCTCATCTTTTTAAGTGGTGGAACTTGCAGTATTGCTGACTGACTAAATACTTTTTTGCCCCACTGTGTATATATATATATATATATATATATATATATATATATATACATACACAGTGGGTACGGAAAGTATTCAGACCCCTTTAAATTTTTCACTCTTTGTTTCATTGCAGCAATTTGGTAAATTCAAAAAAGTTCATTCTTTTTCTCATTATGTACATTCTGCACCGCATCTTGACTGAAAAAAACAATGTAGAATTTTTTTCAAATTTACTGAAAAAAGAAAAACTGAAATACCACATGGTCATAAGTTTTCAGAACCTTTGCTCAGACACTCATATTTAAGTCACATACTGTCCATTTCCTCCTTCAGATGGTTCTACTCCTTCATTGGAGTCCAGCTGCGTTTAATTAAACTGATAGGACTTGATTTGTAAAGGCACACACCTGTCTATATAAGAGCTCACAGTGCATGTCAGAACAAATGAGAATCATGAGGTCAAAGGAACTGTTTTGGATGGCTGAACGCACTAAATAATAAATAATAGTAAGTGCGTTCGCCGCCCGGGGTCCACCGTGCAGAGGTGTCACGCTGCTGCTACGTAATGGCAGACGCTCAATATGGCGGTATAACGCACGCGGGTTGAACGTCACCCGGAGTGCGCTGGGCGGACTCTGTTACTTCACAGAGACGCCGAAGCGTTAAACATAACTACCGAGCCTGTTGAACTCACAGAGCTCAGCAGAATGCACACACGGTATATGGTCACAGGACTCTGGCCCAAGACACAGGGTCATCGTCCCTCTAGACCTACCATGCGTGCGGCATCACAACCGCAGATGCCAATAAGTACTGCTGACTACAGCGTGGCGACAGACACTGCCGCTGTACGACAATGCCCGGTAACAGGCACTCTGTCGGATGCTAGTACCGTGAATGATATGCACTGTGGCCTGTAGCTTGCCACTGACTGGCACTGACTGGCGCTGACTCTATCACTAGTTCCCTATCCACACACATAATATCAGAGAGAGGGGAATTTTAATGAGTCATTTGCAAGTCCATGCATCCGTCATCATTCACACAGGTAGCAACTAGAGTCTATACTAGCGCATGGCCGAGCGGCCATGTGAACCTTTTATAGCCGGGACGTTCCGGAAGCTTCCAGATCCCTGAGATGGACCAATCAGATCTGGAGAAGGACCTGTGCATGTGACTCCCAAACTCCAATGGGAGATCGTCTCGTGAACATGCTCAGTGGAGTGACGGAAGGACTTAGCCTCTGGAGTGGCTTGCTGCTGAGCAACCTGCGTTGCTATTGCTGGCCCAGAGGTGGCAGCAACAGCCAGACCAACAGAGCTGTTCTGAGCAGAGCGTCAGGAGCGACGGGATTCCTGAGCAGGCTCCTCTGCGGTCGATGGAGAATGGGAGACTGCCGAATGCAAGGTTCTGGATTCCCACTGTGCAGCTGCAGGAACCCGACACCTAACAGGAACTGGCCAGGGAGCTCAGAGACAGAATTGTGGCAAGGCACAGATCTGGCCAAGGTTACAAAAGAATTTCTGCAGTACTCAAGGTTCTGAAGAGTACAGTGGCCTCCATAATCCTTAAATGGAAGAAGTTTGGGACCACCAGAAGTTTTCCTAGACCTGACCATCCAGCCCAACTGAGCAATCATGGGAGAAGAGCCTTGGTGAGAGAGATAAAGAAGAACCCCAAGATCACTCTGACTGAGCTCCACAGATGTAGTAGGGAAATGGGAGAAAGTTCCACAATGTCAACTATCACTGCAGCCCTCCACCAGTCAGGCCCTTATGGCAGAATGGCCCGATGGAAGCCTCTCCTCAGTGCAAGACATATGAAAGCCCGCATAGATTTTGTTAAAAAACACATGAAGGACTTCCAGGCTATGAGAAATAAGATTCTCTGGTCTGATGAGACGAAGATAGACGTTTTTGATGATAATTCTAAGCAGTATGTGTGGAGAAAACCAGGCATTGCTCATCACCTGCCCAATATAATCCCAACAGTGAAACATGGTGGTGGCAGAATCATGCTATGGGGGTGATTTCAGCTGAAGAGACTGGACGACTGGTTGCAATTGAAGGAAACATGAATCCGGACAAGTACAGAGATAACCTGGATGAAAACTTCTTCCAGAGTGCTCTGGACCTTAGACTTTGCCGAAGATTCACCTTCCAACAAGACAATGACCCTAATCACACAGCTAAAAAACCAAAGGAGTGGCTTCAGAACAACTCTGTGACCATTCTTGACTGGCCCAGCCAGAGCCGTGCCCTAAACCCAATTGAGCATCTCTGGAGAGACCTGAAAATCACTGTCCACCAACGTTCACCATCCAACCTGACAGAACTGGAGAGGATCTGCAAGGAAGAATGGCAGAGGATCCCCAAATCCCGGTGTGAAAAACTTGTTGCATCATTCCCAAGAATACTCATGGCTGTACTAGCTAAAAAGGGTGCTTCTACTCAATACTGAGCAAAGGGTCTGAATACTTATGACCATGTGAGATTTCAGTTTTTCTTTCTTAATAATTTTGCAAAAATGTCTACGTTTCTGTTTTTTTCAGTCAATATGGGGTGCAGAGTATACATTAATGAGAAAAAAATGAACCTTTTTGAATTTACAAAATGGCTCTAATGAAACAAAGAGTGAAAAATTTAAAGGGGTCTGTATATATATATATATATATATATATATATATATATATACTAGCTGAAGAGCCTGGCGTTGCCTGGGCATAGTAACCAACTGTGGTTAGCAAATTATAATGATTATATTGCGCTTAAAAACCGTGCATCTAATCCTATCCTGTGTGATACTGACTGCTGAGCCGTGTATCAAATCCTATTCTGTGTGATACTGTCTGCTGAGCCGTGTATCTAATACTATTCTGTGTGATACTGTGTGCTGAGCTGCGTATCTAATCCTATCCTGTGTGATACTGTCTGCTGAGCAGTGTATCTATTCCTATCCTGTGTGATACTGACTGCTGAACTGTGTATCTAATCCTATCCTGTGTGATACGGACTGCTGAGCCGTGTATCTAATCCTATTCTGTGTGATACTGTGTGCTGAGCTGCGCATCTTATCCTATCCTGTGTGATACTGTCTACTGTCTGCTGAGCCGTGTATCTATTCTTATTCTGTGTGATACTGACTGCTGAGCTGTGTATCTAATCCTATCCTGTGTGATACTGACTGCTGAGATGTGTATCTAATCATATCCTGTGTGATACTGGGCTCCCCCTTCAGTCTGTGTCAGAGGGTGGTCTGTGTTGGCACAGTAATAAATTGTGTTAGTTCCAGCTTTACAGAAGGACGATAACACCAAAGAAATGATAAGAATAATAGGCCTCCGTTACCACAACTGTCTACAAAGAAAACTGTTGCTGATAGCAACCAATCACAGCTCATTTTTCATCTTTTAAACAGCTCTGGGACAGCGTGGTGAGTTTTGAGTGGTGACTTTTGTGTTTCGACTTTTATGTGGCGAGGTTGGTGTATGTGTGGTGAAATGTGTGCTGAGGGTGGTATATGTGTTGAAGCACGTGGTAGTGTGTGGCGCATTTTGTGTGTGTGTTCATATCCCCGTGTGTGGTGAGTATCCCATGTCAGGGCCCCACCTTAGCAACTGTATGGTATATACTGTTTGGCGCCATCGCTCTCATTCACATCTGGCAGCTGTCAATTTGCATCCAACACTTTTCCTTTCACTTTTTCCCCATTATGTAGATAGGGTCAAAATTGTTTGGTGAATTGGAACGCGCGATGTTAAAATTTCACCTCACAACATAGCCTATGACGCTTTCGGGGTCCAGACGTGTGACTGTGCAAAATGTTGTGGCTGTAGCTACGACGGTGCAGATGCCAATACATACACTTTTTCCCCATTATGTAGATAGGGGCAAAATTGTTTGGTGAATTGGAACGTGCGGGGTTAAAATTTTGCCTCACAACATAGCATATGATGCTCTGGGGGTCCAGACGCGTGACTGTGCAAAATTTTGTGGCTGTAGCTATGACGGTGCAGATGCCAATACATACACTTTTTCCCCATTATGTAGATAGGAGCAAAATTGTTTGGTGAATTGGAATGCACGGGGTTAAAATTTTCCCTCACAAAATAGCCTATGATGCTCTCGGTGTCCAGACGTGTGACTGTGCAAAATTTTGTGGCTGTAGCTATGACGGTACAGATGCCAATACATACACTTTTTCCCCATTATGTAGATAGGGGCAAAATTGTTTGATGAATTGGAACACGCAGGGTTAAAATTTTGCCTCACAACATAGCCTATGACGCTCTTGGTGTCTAGACATTTAACTGTGCCTAATTTTGTGGCTGTAGCTGCGATGGTGCGGATGCCAATCCTGGACATACATACATACACACCCACATTGAGCTTTATATATTAGATATGTGGCGCCCCTGAGCGATCAGTCACCACAGATGTACTGCACCTCCTCCTGAGGTGTAGTATCCCACTCTCCAGGTATGATGGAACACCTGACCAGACTCCACCACCTGCATCCCACACAAACACAGTAGTGTAGCAGAGCAACCTTCATGGCTCCCTGCTTGGAACACGAAGAGTGCTGGGAGGTGGGTGGAGCTTAGATTGCACAAGAGAGTGGGCGAATATTAGGAAAAGGTCAGTCTGTGAGAGAAGATCGCCAGAGAGGGATGGAGTGAAGGAGGTGCTGCAGCAGACTTCAGTGACCTGGAGCTGCTGGCATGGGAAAGGGCAATAGAAAGTCTGATTCTTCAGAAGGAAGATAGTTTAGTACGGAACGTAAGGAGAAGAGAACTAATGACTAGGGTCAGAGCAGAACCCTTCCTGAAGTTTGAAGCACATGGCCGGGGTCCGGTCCCCGAGGCTGTTTGTGAAACTAATGTTCCAGCAGCAGACACTGGAAGAATAGGAGCTGTGACCACTCTATTCCCACAAAAGACTCGAAGACATGGTGGCAACATGACAGATGGAGTCCGCGAAGCAGGCTACAGTCACTTGTCATGCGAGTAGAGTTCCAAGGAACATCTGAGAGGAGGAACTTTGGTTTAACACACAACTACAAGTACTTCAGTATAAGCGCTATAGAGGAGACGTTCAGAACAGGCACTCAAAAGGGAGAGCTGGAAAGGTTAATTCCGTCTGCCAGGGAGTTGGCTGAGCCCCTGATCTGGAGACAGCGGCATTGAAGCAGGCACCTGTCTGTGCCAAGAACGTGAGTAAAAGAACTGGAACTGCATTCTTCGGTCTCATTGCCTTCTTCCTGCGCCAACCCACTCAGCACTGCTACATCTCTGTGCCTAACACTGCACCATCTACTGCTCCTCACTATCTCCTCATTTGCCAACCTCATCTACTCTACCCTGGGACTACAGCCCTACCTGTGGAGGGCTACAACATCATTGCTGCACCACACCATCTGTCCCAGAGAGGCAACCCTGCAGCGCTGGCCAAACTGACCAGAAACCACAGGTGGCATCACAAATCCTCTCAATGACTTTATCCCCATCACTCTACCCCTTTTACATTGACCGCCTGAGGCCACTGACCGGGTCATTGCCACTGTGACATCTCCCAATGAAATCAACGGGCCCGGCACCGAGTACCCCACGGCCCCTGGGGGCGGGTCAGATATATATATATATATATATGTGTGTGTGTGTAAATTTAGTATAATACATCTATTTTCCTTTGTTTTTCTAGTTACTCTGTTTGTTGCCTTTCAAACTTGACTTAAAAAAGGTTAAAGAGTAATTAAAAAATGATTTAAAGTGTGCAATGTAATTGCTAAAAGCTTCCAAACCCAGTGGAAGTAGACAATTCTAGTAAAATAGTGGCTCGTAAAAATTGTAAAGGTAGAAAAGAATAATGATATCTAGAACTGATACAAATTGACTAAATGTAAATATAAAGTAAATCTCTGATCCCAGCAAGTTAGCCCTTTCGGAAACCTTGATTACCGTAATA
This sequence comes from Dendrobates tinctorius, assembly GCF_039654945.1. NCBI lineage: Eukaryota > Metazoa > Chordata > Amphibia > Anura > Dendrobatidae > Dendrobates > Dendrobates tinctorius. Next base: position 2,782,268 of record NW_027361796.1, read on the forward strand.
GTGACATGGGGAGTTTGCTCCCTCCATCAGTTCATCGCTCCACCTTTTACCCCTCCTGCTCATTTTCTGGGTGACGATAGGCTGCTATGGCCGTCTTAGGCCCTACAATGGCCTCAAGGTCTGTTATGTTCAAAAGCTTATTAGATCCTTTTTGAAGTGGGGTCTAATAAACTACTTATCAGCATATAGCTAAATTCACACATCTGTTTTTCTTATCAGTGTGCTATCCATTTTTAAAATGAACAGTACATTGTCCCATAAAGTTTAATGAAACTATTCACACATCTGTTTTTTTTAATGGATCCATGTGTCTGCTCCAGTAAACTTTATACCTGTTCTATTTTCATCAGTTTTTGTGCACCAGACTTGGCTATTAACATCTATGAGGGTCTGTCAGAAACTGAAGAAAAATGGAAGACATCTGTTGTCCATGGATAAAAGTACTACATGCACCAGAAACGCATTGGTTCCATCTTACATAGATATCATTTGGATTTATAGCTTGATTTTACAATGAACAAATAAAATTTATAGTTTTAACTCAGTGAAGCTGGATCTACCTAATCCTTACTTATTTCCCGTCTTCGGCTGCTCATTGCACTGGAGGATTGCAAGCTGTGTGGATTTACTCCCTCATCACTTTAGACATCTATTAGATCTCATTAACAGGCCATTATTTTTGGAACTTACAGAGAAAAAGTAATCGAAAGATTGACATCTCTTCTATGTTTTGGAGACACTCCTGGTTTTGGTAGACAAATACTGATGCAAAAATACTGATGCGTGAATGAGTCTTTATGCAATTTTTGATAATAATCCCCCTATTTTGCCTGCCGCTCAGTTTTCAGCATCACAGACTGACAAGGGAGTAGCAGCACTTTGCCATGCCCGGTCAGAAAGCTTTAGGAGAGGTGCTCAGCTCATCTTATGGCAGAAGCGGTTCTGGTTATCTACATGTATACATTGTGGTACACTTATCTGTTGTGTGAGCAAGAAAAGTAGTCACTCTCTGAATGTAAACATCACATTTTAGAGTTACTGACATCAAGCACAAATTTGATTTTGTGAGATAAACAATAACTTTGTCTGCAACACAGGTCATGCTGTCAAAGGTCAGTGTATATCGAAACATGTCGATAAATACATCATATTTTATCTCCTGGATCCTTGGCTCCATTCATCCTTAATCCTTTGCCGGGCTGCACAGTTTTTAACCAATATTCTTGCAATCATTGTTCTTCCTTTGGTGGGTCTGCAGCAGTAGTGTCCAAGCGCTACTCATGGTTGTGGTAGAAAACCTGAACAGGTGAGCAGTTTTTTTCTAATCCTAATTCAATTTAATTGGATAAGACCTTGTTTGTACTATTGTTCCTCCAGACTTTCCATATGTGTCATCTCTACATAGCAGCATAATGCAAGTGATTGGGGTCACATTGCAACCCACAAGGTACTGCAACAGCAGCAAGCAAGTTGCAAAAAAGTCACAACCAGTTGGAGTTTCTTGCTTTTTACTTGCTTGCCATAAAATCTTTCAGATTGCAGTGGGACTATATTTGCATGCATTATGTAGTGCTGTAGAAATAATATACACAAATCTTGGCCGTAAAACATTTTTAGGCCTCCTTCACACGTCCTGGTGATTCCTGTACAGCAGGGTTCCCCAACTCCAGTCCTCAAGGCCCACCAACAGGTCATGTTTTCAGGATTTCCTTTGTATTGCACAGGTGAAGCAATTATCACCTGAGCAATACTTAGGAAATCCTGACAACATGATTTGTTGGTGGGCCTTGAGGACTGGAGTTGGGGAACCCTGCTGTACAGGACAAACAAGTACTGGTTAGATCCGTGGTCCGTGTCTGTGTGTCATCGTTGTGTATGTATATGACATCCATGTGACATCTGCAGGGCCAGTTTTAGTCAAAGTGGGGCCCTAGGCAAAAAAATAAAATAAGGCCCCCAATGCTCACATATTGTACCATGACACTCAAACATTTAGTTCTATTTACATGCGCTGAGTTCAGGCTGTTCAATGAGTGTGATCGACAATATTGAAGTCGTTTGGCTCTTGTGGAAGGAATGAGATGTTCCACACTATGAGCTGCAGCTTTTCCTGCTCCCAGCAGTTACCTCCCTGCCTTCTCCTCTGCTGTGACTGCCAATAAGAGCAGGAGGAGCTGAACAGGAGTCTTTATCACCAGGAGCAGAATACAAAGTGGGTGCTGCGCTACTTATCTCATAGCTCAGGTTGGTAAGTGCCGTATATCTAGGTCTCCCTTCCCCTCAGACGCTCCATGCAGGAGGACAGGTGCACTGGCCAATGAGTACATGGCCTATGGTGACATTACGGTCACATGGCAGGTCACATGATCGTGATGTTACTACAGGTCCTCAACCAGTCTCTACATCAGAAGCTTCACTATCAGTGGAGCTTCTGCTGTAGACGCTGGGGCCCCCCAAGGGAGAGGGGGCCCTAGACAGCTGCCTTGTCTGCCTTGCCCTAACACAGACCCTGGACACCTGTGTATCCTTTTGCCATCCATGTGTCCATGTGACAAGTACTAACACCCGGGAATAGCAGTACAGTTAGCTGTTCCCAGGCGCCAACTGCTGAATGCAACTCTCATCATTGTCGACTGGTCTCCCTGAGATTAGTGCGACCAGTCGACACTGATGGGATTTGTATTCAGCACCCACTGTGTACATCCTTTGTAAAATTAAGAATTAAATTAAAAAATGGCATGGGCTCCAGTGTAATTTTCTTAACCAGAAGAGGGAAAGCTCATAGCTGGGGGATAATGTTAATGATCTGGGAAAAGGGACAATATCCCAAAAGGTTCCCAGGCTATTAATAACAGCTTACAGCTATTTGCTTTGCCTTTACTGGTTAACTTACGGGGGACCCCAGAAAAAAAATGGTGTAGGGTCCCCCTATAAATTCAAACAGCAGAGGTTAAACAGACAGCTGTGGGTTGATAGTAACAGCCTTGCAAGGAGCCAAAGGTATTGCCCCCCTAAGCTACCAAAATCAGCCCTCACCACCCCCAGAAATGGTGCATCCATAAGATGCGCCAAATCTAGGGCTTAGCCTTGTTCTTCCCACTTACCCTGTTGCAGTGGAAAGTGAGATAATAGGGTTGGGATTGATATCAGCTTTGTATTGTCAGCTGACATCAAGCCCAGGGGTTAGTAAAGAAGAGGTGTCTATAAGACACTACCATTACTAACTCCATAGTATGTTTTGAAACAAACACAGAGCAAGAATAAAATCCATTATTTGAAATAAAACTTAACACACTCTTTTACCCATTTATTTAAAATAAAAAACAAAGTTATACTCACCTTAACACCTATAATCCATTGAAGCCCATGTCCCCTGTAAAAAAACTAAACTAATAAATATTATATTCCTTACCTGTCCATCAAAAAGATAATCCTCCAATGCCCATGTCCCCTGTAAAAAAACCAAAATAATAAACAACTATATTCCTCACCTGTCCGATGAGAAGATAATCCATACTGTCCCACGCCATAATCCATCTCTGGTTCATCTGGATTTCAAACTGAATGGTGGCATGATGCCACCGGTTAGGCTGAAATCCAATGGAAGGAGCTGCTGAGAGAGCAGCTTCAGTGACAAGCAGTGACGTCATAGAGGTTACCGCTGGTCGCTGAAGCTGTGTACACCACAGCTGAGTACACAACAACAGGTTTGTCAAAATCAACAGTTTCTATGGGATACCATACTATAAAATACTCCTACAAATTTGGGACATTGATTGCAAACAAGATTTGATGTTTTTCACACCCAAAACAGTAATTTTCCTAATGAATTCAAGAAAAATGAGTACATCCCAATGAAAGCCTTGGGAGCAAAGCTAAACTTTAGACTCCAAAAATTTAATCAGCAAGAATTCAACTACAGGTAAGTCTAATTATTCATTAAACAAATGTCCAGCAGACAGTTGACTATAAAAGGTTATTACTTAACAAACAAAACCCCTTCCAATTTTATGCTGTCAGAAATCACGCCACATGGACGATAAATGTCACAAGACCTGAGAAAGAAAATAATTTCTTTTCACAAGAAAGGGGGAGGCTACAAGAGATAAGAAAAACTTCACAGAATACTGCAGGAAAAGTGACACAAATAAAGGAACTGCAATCATCTCAAAGAGATATCCAGGCCAACCACAGACATTAACACGTAAACGGGAGTGTCTTCTGATGAGAAAGGTTGAAGAAAATCAAAAAGCAAGTTAACTCCAGTTAGCTAAAGAAGTAAAAAAACAAACCAGGGTGAATGCTTTCCGTTACAGTTTAAACCAGAAGTTTACGTAGCCTATATAAAAAGACACACATGCATGTTTTTCCTCAATATCTGATATGAAGTCAGAATAAACCTTTCCCATTTTAGGTCAATTAGGATTACCATAATTATTATTTGCCAAATGCCAGAATAATGAGAGAAAGAATGCTTTAAGGCTTTTTTATTACTTACTGCAAAGTTAAAAGTTTACATATATTTCATTAGTATTCGGTACCGTTGCCCTTAAACTGAATGGCTTGGGTCAAAGGTTTGGGATATTCTTCCACAAGCTTCTCACAATAGTTAGTCAGAATTTGGGCCCATTCCTCCTAACAAAGCAAGTGTAACTGATCCAAGTTTGTAGGTCGCCTTGCTCACACCTGCCTTTTCAGCTTTGCCCATAAAATTTCAATAGGATTGAGATCAGGGCTTTGTGATGGCCACTCCAAAACATTGACTTTGTTATCTTTAAGACACTTTGTTACCATTTTGGCAGTATGATTTGGGTCCTTGTCCATTTGGAAGACCCATTTCCGCAGAAACTTTAACTTCCTGGCTGATGTCTTGAGATGTAGCTTCAGTATTGCCACATAATCTTCTTTCTCATAATGCAATCTATTTTGTGATGTGCACCAGTCCTTCCTGCAGCATAACATCCCCACAACATGATGCTGCCACCCCCGTGTTTTACAGTCTTTTTCCTCCAAACATAACGATGGTCATTATGCCCAAAAAGTTCAATTTTAGTTTCATCAGACCACAGGATATATCTAAAAAAAATGTGCATTTGCAAACATTAATCTGGCTTTTTATGTTTCTTTTGGTGTAATGGCTTCTTCTTGTTGATACAGCATTCGTTTCACTATGAATATTGACACAATCTTACCAGTTTCTGCCATCATCTTCACAAAGTCTTTTGCTTTTGTCCTTGGGTTGATATGCACATGTTGGACCAAAGCACATTCATCTCTAGGACACAGAACCCGTCTCCTTCCTGGACATTCCCATCTTGTTTGTACTTGCATATAATTGTTTGTACAGATGAACGAGGCACCTTCAGGTGTCTTGAAATTGTACCCAAGGATGAGCCAGACTTGTGCAAGTCCACAATTCTCTTCCTGATATCTTGGCTGATTTTTTAGACTTTCCCATGATGCTACACAAAGAAGCAGTGTGTTTCAGATGTGCATTAAAATACATCCACAGATGTGTGTATAATTATGTTCAGATGTTACCCAAAAAACAGAAGTTTCCAAACACATATCATCATATGGGCAGTCCATAATTGTTTAAAGGCATAGTAATCTTAGTGTATGCAATAGTGATCAGCGAGCACTAAAATGCTCGGGTCGAGCAAATTGGAATGCTCTGGTGCTCGACCCGAGCAACGAGCCCAATGTAAGTTAATGGGAAACTTGAGCATTTTTGCCACGGCCCACCCGGCTGTCTGCAGATGGACAAAAATTGAGGAAATCGATGAGAACAGTGCTCAAATGACATGGGAACAGCATGGGGAAGACCCCTGGAAGCATTTCTGACTCCCAGGTTACTGCTGTAAACAATATTGTCAGAGTCTTATGCCACTTATGCAGACTCACAATAAAACATACAAGAACAAAACTAAAATGGATTTTCCTGGGAAAATACTGTATGTTAAGGAACATCTCTTCCAGCATAATGACTTGTATATAAGGTAAAATAAATAACCAAAAATAAAAATGCTCCTCCTCACCTTGGGCTAAGTTCCAACATAGCGTTTTTGATTCGTTTTTGAACTTTAGCATTGCTTTCAACCAAGGCAAATGCATTCACTGGGAAATTAATTTTAACATTTTACAACCTTATCTGGTCATGTGGTGTGTGACACATCATCAGACACATTCTGTTTCTTAGAGATCCATCAGCTATGTTTTGTTTTTCTCATTATTAAACAGTGAGCCTCCTATACTGTTGTTGCATATGCATAGCAGGGCTGCCCAAAATTTGGACGCACCCCAATACCCCTTTGAAGAGAGGTACAGGAGGGCTTCCTGAAATCAATGTTTCCATTATTAGGAGGTTGGTACTCCCATACTGTTTGCCTATGCAGTGAATGCAAGGCCTGCCCCAAATTTAGATGCACCACAATACACCTTTGAAGACACGTACAGGAGGGCCACCTGAAAGCAATGTTCCCATTATTAGGAATTTAGTCCTCCCATACTGTTTGCCTATGCATTGAATGCAAGGCCTGCCCCAAATTTAGACGCACTCCAATACCCCTTCTTGAGACATACTGGAGGGCCACCTGAAAGCAATGTTCCCATTATAAGGAAGTTGCTACTTCCATACTGTTTGCCTATGCAGTGAATGCAACACCTGCCCCAAATTTGGACGCACCCCAATAGACCTTTGAAGAGAGGTACAGGAGGGCCACCTGAAAGCAATGTTCCCATTATTAGGAAGTTGCTACTCCCATACTGTTTGCCTATGCAGTGAATGCAACACCTGCCCCAATTTTGGACGCACCCCAATAGACCTTTGAAGAGAGGTACAGGAGGGCCACCTGAAAGCAATGTTCCCATTATTAGGAATTTGTTACTCAAATACTGTTTGCCTATGCATTGAATACAAGGCCTGCCCTGCACCAAATTTAGACACACCCCAATAGCCCTTTGAACAGACTTACAGGAGGGCCACCTGAAAGCAATGTTCCCATTATTAGGAAGTTGCTACTCCCATATTTTTTTTCCTATGCAGTGAATGCAACACCTGCCCCAAATTTGAACGCACCAAAATACCCCTTTGAAGAGAGGTACAGAAGGGCCACCTGAAAGCAATGTTCCCATTATTAGGAAGCTACTACTCCCATACAGTTTGCCTATACAGTTAATGCAAGGCCTGCCCCAAATTTGGAGGCACCCCAATAGCCCTTTGAACAGATGTACAGGAGGGCCACTTGAAAGCAATGTTCCCATTATTAGGAAGTTGCTACTCCCATAGCTTTTGCCTATGCAGTGAATTCAAGAGCTGCCAAAAATTTGGAGGCACTACAATGCCCCTTGGTAGAGACATGGAGGAGGGCCTCGTAACAAAATGTTCTCATTAAAAAGGAGAGGGTCTCCCATAGTGTTTGACTATACAGTGAATGCAAGGGCTGCCAAAAATTTGGAGGCACTACAATGCCCCTTGGTAGAGACGTTTAGGAGGGCCTCAAGTCGTAACAAAATGTTCCCATTAGAATGGAGCAGGTCTCCCATAATGCTTGCATATGCAGTGAATGCAATGGCTGCCAAAAAATTGGAGGCACTACAATGCCCCTTGTTAGAGAAGTGGAGGAGGGCCTCATTAAAAAATGACAAACATTTACCCCTGGGAGGTATACATGAGCAAACTATATAAAAAATTTTGTTAAGGGCATCCTAAGCACCCTTTAAAAAATTTTTGTGGGTGTTGCATCACGGACCACGGTAACCCTGGTGATATACTGGTGGTGGATGATGAAGATGAGGAGAAGGAGGATGGCAACAGCAAATAGCCAAAATCGGAAGCGTATACCCATGTGTGGGTGTGAAGAGGTGCATGGGAATAGACCTCCGATAAAAATACACTGGATTTGAGTTTCTATTACGCTGCTATCATTTGGTGGTGTTGAGAAGTCTGGCCCAATCCAACCCTTGTTCATTTTTATAAGAGTCAGCCTGTGAGCATTTTCAATTGACAGGGGGATGCACTTATCAGTTATAATTCCACCAGCAGCTCTAAAAACCCGCTCTGACAAAATGCTAACGGCAGGACAGGCCAGGATCTCCAAGGCGTAGAGAGCCAGTTCTTGACATATGTCCAGCTTGGATACCTAATAATTATTAGACATAGAGGAATCACGGAGGACATTGGTACGGGCAGCAAGGTACTCCCTCAGAACCTTTCCAAACTTTGCACTCCCTGTGAGAGTACCCCACGCCTCAGGGCCTGTGCGATGGGAGGGTCTGAGAAAACTGTCCCAGAACTCTGCCAGTGTTCCCCTGCCTCTGCTGGATTGGAGTTGTGTCTCTCTCGCCTGTACTCCTTGGTTGTCCAATGAACTGTGACCTCTGCTGCCAGCATTTTCAGATGGGAATTTTTTTAACAATTCCGCAACAAGGTCCCTCTGGTACTGCCCCATTTTAGCAGACCTGTCTGCCTTGGGAATAAGCAATAGAAAGTTCTCCTTGTAGTGTGGGTCTAGAAGTGTCACCAACCAGTAATAACTGTCACCCAAAATTTTGATAATGCGAGGGTCACGGTCAATGCAGCATAACAAAAACTCAGCCATGCATGCCGGACTGCTAACAGCCAAGACTTCTGTGTCCTCACCAAGAGGACAACTGACCATGCTCTTCTCCTCCTCCCTGTTCTCAGGCCATCCACACTGAACTGTAGCGTCTATAGCACATGAAACTAGCTCCTGTTCTTCCTCCTCCTAATAATAGTAATCTTTATTTTTATACAGCGCTATCACATTCCGCAAGGCTTTACACACATTATCATCACTGTCCCCGATGGGGCTCACAATCTAGATTCCCTATCAATATGTTTTAAGAGTCTGGGAGGAAACACATGCAAACACAGGGAGAACATACAAACTCCTTGCAGATGTAGTCCTTGGTGGGATTTGAATCCAGGACCCCAGCACTGCAAGGTTGCAATGCTATCCACTGAGCCACCATACCTTCCTTCCTCGTTGTCACCCAATACATGTTGGGATGAGATGAGGTTGGGCTGTGTGTAATCACCCTGTATGGTTCCTTGATCCATCGCATTTCAGAACACAGAGAATTGGGATGGTGAAGTTAATTATGGCGTCATCGCTGCTCACCATCTTGGTGGAATCATCAAAGTTTTGGAGGATGGTACATATGTCTGACATCCATGTCCACTCCTGGGGTCTTATTTGTGGAGACTGAACTGAAAACTGACAGCCTTGTTGATGTTTGTAGTCAACAACTGCCCTCTTCTGCTCACAAATCCTTCCCAACATCTGCAGTGCAGAGTTCCAATGTGTGGGGACATCACACACTAGTTGATGAACCAGAAGCTGCAAACGCTGCTGAAACACAGCAAGGGTGGCAGAAGCTGCAGCTGACTTTCTAAAATGGGCACACAGGTGGCGCACATTGACAAGCAGATCCGGAAGCTCTGGGTAGGTTTTTGAGGAACCGCTGAACTACGAGGTTAAGCACATGGGCCAGGCATGGTACGTGTATTATAAATATCTTATGATATGAATTTTAGAGTCCAAATAATAATATAGAAGTGTGATTCCACATTGATGGACAATACTGAAAAAAATCGCATGAACTACCACACACACAGGAAAAAAGCAATAAAAAATACCAAAGATAGCTTATAAATATGCAAAATATAATATTTATTGGGGTAAATAGGTACAGGGAGAGGAGGTGTTCCTCCTACTGGCACATGTGGAAATAGTGGTATCAAGTACCAAGGGACAGCCGCCATCAGGTTGCAGAAAGCGTCCATCTCCACAAGGCTAAAAGGCAACATTTCGAGCCCAAACAGTCACGAAATGTGTGAATTTAGCAGCGTGGTATGTGGGGTATTGCCTGCGTATTTGCGCTTGCGTTCCAAGGACTGTGGTATGTACAACTGAACGCTTCGCTGGGACAAGGACATGGACGTGCTTGATGATGGTGCTAGCTGAGTGTGTGCAATGACAGGGGCAGAGCAGGAGTCATTTTCACATGCACCATGGACAAGGGATTGGCTTGCATGCACAAAAGTGGAAGAAGCAGTGGTGTCAGCCGAAGACAGCTTTCCTGGACCCTGAGGTTCGGCCCACAAAGTCTGGTGTTTAGCTGTCATGTACCTGATCATGCTGGTGGTACTCAGGTTGGTAGTTTTCCTACCCCTGCTGATGCTGGCCTGGTAGATGGTGCAAATGGCCTTTTTGGGGTTATCAGCAGAGTCTTTAAAACAACAACCAACCTTGGGAAGACCTAACATTTGGACTGGCAACTTCTGTTTGCCCACCTTCTGTCTGCGGTCACCACACTGTTTTTTCCTGCCTGTTGGGGTGTTACGCCTCCTTTCGTCTCATCATCGTGCGCATTATGACAAAAAACGCAGCATTTGTATGCATTTTCAAGCGTTTTTCCATGCGTCTGCATTTTTTATGCGCATGGGTAGTCTAGGTGTCACATTTCATAGAAGGAAAATCCTTGAAAAATTCTTGCAACAGACTCCACCAATGGGACATCAGTGGGCATGTGTTATGGGAATTCTTTATATAGACCCTGTTTACAGCTGAATTCTTCACATTTGCTTGCATTTTCCTTTGTGAAACATGGATCTGCGCTGGAAGAGTTTTCACTTCAACTTGGATCTGAATATCAAGATGGCTCAGGCTTATGCAGTTGCTTGCTATCAACCAAGGGAGAGAGAGAGACAGCGAAGACGGCAGCATTTGTGGATACATCCGATTATTGAAGTCCGGGGGAGAGCCGTGGAGCGTACCACACCCTCTACAGCGAGCTCCAGGCAACCCCGGAGAAATTTACTGATTATACCCGGATGTTCTAACAGAGCTTCAGGGATTTGCTTGGCGTGTCCAAGAAGCCATCCGGAGACAGGACACACAGCTCCATCATGCGATTCCTCCGGAGGAACGGCTCCTGGTCACATTATGGTACGCAGTATTGCAAAACCAATGCCTGCATAATTTTCTTTGTTGTGACATGTACTATTCCAAATCTGGCAGAATTATTGTTCTGCCATGTAGTAAACAAAAGCCTGCAGAATTATTTTTATGCCATGTAGTAAACAAAAGGCTGCAGATTTATTTTATGCCATGTATTTTTTTTATTTTATTTTTTTGTGTTTTAAAAATCCATATACATAAATATTAATTTTTGGTTTTTCTCGGTTTCACAGATTCCTGGTTACTGGAGAGAGCCTCTCTTCACTCCACTTCCAGTACCGGATTGGAATATCCACCTTGTCTGGAATTGTTGTGGTCACATGCCAGGCTTTGTGGAATGTTCTCTGTCCTGAATTTATGCCCCTGCCCACCATCAAAAAGTGGATGGAAATAGCAGAAAAATTCTGGACAGTCTGCAATTTCCCCAACTGTTTGGGAGCGGTTGATGGGAAACACATCCGGATTATCAAACCAAAAAGAACTGGCTCTGAGTACTATAGCTACAAAAAGTACTTTTCTACAGTACTCATGGCCATTGCGGATGCAGACTGTATGTTTGTTGCAGTGGACATTGGGGCATTTGGCCATGGGAATGACTCCCAGGCTTTTAAGAACTCGGACATGGGCCGGAGGTTGTATGGCAACCAGTTCAATTTCCCCATGCCACGGCCTCTTCCCAACACCGAAGGTCTGCCACAGCTATTTGTAATGGTTGGGGATGAGGCATTTCAGATGTGCCAAAACCTGCTCATACCCTACTCCAGCCGGGACCTGGACCACACCCAAAAAATTTTTAATTATAGGCTGACCAGGGCCAGAAGAACTGTAGAGTGTGCCTTTGGTATACTTATCTCCAGATGGCGCATTCTTGGCACAGCCATTAATCTGAAACTGGAAACAGTGGATGAGGTTGTGAAGGCCTGTGTGGCTCTACATAATTTTGTGATGGCTAGAGAGCACCCGAACTTTGAACTCGATGATGCATCTCCTAACCCATTGCCTGAATTTACTGAGCACGCTCTCAGGTCATCCGTTGAAGTTGGCCGAATGAGGGACCAATTTGCGGCCTACTTCAACTCAGATGTAGGACGGGTGGAATGGCAAGATGAAATGGTGTAAAAATGATTTCTTGGGTGTATGTTAATAAAAAACCTGTTTTGATACCTGCACCAAGTGCACTCTGTCTTTTTACACTCCAATACAATAATCAACTGGCCAGGTGTACCAGTGAATTCATGATGCTGTGTTTTGTGCATCATGAATTTACTAGTACTCCTGACCAGGTGACTATACATACACACGCACAAGTTGTATGACCTTTATCATCTCTACAGTGTATTCAATTAGCAGTGGAGATAATACAACTAATATTTGTGTCACATGGCCTGATGTTACAAATAGTGATTTGGGGATGCACTAGCATCCGTCACTCTTTATGACACATGACCCTGTGACTATAAATATTATTTGTAGTATCATCACTGTGGCTTGAGTTTGAACGAAGACTGGAGACATAATAAAGTTTATAGAACTTCTACAATACCCAGGCCTGGTGTCATGCTCAAGTGAGGACGCCCAAAATAATACATCCTGACTTCAGAAAGTTATCACACATGGGCAGGAGAATACACATATGAGTTAAACTGCAGCATCGCTACAGTCTGCTTGAAATATATGCAGACTGAAGCGACGCTGCAGGTTAAAACTCATGTGTATTCACCTGCCCAGGAGTGAGAGTTATGATACAAGGCCAGGGTATTGTACATATGATGTGTATTTTCCCCATCATGTCATCAGTTTATTCAACACACACTGAATAGAGAATGTGGTTAATTACAAGGTATATCTAGAATCCCCTTGCCTCATCTCCAAAATCGTTAAATGATGATGGTAAAAAACACCATAGTCAATTAACTTTTTATGATACCTGGAAAGGTAACAATAGATATGCCTTGCACTCAACACCATCCTCTATTCCAGGATTCCCCAACTCCAGTCCTCAAGGCCCACCAACAGATCATGTTTTCAGAATTTCCTTTGTATTGCACAGATGAAGCAATTATCACCTGAGCAATACAAAGGAAATCCTGAAAACATGATCTGTTGGTGGGCCTTGAGGACTGGAGTTGGGGAACCCTGCTCTATTCAGTCTGTGCAATATTAGCAGACTGAAGAGACTGGTGGTGAAAATACAAGTCATAGATTTGTGTTTTTGACTACACATATCTCCAAGACTGACACAAGAAACATGTGTCAGTAATGGAGCTATGTGGTGTCAAAAACGCAAAGTGTATGGCGCAGTGTGTGTACGGCGCAGGGCATGTAGACGGCGAAAGATACATTAATCAAACCGTATTTGGTGAAAGCAGAATTGCACATTTATTTTAAAAAAATAATAATAATTTTTTATTGTGAATGACGTTTGGGGGAAGATTGGGATACTTTGGGGGTGTGGAGAGACGAGGAACGGCTGGAAGTTGAGGAAGGGGTTCTAGGGGAAGGGGTGATGAAATTACTGGGGGAAGGGAGCTCAGGGATGGAACTGGAGGCAGGGTGAGACACATTAGGAGGAGAGGGGGGAGGGACAAACAAAGTCTTTAGTTTTTTTTGTTTCTTTGGGGCATGACTCTCCTGCCTGGACCGACTTCCACCATGTAACTGCCTTACATTGCTCAACCACCTTGAGCTGGTGGATCATGGCCTTGATGGATAAAGAGGGAATGTGGGTCACCACTCTGATGCTCGGTGGTGGCAGTGGCGGTGCTCCTTGAAGGAGAAGAAATCGTGTCGGTGCTCCTAGAAGGAGAAGTGGTGTCAGTGCTCTTAGGAGGAGAAGTGGTGACGGTGCTCCTAGGAGAAGTGGTGGCGGTGCTCCTAGGAGGAGAAGTGGTGGCGGTGCTCCTATGATGAGGAGTGGTGGCGGTGCTCCTTGAACGATGAGGAGTGGTGGCGGTGCTCCTTGAATGATGATGAGTGGTGGCGGTGCTCCTAGACGGAGAAGTAGTGGCGGTGCTCCGAACAGGAGAATAGGTGGCGGTGGCCCAAGCAGGTTCTGCGGTGGCAGTGGAATTCAGGTGGCCATGCAGTGGTATGCAGCAGAAGTCGGTAGTGGGGTGTAGCGAGTCAGTGGTGGCACTATTGGAAATGACACCACCAACTGCTGCACGTGCCGATTCTGCTGCATAGTCTGCAAGTAAGCAGTGTTGCAGGCCTGCAACACACTCAGCTGTTGCTCAGGACTAAGGTGTTCCGCCATGCCCCGTTCAATTTTACTGAAAAAATGGTGCGCTGGTCTGTTGAGGTCGGCCTCCAGCCGGTCAAGGCATTGGTCGACAGAGTGGAAGCGGTGTTCCATGTGGGTAAAACCGCGTTCCATGAGTGAAAAACCACTTTCCATTCTGTCTGAAAGCGACTTGAGGCTGGCATGAAAGGCCTCGCTCAAGTGCATGAACTTGGGCATGACATTCCTGTCCGAGGCCCTCTGCCGCTGGCGGGAAGTGCCCGCATAACCAGTGGCAGAGACCTGGGACAGGGGAACACCTGATTGACCAACTTCCTGGTCACCAGCTGTCCGTGTTGCTGACCTGCAAGCTGCTTCCTGGCTGTCGGATGGCTGGGACGGGTCCGAGGTCGTCCGATGAAGAACCGCTCCAGGGACAGGCTGCAGGGTGCTGCTCCAGTTGCTGTGGAAAGAAAAGAAAAACATTACTATCATGCATTTACAAGAAGCATCAGCTGTGGAATAGAAAAGCACAGATTATTAAAAATATATATATATAATACGCTCTGGTGGCTAGGAACGCCAACTCATGATGATAGCGGTACTTTGTTCTGGTCCTTGCCGCTGAACCACTGCGAACCTATCCCTCAGCACGAACATCAGTGTTGAAGCGGTCCTTCATCGAGCGCCAACGTGTGCAGACTTTGTTCACTGTTGGAAAAACAAAGAATAAACGTTATACAATGCACTGATGGCAACATCTGTATCATCACACACACCTTGAGTGAACTTGGCAAAAATTCAATGTGGCATCACAAAAGAATTCAATACACAATGCAGTCACTGTTGATCCTGAGGACACTGTTGTGTTTACTGCTAGAATATATTCTAGTAGGAAACACATCAGTATCATCAGGAGCAAGAGTGAAAGCAGGCTCAATACAGCAGTACAATACACAATGTAGTCACTATTGATCCTGAGGACACTGTTGTGTTTACTGCTAGAATATATTCTAGCAGGAAACACATCAGTATCATCAGGAGCAAGAGTGAAAGCAAGATCAATACAGCAGTACAATACACAATGCAGTCACTGTTGATCCTGAGGACACTGTTGTGTTTACTGCTAGAATATATTCTAGCAGGAAACACATCAGTATCATCAGGAGCAAGAGTGAAAGCAGGATCAATACAGCAGTATAATACACAATGCAGTCACTGTTGATCCTGAGGACACTGTTGTGTTTATTGCTAGAATATATCTAGCAGGAAACACACCAGTATCATCAAGAGCAAGACTGAAAGCAGGATCAATACAGCAGTACAATACACAATGCAGTCTGTTATGAGTTCATTTTCCCCTTCACCATTGAGGTCTGATGAACTCCCTCTTCTGGTGAAGGAAGGTAGTGAGGCTGATTACCAAACACCTGAGCTGGTAGAGGATGACTGGGTGACGGGAATTGCTGACTGGATATAAGGCAGCTGACGCCCTTCTGCCTCGCTGGTGATTTCCCTGAGGGATTCTAGGAGACCAGTCTGATTCCTGCTCCTCAAAAGCTAAGTTTTCTGCCTTGCTTTTTGCATTTGTGTTTTGATTTTATTTTGCCTTGCTTTTCTGGATTCTGCCATTCCCTGCTGGGGTGAGCTGAATTCCTTTGTGTCTTTTGCTCTTTCTTCAGAAAATACCTGAGTACTGACATAGTCTTTTTGAAGCCTAGCGTCTTCAGGGCCTTTTTCCCTGTCAGTCCGTTGGCTCTTGTTTTGATAGGGTTTTTGGCGGATTGCAGACAGCAGCTTTTCTATCCTGTCCTATCTAGTTAGCTTGGGCCCCATCATTTGCTCAGTCTATCTTTCTATCTGTGTTAGTGTTTTTTCTTCTTGCTTCACCGTCATTATATGTTGGGGGCTGCCTATTGCTTTGGGGTCTGCTCTGGGGAAGTTTAGATTTCCCTTTCTGTCTTTAGGCTATGTAGTTCTCCAGCTGTGATCGAGGGGTCTAGGGCACCGTAGGAACCCCCCATGGCTACTGCTAGTTGTTGTTGATAGGTTCAGGGGTCTGCAATCTGATAGCTGCCAACTTCTCTGGTTTTCTGGACTTAGCTAGCATTTCTGTTTTTGCCCCCTACGGTGACTCATTCATATCAGCAGTCACTGTTGATCCTGAGGACACTGTTGTGTTTCCTGCTAGAATATATCTAGCAGGAAACACACCAGTATCATCAGGAGCAAGAGTGAAAGCAGGATCAATACAGCAGAACAATACACAGTGCAGTCACTGTTGACCCTGAGGACACTGTTGTGTTTCCTGCTAGAATGTATCTAGCAGGAAACACACCAGTATCATCAGGAGCAAGATTGAAAGCAGGATCAATACAGCAGTACAATACACAATGCAGTCACTGTTGATCCTGAGGACACTGTTGTGTTTACTGCTAGAATATATTCTAGCTGGAAACACATCAGTATCATCAGGAGCAAGAGTGAAAGCAGGATCAATACAGCAGAACAATACACAATGCAGTCACTGTTGACCCTGAGGACACTGTTGTGTTTCCTGCTAGAATGTATCTAGCAGGAAACACACCAATATCATCAGGAGCAAGACTGAAAGCAGGATCAATACAGCAGTACAATACACAATGCAGTCACTGTTGATCCTGAGGACACTGTTGTGTTTACTGCGCCGCCCATGCACATTTTTCCATGACATTGGTATTGTCGATATTCAGGTGGGACTACCGACTGTCTCTGACCTTTCCCGTAATTCAAAAATCCCTTCCCCGAACCCAGGGCCCCAATTAAAGATGCTGACACCATATATTGGAGGAAAATTGGCCACAGCAGCCTTTATTTATAAACATACAAAATATTTAACCGTAAAGTAAATAACACGGGAAAGGTCCTTGAAGCTCACAAAATTTGGTGATTAACCATACTGTAAATGTGGACAAAATAACAGACAATAACTTACTCCCAGCCGTTACCCCACTAGCTCGGAAGCACCAAATACCCCGAGGGGTTCTATTGTCCACTTAACCCTGGGGATCCGACCAACGATTACTGAAAACCCCCGAAAGTCACCAGACCAGAAAACCATAATATAATACCAATTGAAGAATCCATATACCTACAGATCCCCCAAACCAATTTAACACCAACTTCAAGGAAACTCCCAACCGCCACAACAAGGGCGTTTGACCACCTCAAATGCCCGAGACCACCCCACAACGAATTGCTATGGCCCTCTCAATACCACTCTGTAAGCCAAGAGCCCACAGATCAATGCCCACAGCATTCAAATGTACCCCATCCCCCAGCAAGAATTTCTTATCCCCTTCCTCCAGCTCAAAATGATGCACCGCCACACCTCCATTCCTAACCACAAAACTTGACATTGCCCGGTTAACTTACTCTTGCCTGATTGATCTTCTCAATCGATCTAGCGTGCCACCAGCATTTCCATGGAACAATATCTGACCACAGCACGGTCAGACCACTAAAAGATAACCATAGCCTAAGTAAATCATTCTTAATGTCCCTCATCAACTCTTGAAGCGGGCGATCTCCAAAGTCATTACCCCCGACGTGCAGAATCAAAATATCAGATGGCCTATCAAGCCTAGCGCTATTATGAACCTCCTGAAGGACTCTGTTCCACTCCATCCACCTGAAACCCAGACACCTGATCTCAGCTACATTCCTGTGGATACTGAGTTGCCTTCCCTCACGCCGCACATGCACATGCCTTGCTCCCCAATGGACGTATAATGGCCCAAGATCCAGACCAACAGATGAGTGGGACCTATAACAAAATACAGCTTACAAAAAATATATATACAAAAAGGATTGAGCATAAACTGACTTACTGAAAAAAACACTATTAAAATGTAACTTTTATTAAGTACCTTTAAAAAATCTTAATCCTGATTTTTGATACAAATATCCCCTAATCCATGGACTAACTGGGCTTCTAGCATTACTAAAGAAAAACGGATGATAACTTGCAGATGAAACCGATCTACCCAGTCAAAAAGCCAGTTAAACATATCTGGCCAGATATAGCAAACTGCAACAGGAAAAAATTCCTGCAAGAACAGCCCATAAGAGCCTCAAAAAAAGAAAAAGAAAAACGAAAAGGGAAGGGACAAAAACAATATGTACAAAATTGATATGTAGTGCTACTCACTAATTACAATTACACTCGGCCGGTGTGTGGAAAAGAGTGATCTGGCCCTATCGATAGCTTGGCCTAACTGAACACCTACCTAGGTGCGGAGGTTGGCACCCTAAGAAATACGAGAATGGCGCCCCCACTCGTGCGTCGGCTGTCCCTATTCTCCTATATCTCCCTATAAGACGTAAGATCAGAAAAAGAGAGCCACGTGGCCTGTATCCACTTGTTTATGAGATCTTCATGGATGCAATAGAATGTTTTATACAATCAGATATAAGTGTTCAGAAGGAGTAAAGGGTCCATGCAGCCTAAGTTGCATCACACCACTCGTATTAAATACATATTAGATTAATTGTATGATACAACCTAAAAGTCCCTACCACCAAAAAAGAAAATCCACTAAAATAGATATGCAATATATGATTAGTCACAGCAAATATGTCTATTGATCCATCATGTTGCTACAGTGATACCATTTTTGCGAGCAAGGGTAATGATACCAACATATCTGCTGACATACACACATAAAGATGAACCAAAGCCTCGATCCAGGACTCTAGACTACAGCAGTATACCCTCAGAAAAAATCCGTAGACAGCAAAGATGGATCACATAAGGTAACAGGTTCACATACAGTACTGTACTAATGAATATATACAAACTTTGTACTTATCTGTGACCATACTATACTATGCAGCAACTGATGGTCACAGATAAGTACAAAGTTTGGTTGTTTTGACATATGGGTTCACAGTTATACATAGATGGGCATCTGTATCTGCCTAAGAT
This sequence comes from Dendrobates tinctorius, assembly GCF_039654945.1. Taxonomy (NCBI): domain Eukaryota; kingdom Metazoa; phylum Chordata; class Amphibia; order Anura; family Dendrobatidae; genus Dendrobates; species Dendrobates tinctorius. Next base: position 2,801,439 of record NW_027361796.1, read on the forward strand.
ATCGGTAGTGGTATTCAGCCACTGACTGTTTGTATGTATTCATTAGTATGTGAACCTCTTACCTTATATGATCCATCTTTGGTGTCTACGGAAAAAACTCTCGGGATAATGCGACAAGCAAAATTCAACTTCCCGAGAAGCGACTGAACTTCCCTTAAAGACAACCTTCTCAAACACCTCGCCCATGCCACCTCCTCCCGCAAAGCTACCATCTTCTCCCCAGGCAATCTAAACTCCCAATTGACCCAATAGAGTCAATCACGATTCTCAAGAAGGAAAGACTCGTACCAGGGACTTCAATTTTCCCAGGGGCCAGCGGCACCCCAAATCACTCCGCTACCCATTCAGCTGTCCTCAAAATCACTTTGCAGCACCTGCACTGACCAGGCCCAAAAAACAAAAAAATGATCCAAAAAGTGTATCAGGGAAAAAAAAACAGATGCACCACGAACAACCTATTCAAGAAACAAACTGAAAGCCTCGAAAAACATACAAGACAGAGAGCATCCCATTGGTAAACACCTGTCAACAAAAACTCCCATCCCCAATAACAACCTAAAAGCCTTACTCTCTCAGGATGAACGGGTAACAAACGAAAAGCAGATTCAATATCTGTTTTCGCCAAAAGTGCCCCCCTACCACAACTGCGAAACCCAGCGTATAAATCACGGAGCAAAGCTCCAGGTCAATCCTGTCACTCACGGACCTCCCACGAGGATATGATAGATGATGATTAAGCTGGAACTTATTTGGCTCTTTTTTCGATACCACACCCAAAGGCGACACAACTAAATTAACGGAGGAACACTAAACAGCCCGGCCATCCTACCCAAAGCGACATCTAACTTCTCCGTAACCACCTCGGCATATTGCTCGGCTGACCTAAGATTCCTCAAAACCTGAGGTATCTCAAAATGAGGAGCAGGAACATCCCTAAAACCAGACAACAAGAGCTTCACCTTACCCCTATCTGGAAACCTACTTAGATAAGGCACCATTGCATCCAGCTTCACTGGCGTCACCCCTTTTGGCATTATTACTTTCTGCCTTCACCTTGTTTTTTCTAAAACATCATGCAGCGCCATGTGAAGAACCACTGCAGTGTGAGCAGAGGTGCTTGAACTTGCAGCTGGTTCCAAATTTACACTTGCCTTCATTAAACTGCCAGCATAATCCTGGCTTCTGAACTCTCGACTGGCCAGACTTACCCCTAGTCCCCTGCATACTCCCGTGAGTAGTTGAGTAGTGGACTGGTCAGCAATCCTGGCCCCGCCCTGAAAGGAATGGCCAAACCTGGTTGGTGCCAAAACTCGCAGCCATAAACCTATGCTCTTTTGATCCCACCTAATTGCAGGACGAATTGCCTTCCTCTGCCGAAATTGTTCGTCATAACGTAGCCACGCCTGACCCCCATAAACCCTATGGGTCTCCCCTATGGAGTCCATATAGCAGAAAAGAGGAGAGCAATTCTTCGTTGCCTTTTCACCTATCACACATGCCAAAATCGCGAACGCCTGAAGCCAATTAACAAAGGTCTGAGAGATCAGGTGCTACCTACGCTTTTCCTCCTCTTCCTTCTTACTCTCATCTTTCCTCCCTTTGTCCAATTTAAACCTCTCCAGTGGAAGTGGTGAAAATATCTTGACATATTATTCGTCTTTCCAGATCTTTTCACGCACCTCCTTTTTAAGATGCCCCAAACAGACCTTCAAAGCAAACATAAACTTCCCCATGCGCCCTATCATCTAAATGGATCCTAGACTCTTTCTCCTTCTCTGTACCGACACTGACACTGGATCAGAAATTCTACTGGGCGCCACAAAACCCATACCTAAAAATTTGTGCCCTAATGACTGGGCTCCCACCCATACAGCTAAATGCACCGGAGTCAACCTACCCCCTTCTAAACGTATCAGCAGATCCCAAACATTACCTAGTAGCTCCCTAACCCCCTCACCCCTTAAATCAGCTGCAACCCCCGCACTATGGTGTGAGACTATAGACCCCCCTACCTGACTCTCCCCCATCAATGGTGACATTGAAAATGACAGCAACAAACAAGACACAGAACCATGCTCACCAGGCTGCGAGGGAGCTTTGTGCCCTCCAGCCGCAGACTTCGTGTCCATCCCGCCGACTGGTGTCTCCCTTCTGTCAAATGGACCCTCCGATTCCTGAGACCCAGATCCTACTGATCAAGATGGTCCTGACGCTTTGGTCCTGGCGGGCCGCTCGATCCTGGAAGCAACTTATCCAAATGTGTCACCTGGACCAACCGGCCGCACCTGAGAGATTAACACCCCCAGGCACCAGCCCACTGTCCGCTCTGCCCGCCGGGGATATCTGCTGCTGCAAATCAACCACCATGCTGGATGAAAGCAGGCCGTCCAAGGTCCCCAGACAGGTCCAGCAGCCTGAATCACCTGAGGCCCCACCTGTCGCCGCATACATAGAGGAAATCCAACGCCGACTATATCCAGCAGAAGAGGCGGGCTGCCGGACTGGTATATCTCCACAGTGACCCGCTGTGACGTCACATGCACCAGAAGTCCCAGCGCGCAGGCTCCACCCCCAACGGAAACTGAGGTGGAGGCCCGCTAACCGCCCCAGCTCTCAGATTTCTCCCAGACTGGGGCCTGCTTGAACACTTGTGGGCAGGCACTTGGCATGAAGGGTCCCCAGAGGGGCCCTTGCATTGGCACTGAGACCGCTGAGGTGCGTCGGGGGACAATAGCTCCAGAGGCCGCACATGCTGGGGCCGCCGCTCACCGTCCCGTTGCCACCTCCGATGATTGCCGACACTTGGGCCTCCAGCCACCCAGGTGCATGAGAAGCCACAGCCACCTGCAGCCTTTCCAGGACCTCTGCAGCAGACCCCATGTTAAGACGAGGGCACTGCTCACGATGCCTCCAGAGAGGAACTGCCTAAATCCCACCCCCAGCCCCCCTATAAAACCCCCTTTTTACATACCCCACCCCACTAGCCCTTTCCCTACCCCTCCAACCCCCTGTCATGTCGGCCTTTGCCCACGCCACTGGGGGGGAGGGGCGGCTTGCTCCAGCCTGTACTTTATGTACAACACTATAGATAATATAGCACTATGTAAAATAGAGGAGGAGTGGGAGAATCATTTTCCCAAGGGGCCACATGAGAGACCGTGACTGTTGTAGAGGCCAAAGCAATATGATGAAATAATTTCTGCTCATTATTAACATATTCATTATTATTATATTTTTTATATTAAGTATATAACAATATTGATCAGAATTAAGTATGCAGACATCCCCATATATACAGTATGAGCGCCCACAAAGCCCAATCAATCAGCAACCAAAGCAGTCAACCTATGGGGCCCTTATACATGTAAACCATAGCAAAAAAAAACTTTTAAAAATGTTTCTCTTTATTTAGTTTAAAACCCAATACATAAAGACATAAAGGCACACACATTAGCACAAAAAATTGTGATTTTTAAAAAGAAGTGAAAAAATGAGAGATTAGTTTTATCTTTCACACTTCTCTTCCTGACAACGGAGGTTTGCACCATAACTTGAAACAATATGGCACCCTTGCTCCTCGTCAAATGCCTCTATGTAGTCCTGCCACTACTCTAAGTGACAAGGTGATCAAATAACATGTAATGAACATATATAAATATATTATTTGCTGATAATGTGCTGCATTCATCTTTCCATCAACTTTGACCAAGTTTCCTGTGCCTTTGTAGCTCACACATCCTTAAAACATCAGTGATCCACCACCGTGCTCCTTTCATCATAGGCCTTTTTGACATCTCTCCAAATGTAACGTTTATGGTTGTGGCCAAAAAGTTCAATTTTGGTCTCATCACTCCAAATTACCTTGTTCCAGAAGTTTTGAGGCTTGTCTCTGTGCTGTTTTGTGTATTGTAGGCGAGATACTTTGTGGCATTTGTGCAGTAATGGCTTTCTTATGGCGACTCGACCATGCAACACATTTTTCTTCAGGAGCCTCCTTATTGTGGATCTTGAAACAGCCACACCGCTAGTTTTCAGAGAGTCCTGCATTTCAGCTGATGTTATTTGTGGTTTTTTCTTTGCATCCCGAACAATTTTCCTAGCAGTTGTGGACAAAATTTTTGTTGATCCACCTGACCATGGTTTTGTTTTTAAAAAGCCCCTGATTATTAATTTGTTAAGCACAGTTTGAATACCGCTGACTGGCATTATCAATTCCTTGGATATCTTTTTGTATCCCTTTCCTGTTTTATACAGTTCAACTACCTTTTCCCATAGATCCATTGACAATTATTTTGCTTTCCCCATGAGTCACAATCCAGAAATGTCAGTGGCTGGATGAAAAATGCAAGTCTGTCTTCATCCCAGAAACTCACTCAGCTTTTATGCACACACATTGATTACAAGCAAACAGGTCACAGTTAAGAATGTTACCTTTAGCAGCCATTCAAACCCATTTGTGTCAACTACTGTGCATGTTATCAGGCCAAAATCACCAGGGTGAACTTTTGATCAGGGACATTTAGATGTTTTGGGTTGTCATTATGATTTAAACGGAGAAAACACAGTAGTTTGACAATAAATTGCTGCACCCAACTACTAACCGTGAGTTGAGTGAGTTGAGAAAAAGTTTTGGTGTTATCATTCGTATTCTCTGAAAAAAGGTGAAGAAAGCAAATATTCTGCTGGGATATGTAAACTTTTGAACACAATTGTATATAATATCGTCTCATCTCTTGGTATCACAGACTTGGCCCTATCTTGGATTGCGTCATACCTAACAGACCAGACATTCAGCATCTCCAACTCGCACACCAACTCCTCACCTCGCCCCCTATCCATCGGAGTCCCACAAGGTTCAGTCCTAGGGCCTCTGCTCTTCTCCATTTACACCTTTGGTCTCGGACAGCTCAAAGAATCTCATGGCCTTCAGTATCACCTCTATGCTGATGACACACAGATCTGCATGTCTGGACCAGATATCACCTCCCTACTAAACAGAATCCCTCAATGTCTGTCTGCTATTTCATCCTTCTTCTCCGCTTGATTTCTAAAACTTAATATGGACAAAACAGAATTCATCATCTTTCCCCCATCTCACGTAACCCCCTCAACGGACCTATCCATTAAAGTAAACGGCTGCCCACTCTCTCCAGTCCCACAAGCTCGCTGCCTCGGGGTTATCCTTGACACTGATCTCTCTTTCAAACCACATATCAAAGCCCTTTCCACTTCCTGTCGACTTCAACTCAAAAATATTTCACGGATCCATACATTAATCAACCAAGAATCTGCAAAAACCCTAGTCCATGCCCTCATCATCTCCCACCTTGACTACTGCAACCTCCTGCTCTGTGGCCTCCCCTCTATCACTCTCACACCCCTCCAATCTAATCTAAACTCTGCTGCCCGACTTATCCACCTGTCCCCCCGCTATTCCCCGGCCTCTCCCCTCTGTCAATCCCTGCACTGGCTCCCCATTACCCAAAGACTCCAGTTTAAAACCCTAAGGCCTCTTTCACACTTCAGTTTTTTGCATCAGTTATAATCCGCCAAAAAGGCGGACAAGCGGATCCGTTCTAAACTGATGTGAACGGATGGCACAGGATCCGTTTTCAGACGGATCCTGAAAATGAAGAAATTTAAAGGAATCGCTGGCCGGGGAGAGAGAGAGAGAGAGAGAGAGAGATTTTTTTTTTTTGTCCGGCACCCAGAAAGAAATTCGGGTTAAATCAGTGTTTGCAGGATCCGCCAGAGAAAAAAACGTTACAAGCTCCGTTTTGAAATTTTTGAGGATGGTGACGGACAGCAACTTTTGGCGGATCCTCACAAAAAACGGATGCAACGGACAGCAATCCGTCACAATCCGCCATTAATGCAAGTCAATGGGAAAAAAACGGATCCTCAAAAAAAATTGAGGATCCGTTTTTTTTCAAAACCTGGCGGATTGTGACTGATTGTAAAAAATGGAAGTGTGAAAGAGGCCTAACCGTGACATACAAAGCCATCCACATCCTCCATACATCTGTGACCTCTTCTCCCGGGACTTACCTGCACGAAACCTCCGATCCTCACAAGTAGGGATGAGCGATATTGCCCGATATCGTATCGGAATTGAAAAAATATCGGATATCAGAATTTCCGATTTCCGATATCAATGCAAGTCAATGGGAGAAAAAAAATCAGAATTACAAAATGACCACTACAGTGCTATATAATGGATAAAATGGAGGGGAAACACCTCAGGATAATGGGGAATGAGTTTGCAGAGGCAGAGGAGCAAAAAAATCGCTAGAAAAATGCACAGAGCGAAAGCTGTAGCAGGAAAACATCTTCTTAACAGCGGTGTTTTTTCTTTGGGTTAGGATTAGTTGGGGTAGGGTTAGGGTTTATGGTTAGTAGAGTAAGGGTTAGGGGTTAGGGATAGTTAGGGTTAGTGATTTTACATTATTAAATTTAAACTGCCGGTGGTGGTGTCAATATGCCCTTTGACTGACATGTGTCCGCGATCAGCTCACCTTGCTTTGCAGGGAGTTTCCAGGAGCACCACGTGGAGGAACGGATACACTCCCTTTAAGCCATGCTTAGTCTTCTTCTGCTGATTATATTACTGTTATTCAGTAATTCTGCATATTGATATTCTGCTTTTGGTTCATGTACATCTGCTCTTACTGCTTCCTAAACCTCTGTCTATGGTTATCCTGCTATTGGCTGGTCACAGAATTTCCCAAACCAAGAGGAAATACGCAGAAGTAACAGTAGGCACAGGAACTTGAGAGAACCAGCTGGTGAGTCTGGAACCCGTATAGGCAGCAGAAATCAGCATAAGAGCCAATGGAACTAACGGGCACCAGCTGACGTTACCGGAGGCCGATAACTAAGCAGTAGGTAACCTGTGCCAGAATGCACTACCAAGGACCAGCAGACGTTACTGGAACTCGGATACCACAAAGAAGGGACCTAAGCCATTGACTCTACTGAGAACCAGCTGACATTACTGGAACCTAGATAAGCAGCAGAAGGTAAAAGTGCCAGTGGCTGTACTGGGCAACAGCTGACATTACTGTAGCCCGGATACCACAATGTACTAGTGACATAAGCCAAAAGCACTGCCGAGAAGCCCAAAAAAAACACACACATATGCAAGTTCAAGAGCAAAAAGACAGGAGTCCGGGGACATCTCCATCTGTCTTCTTGTCTTGGGTCTTCTGCATCTGTCTTCCTGTCTTGGGTCTTCTACCGGAGTAATGTCTTCTCGGCAGAAGGTGCAAGAGCCACATTTGCCCCCGCAACCCGGACACAGTCTTCTTTACTCCGCAGTCGCAGCAGGGGAGGAGGAGGGCCTACTGGCACTGTCGAGACCAGTCTTAAGCGCCAGGTCCCGGAGTCCACGTAGGGGGCTCCTACACTGCCGACATCACGGATAATAGCAAACTGAGCCGAAATGATGTACAGCGGGGGCATGGAACAGTGCGGCGGACACAACCGTGTAACGGCGAGCGTTGTCGAAACACGGTTTGGAGCCGGAGGTACCCGTGCCCTTGGACACTCCCGAGAACCAGCTGGCGATGCTGGAACTCGGTTTACCCCTCTGGGGAGGCACCTGTGTCCGCACTTCACTGCCAGGAAACAGCCGGCGTGGCTGGATCCCGCCTCTTGTGCTTCTGCCTATAGGTGTTTCGCATCTGTCGTCCTTTTTTTCCACTTTGGTATAGCGAGGTACAGCTGGCGTTACGGTTGCCCAGAAACACAGCACGCTGTGAAAGTGGCAGTCACGGAAATGGGCACCAGCTGGCGGTACTAGAGCCCAGAAACACAGCATGCTGTGAAATCAGCAGTCACGGAAATTGACACTTGCTGGCGGTACTAGAGCCCAGAAACACGGCATACTGTGAAATCAGCAGTCACGGAAATGGGCACTAGCTGGCGGTACTAGAGCCCATGGAAAACAGTATGAGGTGAAAGAGTCAGTCACAGAACCAGAAGCTAGATGTTGGTAGTAGAGGCCAGAGCACTGGCATAACAGATGACACTGTGTGCAACATAGGCACATGACAGAGCATGCATACTGCTACCAACCATGCAAGTAACCTGTCTACTCTGGCCCAGGGTAGCAAAAGTCACCAGAAATCCAGGCCTGGTCATTTTTAGGAATGCAAGCCGGTCCACATTTGCAGCGGATAGTCTGGTACGTTGGTCTGTTAGTACATTGCCAGCTGCACTAAAGACACGTTCAGAAATCACACTGGCACCAGGACAAGGCAGGGCCTCCAAGGCATACTGGCTAAGCTCGGGCCATGTATCCAACTTGGAGACCCAAAACTTGAAGGGGGCAGATCCATCCTGAAGCACACTGACAGGGGTGGAGAGGAATTGTGCCACCATGTCACTGTAACGTTGCCTCCTAGTGTGCTGCACTGTCTGTGCTGATGGTGCCCGAACCGTTTGCGGGTTCAGAAACCGTTGGAACAGGTTGGGTATACTGAACCTGTCAGTAGCAGATGTACTGCTTCTGCTACCGGCTTCTGAACGGATTCCGCTGGGCCCAGGACGCACTGAGGTGCCTGCTAGTGCATGCGCATCACTGCTATGTGGTGGAAAAGAGTACATGAGTGAATTAACCAGTGCATCATGGTACTCCTGCATTTTGCGCGCCCGGTTCAACGGTGTAATTAGGCTTTGAAGGCTGTCCCTGTAATGTGGATCTAAGAGGGTGGCCACCCAGTAGTCATTTGTGTGGAGAATACGAGCCACGCGTGGGTCGTTTCTCAGACACTGCAGCATGAAGTCACTCATGTGCTGAAGACTGCCAACTGGCCATGCATCGCTGTCACCAGCTTGAGGAATGTGCTCTGGCTGCTCTGCATCACCCGATCCACGCTCTATCTGGTGACTACTAGTAGAGCGCTGTGTACTTTCCTCCTCTGGCTCATCCTCATAGTCCTCCTCATCCTCCTCGCTTGCTGTGTCCTGCCTGGACCTTTGTGAGGCACCCACAGAGCTTTGTACCAACCGGGCCGATGAAGATTGCCTGGTTGGTCCAAGTGTCTCATCATACTCCTCCTCCTCCAGAGAAACCCTATCTCTTAGTCCTTTAAGTGATGATTCTATAAGGCATATAAGAGGAATAGTCAGGCTGAGTAGGGCAGCATCTGTGCTCACCATCAGAGTGGAGTCCTCGAAGCACTTCAAAATGGTGCATATGTCCATCATGGATGCCCACTCTGTGGTTGTAAAGTGGGAGGGCTGAGATGTGTGTCGCCTACTTTGTGCCTGCTGCAGCTGCAACTCCATAATTGCAGGTTGCTGCTCACACAACCTCCGCAGCATATGCAAAGTCGAATTCCACCTGGTAGGGAGGTCAACAATGATGCGGTGCTCAGGCAGGCCTAATCTGCGCTGCATGGCTGAAAGGCGCGATGCAGCCATGTTTGAACGCCGCAAATGAGAGCACTTGTATCTGACTTTGTGCAGCAGCTCCTCAAGGTCAGGATAGTTCCTAAGGAAACTCTGCAAGACCAAGTTTAGGACATGGGCAAGGCATGGAATGTGAGTCAGACCAAGACGAGGTTTCGGCCGTTGTCACACACCACCATACCTGGCTGGAGGTTGAGCGGCGCAAGCCACATGTCGCTCTGCTCCTTGAGCGTGTTCCACAGCTCGGTTGCGGTGTGGCTAACATCACCCAGATAAACCAATTTCAACACGGCCTGTTGATGTTTGGCCGATGCAGTGCTGAAATCGGTTGTTGTGGTACGTCTGGGTGCAGGCGAGTCTGACAAGGAGTATGAGGAGTCAATTTGTACGGAGGAGAGGCCTGTAATCTGTGGAGTTGGCAGGACCCGCGCACTTGCACTGTCTACTTCAGTTCCAGGCTCAACTACATTTACCCAATGGGCGGTGATGGAAATGTAGAGTCCCTGGCCATGCTGACTGGTCCACGCGTCGGTGGTCAGGTGGACCTTGCTACTAACTGCATTTTGTAGCGAATGCTTAATTTTACGCTCCACATGTTGTTGCAGGGCGGGGACGGCTTGCCTGCTGAAGTAGAAGTGGCTGGGAATGCTGTATTGTGGGATTGCAAACCCTAACATATCGATCAGCCAGAATGGTAGCATTTCCACTGCAAGCAGTTTGGCAACGCGAGAATTCATGCCCTGTGCTCGTGGGTGGTTTGCCGAGTACGGGCACCTTTTCTCCCACACCTGTGTGACAGATGGCTGCACACTGGATTGGGAGTGTGAGGATGCCAGCGATTGGGATGCTGATGCTGACGAAGTACAGACAGTGTGCCGCCGCACAACACTGCCTGCAGATGCACCCTGGCATTCTGGCAAGGAAGGGGAGCAGCTGTTTTCGAGCTGGAGTAAGAGGTGGCCGCTGTGGTTGAAGAGGTGGAAGGTGGGGAACCAGCTGCAGGTGGCGAATCATCTTGGGTGTGATGCTGCCACTCCACAGGGTGCCTCTTCCTGACATGCATCAACATATTGGTGGTATTAAGGTTGCTGACGTTCTTCCCTCTCCGCACAGTTTGTCGACAAAGCTTGCATCTGACTACTGTAACGTCATCTGCAACTTGGTCGAAAAAGGCCCATGCACCACAACTCTTGGGCGCACCCCTTGTGTTCTTTAAAAGAGCCCTGCTCCTAACGGGTGCTGAAGTTGAGCGAGCAGACAACCAATTTTTCCCTCTTCCTCTCCCACGTGGACGGACACGCTGCGCCACACCTGCAAGCTCTTCCTCTGAGCTATCCCCACTTGCTTGCTGCCCCTCAGCATGCCATGATGGGTCAAGGACCTCGTCATCCAGTACACTTTTGTCAGCAGAAACTGGCAGCTGAGTTTCATCATCATCTGCTGACTGGGGTCTGGTCACTGTGGGCACTGGCCCACCCTCCACTTCTTCCTCAGACGGACACAGTGGTGGCGCATCTGTGCACACTACCTCTTCTTCAGCTGCAGGAGTGCTGTCTGGATGGCACACAGATTCCAAGCCAACAGATTCTGAGAAGAGGATTAAGGTTGGCTCCTGGCCCTCTGAATGTCTGGGCAATTTAGTGGGTGGTGAAGAAGCAGATGGGTGGGGGCGTGGCCTGCACGCTGATGGCGACGGCTGCTTGAAAGGAGAGCTCTGTGCTTCAGCAGGATAAACCGGCTCTTATCAGCTCGCAGATAACAGGATTACCAGCTAAAGGAGGTGTGAGTAACCCCAGCCCTCAGCGATGCCTAAAGGGGGTTTTACACTAAGCGATATCGCTAGCAATATCGCTAAAACATCACTGGTTTTGTGACGTTATAGCGATATTGCTAGCGATATCGCTATGTGTGATACTTACCTCCGACCGGCTCCCCCGCTGGTTATCGCTGATCGCGCGAGAATGTCCGGCTCCATTTCTCGTCGGGCGCTTCCTGCTGAGACTTCCTGCTGTGACGACGAGCGACGCGTGGACGCGGGCGGGAGGACGCAGGATCGCTGTGTGTGAATGGTAAGTATCGTGCGCTGCGTCGCTGCTGCATCGCTGTGAGATCTTTCTGTATGAAAGCTCACTAGCGATCATTTAGCGATGCACCAGCGATCCTGACCGGGTCGGATCACTGGTCGGATCGCTGGTGCATCGCTAAATGTAAAAGGGCCTTAAGTTGAGACCTAAAAAAAACTGGCACTCCAGCCAAGCTGACAGACTTTTACCCCCGGGATAGGGAAGTCTCCTCACCAAGCAAGATGGCGCTGGCTTCCCACTCAGCATCTTCCCACTCCTCACAAGGAGATACAGGCTGCGTGAGAGGCAATACAGGCATTCCTCTGACAGAGGAAACAATGCAATCTCTGCTGAAAACGCTGAGGGCTTCCCTACAGGGTGATCTCAGAGAAATAGTCAGAGAGCTGAAGGAAGAAATCAGGTCTCTGGGTGATCGCACAGAGCACGTAGAAACTAAAATGGCTGAATTTGCAAGATCACATAACAATCTGATAGATGCTAACACAGCTTTGGAAAAGGAGGTGGAGGCATTAAAACTTAAAATCAGTGATTTAGAGGACAGATCCCGAAGAAATAACCTAAAAATCAGAGGGATTCCCTCATCTGTAGCTGATAAAGACCTCCATGAATACTTCCACAAGTTTCTGCAGCGTATACTTCCTGGATGGGACACCAGAGACCTGATAGTGGACAGAATTCATAGAGTCCCTAAATCCAAAGGCATAGATCCAGCTCTGCCTAAAGATGTCCTGGCTAGACTTCATTTCTATAAAACAAAAGAAGCTGTGCTGTACACACTGAGGGAAAGTCCAGCCCTGCTAGACACTTCCATGGGACTAAAAATCTTCCCAGATCTTTCTGCTACAACTCTTAATAAAAGAAGAGAATTCGCCCACCTTTCTAAACTCCTTAGGCTGTGTGCACACGCTGCGGATTATGTGCGGATTCATCCGCGCGGATTTTGTAAAATCCGCAGGTGAAACCGCAGGTCAAAAGACCTGCGGTTTTACCTGCGGATTGCTCTGCGGTTTTGCCCTGCGGTTTTTCATCTCCTCAATGGAGGAGATGGCAAACCACAGGAGAATCCGCAGAAAGAATTGACATGTCAATTCTTTCTGCGGATTGAAAACCGCAGATAATCCGCGCGGAAAATTCCGCACCGTCTGCACTGCGGTTTTTGATTCCCATAGGGAATCATGGTACTGTACACCGCAGCAAAAACTGCTGCGGGTCCGCAGCGGCCAAAACCGCTGCGGATCCGCAGCAAAATCCGCAGCGTGTGCACACAGCCTAAGAGATCAAGACATCAAGTACAAGTGGGGTTTTCCGGTGAGGATGATAATTTTCAAAGATGGAGGCACTTACATATGTCATACTCCTTCTCAGCTGGGCAAATTGCTGGATGACTGGGAATAGCCCACCCGCCAAACCCTGGCGGGCGGGAGAATCAAAGAGGATCTCCAGACAGGATTAACCCTGAATGGTCAGCAACTTAGCTGGGACTCCTTCCTGCTTATGGCACCTGTTGTCCTTGCTCCTGTGACACGGGATGTCACGTAGCCCCCTTGATGTTCTCGCCTATGGTGAGCGGTTATACTCCGGTCACCCTACTCGGGGCAAACCGGTGTTGATGGAACTTTTTTGTTTTTGTTCTTCTTCTTCTTCTTCTCACAAATGTTCTGTTCAGGGTGGCTTTAATGTTCAAAATTCCCCCAGGTGGAGATTGAATACTAGCTTGCTTGGTAGGCAGAAGGTACATGATAAAGTAGAGTCAGTGTTAACAGAATATTTCAAACTTAATAATAATGGGGAAATTTCTGACGAGACCCTGTGGGCTGCTCATAAAGCAGTAGTCAGGGGGCAGTTCATAATACTAGCCTCCATCCAAAAACGGCAAAAAGACGCAGATATTAAATATATATTAACCCGTATTCATCACCTTGAATCCCTGAATAAAGCCAAAGCAACCCCTAACTTGACTAAAGAAATAGTAACCCATAGATTCCAACTAAGATCCCTACTCCTGCAAAAATACGAACATAATCTAAAAAAAAATAGATCGACATTTTATGCTATGGGGGATAGAGCAGGGTCCTTATTGGCAAGAAGGACGAAAAAACGTGAGATTCAATCTAAAATAGAGTTCCTGAGGGACCCAAATGGAACAATCACTAGACATCCCATTGAAATAGCAGAAGCATTTGCGAAATATTATGAGGCCCTGTACTGTATAATCTAAAATATGATTGCAACACGTCACAGCCGACTCAAGTGGATATACAGGGCTTTCTAGACACCCTGGATCTTCCCCGGGTCTCAGATGAGCAATTAGAGGAACTTAATCTTCCCTTTACTACACATGAAATCCTAGGTGCTATCAAAATGACTAAGTCTAACTCTGCCCCGGGCCCCGATGGGCTGCCATACGAAAATTACAAACAATTTACATCCACTCTGTCCCCCTTTATGTTAAAAACCTTCAATTTTTGGCAAAATAAAGGGTCAATTTCCCCAGACAACTTGGAAGCAATTATTATCACGCTACCCAAGCCAGGGAAACCTGCAGACACCCCAAAGTAATTTTAGGCCCATTTCACTCCTAAATTGTGATGTTAAAATTTATGCCAAACTAGTGGCGGATAGACTTCATAAAGTGATCCCGGCCTTAGTGGCTCCAGACCAAGTTGGTTTTGTGACAGGCAGGCAATCTAAGGATGGCACCAGACGGATGCTTGACTTGATTGGACTGGTGGAGATATCGGGTGAACCCAGTGCATTCCTGTCTCTTGATGCTGAAAAAGCCTTTGACAGGGAGCACTGGGGATACCTGGAGAGAGTTCTAACAAAATTCGGGTTCTTGGGGAAAATTAAGTCATCCATTCTAGCTCTCTACTCTTACCCAAATGCGTCAGTGTTGGCATCGGGGTTTCTGTCATCTAAATTTCAAATAAGTAGGTGTCAGGGGTGTCCATTGTCTCCTGCTATTTTTGCTTTAGTGGTAGAACCTCTGGCGGAAGCTATACGAAAAAACATAGCCATTTCTGGTATAAGAGTTGGGGAGTTTGAACATAAACTTGGTTTATACGCAGATGATGTGATAATTTCCTGTTCTAACCCTGTAGTTTCGATTCCAGCAGTGGTGAACACATTATTGAACTTTTCTAAAGTGTCGTATTATAAGCTTAATGTGGCAAAGTCTTTGATATTGCTGTTTAATGTACCGGTGGAAGCCAGGAGTGTGCTGGAGGGGGCCTTTCAATTCAAATGGTGCGACAGGGGGATACCTTATTTAGGTATTAAGCTGACACCTTCGCAGATGTTAATTAAAGAAAATTTGGAACCTCTGATCCAAAATTTAGAAAAGGAATTGGGAAGGTATGAAAAAATATCGTTGTCCTGGATGGCCAGGATACAGTCCTTTAAAATGGTTTTCTTACCCAAAATATTGTATGTGCTCAGATGCTTACCCATCAAAATTTCTCACAAAACCCTGATGAAACTTCAATAGTTGACTAACAAATTTGTCTGGGGTAATAAAAGGGCCAGGGTCGCAGGTAAATTGTTATATCCCCCATATGACTCAGGGGGATTGGGCACCCCAAACATAACGGCATATTATAAAGCCTTACTAATCGAATCACTAAAGGAATGGTGGCGTCCAGGCAATTCACATAGATGGGCTCAGATTGAAAATTTCCTGTCCCGCCAGGGCTCGGTCAGAAGAATGATGGAAGCAGAATATTTGAGCCGTTCACGGTTCTCCCCGTGTGTTCCCACCATGTCAGCTTCCCTGGAGGTCTGGCGAAATGACTTGATTCATAAGATTCAGATTCCTCTTTCAGAGATTTCCCTCAAGTCGTTGGAATCTCAAATCCCCTTTTTGAATCTAGCCAGGTGGGAGGGATCGGGCATTACAGTGCTAGCGGATCTATTCTCTGATTTGGGTGTTAATCCCTTTAATGAAATAGTACGGAAACACCCCTCTTTAAAGGGTTGTTTCTATCAACACATCCAAATTAGTCATTTTCTGGCCTCTAAATTTCCTCTAAAGTCAAATCCTCTGTTACCTACACCAAAGGCTTTGGTATTTAAAAAGATAATTAAATCCAAAGGTATTTCCTCAACATACAAATGGATCAATAACCCCCCCGAAGAGCAAAAATCTCCTTATATGAATAAATGGGACGTGGAGTTGAATGTCTCTACCTCTCCTTCAAACTGGCATTCGGCTTCAGTAAATATCCAAAAATATTCCAAGTCCATAAATCATCTGGAGCAACTGAAAAAAGTACACCTGCGATGGTATCGGTCCCCAGCCAACTTAGCACAGTTCCTCCCAAATTATACGCCACATTGTTGGAAGGGCTGCCTCCAAAGGGGTACTCTTGGTCACTGCTGGTGGGCTTGTCCCAAGGTTTTCTCGTTCTGGCTGGAGGTGTTTGGCCTGATGGGTGAGCTGACAGGCAATCCTATTAATCCGAATCCGGGTCTGGTAGTGCTAAACGTGGGTATAGAGGAGTTCTCTTGGGAATCCAGGGGATTATTGGTTCACATTCTAGTTGCTGCCAGATATTGCATAAGTAGCTATTGGAAATCCCCAAAGACACCTACATTAGTTGAACTATATAACCGAATTAATCTCCAGTGCCAATACGAGTTCTGTCTGGCTCGCTCCATCCGCGCCAAAAACAAAATACTTCAGACTTGGGACACGTGGCTAAACTCTGTATATGCATCCCCTGTCAGGCATCTGTTTCCAGGGCAAACTGTCTGAGATTAATAAAATGGGTCAAATAGGGTCAAAGAGAGTGTTACGCAGGGAGTTCATCCGTACCACATGTCAATATTCAAGATGTTTATATCTATGTTGTTGTTACTGCTCGGGCTACCCCGGAACGCCATCTAATTCCCTAGCTCCCCCCTCCCCCTCCCTGGTTGCCTCTTTGCAACCATCCATGGTTCCCCCCCCACCTCTTCCTCCCTTCCCCTTTCTTATCTTCCTTTCTTACTCTCTGGTTCTGGTTGTTTGAAACCCTCGTTTTGAGGATTAAAGAGTAAATGGTAGGTTGACTTTATACGTATTAGGTGTTGATTAACCAAAAAAAAAAAAAAAAAGTTGTAACTTGCATCAGACATGATTGTTGGTGGTGTGATAGGAAATGTGAATCATAATCAAAAGATATACTACCACGTGTTACAGCGTTGTTCTCTTTGTGTATTAATGCCATTGATACCTGAATTTTTCCTTTTTTCTAATGTAACTTCCTACAATAAAAAAAATTGATTGGAATAAAAAAAAAAGAAGCAGATGGGTGCTGCTCTTCAGTGGCCTGACCCGATGTGGTGGAGAGGTCCTGGGAGGATGCTGTGCTCATTGAGGTGGATTCCTCAGCTGCCATCCAGCCAACAACGGTTTCTACTTGATCCTCTCTTATCAGC
Organism: Dendrobates tinctorius; assembly: GCF_039654945.1. Taxonomy (NCBI): domain Eukaryota; kingdom Metazoa; phylum Chordata; class Amphibia; order Anura; family Dendrobatidae; genus Dendrobates; species Dendrobates tinctorius. Next base: position 2,818,355 of record NW_027361796.1, read on the forward strand.
CTATGGCCCTGCGCTCCTAACAAGCTGCGAGTAAATGACTGCTGCCGGGTGAAAGTAGGTGCTGAGTGACTTGGGCCTGCTGCTTGCCCTGGATGTGCACCATGTCTAGCTGCTGATGCACCTCTTCCGCGGCCATCGCGGGGACATCCCTTACTCCCTGCCTTCTTCATCTCTATCGATGGATTCAGAATGGCAAGAAAGTAATTATTAGGAATTAGTGTGCTTATTCCTGTAGGACTACAAACAGGTATAAGAAACACTAATGGCACTGTATGATGATGGTGTGTCTGCTACACTTTATTTGAATCTAGTGTGGCCTACACAAAGAGTAACGTGTGTTTGTGGTATTGGTGTACACTTTACGGTCGGATGTCACAGCGCAGTAAATGACACTGCTGTGATACCAAAAAAAAAAGGATTCTCCGGGACTGGGCCAGGTGCTGTGTGGCACCAGCCACAGAGGTTGTTTGGGTCCCTCACAGCAAAATCCCTATATAGTGTTTAACTTTTATGAAAAAATAGGGGAAGGGGATTTAAGGGATGAAAAGAAAAGGTAGTGAGACACACACCACACAGTGCTGCAGCAAGAGGAGCTGCAGCAGCTGCAGTGAATGTGCTCTGCACTGTCTCACTAAGCACCACACTGAGAGCCTGCACAGCACAAAAAATGAAACTAAGCAGGATCAGTGAGGAAAAAGATTGCTTCTGTAACACACAGGGGCTGCTACAGTCACTGAAAAACAATTTGTATCGCTATTAGATCCGAGATCTCTCCCTATCTCCAACAGCAACCTATCCCTATCTGCTTTCACAGTAGAGTGAGGCTAAAATGGCAGGCACAGCCTTTTATACGGCCTGATCACACCATCCAGTCAGCCAATCGCAGCGCAGGCCCTAGCTAGCAAGTTTGGACGCCTCCTACCAAGCTTAGGGGAGTTACACAATGTTGTCAGCAATTCTTCAGCTCCTGATTGGCTCCACGGAGTGCTCAGAGGCTGAAGGATTATGGGATTTCCGGTTTCCGATATGAAAAAAATATCGGAATCGGAAATTGGAATTCCGATATCGCAAATATCGGGCCGATTTCCGATATTTCAATATCGGAAAGCTCATCCCTACTCACAAGATCTCCTTCTGTACTCCCCTCTTATCTCCTCTTCCCGCATACAAGATTTCTCCCACGTACTCTAGAACTCTCTACCACAACATATCAGACTCTCCCCTACCATGGAAACCTTCAAAAAGAACCTGAAGACCTACCTCTTCTGACAAGCCTACAACCTGCAGTAACCACTGATCCACCATACCGCTGCACGACCAGCTCTAACCTCGCCTACTGTATCCTCACTCATCCCTTGTAGATTGTGAGCCCTCGCGGGCACGGTCCTCTCTCATCCTGTACCAGTCTTGACTTGCTTTGTTTAAGATTACTGTACTTGTATGTATTATGTATACCCCTCCTCACATGTAAAGCGCCATGGAATAAATGGCACTATAAAAATAAATAATAATAATAATAATAATAATAATAATAATAATAATAATAATATAAATACTAGGGGGCTGAGGGGAAATATCAATGTTTTTCAACAATCTGACCAGAAAATTAAAAAAACCAAATAAAGTCCAGGAAGAAACATATATGATGTCCTTGTCAAAGACAAGAATAACCCTTCAGATCATAAATGGTCAGTCAACAGTCAAATGGCAGCATAATTAAACCACAAAACATCTGTATATCTTTTATTCACATTTCCATTGACATGAACTATCCTATATATGTAGAAAGCCTATATGGCCTGAACAGTTGTGTACGTAGCTTAATGGCATCTTCTTGCCATGCGTTTCCTCCCTCTTTTAGTTATTCAGGGGTTTAACAGGGAATTAATTACTTCAATCAGGAAAAAAAGGAAGACCATAAGCCGCACTGCAATGTGGATAACAATTCACAGGCTCAGGCATTATGCCCCCCACATAGCCCCCTATATACACAGCCACCTATATATAGTAAGAGCTGACACATAGCCCCTACATAGCCCTTTATATATAGTATGAGCCCCCGTGTAGCCTCCTATATGCAGTATTAGCCCTCACATAGCCTCCTATATACAGTATGAGTCCTGTATATACAGAATGAGCCCCCACCTAGCCTCCTATATACAGAATGAGCCCCCATATAGCCTCCTATGTACAATATGAGCTTGCACATAGCTCCCTGTATGAGCACTCACATAGCCAATATATATATATATATATATATATATATATATATATATAGGCACACATCGCATACACATATTAAGAAAAAAAAAACCACATACTCCCCTCACGCCTGTCCCCCCGATGCTCTGCTCCAGTCCCCGAGGATCCACTTCTACTTGTGCCCAGTACATACATTTTGGTGCACGCCGGCTGATGGCGTCATCGCGCTGACACATCACAGCAGAGTCGACGGGAACTCCCCTGGAGCTGCACTGCTTTTCCCCAGACAGCCTCCCCAAGCATAAACCTCCAGCAGATATCCTCCAAAGCATAAACCCCCAGCAGACAGCCCCCGCAAGCATAAACTCTCAGCAGACAGACCGCTGCAAGCATAAACCTCAGCAGACAACCACCCCAAAGCATAAATCTTCAGCACACAGCCCTCCAAAGCATAACACCCAGCAGACAGCTCACCCAAGCATAAACCCCAGTAGGCAGCTCGCCCAAGCATGAACCCCCCAGCAGACAGCCCGCCCGCCCAAGCATAAACCCACAGCAGACACCCACCCCAAGCATAAACCCTGAGGAGACAGCACCCCCAAGCATAAAACCCCAGCACACAGCCCCCAAGTATAAACCCCAGCAGACAGCCTCCACAAGCATAAATCCCCTCACAGACAGTCGCACCAAGAATAAACCACCAACAGACAGCAGATAGTACCCCAAGCATAAACCCCAGCATACAGAAACCCCAAGCATAAATCCCATGCGTATACCCCTGCAGACAGCCCCCAAAGCATAACCACCAGCAGACAGCCCACCCAAGGTTAACCCTCAGAAGAAGGCCCCCCAAGCATAAAGACCCAGCAGACAACCCCCCAAGTATTAATCCCCACCAGACAGCCTTCACAAGCATAAACTCCCCAGCAGACAGCCACCCAAGCATAAACCACCAACAGACAGCCTTCACAAGCATAAACCCCAGCAGATAGCCACCCCAAGCATAAACCCCAGACAGCCCCCCAACCATAAACCCTCAGAAGACAGCCTACCCAAGCATAAACCTCAGCAGAAGGCACCCCAAGCATAAAGCCCCAGCAGACAGCCCCACAAGTATAAACCCCCACCAGACAGCCTTTACAGGCATAAACCCCCAGCAGACAGCTCCCCCAGCATAAACCCCCAGGAGACAGCAGTCCCAAGTATTAACACCGAGCAGACAGCCCATCCAAGCATAAACCCCAAGCAGACAGCCCCCCAAGCATAAACCCTGAGCAGACAGCCGCCCCAAGCATAAAGCCCCAGAAAAAAGCCCCTTAAGTTTAAACCTCCAGTACACGGCCCCCAAGCTTGAACCCTCACCAGACAGCCTCCCAAAGCCTAAAACCCCACCAGACAGACCCCCAAGCATTAACCCCACCCCAAATCCAACCACAATGGGCCCCCAGCATTAGCCACCCAAATTTCACCTGACAGCCCCCCAGGATTAACCAAGCACACCAGTAATTTAAAAAAACATCAAAACTCACGTAATTCACTCTGAGGACTCTGACCTCTCTCGCCTGCAGCTTCAGCTTCTCAGCAATGCAGGGCACACACGTATAGGGCTGCAGGAGACAACAGTGTCCACAGGACAATGGCTGCTTCACGCCTTGCTGAGTCAGAACATGCCCATAAAGACAGATGACAGGAAATGACGTCATTCCTGAAAGAAGGCCATACACTAGCATCTACCCACCGGGATATGTGCGCCACCAGTGGTGGCGGCAGTGCACAAAACTTTATGATGAGGGCAATCGGGCCATGAGCCCCCTGAAGCCACGGGTCTCAGGCGGTAGCCCAGATTGACCTCATTATAATCCGCCTATGCTGCTGCCATTGCTGAGCAAGCTCTACACTGGTGTTGAACTGATCATGTCGCTGAATCCTCTTTAGGAAATGGTCCTTGTACTTGCTAGACTTTCGTGGGGGCCCTGAAGCATTCTTCACAACAATTGAACCTACAATATCCATGTTTCCTTGGAAGTAACCATGGTTAATTGAAGAAGACAATTATTTAAGGCATCAGACCTCTTTTAAAGCAAACAATTAGCTCTTATCACTCTGTCATGATGAATGAATTATATCAGCTGTCTTTTCCGCTTTAACACTTTCTTCTGAGCTAAGGGGGAAGGTCACTAAAATCACATTAGCATGGAAAATGTAAAAAATGATTTTTTGTGATTAAGTTCATTTTTCTGGCAAGGGATTACTTTGCAATTTTCTTCAATTCATTTGATCACTGTTCATAACAATCTAGAGTTAATGTAAATCGCCACTATGAAAACTGAAACAGCAAGCTTTGTGAAAAACAAAATTTGTGTCAGTCTCAAAACTTTTGGCAATGACTGTAAAACCACTTGGCAGTGCTTTACCTTGCATGAGCAGAAAGAATGCGTGTAATCAAGGCTGTGTCCTGCTGCTGTCAGGCATGGGATATTGAGTACCAACCAGCTCGGCAGCCGTTCTCAGGCCCAGTATGGATTCAACAACATTGTAGAAAGTTGATAAAGGGTACAGTTTCACCGGATTACACGTATATATGTAGCCTAGTTTACACATTAAAAATATATGTCTATAGATCAGGAGGCAGACTCAGATGTTCTCAGGCCCAGTATGGATTTGACCAGATTGTACAAAGTTGAGAAAGGGTACTTTATCACTGGATAGCAGGTATATATAGCATAGTTTAAACATGTAAAATCTCCGTGTTCTCAGTATGGATTACACAGCAATCTAAAAAGTGGAAAAAAGGAAATGCATTTGAGGCATACACAACTATATACTTTTGGTGTTATTTTTAAATCTTCATATATATTTCTGTCTCAGTAATACAGTCCAGCCTCTCCGCAATAGGAAATGAGATGCATACAATTAGTGACATAAAGGCTATTGATTGCAGAAATCTAGGAATTATTATTCACGGGAAAAACTTCCGTCACAATTCTCATAGGCGATGCTGACCATCAATTAATTTGTGTGTTGAGACAGTGAAAACATTTTTTTGTGAATAAAGTCTTGCTGTATCGCACTTCCGTGGATTCCATCACTGTTACTCATCTCAATCCAATTTTTATCACAGGGAGCGATGTAAACATGGTGCTCACTGGCTATCATGATCTGTCATGTAACTTTGGAGTGCAAAAGACAGAAGCCACAGGCCATAGGCGATTCTATTTGACTGGCATGAGAGGGCACATTTTGAAATGTAAGCTGGAATGTCACACGTTTGTGAGTAGGAAAACTGTGAAAGCTGAAGATAAACCACCATTGCATGTAATTGTGAGTCGACGTCCATAAGAAATGGAAGCCACTGATCATCTGGAGCTAGAGCCCGGCCAGCAGGACAGGGCATAGCTACATCTTAACCATCATCTTTAAGTTCAATCAATTTGTAGTGGCAGTCACAGTGAAGGATTTGACAGCCCAGACTACACAGCGGAGGAGCAGGGAGAGGTAAAAATTGCAAATGCTGGGGCCCTGCCCAAGCAAGGGGGGCACACTCGTGGGCGTCGGTACTGGCACTGGGCCCCTCATAGTACGGCGGTGTGTCTGATGGCGGGTGTGCACCACCACTGTCAGAGACACTTGATTGCACTATGAGGGACCCTATGCCAGTGCCCGCGCCCAAGAGTTGGCCTACCCACCTGTCCAGGGCAACGGCACTCACACGGTTTTGTGCGCTAGGTGGTGACCCCGGCCATGGGGGGGCCGCCCACTTAGGGAGGTTTACAAAGTGGCATATGTAGATGTGGGTCATTCAGCTGCTGCAAAAGGCGAAATAGGTCAAGTTCGCGGAATAGGAGGAGGACCAAAGCAAGCCATTTTTCTGGCAACCTATGTGTCATCAAGGGAAGGTGGGACAAAATCCTTGGAAACCCATGCATGGTTCATTTTAATGAAGGTTAGATCATCCACAATTTGGGTTGACAGACGGGTCCTTTTTTCTGTCAGGATTGATCCAGCTGCACTGAAGACTCTCTCCGATAGCACACTTGCAGCTGGGCAAGCGAGCTCCTGTAAGGCATATTGTGCCAATTCAGGCCAGGTGTCCAGTTTAGCGGCCCAATAGTCAAAGGGGAATGACCTGTGCGGGAGAACATCGATATGGGAGGAAAAGTAGTTGTTAACCATAGTTGACAACTGCTGTCTCCTGTCACTTTCCATCGATGCAGTATTACCAGTTGTGTGAGCGGTCCATGAAAAATCAGTCCACAACATTGTCATGAAACCCCTGTCTCCAACGCCACTTCTGCTGTGTGCACCACGAACACCTCTGCCAAGCTGCCCCGGCCCGTATGGCTCGTGTGAGAACCATCACCACTGCTGTGTGCTGGGAATGCCTCAACCAACCGGTTAACCAGAGTTGCTTCTTTAGTAGCCAATATTAGGTCAAGGTTCTCCTGTGGCATGATGTTTTGTAATTTGCCTTTATAGCGTGGATCCAGGATGCTGGCCAACCAGTAGTCATCATCGTTCATCATTTTGGCAATGCGTGGGTCCCTTTTTAGGATCTGCAAGGCATAATCTGACATGTGGGCCAATGTTCCTGGTGTCAATGATGCACTGCGAGTGCTGGGTGGAGGAGCACTTTCTGGCAAATCCACATCCCTCCAGTCACGCACAAACCCTGTACCAGACCTTGCCACACCAACATTTTTACTTGCCCCACGAGATGCATCCTCCTCCCCTAAGTAATCATCCCCATCATCATCCTCCTCCTCCTCTTCTTCCTCTACCTCGTCCAGGAGAGGTCCCTGAGCAGACAATGGCTGAATGTCATCAAGGATTCCCTCCACCTCTTCCTCCTCGTCAACATTGGCTGCAGACGCCTGCTCCTTAAGGTGCGTCAAAGTTTGCATGAGCAGACGCATAAGTGGGATGCTCATGCTTAGGATGGCGTTGTCTGCGCTTTCCAGCCGTGTGCATTCCTCAAAACACTGAAGGACTTTACAGAGGTCTTTTAGCTTCGACCACTGCACACCTGTCAACTCCATGTCTGCTCTCAAAGTGCCTGGCCGTGTATCCTCCCACAAATGCGTTATGACCTGCCTCTGCTCGTGCAGCCGCTCAACCATGTGCAGGGTGGAGTTCCACCTTGTTGCAATGTCGATAATGAGGCGGTGGTTGGGAAGGTGGAGCAATCGCTGCAGCTTCTGCATACGAATGGAGTGTACAGGCGACTCGCGGATGTGCGCACACAGTCTTCGCACCTTCTGGAGCAGGGCTGTTAACTCCGGATAATTATTGAGGAAGCACTGCACCACCAGGTTCAAGGTGTGAGCCAAGCAAGGTATGTGGCTGAGTTTTGAAAGGGCTATGGCTGCCACAGTGCCTGCTGAGAGCAGGTGCTGAGAAGCTGCCTGCAGTGCCTGTCAGATCGCAGTGCCTGTCAGCGATCTGACTTTATATAGTGATGTCCCACACTGGGACAATATAATAAAGTAAAAAAAAATATGTAAAAATAATTTTTTAAAAATTCCTAAATAAAGAAAAAAAATATTCCATAATAAATTCTTTTTTTTGTAAATAAAAAAACAATAAAAGTACACATATTTAGTATCGCCACATCTGTAACGACCCGCCCTATAAAACTGTCCCACTAGTTAACCCCTTTAGTGAACCCCTTCAAAAAAAAAAAACAATGCTTTGTCATCATACTGCCGAACAAAAAGTGCAATAACACAGCATGAATAAACATGGTACCGCTGAAAATGTCATCTTGTCCCGCAAAAAACGAGCTGCCATACACAATCATCAGCGAAAAAATAAAAAAGTTATAGCTCATAGAATAAAGAGATGCAAAAATAATTATTTTTTTATCTAAAATTGTTTTTATTGTATAAAAGCGCCAAAACATAAAAAAATATAAATGAGGTATCGCTGTCATCGTACTGACCCAAATAATAAAACCGCTTTATCAATTTTACCACACGCAGAATGGTGTAAATGCCCCCCCCCAAAAAAAAATAATGAATTGCTGGTTTTTGTTCATTCTGCCCCCCAAAAATCGGAATAAAAAGCGATCAAAAGATGTCATGTGCCCGAAAATGGTACCAATAAAAACGTCAACTCGTCCCGCAAAAAATAAGACCTCACATGATTCTGTGGGACAAAGTATGGAAAAATTATAGCTCTCAAAATGTGGCGATGCAAAAACTATTTTTTGCAATAAAAAGCATCTTTTAGCGTGTGACAGCTGTAAAACATAAAAACCCGCTATAAATAGTAAATCAACCCCCCCTTTATCACCCCCTTATTTAGGGAAAAATAATAAAATTAAAAAAGGTATTTATTTCCATTTTCCGATTAGGGTTAGGGTTGAGATTAGGGTGAGGGGTGTGTTGGGGTTAGGGCTGGAGTTAGAATTGGGGGGGTTTCTACTGTTCAGGCACATCAAGGGCTCTCCAACTACAACTTTTGGAGTCCAATTTCTCCTGTTACCCTTGGGAAAATAAAAAATTGGGGGCAAAAAGATCATTTTTGTGGAAAAAAATGATTTTTTTTTTTTCTCGCCCGGGCAATATAAACTTCTGTGAAGCACTTGGGGGTGCAAAGTGCTCACCACACATCCAGATAAGTTCCTTTGGGGGTCTAGTTTCCAAAATGGGGTCACATGTGGGGGTTTCCACTGTTCAGGCACATCAAGTTCTCTCCAAACGCGACATGGCGCCCAATCTCAATTCCAGCCAATTTTGCGTTGAAAAAGTCAAACGGCGCTCCTTCCCTTCCAAGCTCTGCCATGTGCCCAAACAGTGGTTTACCCCCACATATGGGGCATCAGCGTACTCAGAACAAATTGGACAATAACTTTTGGGGTCCTGTTTTCCTTGGGAAAATAAAAATTAGGGGTGAAAAGATCATTTTTGTGGAATTTACAGTTGTACATTATAGAGTTCTGTGAAGCCCTTGGGGGTTCAAAGTTCTCACCACACATCTAGATAAGTTCCGTGGGGGTCTAGTTTCCAAAATGGGGTCACTTGTGCAGGGTTTCCACTGTTTAGACATATCAGGGGTTCTCCAAACGCGACATGGCGTCCGATCTCAATTCCAGCCAATTTTGCATTAAAAAAGTCACACGACATTCCTTCCCTTCTGACCTCTGCCATGCTCCAAAACAGTGGTCCCTCTACATATCAGGTGTCATCGTACTCAGGACAAATTGCACTAAAACTATTGTGGTCCAATTTCTCCTGTTACTCTTGGTAAAATAACAAAAATTGGACCTGAAGTATTTTTTTATGAAAAAAACATTCAAAAAAATTCCTGTGAAGCATCTGAAGGGTTAATAAACTTATTGAATGTGGTTCTGCGCACCTTGATTGAGGGGTGCAGTTTTTAGAATGGTGTCACTTTTGGGTATTTTCTATCATATATACCCCTCAAAGTGACTTCAAATGTGATGTGATCCCTAAAAAAAAATGGTGTGAAAATGAGAAATTGCTGGTCAACTTATAACCCTTAAATTTTGATTCCATAATTGTGCTGATGTAAAGTAAACATGTGGAAAATGTCACTGATTAAGTGTTTTGTGTGCTATATCTCTGTGATTTAAGGGCATGAAAATTCAAATTTGGAAAATTGCGAACTTTTCAAAATTTTTGCCAAATTTCTGCTTTTTTCACAAATAAACGCAAGTTATACCAAAGGAATTTTACCACTAACATGAAGTACAATGTGTCATGAGAAAAACAATGTCAGAATCACCAGGATCCATGGAAGCGTTCCAGAGTTATTACCTCAAAAAGGGACAGTGATCAGAATTGTAAAAATTGGCCTGGTCATTAACGTGCAAACCACCCTTGGTGGTAAAGGGGTTAAAGGGAAAATGTCCAGAAAATCCTTTCCTAAAATAAGCACCACTAGATCTGCAAAGACACTGGATCTGATAAATACAGATGTATGTGGTCCAATGAGTGTTCAAAATCCTAGCAAGAAGAGATATTGTCTCACATTTTTTGATGACTACTCCATATATACAGTCACCTACCTGCTTCACAGTAAGGATGAAGTTCCACAGAAACTTGAAGAATATCTTACTGTAGTGTTTAACAAATTTGGAAGGATGCCAAAAGCCCTGCGTGCAGATAATGGAACCGAATATACAAGTTGTTAGGTGAAAACCATTTTGAAAAAGGATGGAATCGTGTTCCAGACTACCATTCCATACAACCCAGAGCAAAATGGCATTGCAGAGCAAAAGAACCGTACTCTCTGTGAAAGTGGAAGAAGTATGTTGTTTGATGTGACTCTACATACAACGAATCGGGGAGAAGCCATCATGACAGCTTGCAATCTTCAAAACAGAGTGCCAAATAAAACTCCATATGAGCTATGGAACTGCGAGAAGCCTAACCTAAAGCACCTCAGGATATTTGTAAGCAAAATGTTTGTGTGTGTTCCCAAAGAAACACATTCCAAGTGGGGATCACACGCAAAGCAAGGAGTCCTGGTGGGCTATAGCGAAACTCAAAAGTGATGCAGAATCCTGCACCCAGAGGCCAACACAGTAACAATCAGCAGAGATATAATGATTGATGAAAACTCAGTATCCCTCAAATTCCTTAAAGTTACACCAGTTATTCAACTTAAGAAGCAAGAACAAGAATCTCAATCTTCAAACCCAGACACCGCAAAGGAAAACACTGAAGTGTGGATAAGATCTGAAGCCACCAAGGAAGACAAAGAAGAACCAAGTCAACCTCCAGTCAGGAGATCATATAGGCCAAAGAAAGGTATCCCAGCTTGACGCCTTTCTTATATGGTCAGAACATTTCCTGAACCAGAGCCACAGTCATGGCAAGAGATGCCAAACTGCCTGCTCAAGAGAAGCAGAAGTGGATAAATGCTGCTAATGAAGAGATGGCTTCCCTTCACCAACTCCAGACATGGGAACTTACTGAGCTACCACAATAAAAAGGAAATTGCAAAGTTAAATGAAGTTCTCTACCAGCACTTTGAGACTAAGGACCTTGGAAATGTGACATTTTATTTAGGAATCCAAACACAGAGAGAGGAAGATGGTAGTTTTCTTCTCAACCAAAGTTGTAAAATTTCCGCAATACTAAACCAGTTTGGAATCTCAGAAACCAAAGGTGCGTCAACACCAATGGATCCATCCTACTTAAAGTTTGAAGGAGAAGAAGATCTGCTAACCAGCAATGAGAGTTACAGACAAGCAGTGGGGGCGCTTCTGTACATAGCAACCACAACTCATCCGGATAACACAGCCACAGTTGGAATTCTCTGCCGACGTGTAAGTAAGCCACGCCAAAGAGATTTGAATGCAATTAAGAGAATTTTTCAATATCTTAAAGAAACTCAAAGGCTAAATCTTAAGATATCTGCATCAGGAGATCTCAATCTCAGAGGTTAAGTGGATGCAGATGGGGCTGGAGATTCAAGTGATCGGAAAACAACAAGTGGTTACTTTTTACGCTACGAGAAAACTCAACTCAATTTCTTGGTCCAGCAGAAAACAAGTGTCAGTCGCATTATCGTCTACAGAAGCAGAATATATGTCTGCTGCTTATGCAAGTCAAGAAGTAATTTGGTTGAAACAACTTTTGGAAGATTTCGGCAAGCCATTAGCTCAACCAACAGTTATCTATGAGGACAACCAAGGATGCATTAAACTTGCCAGCAGTGAGAAAAGTAGTGCAAGGACTAAGCACATTGATGTAAAACATAACCCCTTATGTGACTTAGTGGAACGTGGTGCACTCAGGCTTGTTTATTGCGAGTCTGGCAATATGATAATTGATGGAATGACAAAGTCATTATCAAGAGCCAAGTTTGTGGACTTCAGAACCGCAATGGGACTAACAGGATAAGTAGTTGTTGAGTGGAGGTGTTGGAATATGTTTTGTGCAACAACTCCATTCCTGTCTATGAGTGTTTAGTTGCTAGATTTGTACACTCCCTGACAGAAGTTATGTCGCTTATCCATGTTATGTAAATAAAAGCTTATAACCTGACGTTAAATTCATATATTGGTTGTATAAATTATTCTTTTGAAAGCTGAAACCCTCTGAAATGTGGTTTAGGTTAAGAAAATAAATTGCCATTAATGCAGAAATTTTGATCATTTAATGGACACAGAATGGTCAGATTTTGGCAAAACAAAAGTTTTGTCGGCCACAGAATGTAATGTGATATTCAAACAAATAATTAACTTAAAATACAAATATATGTTGCATAACATTGGTGAATGAAGTTGTGGTGCTATTAGAGTCATATTTAATATTTTGTGTGACTTCCATGATTTTGAAGGACTGCATCCATTCGGTTCAACAATGATTCATACAATTTATTAATGAAGTCATCAGGAATAGCAAAGAATGCAGTCTTGCATGCCTCCCAGAGTTCATCTAGATCAGGGGTCTCAAACACGCAGCCCGCGGGCCGCAAATGGCCCCTGAGGCAGGCATCTGCGGTCCGCAGTGCACCACATGCAAAGCTCCCAACCTTCCCGGATTACGCGGGTCAGTCCCGATTTGGACCCCCCACCTGCTGTCCCATGCGGGATTTTACTTTCCCGCATTGCATGGAGATAAGCCGCCACACCCACTCCATGCACCTCATCCTCACCCTCCCAGAGACCCCAGTAGCCTCTCACAAGCAGCAATGATGGCACTAGGCTGTTCCCTTCTCTGCGCACAGGACCTGTGATGAGATCACAGGAGGGGAGGAGTCAGGGGTCCCATGATCAGGACCCTCTGTGTCTGCAGGACTCTGCTGTGCTGGCCGTCATCGTGCTGGATAAAGGGAAGTGTATGTGTGGGGTCAGGAGGGGTTTACAGGGTGGATGTAGCAGAGCTGTTTGTGTACAAGGTGTACGGAGCGGAGATGTGTGTGTACGAAATGTATGGAGCGCAGCCGTGTGTACGAGGTGTACTGAGCGGAGCCATGTGTGTATGAGGTATACTGAGTGGAGCTGTGTGTACGAGGTGTATGGAGCGGAGCGTGTGTGTACAAGGTAAACGGAGCGGAGTCGTGTGTGTGCAAGGTGTATGGAGCGGAGCCGTGTTTATACGAGGTGTACGGAGGGGAGCCATGTGTACGAGGTGTATGGAGTGGAGCCATGTGTGTATGAGGTGTACGGAGCAGAGATGTGTACAGAGCAGAGCCGCCTGTGTACGAGGTGTACAGAGCAGAGCCATGTGTGTATGAGGTGTATGGAGTGCAGCTATGTGTGTACAAGGTGTACGGAGTGGAGCTGTGTGTGTATGCGGTGTACTGAGCGGAGCCGTGTGTGTACGAGGTGTACTGAGCGTAGCCATGTGTACAAGGTGTACGGAGCGTAGCCATGTGTGTACGAGGTGTACAGAGCGGAGCCATGTGTGCACGACGTGTACGGAGCGGAGCCATATGTGCGAGGTGTACGAACCGTGTGTGTGCGAGGTGTACGGAGCCGAGTCGTGTGTGTGTATGAGGTGTACTGAGCGGTGCCACATGTCTACGAGGTGTATGGAGCAGAGATGTGTACGGAGCCGCGTGTGTACGAGTTGTACGGAGCGGAGCCACATCTTTACGAGGTGTACGGAGCAAAGCTGCATGTGTACGAGGTGTATGGAGAGATGTGTACAGTGTGGAGCCGTGTGTGTGTACGGAGTGGAACCGCGTGTGTATGAGGTGTACGGAGCAAAGCCGCATGTGTATGAGGTGTACGAAGCAGAGATGTGTATGAGGTGTACGGAGCGGAGCCATGTGTGTACGAGGTGTATGGAGCGGAGATGTGTACAAAGCAGAGCTGTGTGTACGAGGTGTACGGAGTGGAGCCGCGTGTGTACACGGTGTACGGAGCAAAGTCGCATGTGTATGAGGTGTACGAAGCAGAGATGTGTACGAGGTGTACGGAGCAGCGCCGTGTGTGTATGAGGTGTACAGAGCAGAGATGTGTACGGAGCGGATCCGCGTGTGTATGAGGTGTACAGAGCGGAGATGTGTATGAGGTGTATGGAGCGGAGCCGTGTGTGTATGAGGTGTACGGAGTGGAGATGTGTACATACAAAGCAGAACCGTGTGTGTATGAGGTGTGCAGAGCCATGCGTGTACAAGGTGTATGGTGGGGAGCACTCATACCTCCCAACCATCCCAGATCCTGCGGGACAGTCCCAATTTTGAGTCTGCCCCACTGCCCCGGCCGGGAGGCTACTTTTACAGCGGACACAGGAGTACACGGCGGAGCTCCGAGGAGCATTTTAAAACTGGCATGTGATATTCCACCGGAAGTGACGTGCTGGAAGCTGACCAGAAATGAGGTAACTTCAGGAGGGGATTGTGACGGAACCATGGTGGCACTTCAGGGAATGCTTCAGATCCATCACCGTGTCCTCCTCCAACAGTGGGATCGCCTTGGAATCGGGGATGCCTGCCATGTGAGCAGATCATGATATGTCCTGCATCAGGAGGCTCAGGTGGGCATTACAATGTGAGACGGGCTACTCTAGTATCTTTATAGAATCTTCCTTTCTCTCTCTCTGTTCTTTGTTTTGCTTTGTTCTTTCTTTACCCTCTTTCTTTCTCTTTTGTTTTCTCAATTGGTTAGCAATAATTGTGTACTGTATTACGTTTGATAGGAATGCGGTCCGCCAGCTTAAATTTTTTTTATGTGCGGCCCATTTACTCTGCCGAGTTTGAGACCCCTGATCTAGATTCTTTGGTTTTGTCTTCCAAGCTTTCTCTTTCATCCTACCCCAAACATGATGAATGATGTTCATGTCTGGTGACTAGGCTGGCCAGTCCTTGAGCACCTTGATCTTTTTTGCCTGGAGGAACTTTGTTGTAGCGATGGATGTATGAGATGGAGCACCATCCTGCTGCAGAATTTGACCCCTTTTATGATTTGGATTATAAGAGTTAGCTAATATTTCTTGATACTTTAGGCTATTTATGATATTGCCTTCCACCTTGCAAATGTTTCGCACACCCCCATACTCAGTGTAACCCCAGACCATGATCTTTCCACCACCAAATGTAACTGTTTTCTGGATGTATTTTGGATCCATACGGGCTCCAGTAGGTCTCCTGTAGTATTTGTGGTGGCTGTGGTATAATTGTACTGAAGATTCATCAGAGAAATCTACCTTCTGCTACTTTTCCAACGTCCATCTGTTTAGCAGGCTGTGGGACTTTGCAAATGCCACACGGTTTTTTTATTTGCCTTTTGTTTAGTGCTGGCTTCTGGGCACTGATTCGACCATGGAAGCCATTTCGAGACAGAATACTACAAACTGTTCTAGTTGACACAGGGATTTGATGTGACCAGGCCCGTTGGAGCTCTGCTGCAGTGGAAGAGGGGCTTGCTTTGGAATTTCTAAACAACAAACGTTCCTCCTGAGCAGTTGTCTTGCGGGGTCTGCCGGACCTGGGCTTGTCAAACACATCTCCATTCTCTTCGAATCTTTTTTTTTATTCTTTGTACTTGACGCTGAGACTAGAGATGAGCGACTTTGCCTTTTTTATGGTCGAGTCGGGTTTCATGAGACCCGACTTTCTCAAAAGTCGGGTCGAACGAAATCGGCCGACTATAGGGAAAAATCGGAGGCTGACTGAAACACGAAACCCAATGCAAGTCAATGGGGAAGCAAAGTCGGCAGGGAGTGGAGGACAGTAAACACACCTACAGTGCCCGTTTCAATGCCAAAAACATCAATTCTTATTACTGAAGCTTGTCAACCTTAATTTACTTCATAATAATAGTTACGCATTGAAAACTGGGGGTTATTTGGCTAAAGTTGCTGGGGGGTAGGGCTGGCTCCAGGCTTTCGTGTGCCCTAGGCCAAAGAGTGTCAGTGCGCCCCTTTAACACATACCACAACTCATGATGCTCCGATACAGCACAGAAATATAGAAATATAGGTATAGTACAATGACAAATACTTCACTGCTTACATGACATGACTGATCTATTTTAAATTGTACAATAGCTCAAAAAAAGGACAGTATATTACTCCATACAGTATTATGGCCACCACATTGTGTGCCATACAGAATAATGAGCCCCATATATTTCTCCATACAGAATAATTGTTCACATATAATGTTCCATACAGTATATCATGAGCTCCACATAATGCAACAGTATATGATGGTGCCCATGGACGATGCTCCAGTGTGTTATGGGCCCAAATAATGTTCCATATTAGAGTTGAGCGAAACGGGTCGGTCATATTCAAAAGTCGGCGACTTTCGCTGAAGTCAGGTTTCATGAAATGAAACCCAACCAAAGCGTGAGGTCGGCCACGAGGTCGGCGACTAGAGCACCAAAGTCGCGTTTCAAAAGATGCTTCCAGCGCCCTTTTTCAGCCAATGATGAAGGACGCACACTGTGGGCAACGCGATGACATGGGCATCGGTCACCACCATCTTTGAGAAGGGCATGCAAGTGATTGGCTGGCTTTGTGTGGCGTCACAGGGGCTATAAAAGGGCGTGCACACCGACCGCCATCTTACTTATGACGATCTTAGCATAGGGAGAGCTGCTGCTGATTCTGTAGGGAGAGCGTTAGGCAGGGAAGAAGAACCAAAAAACTGCTTCTGCTGTTAGCGATATCCACTTACAACACAACACTTTGTGTGCAGTGACAGGGGAGGCTCTATTATTGTGCATCCGCTCTGTTGGTTATTAGGCTGCCTTATAAGGCTCCCTGATAGCTGCATTGCTGTTTGCACACTGCTGTGCATACTGCTTTTTTAAAAGCAAAAATACTTTTCTTCCTCTTTTCTGCACAGTTACCAATCGTTCATTTTTCCACCCTTTTGTGTGTGCAGCAGTCCTGCTTATTAGGCTGCCTGCGTCCATACTTGGACTGAGAGCATCATTGTCAGCGTCCTCAAATCTCTAGTGAGATCCAAATTCTAACCAATCCTATAGACACCCTCCACCTTGTCAACACCATCCAATTTCAGCCTGTTACATTGAGGTGTAATCTCTCCTGTGCCTTAGACAATAGTTCAGTGTCCTCAAATCTCTAGTGAGATCTGTTGTGAGTTCATTTTCCCCTTCACCATTGAGGTCTGATGAACTCCCTCTTCTGGTGAAGGAAGGTAGTGAGGCTGATTACCAAGCACCTGAGCTGGGAGAGGATGACTGGGCGACGGGGATCTCTGACTGGATATACGGCAGCCGACGCCCTTCTGCCTCGCTGGTGATTTCTCTGTGGAATTCTAGGAGACCAGTCTGATTCCTGCTCCTCAAAAGCTAAGTTTTCTGCTTTGCCCTTTTGCATTTTTGTTTTGGTTTTAGTTTGTCTTGCTTTTCTGGATTCTGCCATTCCCTGCTGGGGTGAGCTGAATTCCTTTTTTGTCTGTTTGCTCTGTCTTCCGAAAATACCTGAGTACTGACATAGTCTTTTTGAAGCCTAGCGTCAT
This sequence comes from Dendrobates tinctorius, assembly GCF_039654945.1. NCBI lineage: Eukaryota > Metazoa > Chordata > Amphibia > Anura > Dendrobatidae > Dendrobates > Dendrobates tinctorius. The sequence continues at coordinate 2,835,971 of NW_027361796.1, forward strand.
CAGGGCCTTTTTCCCTGTCTGTCTGTTGGCTCTTATTTTGATAGGGTTTTTCGCGGATTGCAGACAGCAGCTTTCCCATGCTGTCCTATTTAGTTAGCTTGGGCCCCATCATTTGCTCAGTCTATCTATCTGTGTTAGTGTTTTTTCTTCTTGCTTCACTATCATTATATGTTGGGGGCTGCCTATTGCTTTGGGGTCTGCACTGGGGCAGTTTAGATTTCCCTTTCTGTCTTTAGGCTAGGCAGTTCTCCGGCTGTGATCGAGGGGTCTAGGGCATCGTAGGAACCCCCCACGGCTACTGCTAGTTGTTGTTGATAGGTTCAGGGGTCTGCAATCCGATAGCTGCCAACTTCTCTGGTTTTCTGGACTTAGGTAGCATTTCTGTTTTTGCCTCCTACGGTGACTCATTCATAACAGAGATCCAAATTCTCACCAATCCTATAGACACCCTCCACCTTGTCATACACCATCCAATTTCAGCCTGTTACATTGAGGTGTAATCTCTCCTGGTCCTGAGACAATAGTTCTGCGTCCTCAAATCTATTGTGAGATTCAAATTCTCACCAGTCCTGTAGACACCCTCCACCTTGTCATACACCATCCAATTTCAGCCTGTTACATTGAGGTGTAATCTCTCCTGTGCCTAAGACAATAGTTCTGCATCCTCAAATCTATAGTGAGATTCAAATTCTCACCAATACTATAGACACCCTCCACCTTGTCATACACCATTCAATTTCAGCCTGTTACATTGAGGTGTAATCTCTACTGGGCTGAGACAACAGTTCAGCGTCCTCAAATCTCTAGTGAGATCCAAATTCTCACCAATCCTATAGACACCCTCCACCTTGTCATACACCATCCAATTTCAGCCTGTTACATTGAGGTGTAATCTCTCCTGGTCCTGAGACAATAGTTCTGCGTCCTCAAATCTATAGTGATATTCAAATTCTCACCAATCCTATAGACACCCTCCACCTTGTCATACACCATCCAATTTCAGCCTGATACATTGAGGTGTAATCTCTCCTGGTCCTGAGACAATAGTTCTGCGTGCTCAAATCTATAGTGAGATTCAAATTCTCACCAATACTATAGACACCCTCCACCTTGTCTACACCATCCAATTTCAGCCTATTACATTGAGGTGTAATCTCTACTGGGCCTGAGACAATTGTTTAGCGTTCTCAAATCTATAGTGAGATTCAAATTCTCACTAATAGTAGAAACACCTTCTACCTTGTTTTACAGTATCATATAGCTGGGGTATTTTGGCTACATTTTCACAAAAATGAGGAAGTATGGTGGAAGACAGCTGGTCCCGATGGTGGTGGTGTTGCATCTGTTGGTAGTGGCAAAAGCACAATAGCACCTAAGGCAGGAGGTGTTGAGCCTGCGTCATTGTCTGGATCCACAAGGCCTCAAAGGCTCTCTTTTCTGGGAATAGGTAAACTGCTTTTAAAGTCGGAGCTTCAGGAACAAGTTTTGGCTTACATTGCTGACTCGGCCTCCAGCTCTCTCGCCTTCTCTTCTGAAGTTTCAAAAAATAAAAGCACTGAGTCATCAGTGGAGGCTCCTGGTCAGGAACAACACCTTTCCTTGTGTCCTTTACCCCTACCAAAAGTGAAGGATGTGGCAGGCCATACTACCGATTACTCTATGGAGCTCTTTTCACATACCATGCCTGGCTTAGCAAGTCAAATCGTGAATTCCCCAGTCCAAGATGAATCTGACATGGAGTGCACTGATGCACAGCCACTGCTAGATTTTTCTGCTGGTACATTCACTCAGAGCACTACATTGTCCTCGCAGTGTACTGAGCCAGAATCTGACCCTGATGAAACTCAGGTGCCCTTTCCCGCATACTATACCACCTTACACGGTGACACAGAGGAAGGTAAAGAGGAAGGTGCAGATGACTTTGAAGAGGAGGTGATGGATGACCCAATTGTTGACCCAGATTGGCATCCATTGGGGGAAGAGGATGCCGCTGCCAATAGCTCAGAAGAGGAGGAGGAGGATCCGTAGCAGGCAGCGACATCGCAACAGCTGTTATCTGGCAGGACCGTAGCAGTCCAAAAAACGTGTTACAAAAACCAAAAGAGTTGCAGGACAGCTTGGCCAGACGGTCAAATTAGCACAGCGTGCAAGGTCTCAAAATGTCTTCCATAGTAGGAAGAGTGCAGTGTGGCACTTTTTTGAGCAAAATCCTAATGATCAGGCAAAGGTTATCTGTAAGAAGTGCGCAAAGACCTTTAGCCGAGGGAAAACTCTGAGAAATTTGAATACCAGTTGCATGCTTAGACATTTAACCACCATGCACTTGCAAGCGTGGACGGACTACCAAACCTCATGTACCACATGTGCACCTGCTCCGAATGAAGGTAGTCAGCAATGCTACATCGCTTCCCCCACTGTAAGCCCACCGGTTAGCACACCACCAGCAGCAAATGTCAAGGTGTCGTCGCAAGGGCAAAGCAGTCATGGAATCACAATGCTACTGCTACGAAAGACTGAATCTAGGCCCTCAGCAACACCACCAACACCATCACCAACCCTCTCTCAGTTTGCCATGTCCACCGCTAGTTCCACCATATGCAGCTCTCAAGTCCAGCTCACCCTACCAGAGACTCTGAGTAGGACAGGAAAGTACTCATCCTCTCATCCGTGTACACTGGCTTTGAACGCCCACATTGCCAAACTAATCCCGTTAGAGATGATACCCTACCGGTTGGTTGAAAGCAAAGCTTTCCACGAGCTCATGGCCTACGCAGTACAATGCTATGACCTACCCAGTCGGCACTTCTTTTCGCGAAAAGCCATCCCAGCCCTCCACGTGCATGTGAAAGACCGCATTGTCCATGCACTCAAGCAATCAGTGAGTGGAAAGGTTCACCTCACAACAGATGCATGGTCTAGTAGGCATGGCCATGGCTGTTACGTGTCCATCACTGCGTGCTGGGTTAATGTGGTTGATGAAGGGTCCACAGGGGACAGCGGCAGTGGGACAGTGCTGCCTAGCCCACAGTATAGGAAACAGTTGGCTGTAGGCGTCGACCCTCCTCCTCCTCCTCCAGAAGCGAAAGCTCGTCCACAGAGCGCAGTGGCATGAGCACTCCATCCGCAGCTGCCAGTGTTGCACACGAGGTGTCCCACTATCGAACAGCTAGTGGCAAGCGTCAGCAGGCTGTGTTGAAGATGATGTGTTTGGGCAACAACAGACACACCGCGGAGGTACTGGCCGACTACTTGCAGCGACAAACTGAGTCATGGCTGGGCAGTCTACATCTTGAGGCAGGCAAGGTAGTTAGTGCTAACGGCCGAAATTTTGTGGCAGCCATAGTCCTTTCAAAACTCAGACACATACCTTGCCTGGCTCACACCTTGAACCTGGTGGTGCAGTGCTTCCTCAATAATTATCCGGAGTTAACACCCCTGCTCCATAAGGTGCGAAGACTGTGCTCGCACATCCGTCGGTCGCCCGTACACTCCAGTCGTATGCAGAAGCTGCAGCGATTGCTCCACCTTCCCAAGCACCACCTAATTATCGACGTTGCAACAAGGTGGAACTCCACCCTGCACATGGTTCAAAGGCTGTGCGAACAGAGGCAGGCTGTAATTCATTTGTGGGAGGATACACGGGCAGGTAGTTTGCAGGCAGACATGGAGTTGTCTGGTGTGCAGTGGTCGAAGCTGAAAGACCTCTGTAAAGTCCTTAAGTGTTTTGAGGAATGCACACGGCTGGTAAGCGCAGACGGTGCCATCATAAGCATGAGCATCCCACTTATGCATCTGCTCATGCAAACTTTGACGCACATTAAGGAGCAGGCGTCTGCAGCCAATGAGGAAGAGGCGGAGGGAAGCCTTGATGACAGTCAGCCATTGTCTGCTCAGGGAAGTCTCGTGGACGAGGTGGAGGAAGAAGAGGAAGAGGAGGAGGATGATGGGGATGATTATTTTGGGGAGGAGGATGCTTCTCAAGGGGCAAGAAAAAATGTTGGCGTGGCAAGGTCAGGTACAGGGTTTGTGCGTGACTGGAGGGATGTTGATTTGCCATAAAGTGCTCCTCCACCCAGCACTTGCAGTGCATCATTGACACCTGGAACATTTGCCCACATGTCTCATTATGCCTTGCAGATCCTAAAAAGGGACCCCCGCATTGCCAAAATGATGAACGATGACGACTACTGGTTGGCCAGCATCCTGGATCCACGCTATAAAGGCAAATTCCAAAACATCATGCCACAGGAGAACCTAGAGCTAATATTGGCTAACAAACAAGCAACTCTGGTAAATGGTTTCTTTGAGGCATTCCCAGCACACAGCGGCGGTGATGTTTTTCCAACGAGCCGTAGGGGGCAACATGTAAGAGGTGTTCGTGGTGCACACAGCCGAAGTGGCGTTAGACACAGGGGTTTCATGACCATGTTGTGGACTGATTTTTCAAGTCCCGCTCACACGACTGGTAATACTGCATCGATCGAAAGTGACAGGAGACAGCAGTTGTCAACTCTGGTAACAAACTACTTCTCCTCCCATATCGATGTTCTCCCTCACCGGTCATTCCCCTTTGACTATTGGGCCAGTAAACTTGACACCTGGCCTGAATTGGCACAATATGCTTTGCAGGAGCTCGCTTGCCCTGCTGCTAGTGTGTTATCTGAACGAGTCTTCAGTGCTGCTGGATCAATCCTGACAGAAAAGAGGACCTGTCTGTCGACCCAAAATGTTGATGATCTAACCTTCATTAAAATGAACCATGCATGGGTTTCAAACGATTTTGTCCCACCCTCCCCTGCTGACACATAGGTTGCAAGAAAAATGGCTTGTTTTTGTCCTCCTCTTCCGCGGACTTCTCCAATTACTCCATTTGCAGCTGCTGAATGTCCAACATCAACATATGCCATTTTTTCCACCTCCCTAACAGGGCTGACTCCCCCCACATGGTTGGGGTCACCACCTGGTGCACGCACCCGTGAGAGTGCCATTGCCCTGGACAGGTGGGTAGGCACACTCTTTGGCAATGGCACTGGCACAAGGTCCCTCATAGTACAATCAAGTGTTCCTGATGGTGGGGGTGCACACCCGCCGTCAGACACACCGGCGTACTATGAGGGGCCCTGTGCCAGTACCGCCACCCACGAGTGGGCCCCCCTGCTTGCTCAGGGCACCAGCACTTGCAATACTTACCTCTCCGTGCTCCACCACTGTGTAGTCTGGCCTGTTAAATACTTCACTGTGACTGCCAATACCAATTTGGTGAAATGATAGATGATGGTTAAGACGTAGCTATGCCCTGTTCTGCTGGGCTCTATCTTCAGATGATCAATGGCTTCCATTTGTTATGGACATCAACTCACAATGAGATGCAGTGGTGGTTTATCATCAGCTTTCACGGTCTTCCGACTCACAGACGTGTGACATTCCTGCCCACATTTTTAAATGTGTCCTCTCATGCCAATCCAATAGAATCGCCTACGGCCTGTGGCTTGTGTCTTTTGCACTCCAAAGTTACCTGACAGATCATGATAGGCAGTGAGGACAATGTCTATATCTGTCCCTGTGATCACAATTTTATGGAGATGAGTAACGGTGATGGGTTCCACGGTGCTGCGATACAACGATACAGCAAAGCTTTCTTCACAAGAACTGTATTCGCTGTCTCCACAGACCAGACAAAGTAATTGAGGGTCAGCATCGCCTCTGAGAATTCTCCCTGAAGTTTTTCCCGTGATTAGTAAGTCCAAAATTTCTGCAATCACTCGACTTTCCGTCTGTACTTGTATCCATCTCTTTTCCTCTTGTGGAGAGTCTGGACTGTATTACTGAGACTGAAATATAAATGAAGATTGAAAAATACCCCAACAGTGTATACTGGTATATGCTTCGAATACATAGCCCTTTTTCTACTTTTTAGATTCTTGTCTAATCCATACTGAGACTGTGAGTGTCTTTGTCGGACTCCGGAAATATACATGCAGATATTTAATGTTTAAACTATGCTATACATACCTGCTAACCAGTGATACTGTACCCTTTCTCAACTTTCTGCTAACCAGTGATACTGTACTATTTCTCAACTTTCTACAATCACGTCAAATCCATACTGGGCCTGAGACCGTCTGAGTCTGCCTCCTGATATATAGACATAGGTTTTTAATGTGTAAACTATGCTATATATACCTTTTATCCGGTGATACTGTACCCTTTTTCAACTTTCTACAATCTTGTCGAATCCATACTGGGCCCGAGAACGTCTGAGTCTGCCTCCTGATTAGAGATGAGCGGTGTTCGAGTCGACCTGTTCGCCAAGTTAAAATTCCTGCTGTTTTGGGCGGTGTTCGAGCCGTTCGTCGAACTTGAGCACTTTGCTTAAAATTCGGCTGTTCGAGTTCTGTTCGAGAACAGTTCGTTCACCAAAATCGTAACTTCATTTTCACATTAATAATGGTTTTCAATGTTAACAGACTGTTTCATGGCATAGTTGTGGTGTGTGGTAGCAAGCGGTGTAGTACACCTGTCAATGAGCTACACCGTGTGTGTGTCTAATTATTTTTTACCGCATCTTGTCCAGAAAATCCTTTTGGGCCTTGTAGCACTGTCTGCTACTCAGCAGAGGAGCCCAACAGTGAACCTAGCTATGCCGCCTGTTTATGAAAGAACCAGTTTTTGACTGCATTTAGCACAGTTAAGACTTTGGGCCTAGTAACTGTGTCTGCTACTCATCAGAGGAGCCCACCCGTGAACCAAGTTGTGCCACCTGTTTATGTAAGAACCATTTTTTAACTCCATTTAGCCCAGTGAATACTTTGGGACTAGTAACGTTGTCTACTACTCAGCAGAGGAGCCCACCCGTGAACCAAGCTATGCCGCCTGGTTATGTAAGAACTGCGTGCTACTCAGCATAGGAGCCCAGCTGTTAAGCAAGCTACAGCACCTGTGGTTTGGACACTTAATTTTTTCATTTTTTCTGGAATGCCGGTTAGGCCTAATTCCAGAATTCCGGTTGACCTGCACTTACTGGGAAATCCTCGTTCACGGGGAAGAATTGGAATCCCAGATCCCCATCACTAACGGGGTTCAGCGGCTTATCTGCACATGTAAGCGACACGCTGGACATTTCAGTGTATCACGCATGCAGCCCCGGACATGTAAGGGCATGACAGACCTGTTATTGCTCGATCTCGCGTGCCAGAGCCTCGTGTGTCCCTCTAGTAAGCTTGACGCGTACCGCGGGGGCATGCCGGAGACTCGTTCGTTAACGGAATTAAGCTGACAAATCGCTAGCACAACTAAAAACTGACATCCACCACCACCCACAGAATCAACAAAGCTTGCAATCTGTCAATCTTTTCTGTAGCTGGCATGGTTGAGGTTTCCCGGGAGGAGTCGAATTAAGCCACAGGCTCCACTCCTGGTGGTGCCCTTCTGGACATTCCTTTAAGGTTCAGCTTTGCAACCATACTGCCCCGGGAAACCAAACACTTTGCCTTCATGGACGGTGTTTGGAGTTTCGTGGGAATAACGCCGCCCGATCGGCAGTTGGCCTAATTTATGGTGGGAAGTCTGACGGTATATGATCGTCTTCGATTTCAGATTTCTATTGTTTTTTGTTATTTTACATTTTTATTCCAGCCTTTCTTGACTTCATAAGGGCATGACATGCCTATATCTGTGCCTCCTCCTCCTCCTTTTACTCCTCCAACTCTTTTCTATATGTAGTTGCCCTTTTCCATATGTTATTTTTGAATTCTGAGCATTTTGTCTGCTTTGGAACACCTTTTAAGGTGTTTTGTAATTGTTTTCTATGTGTTTGTATGTGTTTATGTTTGTCTGCCATTGTTTTCAATGGTGTTCGACGTTGTTCGTCGAACGTTCGACAAACATTCGACGAACTTGCCTCGTTTTCGACGAACCAAAACGAACTGGAACACTAGCGGGGTGGCTCAACACTACTCCTGAATATATAGACATACATTTTTAATGTTTAAACTATGCTATATATACCTGGTATCTGGTGATACTGTACCCTTTCTGCCAGGAAGTCCTCCTCCACCCACCATTCTAAGTGTATCATTGACACCGGGAACATTGTCCCACATGTGTGATTATTTCTTGCGGATCTTCTTGTTATATTGTGGTGTGATCCATCCTGAGCATGTGACAGTCTGTGGGTTACTCCTGCAATTTAGATGTACATTTAAAAATTACCCCAACACTAGTGTATACAGCTCTACGCTTGTGATACATTACCCATTTACTGCTTTTTATATTCTGGTCTAATCCAAACTGACCAAGTGAGAGTCTGTTTCTGACTGTGGAAATAAATACTGAGAGTGACAATGACCCCCTACACTGTGTACAGCTGTACGCTTCAGATCCATTACCGTTTTATGGCTTTTTATATTGTGTTGTAATCCATACTGAGCCTGAGAGCGTCTGTGTCTGCCTCCTGAAATATATATGGAGATTTAGGATGTTTAAACTATACTATATATACCTGGTATCTGATGATACTGTACCCTTTTTCTAATTTTTATTCTTGTCTAATCCATACTGAGCCTGTGAGCGTTTCTGTGTGACTCATGAAATATATAGGGAGATTGACAATTATCCTTTGACTGTATAGAGCTGTACGCTTCTGATACAGTACCATATATCTGATGTTATTTTGGGTACATTTTCTCCAAAATTTGGAAGTATGGTAGAAGAGGCCGCGGACGTGGGCATACGGGGGCCAGCTGTTACTGATGGTGGTGGTGCATCTGCTGGTAGTGGCAAAAGAACAATAGCAGCTAAGGCAGGAGGTGTTGAGCCTGCGTCATGGTCTGGCTCCGGAACGCCTGGAAGGCTACCTTTTCTGGGAGTAGGTTAACCGCTTTTAAAGCCGGAGCATCAGGAACTGGATTTGGCTTACATTGCCGAAACAGAATCCAGCAAATATGCCCTCCTCTTCTGAAGTTTCAAAAAATGCAAGCACTGATTCGTTAAGTGCTGGCTCCTGGTCAGGAAGAACCCCTTTCCTTGTGTCCTTCACCCCCACCAAAAGTGAATGATGCAGCAGGCCACACTTCTCATTAGTCCATGTAGCTCTTTCTCACATACCATGCCAGGGTTATCAAATCAAATCGTGAATTCCCCAGTCCAAGATGAATCTGACATGGAGTGTGGGTTGCCAGCCAGGGCAGTGGGGTTAATCGGTACTGGGCCGGTGTCTCAGAGGGATGTGCAACGGTGGTGGTGACCCGGTCCGTGGACCTGGGCGTCCAAGCAAAGGGGTGAATAACATTTATAGGTGAATGATACGTGACGCCACCTGTGGTTTCTGATCAGATTGACCCACGTTGCAGTGTCGCTTCTCTGGGACAGATGTTGTGGTGCAGCTAAGATGTAGAGGCCCTGCACAGGTAGGGCCGTAGTCGCAGGGCAGATAAAAGAGTTGGTAGATGGTGTGCAGTGCAGGATGTAGCAGAGCCGTGCGCCAGGCGCAGGAGGAAGATGGCAGGCACAGTCGTGCAGTTCCTTTACCTATACTTGGTAAATGCCATCCAGGACCCAGAGTACAGATGGAGAAGTAGTTGGTCAGCCTGGAAGCAAATTTGGAATTCTCTCTCCTCAGATAGGTAGTGTGGCCTCCGTTCTAGCGCTTATCTGAGGTACTCACAGTACTGAGTTCACTGAAGTTCCCCCTGTTGACTCTCTTTTGGAACTTTCTCGCATGGCAGGCAGTCATAGCCTTTTCCTTCTGGCTCACACACATCGCTGCTGGGGTCTCTGAGCCTTAGTTGGGAACAGAGCATTTACAGCTGCTACTTCCTCCGGTTTCTGCTGCAGGACCGTCAGTGTCCCTACAAACTCGGAGACCGGAATCCCGACCATGCGCTCCAGCTAGGAGTGAGCCTTAACTCTGCTCATCCTCCAGCTCCCCTTCTCACGTCCACACACTTCCCCTTCCCTTCACAGACTGCCCTAGCTTACCTCCTCCCTACCACAGAGAGCAGCTCCTCAGCAGTCAGGTTCAGAGGTCTCCTTGCTGGCCTGGAGTGGGAACTGTGTTGTGTGTTGGTTTAACTGCTAGAGAGATCCTTCGTTGCTCCCAAGCATGACATCACACTCCCTAGGAGGAAGGTAGTGCCACTGTGGCAACCGTACTCCTGGGGGCGCCACAAGTGCACTGATGCCCAGCCACTGCTAGATTATTCTGCTGGTACATTGACCCAGACCACTACATTCCCCTCGCACTCTACACAGCCAGAATCTGACCCTGATGAAACTCAGGTTTCCCTTCCCACATACTATACCATACTATACACGGTGACAAAGAGGAAGGTGCAGATGAAAGTGCAGGCTCCTTGAGCAGGTGGGGGGCATACTCATGGGCGACAGCACTGGCACAGGGCCCCTCATAGTGCGCAAAAGTGTCTCTGCTGGTGGGAGGGCCCTCCACCCACCATCAGACACACCGCCGTACTATGAGGGGCCCTGTGCCAGTGCTGTCGCCAACGAGTGGGCTCCCCTGCTTGCTCAGGATCACAGCACTTGCAAAGTTGAAATACTTACCTCTCCCTGCTCCACCACCGTGACATCTTCCGCGTTTCCTGACAGTGACATTCTGGTCAGAGAGCGCGATGACATGACGTCTGTACACCCTCTGCCTAAACAATCCAAGTGCAGAGAGATGGAAGATGGGGACGATGAGGAGTCCAGACTAGTACAGGGATTTCCTAGAGAGGAGACTTATTTAATTGTTTTCAATGTTGGGACAGCTATTTTTGGGGAGCACTATACTCTGGAGAATGATATATGAGGCCCACCATACACTTGATCATTCCAAAGGTGGACATCAGACATTGGAGCAGCATTTACAGGGCCTATTATGCACTGGAGCATTAGAAATGGGGCCCATTATATATGGAGCATTATTTGGGCCCATAACACAGTGGAGCTTCATCCATGGGGACCAACATAAACTGTAGCATTATGTGGAGCTCATCATATACTGCTTCAAACATTATATGGGACCAATGATTCTGTATGGAGAAATTTATGGGCCTCATTACTCTGTATAGCGCACTATGCGGTGGCCTTAATACTGTATGGAGTAATATACTGTCCGTTTTTGGAGCTATTGGAGAATTTAAAATGGATATCAGTCATGAGATGTAAGAAGTGAAGTATTTTTCATTGTACTATACCGCTATTTCTCTGCCGTATCAGAGGATCATGAATTGTGGCATGTGTTAAAACAGCCCAGTGACATTCTTTGGCCCAGGGCCCATGAAAATCTGAAGCCAGCCCTAACCCCCCCCAACTTTAGCCAAATAACCCCCAGTTTTCAATGCCTAACTATTATTATAAAGTAAATTAAGGTTGACAAGCTTAAGTAATAAGAATTGATGTTCTTGGCATTAAAATGGGCACTGTAGGTGTGTTTCCTGTCCTCCACTCCCTGCCGACCTTGGTTCCCCATTGACTTGCATTGGGTTTTGTGTTTCAATCGGCCTTCGACTTTTCACGATAATTGGCCGATTTCGTTCGACCCGACTTTTGAGAAAGTCGGGTTTCATGAAACCCGACTCGACCCGAAAAAAGGCAAAGTCAATCAACTCTACTCCATATATAATGGGTCCCATTTCTAATGCTCCAGTGTATAATGTGCCCCATAGATGCTGCTCCAGTGTCTGATCTGCCCCATTTAGAATGCTCCAGTATATGATGGGCCTCATGGATGATGCTCCAGTGTATGATGGGCCCTAATAATGCTCCATATATAATGGGGTCCATTTCTAATTCTCCAGTGTGTAATGGGCCCCATAAATCCTGCTCCAGTGTCTGATGTCACCCATTTGGAATGCTCCAGTATATGATGGGCCTCATGGATGATGCTCCAGTGTATGATGGGCCCTAATAATGCTCCATATATAATGGGCTCAATTTCTAATGCTCCAGTGTATAATGGGCCCCGTAAATGCTGCTCCAGTGTCTGATGTCCCCCATTTGGAATGCTCCAGTATATGATGGGCCCCATTTTTAATGAACCCAGGTATGGTATGTGAAAAGAACTCTATGGAGTAATCTGAAGTGTGTGCTGCCGCATCCTTCACTTTTGGTGTGGGTGAAGGACACAAGGAAAATGGTTGCTCCTGACCAGAAGCCTGCACTTACGACTCAGTGCTTACATTTTGATAAACTTCAGATGCGATAGAGCTGGAGGCTGTTTCAGCAGTGTAAGCCAAAAACAGTTCCTGATGCTCTGGCTTTAAAAGCAGTCTACCTACTCCCAGAAAATGGAGCCTTCCAGGCCTTCCAGAGCTACACCATGACACAGGATCAACACCTCCTGCCTTAGCTGCTATTGTGCTTTTGGCACTACCAGCAGATGCACCAGCATCAATATCAGGTAGCCCCCCACGCCCACATCCGCATCCTCTTCCACCATACTTCCTCATGTTTTGGAAAATGGACCCAAAATACCAGCAGATATATGGTACTGTATCAGAAGCATACAGCTCTATACAGTCTAGGGATAACAGTAAATCTCCGTATATATTTCATTAGTCATACACAGGCGCTCACAGGCTCAGTATGGATTACCCAATAAAATAAAAAGTTGAAAAAGGGTACAGTATCACCATATACAAGGTATTTATAGTATAGTGTAAACATTCTGAATCTCCGTATACATTTCAGGAGGCAGACACAAACACTCTCAGGCCCAGTATGGATTATACAAGAATATGAAAAGCTGTAAATGGGTAATGTAACACAAGCGTACAGCTGTATACAGTGTTGGGGTAATCTTAAAGCTCCTAATATATTGCCGGAGTAACAGACAGACGTTCACAGGCTCATTATGGATTACACCAGAATATAAACAGCGAAAAAGGTTATTGTATCAGAAGCGTACAGCTGTATACAGTGTTGGCCAAATTTGAAATCTCGGTATATATTTCTGGAGTCACCCTCAGACGCTCACTCAGTCTGGGTTTGACCATAATAAAAATTGTTGTAAAAAAGGTACTGGATAACAAGATAGGAGGTATATATATTATCGGGTACAATTGAAATCTCCGTATACATAGTCCCATAGTCACTCTCAGATGCTTACTCAGTATGGATTTGACAGTAATACTAAATGTCGAACAAAGGTACTGTATAACAAGATACAAGCTGTATCGAGTATAGGGTAAAAATTGGTATCTCCTATTCACCGTATATATAGAAGGCGTAAACCACACATGCTCACTCACTATGGATGATACCCTAATACAAAATTTGGAACAAAGGTACTGTATCAGCACATAGCAGGTGTATCCAGTCTAGGGTAAATTGTAAATTTCCATCTATACTTCCGGCGTCAGACAGACACTCACAGGCTCACTATGTATTACACCAGAATTTAAAAAGTAGAAAAAGGGCAAGTTAGTCGAAGCGTACAACAGTATACAGTGTTGTGGTACTTTTAAATCTTCGTATATATTTCAATCTCAGTAAGCCAGTCCAGACTCTCCACTACTGGAAACTACATGGATACAAGTACAGATGGAAAGTTGAGTATTAGCAGAAATTTGGGAATTACTCATCGCGGGAAAACCTCCCAGTAGATGTTGCAGAGGCGATGGAGATCCTCAATTACTGTGTCTGTGGAGACAGCGAAAACGGTTCTTTGTGAAGAAAGAATTGCTTTATTGCTGTAGCGTGGATCACATCACCTTTACTCGTCTCCAGCAAATTGTTATCACAGGGTGAGATGTAGACATGGTCCTCACTGCCTATCATGATGTGTCTGGTCATTTTGGAGTGTAAAAGACAGAAGCCACAGGCCGTAGGCGATTCTATTGGATTGGCATGAGAGGAGACATTGAAAAATGGTGGCAGGAATGTCACACGTCTGTGACTATCACAACTGTGAAAGGTGATCATAAAGCACCACTGCATCCGCTTGTAAGTTGACGTCCATTACAAATGGTAGCCATTGATCATCTGAAGGTAGAGGCCAGCAGTACAGGCCATAGCTACATCTTAACCATCATCGATCGATACCTCAAATTTCTAGTGGCTGTCTCTGTGAAGGATTTAACTGCACAGACTACACAGCGGAGGAGCAGGGAGAGGTAAGTATTGCAACTCGCAAGTGCTGTGGCCATGACCAAGCGGGGGGGCACACTCGTGGTCGACAGTACTGGCACAGGGCCCCTCATAGTACGCTGGTGTGTCTGACGGCGAGTGGGCCCCCCCACCATCAGAGACACTGTATTGTACTGTGAGGGGCCCTGTGCCACTGCAGTCGGCCATCAGTGGGTCCATCCACCTGTTGAGAGCAACGGCATTTGCCCGGGTGCGCCAGGTGTAGACCCCAGCCCTTGGGGGCATGGGCAACCCAGTTAGGCAGGTTTAAAAAATGGCATATGTTGATGTGTTGGCTGGACATTCAGCTACTGCAAAGGGCGGAATTGGGAAAGTCCGAGGAAGAGGAGGACAAAAGCAAGGCAGCTTTCTGGCAACCTATGTGTCATCAGGGGAAGGTGGGACAAAATTCTTAGAAACCCATGCATGGTTCATTTTAATGAAGGTTAGATCATCAACATTTTGGGTCAACAGACGGGTCCTCTTTTCTGTCAGGATTGATCCAGCGGCACTGGAGACTCTTTCAGATAACACACTAGCAGCAGGGCAAGCGAGCTCCTGTAAGGCATATTGTGCCAATTCAGGCCAGGTGTCCAGTTTAGAGGCCCAATAGTCAAAGGGGAATGACCTGTGAGGGAGAACATCAATATGGGAGAAGTAGTTTGTAACCATAGTTGACAACTGCTGTCTCCTATCACTTTTAATCGATGCAGTATTAGCAGTCACGTGAGCGTTGCTTGAGAAATCATTCCACAACATGGTCATTAAACCTCTGTCTCCAACGCCACTTCGGCTGTGTGCACCACGGACACCTCTTCCATTGTGCCCAATACGGCTCGTGGGAGAACCAGCACTGCTGCTGTGTGCTGGGAAAGCCTCAAATAAACGGTTTACCAGAGTTGCTGGTTTGTTAGCCAATATTATCTCTAGGTTCTCCTGTGGCATGATATTGTGTAATTTGCTTTTGTAGTGTTGATCGAGGATGCTGGCTAGCCCGTAGTCATCATCCCTCATGATTTTGGCAATGCGGGGGTCCCTTTTTAGGATCCACAAGGCATAATCACACATGTGGGCCAATGTTCCAGGTGTCAATGCTGCACTGCCATTGCTGGGTGGAGGAGCACTTTCTGGCAAATCCACATCCCTACAGTCACGCACAAACACTGTACCTGACCTTGGCACGCCCAAATGTTCGCTTGCCCCCTGAGAAGCATCCTCCTGCCCAAAATAATCATCCCCTCAACCTCCTCCTCTTCCTCTTCTTCCTCCACCTCATCCAGGACAGTTCCCTGACCAGACAATGGCTGACTGTCATCAAGGCTTCCCTCCTCCTCCTCCGCTTCAGATGCCTGATCCTTAATGTGCATCAAACTTTGCATGAGCAGACGCATAAGTGGGATGCTCATGCTTATGATGTCGTCGATTGCGCTTACCAGCCGTGTGCATTCCTCAAAACACTGAAGGACTTTGCAGAGGTCTTTCAGCTTTGACCACTGCACACCCAACAATTCCATGTCTTCCCTCAAACTGCCTGCCCGTGTATCCTCCCACAAATGCATTACAGTCTGCCTCTATTCACACAGCCTCTCAACCATGTGCAGGGTGGAGTTCCACCTTGTTGCAGCGTCTATGATTAGGTGGTGCTTGGGGAGGTGGAGCAATCTCTGCAGCTTCTGCATATGAGTGATGTGGACGTTTGAGCGATGGATGTGCGAACACAGTCTTGGCACCTTATGTAGCAGGGATGTTAACTCTGGATAACTATTAAGGAAGCACTTTACCACCAGGTTCAAAGAGTGAGCCAAGCAAGGTATGTGTGTGAGTTTTGCACGGGCTATGGCTGCCACAAAATTACGGCCATTATCACTGACTACCTTGCCTGCCTCAAGATGTAGACTGCCCAGCCATGACCCAGTTAGTCTCTGCAAGTAGTCGGCCAGTTCCTCCACGGTGTGTCAGTTGTCGCCCAAACACATCATCTTTAACACAGCCTGCTGATGCTTACCATTAGCTGTTCGATAGTGTGACACCTCGGGTGCAACACTGCCAGATGTGGATGGAGTGCTTGTGCGACTGCGCTCTGTGGACGAGCCTTCGCTGATGGAGGAGGAGAAGAGTCGAAAGCCTACAGCCAACTGTTTCCTTTACCGGGGGCTAGGCAGCACTGTTCCACCGCCGCTGTCCCCTGTGGAGCCTGCATCCACCACATTAACCCAGTGCGCAGTGATGGACACATAGCGGCCCTGGCCATGCCTACTGGTCCATGCATCTGTTGTGAGGTGCACCTTTCCACTCACTGACTGTTTTAGTGCATGGACAATGCCGTCTTTCACATGCCGGTGGAGGGCAGGGATGGCTTTTTGAGAAAAGAAGTGCCGGCTGGGTAGGTCATAGCGTGGGACAGCGTAGGCCATGAGCTCGCAGAAAGCTTCACTTTCAACCAAACGGTAGGGCATCATCTCTAATGAGATTAGTTTGGCAACGTAGGCAATCAAACACAGTGTACGCGGATGAGAAGATGAGTACTTTCTTGCCCTACTCAGAGTGTCTGGTAGGGTGAGCTGGACTGGAGAGCTGCATATGGGGGAAGGAGCGGTGGACCGGACGGAGTGAGAGGGGGTTGGTGATGGTATTGGTGGTGATGGCCTCGATTCAGTGTTGTGTTGCAAAACCATTGTGATTCCCTGAGTGTTTTGGCCTTGAGACAACACCTCCACATTTAGTGCTGGTGGTGTGCTTAACAGTGGCGGTGGTCTTACAGTGGGGGAAGTGGTGGAGCGTTGCTGGCTACCTTCAGTCGCAGCAGGTGCACATGTGCTACCTGAGGTTTTGTGGTCCGTCCACACTTGCAAGTGCATGTGGATTAAATGTCTAAGCATGCACCTGGTATTCAAATTTCTGAGTTGTTTACCTCGGCTAAAGGTTGTTCCGCACTTCCTAAAGGTAAGGATTTTGGACAAAGAAGTGCCACACTGCACTCTTCCTACTATGGTATACATTTTCTTGCCTTGCACGCTGTGCTAAGTTGACTGTCTGGCCAAGCTGTCCTGCAACTTTTTTTGTTTTTGGTCCACGTTTTTGGACAGCTATGGGCCTGCCAGATAACTGCTGCTGCGATGTCAATGCCTGCTGCGGATCCTTCTCCTTATCTGAACTATTGCCAGCACCACCCTCCTCCCCCAGTGGATGCCAATCCGGGTCAAGAACTGGGTCATCCATCACCTCCTCTTCAAAGTCTTCTGCACCTTCCTCTTTACCTTCCTCTGTGTCACCGTGTAAGGTGGTATAGTATGCGGGAAGGGGCACCTGAGTTTCATCAGGGTCAGATTCTGGCTCAGTAGACTGCGAGGGCAATGTAGTGCTCTGGGTCAATGTAGCAGCAGAATCATCTAGCAGTGGCTGTGCATCAGTGCACTCCATGTCAAATTCATCTTGGGCTGGGGAATTCAGGATTTGACTGGATAACTCAGGCATGGTATGTGAAAAGCGCTCCATAGAGTAATCTGAAGTGTGGGCTGCCGCATCCTTAACTTTTGGTGGGGGTGAAGGACACAAGGAAAGGTGTTTTTCCTGACCAGAACCCTGCACTGATGACTCCATGCTTGCAGGTTTCGAACGTTCAGAAGAGGAGGCAATAGAGCTGGTGGCTGTTTCAGCAATGTACGTCAAAACCTGTTCCTGATGCTCCAGCTTTAAAAGCGGTTTTCCTGCTCCAAGAAAAGGCAACCTTACAAGCCTTCTTGGGAAAGACGGTGACGCAGGCTCTACACCTCCTGCCTTAGCTGCTATTGTGCTTTTGACAGAACCAGCCAATGCACCACCACCATCAGTACCAGCTGTGCCCCCTGCCCACGTCCGCGGACTCTTCCACCATACTTTCTCATGTTTGGGAAAATGTACCAAAAATACCAGCAGAGATATTTTACTGTATGAGGCGCGTCCAGCTGTGTTAGGTGTATTAAAAAAATTATATCTACGTATATATTTTGTTAGTCACAGATGCTCTCTCAATATGTATTTGACTGTAATCCAACAAGCAGATATACGGAACTATATCAAAAGTGTACAGCTGTATACGCTTTTTGTGTAACTAACAATCTCCGTATATGTATTTACGGAGTGTTACAAACACATGCTGACTCTGTATAGATGTGACTATAATGCGAACGGCAGATATACAATACTGTTTGAGAATCGGACAGCTCTATACGGTGTGTGTATGGAAAATTGTCAATCTCCGTCTATTTTTATACTGACTGACACACGTTGTCTCTGTTTAGTTTTGACGGTTATCAAACAGCAGATATACGAAACTGTTTGAAAAGTGGAGAGCTCTATAAGGTGTAGGTCTGGAAAAATGGAAAATCTCCTCTGCTTGTTTTTCCAGAGTCACACCCAGATAGCTTCTATTTGTCCGTGATACCAGCTGGTACACAGTAGTGTGTGAGGAGCGTACACCGCTATACGGTGTGTGTATGGAACATTGTCAGTCTCCATCTATTTGCATACGGACTGACACACGCTATCTCTGTCTAGTGTTGACCGTTATCAAACAGCAGATATACAAAACTGTTTGAAAAGCGGACAGCTCTATAAGGTGTAGGTCTGGAAAAATGGGAAAACTCCTCGGCTTGTTTTTCCAGAGTCACACCCAGATAGCTTCTATTTGTCTGTGATACCAGCCAGTACACGGTAGTGTGTGAGAAGCATACACCGCTATATGGTGTGTGTATGGAAAATTGTCAATCTCCGTCTATTTGTATACGGACTAACACACGCTGTCTCTGTCAAGTTTTGACCATAATCAAACTGCAGATATATGAAACTGTTTGAAAAGCAGACAGCTCTATAAGGTGTAGGTCTGGAAAAATGGAAAATCTCCTCTGCTTGTTTTTCCAGAGTCACACCCAGATAGCTTCTATTTGTCCGTGATACCAGCCGGTACACGGTAGTGTGTGAGGAGCATACTACCGTGTACCACCTTGTATCACGGACAAATAGAAGCTATCTGTGTGAAAAAAAAGTCGAGGAGTTTTTCCGTTTTTCCAGACCTACACCTTAGAGTGCTGTCCGCTTTTCAAACAGTTTCGTATATCTGCTGTTTGATCACGGTCAAAACTAGACAGAGACAGCATGTGTCAGTCCGTATACATACAGTTGGGGTGCAGTGAAAGGGGAGGATTTTTGTTCTGTGCAGCAGCACTGGTGGTGATTATAGGTTTCAAAACACAGGGAGATACAAAGGTCTGATTGGGATGGGCACATGGGGCAATAGTACAGGGAATCACTCCTACTACCATGCTTCCTACAAAAATGGCATCTTTTTGGGGGATACTTTTGGTTGGGAGTGGCAGAGATGGAGCAAAGAAAATGGCGCTCTGCAAGTCTCCGGACATCCTGGGACTCGAAGGCTTCTTCCTGTGTCATCAAGTCAAATATGAGACACTCAACAATTTTCTCCTGGAACTGGAGGAAAGTGAGCACTCCTCAGGATTTTTGGTATAATACAAAACTATTGTATGTAGCAATCTGGATGAGGTAGATTGCTACCTTTTTGTACCAGGCCCTGATCTTCCACTTCACCAGGTATAGTTGCAGTTCCTTGTCTGAGAGGTCAATGCCACCCATGAATTTATTGCAATTTGTGATGCATATTGTTTTTTTGCTTGTCCCTGGTGGTGCCCCTGTGTCTGACCATCACAGTGATGTCCATATGCAGTGTAATCATCATGTACACTTACTTTGGGTCATTCCTCTTCACTGCAAGAAGTTATTCATTTGCAAGTGAGAATGACGCCCCGTTCTCCAAGTTTGAGTTTTCTTTACCAATCCAATGTTCATGGTAAAGCCCAAAAGTTTTTTATTTTGGGAACATTTGTGAGGATTCAGGAAAGGGAATGAAAGGTAATGGGTTTTTTGGAAATATAGTGTCAGGCATATAAATTTGTTTGGTGGACAATTAATTGTAGGACTTCTGAGGTAAGGAAAATTTGGAAAAAATCAAAGGGGTTAAAACTGGTGACATCTAATTTTATTCCAGTGGCTGCTAAAAAGGGGGAATTTGAGTGGAAAATTATCTGTCGTGATACCACAGCGGTGGGAGGACTGCTCTACTTGGTCCTGCCTCTTAAGCCTCAGCAGTGACAACCGACTCTGCTCCCATCAGGCTTTGGGATCCCATGGAGGAAAAGTTGTCGTCACTCTCAGTTTCGCTGCCAGAGCAGCCGGAGCAAAGCAGGGTGTACACTTGCTCCATGCTAAATGTTCTGCGGGCCAATGCTTTATTCGCCTGCCTAACAAAAAAAATAATCTAACACTACTAGCCCTAACCCTAATCTAACACTAGTATTTTTATTTATTTTGAAAAAACTGCCTAACTGTAAAAAATGAGAAAAAAAAATTCTAAAAAAAAAGTGTAATCTGACAAGGGGATGACACAGAATGGGGGGTAATCAGTGAGGTTTAGGGGATTTACAGACATAGAGGTAGAAATGTAATTTATTTTGCTTTCTGTTTTCTGACATGCCAGCACTCAGTTATAGTGTATCTCTCTTCTCTCCCAGAACAACTACAAGAAGAGGAGAGGCACAGCCCAAGTGCTGCAATATTTACAAATATTCTGTTTTTTTATCACTGTGATAGGGTATATCACAATAATCAAACACCAGCAACCAATCAGAAAATGTCCAGCAGTTGCAAGGTGCAAGCAGGCAGATCTTGGCGGGCGCACTGAGCATGTGCCCGCAGATTTATTTCTACAGAAGGAGGAGGGGGTCAGGGATCACGGATCCGATATCTCATGTACCGTGGGGAGCTTGGGGGACCCCATTTCTGTCTTCTCTGATATATTAGATCATATCAGAGTCAAGAGAAATGGATTTTAAATCAGGCTTTTTTATGGGATCGCCATTATTTACAAAATCTATGATTGGAGAGATAACAGATCCTGTCGGAACATATTTCTTTAAATGCCTTTAAATCTGGAAAGTAAACTAATGCTGCCAATAATAAACAGAGCAATGTTAAAAAATAATGTTGCCACAGTGAGATTTGTTTTTGAAAGTTGACACTAATTGGGCCTTTATAAGTGCTTCCCTTGAGCAATCCTTTCTTGTTACTTGTGAAATACATATTTGCTGTCAGTCTTAAATTGTTTTTTCAAAAGAATTAACAGAATACTTGATATAACTCCATCCCTTTAAATAAAATTGAAAGTCAAAAGTGAACCTGCCTTGTAGCAAACACTTGGTAAAAGCCATGGTTCATTAGCCAGGCTATTATAGTGGGCGTTCTCAGTGTATTCCACTGTCAAGCTCCTCTCTAGCAGTTTGGTACAAAGCGATATTTTGGCACTTATAAGGAGTGTTTGTTTCCTTTGGAAAAAACCCTTTGTCCCTTTCGATGAGTGGGTTATCGGAAAATTTTTGTGGCAGAAAATAGTAACGTTCTGCCATTTTAGCTGACAACTCGAAATGTAACCACTTAAGATCAGAAATGAAATATAATACAAAATATCACTTTTCTAAAAACATTATTTAATCTAATAAAAATGGAGGATTGTTGTCCTAAAAACTTAATGTGCACTGACATCTGAAAGCTATTAAGGAAGCAATTTGTGAACGAGCAGACGTAAGACATTCATAGCATAACAATTGGTGAATACAGATAGATTATGTAAGATAGAGAAAGAACAGATACCCGGGCCGTATCCATGTATGAAAACATGATGACATACCGTACATTACAAGTAATAGGTTGTATTACTTAAACAAATTGCTTAAGGCAATGGAAAGATTTTGCCTTGCGCTTAGTTGTAATTTTACCCTTAACCTTTTTTGCATCTAAAAAGATTACAAAATATAATGAATTACTCTCAAGGTAAAATGTCCGACTCCTAATCAATTGTAAACGTGAACATTTTCTTTAATAGTCCCACAGATATGGCTTTGCAAAATAATATAGCTTACAAGAATTTATAGGCTGAAAATGTGATTTTGCGCTAATGTGGTTTGCCACTGCATATATCTTTCTCCATGTGATATCAGAGACAGCAGTCATATGATATACACACAAAGCCGCTCAAGATAGATAGCCAAAATAATATAATAGGTCACATTTCAGCACGAACTAAGGGAAGGTGGTTGGTCTCTTTTAAATATCACTGAGTGGAGGCGGGCGGATCGATTCTTAGGAATCCTGTCTATCGACCAAGTCAAGAATCCTTGACCACTGGACAGGAACCTTGTGAATCTCCGGACCTTCAAGCACTCCTGGTTCTTAGTTTGATTAGCTGGGTTGGCACAATGTCATCACTGTGGTGTGACGCACTTCGCTCCAGCCCGGGAATCATAATGAAGAGCCCGGAATGCCAGAAGGTAAGGACATTTACAGGCCTCCCGTCCAATAGACACAGATTACTGACTAAAGTCCTGCAAATCGATTCTCACATCTCTATTACTAAATAGACCTTATTCATCTGATTTTGCTGTTCACAAGTACCTTCAGCTCAATGAATCTACAGAAGAAGATTGTCCTATAGTGTAATATGTGTCTATAATTAATTTTATTAGGTTATTTTATGGTTGAAATGCACCACAAGTCATCCACTGTCCATGCTTTAGGCTGCACCTAACTGAGCAATAGAAAATTGAATGTCCTTCTCTTCCTCCTATGCAAAAAGTCTTCAATGTACGAGCCCTAATTTCCTATCACACGAGCTCTGTCTCCTAATGTTTTCTTAGGTTGCAGCCCATAGCTGCTGTCAAGTTCTATGCAGATTACAGCATATTGCTGGGGGTCACAACCGTGATCAACTAATTCTAGGTGGAGCATTCTAACTAAAAGTTAATGTGCAAATTAGACAACCTAGAAAGTATCTGAGAATAAACTCTGCTGCTATAATCATGGCAATGTTGAAGAAAATTGCCGACATATTGTAAATGCAGCTAAAATGACTTGTGAATTTATTGTTGCATAATTTGAGCATGTTATACACCATGAACTTAAAAAACTGCATTCATATCCAGGTTTATAGAGCAGTGGTAGACAGAGGAGAGATTGTCTAATCTAATCTGAAAATATATTTAGATCAGTGTTTTTTCTTCTTGTACCAAGTTTGAATATTTTGTGCTCATATTTTCAGGACTGAATGCTTAGAGGGTTTTTCCAGTCTAATTGATAAGTCTGCAGTCACTCTGTATGACTGCAGACTTATGAATCCCCCAGTTACATGCACTGTACACTACGAGGATCTGCTTTTTTCTGAGTGGGGATGTATGTGATAGAGGAATCCAGGGATCCTCAGGGTCTTTATATATATATATACTGTATATATATATATACATATATATAACAAACTTCTAACATTATATATTAGCTTGTGTCATTCTAACCTTTGTAACTCTTGGTGCTGGCATTACCGGACTGCGTCCAGGGCAGTGTTGACCTTATAATGAGTAATGTTGGTGGGGTACAAGGCTTATATAGATAACGTGTTGCAAACCTTATTGAGATAGGATTAATTATATGGACATTTGGACATTACATAATTAAACACCTGTTCAATGTTACCTTTAATAGAAAATCACCTGATGGATAATAAATTATTTTATTTGAAATAGACAGCTGACGTACGCATAATACGATATTTCACTGTAGTAAACAATTCCGCATACTTTCAATAACAAGTCTTGACATGCGCATAGCATAGAGATAACAATGTGTACGCCCATCCTGAAGTGTATATAACAGCCGACTTTGGAATAAACTTTATAGCATTTTGATTCAGATACTCTTGTCTGTGTCTATTGTCCATCACCTTGCTTGAGCAACTGTAACATTTGGAACCGTCCAATATACTTGAGGGTCTCACTTGAAAGACAAGTCTAACATAAGTGTTATCCATACTTCCCGCCAGAACCCGACCAGTGGGTGCAACCTTGCTCCATACAATTGAGTGAGGCTGCATCCACTAGATGGCCACATTAATAGATGGAGAAGGAAAAACACCGTGAGCACAACTTAAGTAATGGTGCTAAAGGTTAGGTTCCCAAACCAAGTTTTTTGCCCCATCTACTGGCTTCTATAAGGTAACCTGGCGTCCCTATATGATCACACACAGTGGTATATGCATATCTTTTTGCTCATCTTATTTATGGCCCCATATATGTATTCTAGCATACTACAACAGGCAGTGGGACGGGCCACACCAGTGAGTAGCATTCAAATGCCAAAACTGCACCCTCTACCTGCCACTACTGAGACTCACTCTCTTGTTAATTCTCTTTTTAATAGATTATGAGCACATGAAAAGATTTGATGAATAACTGCTGTAGATGATCGGAGGATTTGATTTTCTTCAAATTTGTAGGTCCCTGAGAAATTGAACACCAAACACTAAAACACCAGAAAAGCCAACCGGTGACATTTCATAAACTGCCGAAGATTAAAAAAGTGGAGCAACAATGTCAGGAGCAGTCACGCTGGATTTACCATAATGCCTTTCAGCTATCACATCACATGGTTTAGGGAAGCTAATTAGGGGAGAATATCAACAGCAGAAAAAAGGCAGCGATGTTTACCTGCCCAGGCCTCCAAGCAAATGCACTATCAGGATACAGCAAACCCATGTAGTTAAGATGGCGGCAACACAGGTGCAAAAATACCAATGAAACAACCAATCACAGCCTACCAATCCATGGAGGGGGTGGTTGCTTGGTATATTAATGCACAATAAAAACTTGTATGCAGCGCTGTTCACACAATGGTAATGCACAGCATCCAGGTTAGCAGCTTATTAGTGACATCCATATTATTCAATCAGGCGGGCTGCCCAGTGCTATCCAAATGCATCCCATGCTTTTAGTCAGCAGGATTTTCTCTTTCTCGCTCTCCCTCCTCTCTTCCTTATGTATTTTCTGAGCAATTACAAAGTTTCCAGTATTGAAATTTGCACTAATTTATTTGTCACTAATCAAATTTTCTTGGAAAATTCAGCAAAGTCGGTGTATTTGAATTTCAAAAGATCCACTCATCTCTTGTCAGGGGGAATCATAGAGTTTGTTTGTTTTTTAAGAAAAAATTGAAAACATTATACACGTTTTACTTTTTACAGACCTGTCTTAATATTTGATAAGAGCGTATTCCACAACTATACTGTGAGCTATTGCAGCAATTTAAGGCTGTGTCATACCTCTTGGTATTTGGTGTTATGTGGACTTTTTCAGGCAGGGGGAAAATAATCTGTTTTAACAAAAAGATCTACAAACATATTATTACAGAAATCGAGACATAGAACTCTAAAGGTTTGTTTTGACACAATTGTTTAAATTGTCAAATTGGAGACACATACATGTCACATCCATATTACAGACAAGCTGGTGTATTAGTCTTTTGGGATGAAATGTGGACCATACCTAGAATTTCAGGATGATTATATTTTTTTCCACAGTTGGTTAAATGTTATAATTTTTTAAGAAGCTCAGATTATTTTCCACATAAAGGTACCTGTGAGCCAAATCAGGTATCATAATAATGATGATTATGTGGTTGACCAGACCTGTTAACCAGAATGGAGTACTAAGGAGTTGATGACATTAGAGGAGGAGGTTTTAGCCTTGGCGATACACAGCACAAGTGACATACAGCTAAAAGATCCTCTGATGCAAAAATTTATGCTGCATTCAGCTTCGCGGCAGGTGATGTTGCACGTTTTGTTGATGGAGAAGGCTCGACAGCACCTGAAAGGTCTAATTGTGGTGGTTCCTGGTCATAGATGTGGACATCTGTATGGAAATTCTTTTGCATGTTTCTGCCAGATAATTCATTGGTAGTCTGCAGACTCTGCAAGAAGAGAATAAGCCAATAACATACAAGTTTGCATAGACTAGGAATTACAGCTCCCCATTAACACATAAAACAGTCAACTTATTTGGGAAAAGTTAGCTGGCCAACATTCACAGCAAGTTTTAAGTTGTCCTCCTTCACTTCCCAACATGCTTATCTGTTTGTCAGACAGGAAACACCCTCTAGTACAGTAGTACTTGTTAAGTGTTATCATCACCATCCTACTCACCACTACTGCCTGTTATACTGCAATTATGCCTCTTCCTTCTTCAACATTGGCAAATATCCATGCCTGATTGCTTAATTGGGAAACAAGTGTATGCTTCCAGAGATCCGCTGGTTTGCCAACTAAACTCTCATCTAAGCAAGTTGCTAATGGTGCAGTCACTGCAATGATGGCATGCGCTCACCAATTGGCATTATATCTTCCAGAAAGGGGAGCCCACTTTGTGCTCTCACATGAAGGAAAATGTAGGCTGTTCTTTTGACTTGTCTATAAGCTTCAAAGTGCTTTGCACTGTAGATACCTGGAGTAGCAACTAAGGACAGGAGAACACATGACTTTCATGGCTCCCCTGGATGAATCTTTTAAACAGCAGTGATGCACCTCCGCAACTGGTTGAGGTGGTGAAGTCTCAGTGACTGAGAGCTATGTCTGACTTTACCTCCAGGAATTGGTTATCTGTCTTCTCTTACACCTCTTTCAAATTCTACTCAATATGACCCTATCGCCAACATCATTGATTCCACAAACCACCCTTATTCTTTTCACTCATGTAAAGTACTGCCAAGCAGATTTACAGATTAAAACCCTGAGGAACAAAAGCCATACAGTCGATCAATTGCTGATGTGCTTCAATCAGCTACTCTCATGCTGGCTCCTCATAAATTGCAGCTAGAAACTGTCATGAGCCACATTGCTTGGAGCATTCTGGCTGCTTTATGATTGGGCAAAGTGACTCACACTGTGTGCATGGCACATATCCTAAATTTGGTTCTGAATTTAGTTGTGCAACATTTCTTTCATGAAATCTGACCACTTGAATATTCCTAAACCCTGATCCCTTGGATATCTGTATCAGCAGATTGGAACAGTGGCAAAAACAATTCCATTTTGTGATCGGCTTGCCATCAGGTCCAGTCTCCAGTGTAATGTCAGAGAAGCTGTTCAGTTTGACTGGTTGCTTTCTCATGCCTAAGCAGACCAGTTTATCCATTCCTCCCAACTTTAGAAGGGAAAGATGGACAAAGGCTGGCAAATTTTAGACCACGCCCCTGACCCTGACAATTGTTGGCACATTGACTGTTACTGAGGAAAAGAAAAAACAGAGAGAGAGAAAAAAGAAAACAGAGAGAAAAAGAAAGAACAGAGAGGGAAAGAAAGAGGGGAAAGAAAGAGAGAACAGAGAAAGAGAAAAAAAGGGGAAAGAAAGAAGAAAGAAGAAAGAAAGTATCAGAGAGAGAAAGAAAGAAAGAACAGAGAGAGAAAGAAAGAGAATAAAAAAAGAACAGAGAGAGAGAAAGAAAGAACAGAAAGAAAGAAAGAGGGGAAAGAAAGAGTACAGAGAGAGAAAGAAAGAACAGAGAGAAAGAAAGGAATAACAGAGAGAGAAAGAAAGAACAGAGAGAGAAATAAAAAGATTAGAGAGAGAAAGAGGGGAAGAAAGCGAAAGAAAGAAGAGAGTGATAGAAAGAACAAAGAGAAAGAGAAAAAAAGATGGGAAAGAAAGAAAGAACAGAGAGAAAGAAGAAACAAAGAAACAGAGAGAGAAAGAAAGAACAGAGAGAGAAAGAAAGAGAAAAAAGAAATAACAGAGAGAGAGAAAAAAAGAACAGAGAGAAAGAAAGAAAGAGGGGAAGAGTACAGAGAGAGAAAGAAAGAACAGAGAGAAAGAAAGGAAGAACAGAGAGAGAGAAAGAAAGAACAGAGAAATAAAAAGATTAGAGAGAAAAATAAAGAGGGGAAGAAAGAGAATGAAAGAACAGAGTGATAGAAAGAACAAAGAGAGAAAGAAAGAGGGGAAAGAAAGAAACAGAGAGAAAGAAAGAAAGAACAGAGAGAAAGAAAGAGGGGACAGAAAAAAAGAACAGAGAGAGAGAAAAAAAGAAAGAGGAGAAAGAAAGAACAGAAAGGGAGAGAGAAAGAAAGAACAGAGAGAGAATGAAAGAAAGAAATAGGAGAAAGAACAGAGAGAAAGAAAGAGGGGAAAGAAAGAGAAGAGAGAAAGAAAGAACAGAGAGAAAGAAAGGAAGAACATAGAGAGAAAGAACAGAGAGAGAAAGAAAGATTAGAGACAGAGAGAAAGAAAGACTAGAGAGAGAAAGAAAGAGGGGAAAGAAAGAGAAAGAAAGAACAGAGAGAAAGAGAAAGAAAGAGGAGAAAGAAAGAACAGAGAGAGAGAAATAAAGAAAGAAAGAAAGAAAGAGAATGAAAGAAAGAAAGAGGGGAAAGAAAGAAACAGATAAAGAAAGAAAGAACAGAGAGAAAGGGGACAGAGAAAAAGAAGAGAGAGAAAAAAAGAAAGAGGGGAAAAAAAGAAAGAACAGAGAGGGAGAGAGAAAGAAAGAGGGGAAAGAAAGAACAGAGAGAGAAAGAAAGAGAAAGAAAGAACAGAGAGAGAAAGAAAGAAGAAAGAAAGAACAGATAGAGTGAGAGAAAAAACAGAGAGAGAGAAAGAAAGAGAGAAAGTAAGAAAGAGAAAGAAAGAAAGAGGGGACAGAAAAAAAGAATAGAGAGAGAAAGAAAGAGGGGAAAGAAAGAACAGTGAAAAAGAAGAAAGAAAGAAAAAGAACAGAGAGAAAGAAAGAGTGCACAGAAAAAATGAACAGAGAGAGAAAAAGAGACGGGAAAGAAAGAACAGAGAGGGAGAGAGAAAGGAAGAAAGAACAGAGAGAAAGAAAAAAAAACAGAGAGAGAAAGAAAGAGTGGACAGAGAAAAGAACAGAGAGAGAAAAAAAAGAAAGCGGGAAAAGAAAGAACAGAGAGGGAGAGAGAAAGAGGGGAAAGAAATAAAGAAAAAAAAGAAAGAAAGAACAGAGAGAGAGAAAGAACAGAGAGAAAGAACAGGGAGAAAGAAAGAACTGAAAGAGAGAAAAGAAAGAAAGAACAGAGAGAGAAAGAGGGGAAAGAAAGAGAACAGAGAGAAAGAAAGAACATAGAGAGAGAAAGGAAGAACAGAGAGAGGAGAAAGAAAGAACAGAGAGAGAAAAAAAGAAAGATTAGAGAGAGAAAGAAAGAGGGGAAAGAAAGAACAGAGCAAAAGAAAGAACAGAGAGAGAAAAAGGAAGAGTGGAAAGAAAGAAGAGAGAGAAAGAAACAGAGAGAGAAAGAAATAAAGATTCTATAAAGATACTATAGCAGCCTGGCTTCCATTGTAATGCCCACCTGAGCCTCCTGGTACAGGAAATATCATGATCCGCTCACATGGCCAACATCCCCGAGTCCAAGGCAATCCCGCTGTCCGTGCTGTCGGAGGAGGACACGGTGATGGATCTAAAGCATTCCCTGAAGTGCCTCTATGGTTCCATGACAATCTCCTCCTGAAATCACCTCATTTCCTGTCAGCTTCCAGCACGTCACTTCTGGTGGAACATCACGTGCGAATTTTAAAGTGCTCCTCGGGGCTCCGCCGTGTACTCGGGAAAAGTAACCTCCCAGCCGGGGAAGTGGGGCAGACTCAAAATCGGGACTGTCCTGCTGGATCTTGGATGGTTGGGAGGTATGAATGCTCCCCACCATACACCTTGTACACGCATGACTACACACACCTCATACACACAAGGTTCTGCTTTATATGCCTCCTACACACACGGCTTCACTCAGTACACCTCGCGCACACACATGGCTACACTCCATACACCTCGTACACATGCGGCACTGCTCCGTACACCTTGTACACACATAGCTCCACTCTGTAAACCTTGTACACATGCGGCTTTGCTCCGTACACCTCTTACACATGCGACTCCGCTCCATACACATGCAGGTCCACTCCGTACACCCTATACACACACGGCTCTGCTCCGCTCTCTACACACATGGCTCAGCTCCGCACACTTCGTACACACAGGGCTCCGTTTCGTACGCCCCGCACACACGCGGCTCCATACAACCCGTACACACACGGCTCTGCTCCGTACACACGTGGCTCCGCTCCGTACACACATGGCTCCGCTCCATACACACGAGGCACCACTCCGTACACACATGGCTCCACTCCATACACACACGACTCCACTCCATACACATGAGACTCCACTCTGTACACCCTGTACACACACGGCTCAGCTCCGTACACTTTGTACACACAGGGCTCCGTTCCATACACCTTACACACACACAGCTACGCTCCATACACCTCGTACACACACGGCTCTTCTCCATGCACCTCTCCGCTCCATACACCTTGTACATACGCGGCTCCGCTCTGTACACATCACTGCTCAGTTTACCTCGTACACACACGGCTCTGCTCCATACACCTCGTACACATCTCCGCTCCATACACCTCTTACACACATGGCTCCACTTCGTACACCTCGCACATACACGGCTCCACTCCATACACACATGGCTCCACTCCGTACACCTTGTACACGTGCGGCTCTGCTACAATCACCCTTTAAACTTCCCTCATCCAGCAACATGATGACAAGCACAGCAGAGTCCTGCATACAATGAGGCTCCTGATCATGTGACCCCTGACTCCTCCCCTCCTGTGACCTCATCACAGGTCCTGTGCGCACAGAAGAGAACAGGCTAGCAATGTCATTGCAGGCTGTGAGGGGCTGCGGACATGGTGGGTCTCTGGGAGGGCAAGGATGGGGTGCATGGGAGGGCGTGCGGCTTATCTCCCTGCAGTGCAGGAAAAATAGAGTCACGGGCGGGACAGCGAGTGGACGTGTTAAAAATGGGACTGTCCCGCCTAATCCGGGATGGTTGGGAGCTATAGTTTATCTGCTGCAAGCGTGGAAACCTTAGATTTGTAAAAAAAATCAAGCATGGATCAATACTGGCTTTCATTCATCTATAGCTGATGCCAGTTATTAATTTGGCTGTAGCATCTAACTGCGTGACTTTCCATTGTCTGTCTTCTAGACCATTCTGCTGCCACTAGTGCTGATTGCTCAAGCTCAGACACATACTCTCTGTAATCTCTACTGTAGTACTGTTGCTGCTGAAGCTACCATTGCTGATAGTATACTGCCAGACACCTCTTTGCCTAATGCATCATAACTCTCAGCTGTGCGGCTTTTGTCACTGCCACTTGACAGCCATCCCATCTGTACATCTCTTGGCTGTCCACTGGGCTTTCTAATGCTATAATGTACTGCTGGCGGCATTGTTGTTGCTGGCCCTACACTTTCACACATACTGTATCTTTTCCTGCCCCGTTCTAAATCTCTATTGTGTGGCTTCTACGAATGCCAATACAAGCCAACTACACATATCACGGCTGCCAACTGTGTTTTATAGTGTATATTGTAATGTATTCTCTTTGAGGTACACAAATATGAAACAGCCCCCAAGTAGGACTAACATTTTTGGAAGAGCTTTTCTTTGTTGTGGTGGAGGGTTCTGAGTAATTTGAAGATCAGTGGAGACAGGTACAAATATATGGCTGTCAGAAAACGCTTGCCAGGTCCAGACCTGAATGTGAATGACTTTCTGTGATTGTCTACCAAGAATATCACGTTAAGGGTTCCTTCCTAGAAGTTGGGTCCTAGATTTATTTGCCCTTATAAAATAACCGCCGTCATTAACCCAGCATTGTTTCGTCTTGAGCCACCCAAGGCCCTTAAGATCCACAATGTTTTTCTTGAGTCCTCACCCCTACCACCACCACCAATAATGGTTGATGGAAATCTAGAGTTTCAGATTTTGAGGATTGTAGATTTTTGCCTCCAACATCGTTCTCTACAATACTTGGTACACTAGAGGAGTTATGGCCCAGAGGAGAGGATGTGGGTTTCAGCATCAGAGGTGAATGCCCCCAGGCTGATTTGTTCATTCCACTCTTATCCTGAGAAACCTGGTCCAGAGTGTCCGGAGGTCACTCATAGAAGGGGTACTGTGACGGGTGTGTCAGATCCTACAGTCGCTCTGCATTTGGCTGCAGAAGGTCTCTGCATTTGGCATTGCAGATGTCTTCTTAATCCTTCTGACTTTTGGACCCAGTGGCAACCTCCCTCCAGCTCTAATTGACAAACCTGGACCAGGGTGTTTATAGACTCCTAGTCTGCTTCAGGGAATCGCTGGTGATAGTCACATTTTCCCTTGTGAAGGTTTGTGTTAGGCGTTGAGTTTCCCCCATTGCACTGGGAGAATCTCAAGCCATGTCCTCTGCGGTCTCCCATTCTCCCGCAGCCGCAGAGGTTCCTGTTCAGCAGAGACGTCGGTCCCAGCACCTTGCTCAGGCTAATGCTATGCGACTGGTTGCTGCTGCAGCCCCAGGCTCAGCTATAGCATCCTGCATTACTCAGGGGCAAGCAGATGCTCCTGGGACTAAGTCCTGCTTTTCTCCATCTGAGCATGCCCGTGAGACAACTGCTAATTGGTGGTCAGAGGTCACATTATCAGGTCCTCAAGCAGCTTGGATTGAGCCATCAGGAAGGTCCCAGAAGGCTGCAGCTATAAAAGGATCGCACGGCCGCACGGCAGTGCGCTAGTATAGACAATATGGAGTGTGTGTTGTATGCACATATGAATGTCTTTGGTGACTGACTCATTATGAAACCCCTACCTTTGGTATGCATGTGTTGATCAGCCTTGCCAGGTAGTGCTTAGGCTGATAGTGCAGGTAGGAGGCAGAGTCAAGGCCTAGCTTCAGCGCCAAGTAGTGGCTTTGCCTGTACGCCACTGTTCACTTGGTCTGCACTCCACAGTAGCCAGCGTCGATTAATGGCGTTCTCAGGTGCGATGCCATGCGCCTAGTGGGTCTATAGAGGCTCTTACCCTGCATCTTTGGGGCAGAGTCTTGTCACCTTACACTAGCACTGACTCAGCTGTGCCCTGTGACAGTTAACAGGGTACAACATCTGTGTTATGCGGTACCGTGGCTCTGTGAAGCAACAGAGCCAATCGCTATTACATACTGGGTGTCAATTAACCCACGTGTGTCCTGTGCGATACCGCCACTTACTGTCCGCCATTATCAAGCAGCAGTTAACATCTCTTCATGGTGGACCCCGGACTGCGAGCGCACCTTATTACCATCTTTTATTATTTGGTGTGTTCTGCCAGCCCTAACAGCTTGGAGCGATGGCAGTTGGCTAACTTCCTCTCTGGTGCTGTTGGAGGACATTTGGTGTTACCTCTCTGAGTCTGCTCAAGTTGCTTCCCCCTTGTTTGTCTCCCCTCTTCTCTTTAGTTTACAGTGGGGATTGACCAGTGCCATCCCCCACCTTCCCTATTCAGGGCCTAGGTCTAGGGATATACAGGTTCCTGCTTGTCTATTGGTGTGGAACCAAATATAGGGATGGTAGGGGAGGCAGGGTGCTTTTAGATCTGCCTATTAGATCTGCTCCTGATAATCAGCTGATCGGCGCTGCAGCTGCATGTGTCGCGGCTGTTTCACAGCCACAACACATGTAACACATGTATGGAGAACTTGTGTGTTGTGACTGTCACACAGCCACAACACATGCAGCTACGGCATCGATCAGCTGATTATCAGGAGTGCTCCAGGTATCTGGATTCCTGATTCAGCTATTTGGTAAGCTCTATAGTTATTCGGATAAGCTCTTATCCGAAGCTATTCGCTCATCCCTAATGACCACTTCAGAACTCTCTAGTGCTTTGTTTCCATCCATTTATAGGTGCTTCCTAATGTATATTTTGAGTTATTTCACTAATGGAAGACTCATGACATAGAAAATAAATCCAGCTTCCTGACACTGGGTACTATATTGGGACCCAAAATCCTTTGGCAAACTTTAGATTTCATAAAGCCTTGAGCACAATCAAGGAAATAAATCGCAGCACTACTGTGAGGGTGCTCAAGTAGGTTCCCAAGCCAGAGAAATAGTAATAAGAAAAACATGGCACTCAACTTATGGTAATGAAGTCCAGAAATTTCAATATGCAGTCATAATAACAGGACATTTCGGTCCTAGTTGGACCTTCATCAGCCTGACAATAATATATATAAAAAAATGAAAATTAAACAGAAAATAAATGCAAATTGATGTACGATAACAAAGCAATGGAGAGAGAAGATAAGACAGATTTGGTAGAGGCAACTATTGGTCTGCCGGGAGGATGTTCAATGTTCTTGTGGACCTTGGGCAGGGTATAGAATACAGGGGTGATTGGATATTGTTTGGTTAAATATTCCTTAGTTTTTGTGTCAATGACTCCTAGGTCCAGAAAGGTATTTAGAATCCCGTCAATCTGAGTGCGAACTTCAGAGGAAGGGTTCTTTGGTAATCGTGTGTAGATTGAGTCATCCCCCATTTGGCAGTATATTTCCTGTAGGTAATCGGACTTGTTCATAACTACTATAGAACCCCCTTTGTCAGTGGGTTTTATGACTATAGTCTTGTCCTCATGTAAGGCCCGTAGGGTTTCAAAGTCAAGGGGACTGAGGTTAGGGTTAAAATGTAATTTCCCACCCTCCATGTCCTGTCTAAGTTGGCGTGAGGCTGTGTCAACTAACTCAATAAAGGCCTCCAAGGCATGTGAGCCCCGTGGGGAACATAATTACTCTTAGTTCAGAGGCTTAAGCTAGTGGAGGACAGGGATCTATGGTCTCCTGATGGATTAGTCAATGGCGGTACCTTATCCCTATTGGCAAAATGAACCTTGAGTCTAAGACTTTGGAAGAAACATTGTAATTCCATATCAAGGTTAAAAGTATTTAGATGGTATGCCGGACAAAAGGATAATCCCCTTTGTAGTAAACGGTTTTCAGCTATACTCAGGGTCTGTGAGGATATGATGATCACCAGGGGACATGTACCTGTGATCTGGTGACCCGCTGATCTGTATCTCTTCTTCCGCTGTCCTTGCCGTATCCTCTTCCTCTTTGATGCCTTGTTCTTTGTCCTAAAAAATGATTAGGTCCAGGGCGGGGATCCCTCCATTCAGATTCTGATCCAGACTTTGAGAGATCTTTAGAGGATCTGTAGTTAGATCAAGTGTAGGAAGAGTGATAGTTAGTATTCGATTGCCAGTGATATATGCGGCCTTGTTCGTTATCATCAGTGTCCCGTTGAAATTTAACTCTTTTTCTATACTCAGTGTCTTTTCTGTGCTGGTCAGTCAGGGCCTTGATTTTGGCTTTAAGAGAAGCAAGTTCATCGGGGGTCCCTGCGGATGTAAGTTGGGTCTCAATGTTAGAAATCTCCGCCTGAGTTTTAGTAATGGCCTGTTGGAGATGTTCGATGGTCAATATCATTAAGTCAAAGGAACATTTGTTTAAGATCTGTTTGGACTTGCGACAGAACTCTGTGGAGTTGCGGAAGAGTGTGGGTTGCAAAGGTACCCTCAGTCCTCTAGGAATCCTCTTCACACACAGATATTCAGATAGCGTGGCATAATGAAGTTCATAATTAATCTGGTGAAGTAGTTCTCTTTCTAAGTCCTTTCCCCTGGTCTCCCTAGGAGGAACTTTAAGAAAGTCACATGGGAGGTTTAATTTTGATAAAATATTAGTGGTCTCATCAGCATTATAAGAGAAAGTGCTCATTGACTTTGCGCACAGTGTGCATACAGATGGGTAGATGTGATAAGGAAATAAATCATAGCACTACTGTGAGGGTGTTCAAGTAGGTTCCCAAGCCAGAGAAATAGTAATAAGAAAAACTTGGCACTCAACTTATGGTAAAGAAGTCCAGAAATTTTAATATGCAGTCATAATAACAGGACATTTTGGTCCCAGTTGGACCTTCATCAGCCTGTCAATAATATATACAAAAAAATTAAAATTAAACAGAAAATAAACGCAAATGAATGCACGATAACAAAGCAAAAAATGCCATCAAGTTTCATAGTAAGGTGAAAACCTAAAAACAATATGTAAATAAAAAAAGGAAAAAAAAAATGGGGAAGAGAAGGTTCAGGTACCTACCCGACTGCTGTGAGAAATGGAATAGAAGTAAGGCTATATGTGCCTGGAGTATAAGGAGAGCCCAATGTGGGCAACAGAGTTGTATATAGTCCTGTAATGATTAAGAAGCATGCACATTACGAAATTAGATAGTTATGCGGGTCCCCTGAAAAAAGCTAAAGAATGTGGGAGCATACCTGCGGATACAGCAAAAAATGTCGGGGGTCGCTACTTACCTGTCAGACGAGGCGATCCTAACGTCCTCCCGTCCGCGTTCACGCGTCGCTCATCGGTGCCACAGGAAGCCCAGCAGGAAGCGCCCGACGAGAAATGGGCCAGGACCTTCTTGCGCAATCAGCGATAACCAGCAGTGGAGCCGGTCGGAGGTAAGTATCACATGTAGCGATATCTCTAGCAATATCGCTGCTGCGTCACAAAACCACTGACGTTACAGCGATATTGCTAGCGATATCGCTATGTGTAATGGGGGGCTTTACACTTTGGCTGGTCAGAAAAACGAACACAATTGTTACCATCTACCTTCTGTGTCTCCCCTTTTCCTCATAGATTGTAAGCTTGGTATCTGTTTTGATCTATGTGTATGTTGTTCTGCTATAATGTCTATTGTCTGTACAAGTCCACTCTAAAATGTAAAGTGTTGGGGAATATGTCTACGTTATAGAAATAAAATTATTATTATTATTATTCTCAAATAATCAGACAGTTCTCTCCTCCTTTTTTTGTCCTCCAAGCTGGCACACAAGACACACAATGCAAACAATGATTGCGTCAACGTCTCCACATTTTATCTGGTTTCATTTGGGATTTTCATATTGTCCACACCTGTTACTTGCCACAAGTGAGTTTCAATGAGCATCACATGCTTGAAGCAAAGTTGTTTACCCACAATTTTATGCTAGGGGGTGTAGTTTGATTGCTATGTATCCATATTTTTAATTGGTTTTAATGTTTGGTCATGTTTGCGGTGCAATAAAGGTTTTTCTATTTTACATTGTGGTTGTGCATACCATTATTGGTCTCGGCTTTTCTTTCCTTTTCTCACGTTTGTATGGAGACCAGGTTTTGCACCCTATTTGCATATTTATACTTCATTGATTGATAGGTGTGCGCCCACTATTCTATTACCACGATATCCAAAAAGTATTGTTTCTCCTTGCGGAGATTGACATGCTAAACATGCCGAGATGAGAAGACTTAAAGCCGCAATGTTCCTCTGGGAAATATGCTTGACATGCTTAGTATGTCAATCTCCGCAAAGGAGAAATGATACTTCTTGGATATCAGTCAGACGCCTCTCACACAGCTATAAAACACTGCCGCTCACTCTATTTCCGTGGCCCGCTATCCTAGCATGTCTAGCATCTGCCTCAGCTCAGTTGGTTGATCCTGTGCCATATGGATGTCGGCACTAAGCTGTGGTCACTCCTCATGTGGTTGTTCACGGTCCTAGTCGTCCAAGCGTTGTATTAGGGCCCCGTCACAATTAGCGACTCACCAGTGATCCCGACAATGATATCAACTTGTCAGGATCGCTGGTGAGTCGCTACATGATGGCTGGTGAGCTGTCAAACAGACAGCTTCACCAGCAATCAGCACCAGCGACGCGGAGCGCGCGGCGTCGCTGTGTACTTTAGTTACCAGTGCGCTGATGCAGGGGTTTCTAAGGGGTGTGCTTCACTTAGAAACCCGATGTGTACCTTGGTTACCAGCTCCCCGCATCAGCGCGCTGGTAACTAAGGTACACATCGGGTTTCTAAGCACCGCCCGGTGCTCAGAAACCCTGCGTTTACCTTAGCTACCAGAGCGCTGATCGCCAATCACTGGTCTCCCGCCTGTCACACGCAGCGATGCGTGCTGGTCAGCGGGAGACCAGCGATCAAAAAAATGTCCTAGCTATTCCAGGATGATCAGCAATAACTGGCAGGGGGGCCGGTCGCTGGTCAGTGTCACACACAGCGATCTCGCTGGTGAGATCGCTGTTGCGTCACAAAACTTGTGGCTCCGCAGCGTTCTCGCTAGCGAGATCGCTATGTGTGACGAGGGCTTTAGGGTTGCCCGGTTGTCCTCAGGCAAACAAGCTGGCTCTAAATCAGAGCAAAGTGCTCTCAGCTCCTCCTTCTTGAGCCTCTTGCAGATTGAGTCTGCCATCTCTTCTGCCAAATTACCGCTCAGTAACTTTCCCTGGTATGCTGTCCAGAAATAGGTGATCCCACCGCTGCCACCACTTGAGAAGATCTGAGGTTGTGGGTCATAAAAATCACCTAGGCAGGTTAACGATGCAACTATTTTTTATTCCATACATCCATGGTTGTGCAACAAATCCAGGTAGATGGTTAACATACAATGTCCTCAGTCCACAAGTTCCCAACCTGAGATTGGTAGTTTCACTGGCCCCATACCAGGCAATATTCACTGTCTCCCAAATTTTGGTTAACCCACAGCTTTGGTATCTCCAGCTGGTATGGTGTGCACTGCAGTCACAGCCTATGTTCATCCAGACAATGGATATCACGATCGTAGCTCGTGGATACCCCTCTAGGCAACAATCAATCTTCCAAATTACATAGATCATCCATCCATCCCATCTTGAATCCTCTGCCATCGAAGTCCCTCCAACAACTGCCTGATTCAACCCCTGTGTCTCGTTCTCCCTCCATCTTAAACATTTTTTCTTTAATTCGCAGAACAAAGCATATTACATCACCTGAGGCTGATGTGAGACCCCCTGTGGTGACGGCTCCCCTGGGTCTATTATCACTATCCACAAAATGGGCCTAGGAGTGGGAGCGCAATGGTGTGAGACCTTGAGATACAGAGGGGATTGATAGGATGATTGCTTTACATTTACTCTTAGCAACTTACTGTCTGGCCTTAGGTTTACGTAAGATACAGCCTGCTCATCTTCATCTGCTTACTATCACTGAATGTAACTTTTGATTCTTGAGAATGAACTGAAGAGCAAACAAATCACTAATAAAACACAGCAAGAAAATATCTAATAAAACACAACAATATTGTTGCATCCTGTGCTCTGTGCTGGAAAAAGTCTCTATATTGTAGAACCGGCCTACTTCCATTTGTCCTATAATCTTTAGCAAGTGGCCTTATCCTCACATCAGGCATAGTGTAAGCCTCTCCATTTACCACTTCCCAGGGGTGCCCTGACTTTCACCCTTTAACCACAATATAAGGATTTGAATTTACACATGGATTCTTGGGTTGAGGCCATGGAGTCAGCTGCTGGCCAATGGTGCAGGCTCGCAGGAATCTTCAAGTATCAGAAGTGACGGTCAGTCTTTTGATATTTGTATACATGCACTCTCTGACTGAGCACTCTACCCATCAGTATTTTTAGTCACAGCAAGATCCTACCTTCCAATATAAATGTAGGCTATCGGCACATGAGAGGAATCACGTTAGGTTAGATCCCAGCAGAGAGAATTGCCTTACTATTGCTGTCGGGTACACATGAACTGACCAATTTATGAGCTAAGTATTCTCAATTTTTCCTATTTCCTAGGGCAGTAATGAGGGTTCGACGATAATCCATTTATCACATGCTGTATTCCATCGATGCTTCAAATGGGTATATGCCTTCCTGAGCGGCCCGATGATCTGTGGTGACCTCAATGAGATCAGTACTAGCACCGTGAGAAATTTCTCATGGTGCTAGTGGTGATCTCATTGAGGTCACCACAGTTCATTGAGCCACTCACAATGAGCTGCCCATGGGAACCGCAGCTTCAGTGACCTGCAGTAACCTCAATGAGGTCACCGCAGGTGACTGAAGCTGTGCTCTGACGCTCAGCACAGTGTCTCCTGGATACCAGGCTGAATGGTCACATCATGCCACCATTCAGCAAGGCATC
This sequence comes from Dendrobates tinctorius, assembly GCF_039654945.1. Taxonomy (NCBI): domain Eukaryota; kingdom Metazoa; phylum Chordata; class Amphibia; order Anura; family Dendrobatidae; genus Dendrobates; species Dendrobates tinctorius. Next base: position 2,875,881 of record NW_027361796.1, read on the forward strand.
TACATGTAGCAGAGATGGATTATGGCATGGGACAAATGGATTATCATCAGACAGGTGAGGAATATTGTGTTTTTTAATTTTTCACTAATAAATAGGTAAAAAGGGGTGGGGAGTATTTAATTGAAATAAAGGAGTCTATGCATGTCATCAGTGCATGTATGCAACACGCATTTCGTCCGCAGTATTGGTTAAAAACGGACAAGTCTGCGGGATTTTCACACCGACACATGGTCCGTGTGAAAAACCTGACATGTGTGCAACTCCATTGAATACAGTAGGTTTGCATGTATGCGTATTTGTGGTCCTTTAAAGATTGACCTCATACGGACATGAAAAATGGACGTGTGAAGGGGGCTTGAAACAGAATGGAGCACAGTTATCAAATGTGCCAGGCATTGGCATACTTAAAAAATGTCCTCCGATTTTCATCTTTTTCAATATGCAGCACGTGTTTTGTACTAGCATAGCTCAGGTTAATAAGTAAGCCAGTTAGCTTGGTCTATCGTTGCTTGCATTTAACATGTATAGGTAGAATAACAGTAGTATCATTTTTAATGTACCCGCTAAAACATATTCAATGCTGTTTTTTGAGAATGAGAAAATTGAACATGTAAAGTTGTTTTTCCCCAAATGGGCAATATTGGTAAGTGAGAAAAAGCATGGTTTTCACTGACAATGTGCCGGACAAGGAATTATTGAAGTTTTTTCCAATTTGACACATCCTTTTTTAGTGACTAATCATAAACCATATTCTGCTTAAGCAGTAAAAAGTAAGTTGAACATCCATTTTAGTGTATAAAAAGTGCAATAAAACTTCAAAGGTTAAAGGGATGTTTGCTTCGGCTGTGGTATGCTTAAAAAAAAAACTTGGCCTCTGTCCTACAAACTTACCTCATTCAGCAGGCATTTAACAAAGGCAGTATTATACTTTAACAACTAATTCTAGTTTCTGAAAGGAGTTGGAAAAAAAACAATGTGACTGGGACTTGTACACATACAGCATGATGAGAAGTTAATGATTTAGCTAGATCCTTCTGATATGCAGCAGCCCATGTACAGTTTATGTGCCATACAAGTAAACATTTTCTACTGAATCATTTGACTTCAAGAACAGGGCCGCTAAACACAGCATAACACTGCCGCAAATAGTCCTAACTATTGATTTCAATCACATTACTACAGGTCACTAAAGGCCCAGTCACACATAGCGATCTCGCTAGCGAGATCGCTGCTGAGTCACAAGTTTTGTGACACAACATCGATATCACCAGCAAGATCGCTGTGTGACAGCGATCAGCAACCGTATCGCTGATCGCTGCAAGAAACCTCTGGACATTTCTTTCATCGCTGATCTCCCGCTGACCAGCACGCATCGCTGCGTGTGACAGGCGGGAGACCAGCGATCAGGTATAAAATAATTAAAAAAATAAAAAATATTGTTATTATTCTCACCTTCCTGTGTACGGCGCAGCATTCCCGCCTCTCTCCATGCTCTGGTCCCAGTAAGCCATTGCAAGAATGACGGCGAGACTTCGCGATCCTGCGAGAACGGACATCATAGCGGTAATTCGCAAAGGATTACTGGGACCAGAGCGTGTAGAGAGGTGGGAATGCTGCGCGGGACATCGGAAGGTGTGAATAACAATATTTTTTATTTTAATTCTATTTTTTACATGGATCCATGGCATCAGCGCTAACGAACACAGCGATGCCGCGCGCGCGGCGTCGCTGTGCTAATCGCTGGTGAAGCTGTCTGTTTGACAGCTCACCAGCGATCACATAGCGATTCACCAGCGATCCTGACACGTTGATATCGTTGTCGGGATCGCTGGTAAGTCGCTCTGTGTGACTCCAGCCTTACAGTTGTGGCCAAAAGTATTGACACCCCTGCAATTCTGTCAGATAATACTCAGTTTCTTCCTGAAAACGATTGCAAACACAAATTCTTTGGTATTATTATCTTCATTTAATTTGTCTTAAATGAAAAAACACAAAAGAGAATGAAGCAAAAAGCAAAACATTGATCATTTCACACAAAACTCCAAAAATGGGCCAGACAAAAATATTGGCACCCTCAGCCTAATACTTGGTTGCACATCTTTTAGCCAAAATAACTGCGACCAACCGCTTCCGGTAACCATCAATGAGTTTTTTACAATGCTCTGCTGGAATTTTAGACCATTCTTCTTTGGCAAACTGCTCCAGGTCCCTGATATTTGAAGGGTGCCTTCTCCAAACTGCCATTTTTAGATCTCTCCACAGGTGTTCTATGGGATTCAGGTCTGGACTCATTGCTGGCCACCTTAGAAGTCTCCAGTGCTTTCTCTCAAACCATTTTCTAGTGCTTTTTGAATTGTGTTTTGGGTCATTGTCCTGCTGGAAGACCCATGACCTCTGAGGGAGACCCAGCTTTCTCACACTGGACCCTACATTATGCTGCAAAATTTGTTGGTAGTCTTCAGATTTCATAATGCCATGCACACGGTCAAGCAGTCCAGTGCCAGAGGCAGCAAAGCAACCCCAAAACATCAGGGAACCTCCGCCATGTTTGACTGTAGGGACCGTGTTATTTTCTTTGAATGCCTCTATTTTTCTCCTGTAAACTCTATGTTGATGCCTTTGCCCAAAAAGCTCTACTTTTGTCTCATCTGACCAGAGAACATTCTTCCAAAATGTTTTAGGCTTTTTCAGGTAAGTTTTGGCAAACTCCAGCCTGGCTTTTTTTTGTCTCGGGGTAAGAAGTGGGGTCTTCCTGGGTCTCCTGCCATACAGTCCCTTTTCATTCAGACGCCGACGGATAGTACGGGTTGACACTGTTGTACCCCCAGACCGCAGGGCAGCTTGAACTTGTTTGGATGTTAGTCGAGGTTCTTTATCCAACATCCGCACAATCTTGCATTGAAATCTCTTGTCAATTTTTCTTTTCTGTCCACATCTAGGAAGGTTAGCCACAGTGCCATGGGCTTTAAACTTCTTGATGACACTGCGCACGGTAGACACAGGAACATTCAGGTCTTTGGAGATGGACTTGTAGCCTTGAGATTGCTCATGCTTCGTCACAATTTGGTTTCTCAAGTCCTCAGACAGTTCTTTGGTCTTCTTTCTTTTCTCCATGCTCAATGTGGTACACACAAGGACACAGGACAGAGGTTGACTCAACTTTAATCCATGTCAACTGGCTGCAAGTGTGATTTAGTTATTGCCGACACCTGTTAGGTGCCACAGGTAAGTTACAGGTGCTGTTAATTACACAAATTAGAGAAGCGTCACATGAATTTTTAAACAGTGCCAATACTTTTGTCCACCCTCTTTTTTATGTTTGGTGTGGAATTATATCCAATTTGGCTTTAGGACAATTCTTTTTGTGTTTTTTCATTTAAGACAAATTAAATGAAGATAATAATACCAAAGAATTTGTGTTTGCAATCATTTTATGGAAGAAACTGAGTATTATCTGACAGAGCTGCAGGAGTGTCAATACTTTTGGCCACAACTGTATATTACCGAAGAATAGAAATGCACTGTACTAGATCTGGTACCAAACAAGGTAGTAGAATAGGGAAAATAGATGAGTAACCCAAAAAATAAATAAGAACAAAAAAAACTGGAAGTTAAATATATAAATACTATTCATCTTGTCTATTCCTGCTGATCAAGCAAAGAAACTCAGGAAGCTTGTTTATAAGTGGCTAGCTCGTGACTGCTGCAGTCAATCATTGGCTGCAGTAGTCATTTCTTGGTCACTTTTAAATAATTATTAAACCCTTAATGACCACCGATACACCTTTTAATGGTGGTAGTTAAGGGTACTTAAGCCACAGCGCTGTTAATTAACGGAGCTGTGGAAAAAGTGTATAGCGCCCCCCAAGAGTCAGATTTTATCTGGGGTCTCGGATGCTGGGGGGTAGCCGAGACGCCAGAGAACATGATTCGGGTCGGTTTTTACTGACCCCGCTTTTGTGATCGTCATTATTAACCGTATAACGGGACCGCAAAAAAAGTCCAATGTCCCATTTAATTGCTCTCTCCTCTGATGTGATCGCACATTAGAAGAGCGAGAAATAAGGTCCCCGATCCCTCGTTACCTCCCGGTGGTCCTGGGCCCGCGTGCTTCCCCTCCATGGGCGCCCCCATCGTCTTCCGGGAAGAAAATGGCGGGTGCATGCGCAGTGCACCCGCCGAGATCTGCTGGACAGCAGATTCCATTCATTCATTTAACGTACATTTTGATCACTGTGATAAACTGTATCACAGTGATCAAAATAAAAAAAATAGTAAATAACCCCCCTTTATCACCCCCTTAGTTAGGGAAATATAATGAAATAAAGAAAATATATTTATTTTCATTTTTCCTTTAGGGTTAGATTTAAGGTTAGGGTTAGAATTAGGGTTAGGGTTGGTGTTGGAATTAGGGTTAGGGTTGGGATTAGGGTTAGGATTAGGGTTAGGGATTAGGATTAGGGTTAAGGTTGGGATTAGGGGTAGGGGTGTGTTGGGGTTAGGGTTGGAGCTAGAATTGAGGGGTTTCCACTATTTAGGCACATCAGGGAATCTCCAAATGTGACATGGCACCACCATTGATTCCAGCCAATTTTATGCTCAAAAAGACAAATTGTGCTCCCTCCCTTCCGAGCCCAGATGTGTGCCCAAGCAGTGGTCTACCTCAACATATGGGGCATCAGCATACTCAAGACAAATTGCGCACCAACTTTTGGGGACTAATTTCTTCTGTTACCCTTGGGAAAATAAAAAAATTGGGGGCTAAAAAAATCATTTTTGTGGAAAAAAAAGATTATTTTCACGGCTCTGCGTTATAAACTACTGTGAAGCACTTGGGGGTTCAAAGTGCTCACCACACATCTAGATAAGTCCCTTGGGGATCTAGTTTCCAAAATGGTGTCACCTGTGGGGGGTTTTCACTGTTTAGGCATATCAGGGGCTCTCCAAATGCAACATGGCGTCCAATATCACTTCCAGCCAATTCTGCACTGAAAAAGTCAAAAGGCGCTCCTTCCCTTCTGAGCTCTGCCGTGCGCCCAAACAGTGGTTTACCCCCACATATGGGCTATCGGCATATCCAGGAGAAATTGCACAGCAAACATTGTGGTTCATTTGAAGTAAAATGTTTGTAAAAAAAAGTTAAATGTTAATTTTTTCCTTCCACAGTGCCTCAGTTCCTGTGAAGCACGTAAAGGGATAATAAACTTCTTGAATGTGGTTTTGAGCACCTTGAGGGGTGCAGTTTTTAGAATAGTGTCACTTTTGGTTATTTTCTGTCATATTGACCTCTCAAAGTGACTTCAAATGTGATGTGGTCCCTAAAAAAATGGTTTTGTAAATGTTATTGTAAAAATGAGAAATCGCTGGTCAAATTAAAACCCTTATAACTTCCTAGCAAAAAAACAAAAAAATTTGTCGCAAAATTGTGCTGATGTAAAGCAGACATGTGGGAAATGTTATTTATTAAGTATTTTTTGTGACATATCTCTCTGATTTAAGGGCATAAAAATTAAAAGTTTGAAAATTGCAAAATGTTAAAATTTTTTGCCATATTTCCATTTTTTTCATAAATAAATGCAAGCCATATCGAAGAAATTTTTCCACTCACATGAAGTAAAATATGTCACGACAAAACATTCACATAATCAGCGGGATCCGTTAAAGTGTTCCAGTGTTATAACCTCATAAAGTGACAGTGGTCAGAATTGGCTCCATAACTAAGGGGTTAATTGAGTTTTAAGGTCCCGTTACATTTAGTGATGCACCAGCGATCCCGACAACGATACGATCCGGTCAGCATCGCTGGTGCATCGCTAAATGGTCGCTAGTGAGCTGCCAAACAGGTAGATCTCACCAGCGACGTAGCAGCGGTTGGCTTAGGCCTCTTTCACACATCAGGTTTTCGCCGTCAGGCGTGATCCGGCGCTTTTGACAAAAACCGGATCCGACGAAATGCAATGCCGGATCCGGTTTCCCCCCCATTGACTTGCATTTGCGCCGGATCACGCCGGATGGCCATGCGTTTCATCCGGTTTTCGCCGGATCCGGCAATGTGTCGCAATCCGGCGTCTGGAAAAAACGGCTACTGTAACGTTTTTTGTCTCCGGCGAAAAAGCCGGACACGCCGGATCCGGCGCGTCCGGCTTTTTCACACAATGAAAGCCTATGAGTGGTTTTTTGGTCTGAGCATGCTCAGTAGCTCTGCCCACAAGACACATATATAAAAGCATGACAGTGGGACCCTCAGCCACACCCAACATGCCACCCAAGACAGGAACCAGGCACAGGAGAAGGCAGGAGACCACTGCAGCAGCACCATCAGCACCACCACCACCCCAAATGGAGCAGCATGCTGAACAACAGGAGGGGAGTCCAGCAGCAGATGAGAGATGGTAATTATCAAATCCCCCATTCCTCCAAACTAGGGCCATGGAATATCAAGATATTCATTGGCCCTTTGTTTCTCTTTATTCAACAGCCGCCCAAGAGATGCAGCAGCAACAACAGTGGCAGCACTGGCAGCACTGGCAGCAGCAGTAACACCACCCACAGGCATGGAGTGTGGCCAGCAGGAAGACAGCACATCATCTTCTGGGAGCCCTCCCTCGCATCGTCAGCGTTTGACGGTAAGTTTTTATTTCCAAAATCCATCATCTCTGTAATATATGTCTATTCATTGCCTTTTATTTCAAAACAGGAATCACAAGATGAAGAGGAGCTCCCAGAAGAAGAAGGAAGGGGTGGACAGACACCTGGAGTGGGCTCACAATTGGTAAGTTTTTTGCATCAAACGCAGAAACACAACATCACACTACACACAACACATAGAAAACAATGTTCTGCAGACCACACACAGCAAACAAATGCCTACATCCAAAGACATAACATTTTTTGTTTTCTTCTCTAGTCTTCCCAATCTGGTGCTCGGCCAAGAGGTCCTCGCAGTGCCTCCCAGGGTCATCGGCAACAGCAACGCGGCGGTCACCAGCGTGTAAGTATAAATATTTTTGCTTTGTTTTTTTGCACTTTTTATTTCATTTCTTTTGTGGAGGCTAATTATGTTATTTTTGTCTTTTTCTTTAACAGCCTTCACAGCGTGCTCCCGACTCTGACGGTGAGGATGGAGGGATTGATGTGGACCACCTCATCGATCTCGTCAGAGAAAGGGAGCCGCTATGGAATATGGCTGACCGCCGCCATGCTGACCTGATCGTTACCCGACGACTCTGGGAGGAAATCTGTTCGCTCCTTGTGGACCGCTGCTCGGGCCCAGATTAAAGAGCGTAAGTATATACAGTACCGGTTGCTTGATGTAAACCAGTGTTTCCCGAACTCCAGTCCTCGTGGTCCCCACGGATCATGTGTTCAGGATTTCCATTTATTATGGAAATCCTGAAAACATGACCCCAGGGGACCATGAGGACTGGAGTTTGGGAAACACTGATGTTGTATACTAACCACTCCTTTCTCGTTTCAGGGGACAGAATTGTGAAGCGGTGGCGGTCTGTGAGGGATCGTTTCAAGAAGGAGTTCAATAAAGAGATGCGGGCCCCGAGTGGATCTGGAGGACGCAGGAGCAAGTACAAGTACGCACAAGCCCTGTCGTTCCTCCGGGAAACAATGGTCACCAGAAGGTAAATATTACACAGCACATGTGAAAAAAAATGTTTCTATGTAACTTTTTTTTTCAGCCAGGGCCATACCATGTCACTATTTTAATTTTTTTTTTTCTCTTTATTCCACAGCACGGTGAGCAGCACTCGGGAGCCTGCACGATTAGACCCTTCTGAGGCAATCCCTGAGGAAACCGGCACCGAGGGACACTTCGACCGCCCCAGAACATCTGCACCTTCCCAGCCTTCCCACACATTCGACCCATCTGTCCCATCCACCAGCACAGGAGCATCGTGGCCGCCTACATTACATGAAGCTGCTGGTGAGGAGATCACTTTCCCTTTACCCCACCCTTCTGCCCCTGCCACCTCTAGTACACCTGCGGGTACTGGGCGGCAGCGGCAGAGGGGTCAGGAAAAGACTTATGCGCCAGAGTTCTTGCATCTGAATGCATCTTTCCAGAACTGTCTAAAAGTCTTGTCAGAGCAAATCTCCGCAGGCTTTCAGCAGATCAACTCCAGCATTCTGGAGGTGAAGACACTTCTGCAAACCATGCATTCAGAAGCAAGATCTTCGCCAAACCACACCTTTTTCAGGTCTGTTGTGGAGCCCATGGAAACGCTCTCTCCTACCCAGCAGATGCATGTAATGCATTCATGCCACGGTGCTCTCCAGCACGTTACCTCCCAACCTCCTCCTCCCACCACAGTAGTTCCTCCACCTGCACCCCCTCCAGCCACTTTCCATCCTCCCCCTCCTATTACATACCATCCACCTCTCCAGCACCAGCCACCTCCCCAGTACCAGCAACCTCCCCAGTAAAAGCAACCTCCCCAGTACCAGCAACCTCCCCAGTACCAGACATCTCCCCACTTCCAGCAACCTGCCCCGTACCAAACTCCTTCCCCGTACCAAACTCCTTCCCCATACAACTTGCCATCAACATCATCTGCTCCTACAGTCCCTGCCCAACCCTCCACTCCACCGCCCACCACCTCTTCTGCCTCCCACATGTCCACCCATTCTGTAGCTTTTTCCACACCTTCACCTCTAACTGTTCCTTCCCCACCACGATCCCAGTCCTCTCTCCACACTCCCAGTGTCGAAGTGTCCCGCAGCCCCTCCAGCAGTATTTCCACCCCACACTACACAGATTTGTAATGTGTTTTTTAATAAAAATGCCTATTGTTTTTAAAACCTTTATTAAAAAAGTTTTTTGCACATTAAAAGCATTTTACAAAAAAAAAATATTTTAAATAAAAGTTAAATTATCGTTTCACAATGGTTGTCTGTCATTTCTTTCTGCGGCGAACTATGTTTAAAAAAAAGGTTAAATACAGGGTATTTCAAAGGTAAAAAGTAGAGTTGAGCGACTTTTGGTTTTTTAGGGTCGCGTTTCGTTTCGTGAAACCCGACTTTTCCAAAAGTCGGGTCGAGCAAGATCGTCCGATTATAGGGAAAAGTCGGGGTCGTCCCGAAACACGAAACCCAATGTAAGTCAATGGGGAATAAAAGTCGGCAGTGAGAGGAGGACAGGAAACACACCAACAGTGCCCATTTGAATGCCAAAAGCATCAATTCTTCTTACTTAAGCTTGTCAACCTTAATTAACTTCATAATACAAGCTACGCACTGAAAAATGGGGGTTATTTGGCTACAGACTATGGGGGGGGGAGGGCTGGCTCCAGGTTTTCATGTGCCCTGGGCGAAAGAGCGCCCCTTTAACACATACCACAACTCATCAAGCTCCGATATGGCAGAGAAATAGCGGTATAGTACAATGAAAAATACCTCACTTTTTACATCTCATGACGAGGCCCATCTATTTCTCCATACAGAATCATTGGTCCCATATAATGTTTGAAACAGTATATGATGAGCTCCACATAATGCTACAGTATATGTTGGTCCCCATGGATGAAGCTCTACTGTCTTATGGGCCCAAATAATGCTCCAAACATAATGGGCCCCATTTCTAATGCTCTAGTGTATAATGGGCCCTGTAAATGCTGCTCCAGTGTCTGATGCCCACCTTTGGAATGTTCCAGTGTATGGTGGGCCCCATCTATCATTCTCAGACGGTGTTAGGCCCAGTATGGATTGCACGTGATTGCACAAAGGTTAGAAAGGGTACCGTATCCCCAGATAACATGTATGGATAGCGTACACATTCAAAATATATGTCTCAGGAGGCAGGGTCAGATGGTGTTAGGCCCAGTATGGATTGCACGTGATTGCACAGAGGTTAGAAAGGGTACCGTATCCCCAGATAACATGTATGGATAGCGTACACATTCAAAACATATGTCTATACATCAGGAGGCAGGCTCAGACGGTGTTAGGCCCAGTATGGATTGCACGTGATTGCACAAAGGTTAGAAAGGGTACCGTATCCCCGGATAACATGTATGGATAGCGTACACATTCAAAATATATGTCTCAGGAGGCAGGCTCAGACGGTGTTAGGCCCAGTATGGATTGCACGTGATTGCACAAAGGTTAGAAAGGGTACCGTATCCCCAGATAACATGTATGGATGGCGTACACATTCAAAATATATGTCTCAGGAGGCAGGCTCAGATGGTGTTAGGCCCAGTATGGATTGCACGTGATTGCACAAAGGTTAGAAAGGGTACCGTATCCCCGGATAACATGTATGGATAGCGTACACATTCAAAATATATGTCTCAGGAGGCAGGTTCAGACGGTGTTAGGCCCAGTATGGATTGCACGTGATTGCACAAAGGTTAGAAAGGGTACCGTATCCCCAGATAACATGTATGGATAGCGTACACATTCAAAATATATGTCTCAGGAGGCAGGCTCAGACGGTGTTAGGCCCAGTATGGATTGCACGTGATTGCACAAAGGTTAGAAAGGGTACCGTATCCCCAGATAACATATATGGATAGCGTACACATTCAAAATATATGTCTCAGGAGGCAGGCTCAGATGGTGTCAGGCACAGTATGGATTTGACGGCCCAGATTACACAGCGGAGGAGCAGGGAGAGGTAAAGATTGCAAATGCTGGGGCCCTGGCCAAGCAAGGGGGGCCCACTCGTGGGCGTCGGTACTGGCACTGGGCCCCTCATAGTACAGCGGTGTGTCTGACGGTGGGTGTGCACCACCACCGTCAGAGACACTTGATTGCACTATGAGGGACCCTGTGCCAGTGCCCGCGCCCAAGAGTCGGCCTACCCACCTGTCCAGGGCAACGGCACTCGCACGGTGTCGTGCGGTAGGTGGTGACCCCGGCCATGGGGGGGGAGGCAGCACAGTTATGGAGTTTTAGAAAGTGGCATATGTTGATGTTGGACATTCAGCTGATGCAAAAGACGAAATAGGTGAAGTACCAGGAAGAGGTGGACCAAAGCAAGCCATTTTTCTGTCACCCTATGTGTCATCAGGGGAAGGTGGGACAAAATCCTTGGAAACCCATGCGTGGTTCATTTTAATGAAGGTTAGATCATCCACATTTTGGGTTGACAGACGGGTCCTTTTTTCTGTCAGGATTGATCCAGCTGCACTGAAGACTCTTTCCGATAGCACACTTGCAGCTGGGCAAGCGAGCTGCTGTAAGGCATATTGGGCCAATTCAGGCCAGGTGTCCAGTTTAGCGGCCCAATAGTCAAAGGGGAATGACCTGTGTGGGAGAACATTGATATGGGAGGAAAAGTAGTTTGTAACCATAGTTGACAACTGCTGTCTCCTGTCACTTTCCATCGATGCAGTATTACCAGTTGTGTGAGCGGTATTTGAAAAATCAGTCCACAACATTGTCATGAAACCCCTGTCTCCAACGCCACTTCTGCTGTGTGCACCACGAACACCTCTGCCAAGCTGCCCCCGGCCCGTACGGCTCTTGTGAGAACCATCACCGCTGCTGTGTGCTGGGAATGCCTCAAGCAACCGATTTACCAGAGTTGCTTGTTTATTAGCCAATATTAGGTCAAGGTTCTCCTGTGGCATGATGTTTTGTAATTTGCCTTTATAGCGTGGATCCAGGATGCTGGCCAACCAGTAGTCGTCATCGTTCATCATTTTGGCAATGCGGGGGTCCCTTTTTAGGATCCGCAAGGCATAATCTGACATGTGGGCCAATGTTCCCGGTGTCAATGATGCACTGCGAGTGCTGGGTGGAGGAGCACTTTCTGGCAAATCCACATCCCTCCAGTCACGCACAAACCCTGTACCAGACCTTGCCACGCCAACATTTTCACTTGCCCCACGAGATGCATCCTCCTCCCCTAAGTAATCATCCCCATCATCCTCCTCCTCCTCTACTTCCTCCACCTCGTCCAGGAGAGGTCCCTGAGCAGACAATGGCTGAATGTCATCAAGGATTCCCTCCTCCTCTTCCTCCTCATCAACATTGGCTGCAGACGCCTGCTCCTTAAGGTGCGTCAAAGTTTGCATGAGCAGACGCATAAGTGGGATGCTCATGCTTAGGATGGCGTCGTCTGCGCTTACCAGCCGTGTGCATTCCTCAAAACACTGAAGGACTTTACAAAGGTCTTTCAGCTTCGACCACTGCACGCCTGTCAACTCCATGTCTGCTCTCAAAGTGCCTGGCCGTGTATCCTCCCACAAATGCATTATGGCCTGCCTCTGCTCGCACAGCCGCTCCACCATGTGCAGGGTGGAGTTCCACCTTGTTGCAATGTCGATAATGAGACGGTGGTTGGGAAGGTGGAGCAATCGCTGCAGCTTCTGCATACGAACGGAGTGTACAGGCGACCGGCGGATGTGCGCACACAGTCTTCGCACCTTCTGGAGCAGGGCTGTTAACTCCGGATAATTTTTGAGGAAGCACTGCACCACCAGGTTCAAGGTGTGAGCCAAGCAAGGTATGTGGCTGAGTTTTGAAAGGGCTATGGCTGCCACAAAATTACGGCCGTTATCACTAACTACCTTGCCTGCCTCAAGATGTACACTGCCCAGCCATGACTCAGTTTGTCGCTTCAAGTACTCGGCCAGCACCTCGGCGGTGTGTCTGTCGCCCAAACACATCATCTGCAACACAGCCTGCTGACGCTTTCCACTAGCTGCTCGATAGGGGGACACATCGTGTGCAACAGTGGCAGCTGCAGATGGAGTGCTCGTACGACTGCGCTCTGTGGACGAGCTTTCGCTTCTGGAGGAGGAGGAGGAGGGTCGAACGCCTACAGCCAACTGTTTCCTATACCGTGGGCTAGGCAGCACTGTCCCACCACCGCTGTCCCCTGTGGACCCTGCATCCACCACATTAACCCAGTGCGCAGTGATGGACACGTAACGGCCCTGGCCATGCCGACTGGACCATGCATCAGTTGTGAGGTGCACCTTTCCGCTCACTGACTGCTTGAGTGCATGGACAATGCGGTCTTTCACATGATGGTGGAGGGCTGGGATGGCTTTGCGAGAGAAGAAGTGGCGACTGGGTAGGTCATAGCGTGGTACTGCATAGGCCATGAGTTCGCGGAAAGCTGTGCTTTCCACCAACCGAAAGGGCATCATCTCAAACGAGATTAGTTTGGCAATGTGGGCGTTCAAACCCAGTGTACGCGGATGAGAGACTGAGTACTTTCTTGACCTACTCATAGTGTCTGGGAGGGTGAGCTGGACTTGAGAGCTGCATATGGTGGAAGTAGCGGTGGACAGGGCGGACTGAGAGAGGGTTGATGATGGTGATGGAGTTGGTGTTCTTTCTGATGGCCTAGAATCAGTCTTTCGTTGATATAACAGTGGGATTCCCTGACTGCTGTGGCCTTGCAACGACACCTCAACATTTGCTGCTGTGCTAACCGGTGGGCTTACAGTGGGGGAAACAATGTAGCGTTGCTGACTACCTTCGTTGTGATCAGTTGCACATGTGGCACTTGAGGTTTGGTGTTGTGTCCACGCTTGCAAGTGCATGCTGGTTAAATGTCTAAGCATGCAACTGGTATTCAAGTTTTTCAGATTTTTCCCTCGGCTAAAGGTCTTTGCGCACTTCTTACAGATAACCTTGGCCTGATCATGAGGATTTTGTTAAAAAAAGTGCCACACTGCACTCTTCCTACTTTGGCAGACATTTTGCGGCCTAGCACGCTGTGATCTTTTGACCCTCTGGACAAGCTGTCCAGCAACTCTTTTGATGTTTGGAACCTGTCTTTGGAGTGCTCCGGGCCTGCCAGATAACAGCTGTTGCGATGTCGATGTCTGCTGTGGATGCTCCTCATCTGAGCTATTGGAAGCAGCACCCTCTTCCCCCAATGGATGCCAATCTGGGTCAACAACTGGGTCATCCATCACCTCCTCTTCTATGTCATGTGCACCTTCCTCTGTGTCACCGTGTATGGTGGTATAGTGTGCGGGAAGGGGCACCTGAGTCTCATCAGGGTCAGAATCTCGCTCTGTACACTGCGAGGACAATGTAGTGCTCTGAGTGAATGTACCAGCAGAATCATCCATCAGCGGCTGTGCATCAGTGCACTCCATGTCAGATTCATCTTGGCCTGGGTAATTCACCATTTGACTTGATAATCCAGGCATGGTATGTGAAAATAGCTCCATGGAGTAATCAGTAGTATGGCCTGCGTCATCCTTCAATCTTGGTTGGGGTGAAGGACACAAGGAAAGGTGTGGTTCATGAACATGAGCCTCCAATGACGACTCAGTGCTTTTACTTTTTACAACTGAAGAAGAGGAGGCGATAGAGCTGGAGGCTGAGTCAGCAATGTAAGACAAAACTTTTTCCTGATGCTCTGCCTTTAAAAGCGGTATGCCAACTCCTAGAAAACTAAGCGTTCGAGGCCTTATGTAGCCAGACGATGACGCAGGGTCAGCACCTCCTGCATTCGGTCCTATTTTGCTCTTGCCACTACCATCAGATCCACCACCAACACCATCATTACCAGCTGCCAACCCCCGCCCAATTCCACGGCCTCTTCCACCAGCCTTCCTCATTTTTGGTAGAAATGTAGACAAAATCCAACAAACTATATAGTAATGTAAAACAAGGTACAAGGTGTCTATAGGACAGGGGAGTTTTAGAATTTCTGCACACAATTGTGGACAGTGGACATTTGTGGATTGTGTGAGGCCCACTGATATCTGAGCGCTATGTGACACGCTCGATGGCACAGCTGCCTGTGACCAAAGTGACGAGAGGATAATGGAGATTTTGAATCTCTGCGTACACTTTTGGACACTGGACACTTGTGGATTGTGTGAGGCCCACTGATATCTGAGCGCTATGTGACACGCTCGATGGCACAGCTGCCTGTGACCAAAGTGACGAGAGGATAATGGAGATTTTGAATCTCTGCGTACACTTTTGGACACTGGACACTTGTGGATTGTGTGAGGCCCACTGATATCTGAGCGCTATGTGACACGCTCGATGGCACAGCTGCCTGTGACCAAAGTGACGAGAGGATAATGGAGATTTTGAATCTCTGCGTACACTTTTGGACACTGGACACTTGTGGATGGTGTGAGGCCCACTGATATCTGAGCGCTATGTGACACGCTCGATGGCACAGCTGCCTGCGACCAAAGTGACGAGAGGATAATGGAGATTTTGAATCTCTGCGTACACTTTTGGACACTGGACACTTGTGGATGGTGTGAGGCCCACTGATATCTGAGCGCTATGTGACACGCTCGATGGCTCAGCTGCCTGTGACCAAAGTGACGAGAGGATAATGGAGATTTTGAATCTCTGCGTACACTTTTGGACACTGGACACTTGTGGATTGTGTGAGGCCCACTGATATCTGAGCGCTATGTGACACGCTCGATGGCACAGCTGCCTGTGACCAAAGTGACGAGAGGATAATGGAGATTTTGAATCTCTGCGTACACTTTTGGACACTGGACACTTGTGGATGGTGTGAGGCCCACTGATATCTGAGCGCTATGTGACACGCTCGATGGCACAGCTGCCTGTGACCAAAGTGACGAGAGGATAATGGAGATTTTGAATCTCTGCGTACACTTTTGGACACTGGACACTTGTGGATTGTGTGAGGCCCACTGATATCTGAGCGCTATGTGACACGCTCGATGGCACAGCTGCCTGTGACCAAAGTGACGAGAGGATAATGGAGATTTTGAATCTCTGCGTACACTTTTGGACACTGGACACTTGTGGATGGTGTGAGGCCCACTGATATCTGAGCGCTATGTGACACGCTCGATGGCACAGCTGCCTGTGACCAAAGTGACGAGAGGATAATGGAGATTTTGAATCTCTGCGTACACTTTTGGACACTCGACACTTGTGGATGGTGTGAGGCCCACTGATATCTGAGCGCTATGTGACACGCTCGATGGCACAGCTGCCTGTGACCAAAGTGACGAGAGGATAATGGAGATTTTGAATCTCTGCGTACACTTTTGGACACTGGACACTTGTGGATGGTGTGAGGCCCACTGATATCTGAGCGCTATGTGACACGCTCGATGGCACAGCTGCCTGCGACCAAAGTGACGAGAGGATAATGGAGATTTTGAATCTCTGCGTACACTTTTGGACACTGGACACTTGTGGATGGTGTGAGGCCCACTGATATCTGAGCGCTATGTGACACGCTCGATGGCACAGCTGCCTGTGACCAAAGTGACGAGAGGATAATGGAGATTTTGAATCTCTGCGTACACTTTTGGACACTGGACACTTGTGGATTGTGTGAGGCCCACTGATATCTGAGCGCTATGTGACACGCTCGATGGCACAGCTGCCTGTGACCAAAGTGACGAGAGAATAATGGAGATTTTGAATCTCTGCGTACACTTTTGGACACTGGACACTTGTGGATGGTGTGAGGCCCACTGATATCTGAGCGCTATGTGACACGCTCGATGGCACAGCTGCCTGTGACCAAAGTGACGAGAGGATAATGGAGATTTTGAATCTCTGCGTACACTTTTGGACACTGGACACTTGTGGATGGTGTGAGGCCCACTGATATCTGAGCGCTATGTGACACGCTCGATGGCACAGCTGCCTGTGACCAAAGTCACGAGAGGATAATGGAGATTTTGAATCTCTGCGTACTCTTTTGGACACTGGACACTTGTGGATGGTGTGAGGCCCACTGATATCTGAGCGCTATGTGACACGCTCGATGGCACAGCTGCCTGTGACCAAAGTGACAAGAGGATAATGGAGATTTTGAATCTCTGCGTACACTTTTCGACACTGGACACTTGTGGATGGTGTGAGGCCCACTGATATCTGAGCGCTATGTGACACGCTCGATGGCACAGCTGCCTGTGACCAAAGTGACGAGAGGATAATGGAGATTTTGAAGCTCTGCGTACACTTTTGGACACTGGACACTTGTGGATGGTGTGAGGCCCACTGATATCTGAGCGCTATGTGACACGCTCGATGGCACAGCTGCCTGTGACCAAAGTGACGAGAGGATAATGGAGATTTTGAATCTCTGCGTACACTTTTGGACACTGGACACTTGTGGATGGTGTGAGGCCCACTGATATCTGAGCGCTATGTGACACGCTCGATGGCACAGCTGCCTGTGACCAAAGTGACGAGAGGATAAGGGAGATTGGATTGCTTTTAAAAAAGCAGTTTGCGGAGCAGTGGGTAAACAGCAATGCCAGCGTGTCAGGAAGCCTTAAAAGGCAGCCCAACAACCAACACCACTGATACACCACAATATAGCCTCCCCTTGCACTGCACACACAGTGACTTGTGTGTTGTGCAGGCCAAATCGCTAGCAGCAGAAGCAGTTTTTTTGTCTTCTTCCCTGCCTAACGCTCTCCCTACAGAATCAGCAGCAACCTCTCCCTATACTAAGATCGGCAGAACTAAGATGGCGGTCGGCGTGCACGCCCTTTTATACCCCCTGTGACGCCCACCAAAGCAAGCCAATCACTTGCATGCCCTTCTGAAAGATGGTGGTGACCCGTGTCTATGTCATCACGTTGCCCACAGTGTCCGTGGATCCTGATTGGCTGAAAAAGAGCGCAAAACAAACTTTTGAAACGCGACTTTGGCACGTAAGTCGCCGACCTCGTGGCCGACCTCATCCTAGGGTCGGGTTTCGTTTCATGAAACCCGACTTTGCCAAAAGTCGGCGACTTTTGAATTTTTTTGACCCGTTTCGCTCAACTCTACTTATGAGGTGTGCAATGCGCTCCACCAAGTAATCAAAATTCTCCATTTTCATCCGAACATATCCAAAAAATGTATCTGGGTTTCGTCTAAGGTCCATGCAGAGTGTAGAATAGACCCCACGCGTCATTCTCTTGGCTGTGATGGGGTGGATCCACAAACGTTGTCTACGATGCCTGATGCGCTGCTGTCTCGCTCTCTCCTTCTCCAGAACAATCACCCTCAAACGATTCGCCTCCGCTGTAAAATCCGCCAAATTCTTCAAAATATTTCCAATCACAACATCCATCTTCGCCAGTAACTTGCTCTTCTCTCCAACCTGCACTTTCTCCTCTACAACCTGTCAAAGAAGGGCTGTAGGAACACGCTAGATATAGTTTTTCAGTAGCCAATCCCGTTCGGAAGGCCACAAGGGTCAATTTTAAAAACCGGATCCGGCGTAATCCGTCAAAAAACGGAACAAAAACCGGATTAACTGGATGAGACGGATCCGGTTTTGTCTGTCAAGAACAAGACGGATCCGGCAGAAAAACGGATCCGTCACATCCGGTTTTACGAAATATTTGCCGGATCCGGCGCTCCGGCACGACGCCGGATCGCGCCTGACGCCGAAAACCTGATGTGTGAAAGTAGCCTTAGGCTGGTTTCACATTTGCGTTTTTTTTCGCGGTAATTTAGCGCTAAATAGCGCATGCGTTTTTTTTCCTATACTTTGCATGGGATGCGCTTATGTGCGCATACACATGCGTTTGTATGCGTTTTACCGCGCATGCGTTTTTTTGCGGTATGCGCTCGGGCGCACAAAATGCAACTTGTTGCATTTTTTGTGCGTCCGATTTGCCTCAAAAAAACGCATGCGCGCAATGCGTTTTTTTACAGCAAGACACCCATTATAAGTCTATGGTGAGCATATGTGCGCAATGGCATGCTTATGTATGCGTTTTTTTGCACATGCGTTTTTTTTTTTACCATTAGTTTAGACAATGGAATTTAGGGGTTTGGGTAAAGTTAGGGTTAGTTAAGGGGGTTTAGGGTTAGGGTTAGGGTCAGGTTTAGGGTTAGGGTTAGGGTCAGGGTTAGGGTTAAGTATGGTTTGGTTAAGGGTTAGGGTCAGGGTAAGGGTTAGGGTTAGGGTCAGGGTTAGGGTTAAGTATGGTTTGGTTAAGGGTTAGGGTTAGGGTTAGGGTCAGGGTTAGGGTTAGGGTTAGGGTCAGGGTTAGGGTTAGGGTTAGGGTTAGGGTCAGGGTTAGGGTCAGGGTTAGGGTTAAGTATGGTTTGGTTAAGGGTTAGGGTCAGGGTTAGGGTTAGGGTTAGGGTTAGGGTTAGGGTCAGGGTTAGGGTTAGGGTTAGGGTTAAGGTTAGTTAGGGTTTGGGTTAGGGTTAAGTATGGTTTGGTTAAGGGTTAGGGTCAGGGTTAGGGTTAAGTATGGTTTGGTTAAGGGTTAGGGTTAGGGTCAGGGTTAGGGTTAGGGTTAGGGTCAGGGTTAGGGTTAGTAAAGTCATGGTTTGGGTTAGTGTGAGGGGCCACCTAATGTTGGAAAAAAATGCAAACGCGGTAAAAACGCACTAAAAACGCATACAAATGCATAAAAACGCTGCGTTTTTTTCATGCATGCTCATAAAAATGCTTGAAAAAAACGCAGCAGTTGTATGCTTTTGTATGCGTTTTTCAATGCGTTTTTTTGCGGGAAAAACGCACTGCAAAAAAAAGCAAGTGTGAAACAGGCCTTACCTGTCGTTATTTACCTGTCAGACGGCAGCTCTGGTGATGACTTCCTCCTGCATCCATGGAGTCGCTCATCGGCTCCAGCAGGAAGCCAATGATGAGAAATGGACCAGGACGATCTCACGCGATCAGCGATATCCAGCGGGGAGCCAGGTCGGAGGTAAGTGTCACATGTAGCGATATCGCTAGCGATATCGCTGTTGCATCACAAAATCGGTGACGCTTTAGCGATCTCGCTATGTGTGAAGGGGGCTTTAGTTCAGGTAATGGACCACCTATCGACTAAGAAAATGTCCAGGCAGTCAACATATTGCAAGATCAAACAGTTGCAGGAGCAGGGAGCTGGTGGTCAGACACTAAAGGCCCCGTTACACATAACGATGTCCCAGCGATCACACCATCGATCCGACATGGATAGGATCGCTGGGACATCGTTAGGCTGATAGCTGGTGAGCTATCACATAGACAGCCCCTCCAGCGATCAGGACCAGTGAGCAAGCTGGTTTCTAATGTAAACATCGGGTATCCAGGAGCCGCGGCGCTGATCGCTGGTCTCTCGCTGTCACACGATGCGTGCTGGCCAGCGGGAGACCAGCGATCAAAAAATGGCCCAGGCCGATCGATCACGATCAGCGATTCCCGGCAGGGGGGGCCGGTTGCTGATCCCCATCACACACAGCGCTGGAGAGATCACTGATGCGTCACAAAATCAGCGATCTCGCTAGCGAGATCGCTGTGTGTGATGGGGCCTTAATGAACTCTCCATAGAGAATGCAGAGATGGTTTACTGTTATCTCTGCCTTTCTAATTGCTAACAAGATTTAGATCAGCTCTGCAATCAGGTGGCACACTGTAAATGAGGCTAATGTGCCAATCATAGGGAAAATCAGAAATCAAAAATTGCATTTAAATGTTGAAAAGCCCTCAAAGATCTTTTATGAACTTTTAAAGGTCACAAGGTAAGAAATAAATACGTGAATAAATACATTTGAAAAACTAATGAGAAATTATATTAAAAAAGCTTCATCCAATTCAAATCAATGTTGCTAGCCCCGGTAAAAAAAAAATAAATGTGACTGATACATCAAAATAATTGTTACAGAAAGGGGAACAAAATTTAAAGTGTACTTTAGCAGTCTATGTGGTCATAAATTTTTTTTGCAAAAAATGTGAAAAACAGACAAGTATTTCCTTTTCTTCCCCTGATATCAGCAAAAAAAACTTGAAGGATATGAAAATAACATAAAAATTAGGACCCTCATATAATGAAAAAAAAAATATTCAAATGAGAATTTTTTTAACCCCTTCCCAACCTGTGACGCCACATAGGCGTCATGAAAGTCGATGCCATTCAGACCTGTGATGCCTATGTGGCATCATGGCGGGGTCCCGTTCCTGAGGGTCGGGTGACCGGGGTAATTGAAATGTCACCCGACCTGCAGGTACATGGGGACCTATATTTGACCCCAGGGTGGGTGGCTTTGCCTCCCCATGGCTATGATCACTCTGATTGGCTGTTGAAAGTGAAACATTCAATCACAGCAATCATAATATTTCACCAATGAAACTTGGTGAAATATTATAATCCAGTCATGGCCGATGCTGCAATATTATCGGCCATTGGCTGGAGCTAGGTGACCTCTGTGTCACTGCCACCAGATCTGATTGGAGCTAGCATTCATGTGACGCTATCCCTCCAATTAGATATGGAGTGGCGGTGTCAACTATGGCTGCCCTCCCTCTGGTCCCTGCCGCTGATGACCCCCCCGCCAATGACCCTGCTGCCACCACCCCCGACCGCGATCTGCCTACCGCGATCTGCTGCCACCGCTGCTGCTCACCGGTATGTGCTCCCCTCAGTGCTGTCCTCAGCTCCCCCCTGCCCAGGTGTTCACCTCCTCCCTGCCCCGGCTATCTCCCCCTCCCTGCCCCAGCGATCACCCCCTCCCTGCCCCAGTGATCTCCCCTTCCCTACCCCGGCGATCTCCCCTTCCCTGCCCTGGCAATCTCCCCCTCAGGGTTAGGGTTAAGGATAGGGTTTGGATTAGAGTTAGGGTTGTGTTGGGGTTAGGGTTGGGGTTAGGGATGTGTTAGGGTTGGAGTTAGAATTGGGGGGTTTCCCCTATTTAGGTACATTAGGGTTAGGGTTCGTATTAGGGTTGGGGGTGGATTAAGGTTAGGGGTGTGTTGGGGTTAGGGTCAAAGATAGGGCTGTGTTAGGGTTGGAGTTAGAATTGGGGGTTTCCACTGTTTAGGTACATCAGGGGTCTCCAAGCGCGACATGGTGCCACCATTGATTCCAGCCATTATTGCGTTCAAAAATGCTTCTGAGCTCTGCTATGTGCCCAAATAGTAGTTTACCCCCAACATATGGGGCATCAGCGTACTCAGGACAAAGTTCTCAACAACTTTGGGGATCTAATTTCTCCTGTTACCATTGGGAAAATAAAAAATTGCAGGCTAAAAAATAATTTTTGAGGAAAAAAATGTTTTTATTTTTCACAGCTCTGCATTATAAACATCTGTGAAGCACTTGGGGGTTCAAAGTGCTCACCACAAATGTAGATAAGCTCCCTGGGGGGGTCTAGTTTCCAAAATGGGGTCAGTTGTGGGGGTTTCTACTGTTTAGGCACATCAGGGGCTCTGAAAACTTAACATGACGCCTGAAGACCATTCCATCAAAGTTTGCATTTCAAAACGTCACTACTTTCCTTCCGAGCCCTGATGCGTGCCCAAACAGTGGTTCCCCCCACATATGGGGTACCAGTGAACTCAGGACAAACTGGATAACAACTTTTGTGGTCCAATTTCTCCTGTTATCCTTGTGAAAATAGAAAAATTTTGGAGGAAAAAAATGATTTTTTATTTTCACGGCTCTGCGTTATAAACTTCTGTGAAGCACTTGGGGGTTCAAAGTGCTCAGCACACATGTAGATAAGTTCCTTGGGGGGTCTAGTTTCCAAAATGGGGTCACTTGTGGGGGAGCTCCAATGTTTAGGCACACAGGGGCTCTCCATAAGTGATATGGTGTCCGCTAACGATTGAACCTAAGTTTTCATTCAAAAAGTCAAATGTGCTCCTTCCCTTCTGAGCCCTGCCGTGTGTCCAAACACACATATGAGGTATTAATGTACTCAGGAGAAATTGCCCAAAAAATTTTAAGATACTTTTTATCCTGTTGCCCATGAGAAAATGAAAAAATTGAGGCTAAACGAACATTTTTGTTGGAAAAATTAAAATGTTCATTTTTTCCTTCCACGTTGCTTTAGTTCCTGTGAAGCACCTGAAGGGTTAATAATTTTCTTGAATGTAGTTTTGCGTAGCTTGAGGGGTGCAGTTTTTGGAATGGTGTCACTTTTGGGTGTTTTCTGTCATGTAGCCCCCTCAAAGGGTCTTCAAATGTGATGTGGTTACTAAAAAAAATGATTTTGTAAACTTTGCTGGAAAAATGAGAAATTGATGATAAACTTTGAACCCTTATAACTTCCTAACAAATTTTTTTTCCCCAAAATTGTGCTGATGTAAAGGATATAAGTGGGAAATGTTATTTATTAACTACTTTGTGTCACATAACTCTCTGGTTTAACAGAAGAAAGATTAAAAATTTGAGAATTGCCAAATTTTCGCCAAATTTTCAATTTTTTCACAAATAAATGCAAAAATTATTGACTTAAATTTATCACTAACATGAAGCCCAATATGTCATGAAAAAACAATCTCAGAATCGCTAGGATCCGTTGAAGCGTTCCTGAGTTATTACCTCATAAAGGGACACTGGTCAGAATTGCAAAAAATGGCTAGGTCATTAAGGTCAAATTAGGCTGGGTCGTGAAGGGGTTAAAGCTTTTAAAACCACAAGTACAAAAACATCCGAAACTATGCCTGTTCAGAAATGGAGAGAAAATAGCTTAGCTAGGAACTGGTTAAAAATGGTGTCAAGGGGCCTATATGGAGACCCATTGAATTGATAAAGATTTGATGTTGGGCTTTACTAAGGAGTGCCGTATAAGGGATTTCCTGGTACTCATCCCTTTAACCTGTATAGAGATGTGGACTTCCTGCAGGGAATCCCAAGTTCACTACCCCAGAGTTTCCTCCATTACTAATGACGTATAGAAAATTCGAGAGCACTGGACAGAAGTCTTGGTGGCACTGTCAGAGGATACTACATCCAAGCCCCCCCACAAAAAGGGATGTGGTTGTATGCATCGGCGGGGCTATAGACTATAATGGTGCCAACAGAGCGAACGTGCACTTTGCATCCTTTGCCTCAGAGACTCCGACATAGTAGACTGCACTTGGGAGTCCGCCTCATCGATGATTCATACATCCGCATCCCATTTTGCGGGGGGGGCCACTATGCATGTAACTAAATACAAAGTGAAAGCATCCATAGTCATTCAGACTGGGTACAGGACAGGCAAGGTTCTTTTACAATGGTGTTCACTTGTTGGGACCCGGTCCTTTTGTCTGCCCTTATTCACACACTGACGTCAACTTTGACACATGATAAGGTTTTTAATATTAGACAGTGTAGGACCACCCCAATCAGAGTCACCTTGTCGACGGTGGGATGGCTTTTATGCTATATTTGATCAAATACAGTATCACTAAGAACCTTGAATTATTTAAATGCACTTTGGCTTTTTATTTGTTTAATTACAGCAGGGTTTTTCTCATTTTGTATGCTTTATGGCCAATGTGAACATGCGTTTATGTGCTGCATGTATACCAACTCAAACCAAGCTCAATGTGTGTTTTTTTTCTTTTACAATAGTGTAGACTCCAAGGCACAGAAGCAAAGTAGTAGACAAAAAGCGGGTTGATGCTCATAGCAATCCAGTATCAACAACCATAGAGTTCTCCAGGAGATATCTGGTTATTATGCCAACACATTGCTGACCCACGATTACGTGACGGGGTCGGCGATGCACGTATTTCTGGCCCAGCGGCCGGAAGAGCTGATTAAATGCTGATGTCAGAGTTTGACAATGGCATTTAACTAGTTAATAGCTGCGGGCAGATCATGATTCCGCCTGTGGCTATTGCGGCTTTGAGGTGGGCTCACCTCCCGGCTTTGAGGTGGGCTCACCGCCGGAGTCCACTTCAAAGAGGGAGATGCGACATGCGCCGTACTAGTACGGCGCATGTCAAAAAGGGGTTAAAATGGCTGTAAAATGGTCAGAGTAAGGGCTAGAGGGCTGGAAAAGGATGCAGAAGAAAAATGGGGGTAAGAGCAAGACAACTGCCCTGCAAGCAAATTGCCATGCATATATATTTATATATATACAGTATGTATTATATGTGTATATATCTATTAGGCTGGGTTCACATTACGATTAGGCAGTCTGTTAGATGGATTGCGTTACACATAACGTGGTGTAAAGCAGTACGTTAACGCTACCATTGCCCTCCATTGTTGGGCGCATCACGACGCATGCCGTAAAACGGCACGTGTTCACGATGTGCCGTCGTTCAGTGACGGAGCCACGGATGCAGGCTGCAACATCTGAGGCTCCGTCACCGCTAGCGCTGATGAATCATCAGCGCTAGCGGGTATAGCATAACGTGATCGTGATCTATGCATTGAACGGGCTGGTTAAACGCAATGTGAACCTGGCCTTATTTTGTTTGTGCTTTAACCTGTCATTGGGATCCATTATATTTCCATTTTGTAAGCCGGTGAGAAAATCTCGCCATACCGATGTCATACGGATGTCACACGGATGCTTAGGTGGGAGAGAATTGCATCCTCGCTAGAGATGAGCGACTTTGCCTTTTTTAGGGTCGAGTCGGGTTTCATGAAACTTGACTTTCGCAAAAGTCGGGTTGAACGAAATCGGCCGACTATAGGGAAAAGTCAGAGGCCGACTGAAACACGAAACCCAATGCAAGTCAATGGGGAAGCAAAGTCGGCAGGGAGTGGAGGACAGTAAACACACCTACAGTGCCCATTTCAATGCCAAAAACATCAATTCTTATTACTGAAGCTTGTCAACCTTAATTTACTTCATAATAATAATTACGCATTGAAAACTGGGGGTTATTTGGCTAAAGTTGTGGGGGGTAGGGTTGGCTCCAAGTTTTCGTGTGCCCTGGGCCAAAGAGTGTCAGTGCGCCCCTTTAACAAATACCACAACTCATGATGCTCTGATACGGCACAGAAATATACTGTAGGTATAGTATAATGACAAATACTTCACTGCTTACATGACATGACTGATCTATTTTAAATTGTACAATAGCTCAAAAAAAGGACAGTATATTACTCCATACAGTATTATGGCCACCACATTGTGCATCATACAGAATAATGAGACCCATATATTTCTCCATACAGAATAATTGTTCACATATAAAGTTCCATACAGTATATGATGAGCTCCACATAATGCTACAGTATATGACGATGCTCTAGTGTGTTATGGGCCCAAATAATGCTCCATATATAATGGGCCCCATTTCTAATGCTCCAGTGTATAATGTGCCCCATAGATGCTGCTCCAGTGTCTGATCTGCCCCATTTAGAATGCTCCAGTATATAATAATGCTCCATATATAATGGGCTCCATTTCTAATGCTCAAGTGTATAATGGGCCCCGTAAATGCTGCTCCAGTGTCTGATGTCCCCCATTTGGAATGCTCCAGTATATGATGGGCCTCATGGATGATGTTCCAGTGTATGATGGGCCCTAATAATGCTCCATATATAATGGGCTCCATTTCTAATGCTCCAGTGTATAATGGGCCCCGTAAATGCTGCTCCAGTGTCGGGTATCCCCCATTTAGAATGCTCCAGTGTATAATGTGCCCCATAGATGCTGCTCCAGTGTCTGATCTGCCCCATTTAGATTTCTCCAGTATATGATGGGCCCCATGGACGATGCTTCAGTGTCTTATGGGCCCAAATAATGCTCCATATATAATGGGCTCCATTTCTAATTCTCCAGGGTATAATGGGCCCCGTAAATGCTGCTCTAGTGTCTGATGTTCCCCATTTGGAATGCTCCAGTATATGATGGGCCTCATGGATGATGCTCCAGTGTATGATGGGCCCTAATAATGTTCCATATATAATGGGCTCCATTTCTAATGCTCCAGTGTATAATGGGCTCCATAAATGCTGCTCCAGTGTCTGATGTCCCCCATTTGGAATGCTCCAGTGTATGATGGGCCCATTTTTAATGAACCCAGGCATGGTATGTGAAAAGAGCTCCATGGAGTAATCTGAAGTGTGTGCTGCCGCATCCTTCACTTTTGGTGTGAGTGAAGGACTCAAGGAAAGGGGTTGCTCCTGACCAGAAGCCTGCACTGACAACTCAGTGCTTGCATTTTTTGAAACTTCAGAAGAGTAGGCGATAGAGCTGGAGGCTGTTTCAGCAATGTAAGCCAAAAACAGTTCCTGATGCTCTGGCTTTAAAAGCAGTCTACCTACTCCCAGAAAAGGGAGCCTTACAGGCCTTCCGGAGCTACACCATGACGCAGACTCAACACCTCCTGCCTTAGCTGCTATTGTGTTTTTGCCATTACACCATCACCATCACCATCAGTAACAGGTGGCCCCCCACGCCCCCATCCGCATCCTCTTCCACCATACTTCCTCATGTTTTGGAAAATGGACCCAAAATACCAGCAGATATATGGTACTATATCAGAAGCGTACAGCTCTATACAGTCTAGGGATAACAGTAAATCTCAGTATATATTTCATGAGTCATACACAGAAGCTCAGAGGCTCAGTATGGATTACACAATAAAATAAAAAGTTGAAAAAGGCTACAGTATCACCAGATCAAAGGTATATATAGTATAGTGTAAACATTCTGAATCTCCGTATATATTTCAGGAGGCAGACACAAACGCTCTCAGGCCCAGTATGGATTACACAAGAATATGAAAAGCTGTAAATGGGTAATGTAACACAAGCGTACAGCTGTATACAGTGTTAGGGTAATCTTAAATCTCCAAATATATTTCCGGAGTAACAGACAGACGTTCACAGGCTCATTATGGATTACACCAGAATCTAAATAGCAAAAAAGGTTACTGTATCAGAAGCGTACAGCTGTATACACTGTTGGCCAAATTTGAAATCTTGGTATATATTTCCGGAGACACCCTCAGACGCTCACTCAGTCTGGGTTTGACCATAATAAAAAATGTTGTAAAAAAGGTACTGGATAACAAGATAGCAGGTATATATATTATAGGGTACAATTGAAATCTTCGTATACATAGTCCTGTAGTCATTCTCAGATGCTTACATAGTATGGATTTGACCGTAATACTAAATGTCGAACAAAGGTACTGTATAACAAGATACAAGCTGTATCGGGTATAGGGTAAAAATTGGTATCTCCGATTCACCATATATATAGAAGGCGTAAATCACACACGCTCACTCACTATGGATGATATCGTAATAAAAAATTTTGAACAAAGGTACTGTATCAGCATGTACCAGGTGTATCCAGTCTTGGGGTAATTGACTCTGGAAGTATAGACCGAAATTTACAGACACAGACACTCATAGGCTCAGTATGTATTACACCAGAATTTAAAAAGTAGAAAAAGGGAAAGGTATTCGAAGCGTACACCAGTATACAGTGTTGTGGTACTTTTAAATCTTCGTATATATTTCAATCTCAGTAAGCCAGTCCAGACTCTCCGCTACCGGAAACTACATGGATACAAGTACAGACGGAAAGTCGAGTGTTTGCAGAAATTTGGGAATTACTCATCGCGGGAAAACCTCCCAGTAGATGTTGCAGAGGTGATGCAGACCCTCAATTACTGTGTCTGTGGAGACAGCGAAAACAGTTCTTTGTGAAGAAAGGATTGCTTGGATCACATCACCATTACTCGTCTCCATCAAATTGTGATCACAGGGAGAGATGTAGACATGGTCCTCATTGCCTATCATGATGTGTCTGGCCATTTTGGAGTGCAAGAGACAGAAGCCACAGGCCGTAGGTGATTCTATTGGATTGGCATGAGAGGGGACATTGAAAAATGGTGGCAGGAATGTCACACATCTGTGACTATCACAACTGTGAAAGGTGATCATAAAGCACCACTGCATCCGCTTGTAAGTTGATGTCCATTAAAAATGGTAGCCATTGATCATCTGAAGGTAGAGGCCAGCAGGACAGTCCATAGCAACATCTTAACCATCATCTATCAATACACCAAATTTCTAGTGGCCGTCCCTGTGGAGGATTTAACTGCCCAGACTACACAGCAGTGGAGCATGGAGAGGTAAGTATTGCAACTTGCAAGTGCTGTGGCCATGACCAAGCAGGGGGGGCACACTCGTGGGCGATGGTCCTGGCACAGGGCCCCTCATAGTACGCTGGTGTGTCTGATGGCGAGTGGGCCCCCCCACCGTCAGAGACACTGTATTGTACTATGAGGGGCCCTTTGCCAGTGCAGTCAGCCATCAGTGGGCCCATCCACCTGTTCAGAGCAACGGCACTTGCCCGGGTGTGCCAGGTGCTGACCCCAGCCCTTGAGGGGGTGGGCAGCGCAGTTAGAGAGGTTTAAAAAATGGCATATGTTGATGTGTAGGCTGGACATTCAGCAGCTGCAAATGGAGGAATTGGGCAAGTCCGAGGAAGAGGAGGACAAAAGCAAGGCAGTTTTCGTTCAACCTATGTGTCATCAGGGGAAGGTGGGACAAAATCCTTTGAAGCCCATGCATGGTTCATTTTAATGAAGGTTAGATCATCAACATTTTGGGTCGACAGATGGGTCCTTTTTTCTGTCAGGATTGATCCAGCAGCACTGAAGACTCGTTCAGAAAACACACTAGCAGCGGGGCAAGCGAGCTCCTGCAAAGCATATTGTGCCAATTCAGGCCAGGTGTCAAGTTTACTGGCCCAATAGTCAAAGGGGAATGACCTGTGAGGGAGAACATCGATATGGGAGGAGAAGTAGTTTGTAACCATAGTTGACAACTGCTGTCTCCTGTCACTTTTAATCGATGCAGTATTAGCAGTCGTGTGAGTGGTACTTGAGGGATCAGTCCACAACATGGTCATGAAAACCCTGTCTCCAATGCCAATTCGGCTGTGTGCACCACGATCACCTCTTCCATTGTGCCCACCATGGCTCGTGGGAGAGCCAGCACCGCTGCTGTGTGCTGGGAAAGCCTCAAAAAAACGGTTTACCAGAGTTGCTTGTTTGTTAACCAATATGATCTTTAGGTTCTCCTGTGGCATGATGTTGTGTAATTTGCCTTTGTAGCGTGGATCGAGGATGCTGGCCAACCAGTAGTCATCATCCTTCATCATTTTGGCAATGCGGGGGTACCTTTTTAGGATCTGCAAGGCATAATCGCACATGTGGTCCAATGTTCCAGGTGTCAATGCTGCACTGCCACTGCTGGGAGGAGCACTTTCTGGCAAATCCACATCCCTACAGTCACGCACAAACCCTGTACCTGACTTTAGAACGCCAACATTTTCTTTTGCCCCTGAGAAGCATCCTCCTGCCCAAAATAATCATCCCCCTCATCCTCCTCTTCCTCTTCTTCCTCCACCGCGTCCAGGACAGTCGCCTGACCAGACAATGGCTGACTGTCAGCAAGGCTTCCCTCCTCCTCCTCCTGTTCCTCCTCCTCCTCTGCTGCATACGCCAGATCCTTAATGTGCATCAAACTTTGCATGAGCAGACGCATAAGTGGGATGCTCATGCTTATGATGGCGTCGTCTGCGCTTACCAGCCATGTGCATTCCTCAGAACACTGAAGGACTTTACAAAGGTCTTTCAGCTTTGACCACTGCACACCCGATGTCTTCCCTCAAACTGCCTGCCCGTGTATCCTCCCACAAATGCATTACAGCCTGCCTCTGTTCGCACAGCCTCTCTGTGCAGGGTGGAGTTCCACCTTGTTGCAACGTCTATGATTAGGTGGAGCAATCGCTGCAGCTTCTGCATACGATTGGAGTGTACGGCCGAGCGACGGATGTGCGAGCACAGTATTCGCACCTTATGGAGCAGGGATGTTAACTCAGGATAATTATTAAGGAAGTAATGCACCGCCAGATTCAAAGTGTGAGCCAGGCAAGGTATGTGTGTGAATTTTGCAAGGGTTATGGCTGCCACAAAATTACGGCCGTTATCACTGACTCCCTTGCATGGCTCAACATATAGACTGCTCAGCCATGACTCAGTTTGTCGCTGCAAGTAGTCGGCCAGTACCTCCGCGGTGTGTCTGTTGTCGCCCAAACACATCATCTTTAACACAGCCTGCTGACGCTTACCACAAGCTGTTCGATAGTGGGACACCTCGTGTGCAACACTGCCAGCTGCGGATGGAATACTCGTGCGACTGCACACTGTGGACGAGCTTTTGCTTATGGAGGAGGAGGGTCGAAAGCTTACAGCCAACTGTTTCCTATACCGTGGGCTAGACAGCACTGTTCCACCGCCGCTGTCCCCTGTGGAGCCTGCATCCACCACATTAACCCAGTGCGCAGTGATGGACATGTAACGGCCCTGGCCATGCCTAATGGACCATGCATCTGTTGTGAGGTGCACCTTTCCACTCACTGATTGCTTGAGTGCATGGACAATGCGGTCTTTCACATGCAGGTGGAGGGCTGGGATGGCTTTTCGAGAAAAGAAGTGCCGACTGAGTAGGTCATAGCGTGGGACTGTTTAGGCCATGAGCTCGCGGAAAGCTTCGCTTTCAACCAAACGGTAGGGCATCATCTCTAATGAGATTAGTTTAGCAATGTAGGCATTCAAACATAGTGTATGCGGATGAGAGGATGAGTACTTTCTTGTCCTACTCAGAGTGTCTGGTAGGGTGAGCTGGACTGGAGAGCTGCATATGGGGGAAGTAGCGGGGGACCGGATGGAGTGAGAGGGAGTTGGTGATGGTATTGGTGGTGATGGCCTAGATTCAGTGTTGTGATGCAAAACCATTGTGATTCCCTGAGTGCTTTGGCCTTGCAACGACACATCAACATTTAGTGCTGGTGGTGTGCTTAACGTTGGTAGTGGTCTTACAGTGGGGGAAGCAATGGAGCGTTGCCGGCTACCTTCAGTCGGAGTATGTGCACATGTGCTACCTGGGGTTTTGTAGTCCGTCCACGCTTGCAAGTGCATGTTGGTTAAATGTCTAAGCATGCAACTAGTATTCAAATTTCTGAGTTGTTTACCTTGGCTAAAGGTCCTTCCGCACTTCTTACAGGTAACCTTTGCCTCAGCAGTAGGATTTTGGACAAAGAAGTGCCACACTGCACTCTTCCTACTATGGTATACATTTTCTGGCCTTGCACGCTGTGCTAAGTTGACCGTCTGGCCAAGCTGTCCTGCAACTCTTTTAGTTTTTGGTCCACGTTTTTGGACAGCTACGGGCCTGGCAGATAACAGCTGCTGCGATGTCAATGCCAGCTGCGGATCCTTCTTCGCCAGCGCTACCCTCCTCCCCCAATGGATGCCAATCCAGGTCAAGAACTGGGTCATCCATCACCTCCTCTTCAAAGTCATCTGCACCTTCCTCTTTACATTCCTCTGTGTCACCGTGTAAGGTGGTATAGTATGCGGGAAGAGGCACCTGAGTTTCATCAGGGTCAGATTCTGGCTCAGTAGACTGCGAGGGCAATGTAGTGCTCTGGGTCAATGTACCAGCAGAATCATCTAGCAGTGGCTGTGCATCAGTCAACTCCATGTCAGATTCATCTTGGACTGGGGAATTCAGGATTTGACTGGATAACCCAGGCATGGTATGTGAAAAGAGCTCCATAGAGTAATCTGAAGTGTGGACTGCCGTATCCTTAACTTTTGGTGGGGGAGAAGGACACAAGGAAAGGTGTTTTCCTGACCAGAACCTTGCACTGACGACTCCGTGCTTGCACGTTTCGAACGTTCAGAAGAGGAGGCAATAGAGCTGGTGGCTGTTTCGGCAATGTACGCCAAAACCTGTTCCTGATGCTCTGTCTTTAAAAGCGGTTTTCCTGCTCCAAGGAAAGGGAACCTTACAGGCCTTCTTGGGCCAGACAATGATACAGGCTCAACACCTCCTGCCTTAGCTGCTATTGTGCTTTTGCCAGAACCAGCCGATGCACCACCACCATCAGTACCAGCCGTGCCCCCCTGCCCATGTCCGCGGCCTCTTCCACCATACTTCCTCATGTTTGGGAAAATGTACCAAAATTACCAGCAGAGAGATGGTACTGTATTAGGAGCGTCCAGCTATGTAAGGTGTATTAAAAAAATTAAATCTACGTATATATTTTGTTAGTCACAGACGCTCTCCCGGTATGTATTTGACCGTAATCCAACAAGCAGATATACGGTACTGTATCAGAAGTGTACAGCTGTATACGTTTTTTGTGTAACTAACAATCTCCATATATGTATTTACGGAGTGTCACACACACACGCTGACTCTGTATAGATGTGACTGTAATGCGAACAGCAGACATACAATACTGTTTGAGAATCGGACAGTTCAATACAGTGTAAGGAGAAATGGAAATGTCCGTATATGTATTTACGGAGTGTCACACACACACACGCTGACTGTATAGATGTGACTGTAATGCGAATGGCAAATATGCAATACTGTTTGAGAATCGGACAGCTCTATATGGTGTCTGTATGGAAAATTTTAAATCTCCGTCTATTTTTATACGGAGTGACACACAATGTCTCTGTATAGTTTTGACCGTAATCAAACAGCAAATATACAAAACTGTTTGAAAAGCGGACAGCTCTATACGGTGTAGGTCTGGAAAAATGGAAAATCTCCTCTTTTTGTTTTTCCAGAGTCACACACAGATAACTTGTATTTGTCAGTGATACCAGCCGGTACACGGTAGTGTGTGAGGAGCGTACACCGCTATACGGTGTATGTATGGAAAATTTTAAATCTCCGTCTATTTTTATACGAGTGACACACGCTGTCTCTGTATAGTTTTGACTGTAATCAAACAGCAGATATACAAAACTGTTTGAAAAGCAGACAGCTCTATACGGTGTAGGTCTAGAAAAATGGAAAATCTCCTCTGTTTGTTTTTCAAGTCACACACAGATAGCTTGCATTTGTCCGTGATACCAGCCGGTACATGGTAGTGTGTGAGGAGCGTACACCGCTATACGGTGTGTGAAGAAATGAATGCTGAGTAATTGACCAGTACTCAATAAAAATGTTGGAGTGCTTTGAAAAAAGCAGTTTGAGCAGCAGTGTGCACACAGCAATGCAGCTATCAGGTAGCCTTAAAAGGCAGCCTAATCACCACCAGCGCTGCTGCACAGAACAAAAATCCTCCCCTTTCACTGCACACTTACTGTACAGTGAAAAGCGCTATCAGCAGAAGCTATTTTTTTTTTCTTCTTCCCTGCCTAATGCTCTCCCTATTCAGAATCAGCAGCAGCACCTTTCCCTATTCTAAGATCGTCAGAAGTAAGATGGTGGTCAGCGGTCACGGCCTTTTATAGCCACTGTGACGCCACACAAAGCCAGCCAATCACTTCAATGCCCTTCTCTAAGATGGTGGTGGTCGCTGCCCATGTCATCGCGTTGCCCACAGTGTGCGTCCTCATCATTGGCTGAGAAAAGGCGATGCAAGCATTATTTGAAACGCGACTTTGGAACTTGGGTCGGCAACCTCATGGCCGACCTCACGCTGTGGTCGGGTTTCGATCGGCGAAACCTGATTTTAGCTAAAGTCGGCGACTTTTGAATTTGACTGACCCGTTTCGCTCAACTCTAATCCTCGCATTACAATGGGATGACATACCGATCACTGTTCAAGAAACATTTGTGCGATTCTGGTCCATGAAAAACTAACCTTTTTTTATACATTGTGTGTGACTCCAGCCTAAGTGATAGTCTTGGACATGTTAGTGTCCAAGACAGTGGTAAGGAAAACCAGCTCTGGATGTTGTGTTTGAAACAGATTGCAGTATGATAGTGTTCCAGTCTGTTCCATTCCAGATCCAGGTTTTTCATGGTTTCTGTATTAAAAGCCCTGCAGGAAAGGGTTAGTGAGATCTGAGGAGTTCTGAGTGAGTCTCAGGTGCGTCAGGGCCAGAGTGAGTTGGTGCTTGTTGCTGTGCAGAGCAGTTGGTATACAGAGCACAGGACAGAGCAGAGCCAATAAGCCTGGTACTTACAGTGTACACAGTGCTGCAAGTCATCCACGGTAACTGGTCAGGTGGATGTCCTGTGCCCCTAAAGAGGACTGGCTAATAACGATTGCAAAACAGGTGGATATCGTGCCCGGCTTCGATCCGGAGGATATCCTGGACTGTGTACAACTGTGAGTAGAGACTGTGATACAAGCTGTGCAGGACACCCACGGGAACGAGGACTAGCATCTGTTGTGACTGCAATCTAAAGGATGCTGTGTATTATGGAGTTCTATGCGCTGGTATGAGCTGAACACTGATAATATGCACTGAAGTTATATGCAATTGTGTGAATTTGGACTTTTATGTGTGAAGACAACACATTAAAAGACTTTTGTGTTTGTTTGAATTTTGTGGGTCACTGGCACTGCCTCTTTACTGCATACGGTTCTACCGCTGCCTTATAGTATCTAATCCTATCCTGTGTGATACATTCTGCTGAGCCATGTGTCTAATCCTATCGTATTACTGAATGCTGAGCCGTGTATCTAATCCTATCCTGTGTGATAATGGGCTGTGTATCTAATCCTATCCTGTGTGATTCTCGGCTGTGTATCTAATCCTATCCTGTGTGATACTGTGTGCTGAGCCATGTACCTAATCCTATCCTGTGTGATAGTCTGCTGAGCCATGTATTTAATCCTATCCTGTGTGATACTGTCCGCTGAGCTGTGTATCTAATCCTATCCTGTGTGATAGTGGGCTGTGTATTTAATCCTATCCTGTGTGATACTGTCTGCTGAGCTGTGTATCTAATCCTGTTCTGTGTGATAGTGAGCTGTGTATCTAATCCTATCCTGTGTGATACTGACTGTTGAGCTGTGTATCTAATCCTCTCCTGTGTGATACTGACTGCTGAGCTGTGTATCGAATCCTATCCTGTGTGATACTGACTGCTGAGCCATGTATCTAATCCTATCTGTGTGATACTGGGCTCCCCCTGCAGTCTGTGTCGGAGTGTGGTCTGTGTTGGCACGGTAATAAATTTCCTGCTTTACAGAAGGACGATAACACCATAGAAATGATAAGAATAATAGGCCTCAGTTATCACAACTGTCTACAAAGAAAACTGTTGTTCATAGCAACCAATGACAGGTCAGCTCTGGTGAAATGAAAGATGCTTAGTGATTGGGTGGGGCTATGCAGAGTGGGTGTGGCTGATACACACATCCATCCATCCATACACTCATTTTTATATATGTAGATTTTCTTGCTGTGTTTTATTAGTGATTTGCTTGCTCTTCAGTTCATCCTCAGGAATCAATGGTTACATTCAGTGATAGTAAGCAGAGGAAGATGAGCAGGCTGGATCTACCTAAGACCAGACAGTAAATTGCTAAGGGTAGATTTAAAGCAATCATCCTATCAATCCCCTCTGTATCTCAATGTGTCACACCTTTGCACTCCCACTCCTAGGCCCATTGTGTGGATAGAGATAGTAGACAAAGGGGTGTCTTGACCACAGGGGTGTCACATCAGCCTCAGGTAATGGAATATGCTTTATTCTGTGAACTAAAGAAAAATGTTTAAGATGGAGGGAGAAAGAGACACAGGGGTTGAATCAGGCAGTTGTTGGAGGGACTTCAATGTCAGAGGATCCAAGCTGGGATGGATGGATGGATGATCTATGTAGTTTTGAGGATTGGGCTGGAAGGTTATCAATGAGCAACAGTCGTGATATCCATCATCTGGAGGAACATAGGCTGTAACTGCACACCATAGTGGCTGGAGATACCAAAAGCTGTGGGCCAACCAAAAGTTGGGAGACAGTGGAAATCACCTGGTATGGGGCCAGAGGAACTACCGATCTCAGATCGGGAACTTGTGGACTGAGGACATTGTATGTTAGCCATCTACCTAGATTTGTTGCACAACCATGAATGTATGGAATAAAAAATAGTTGCATCGTTAACCTATATAGATGATTTTAATGACCCACAACCTTAGATCTTCACACCTGACTTAGAGCTGACAGGTGACCATTGACAGTCACATTATAAGTACAGATTCATTAAGAATTTATTAGTGTTGAGCGATACCGTCCGATACTTAAAAGTATCGGATCGGATGGTATCGGCCGATCTAAAAAAAATATCGGGTATCGCCGATTCCGATATCGGAAGTCCCATTCAAGTCTATGGGACTTCCGGTATCGGAATAAGAAAAACCCTATTTTTGCCTTGTACAGCCTCTCTGGGGTCTGTACGGGCCTTTCGGGGGGCTGTGCCGGCCTGCCGGGGGGTCTGTGCAGGCTCCGGTGGTCTGTGCCGGCCTGCCGGGGGGCTGTGCCGGCCTGCCGGTGGTCTGTGCAGGCTCCGGGGGTCTGTGCCGGCCTGCCGGGGGGCTGTGCCGGCCTGCCGGTGGTCTGTGCAGGCTCCGGGGGTCTGTGCAGGCATCATCCGATGGGACTACAAGTCCCATTGGGCGATGCCTGCTACCATGACAGTGATTGACACATTAGCCAATGATGGGACAGTAGTAGTCCCATCATCCGGCTAATGTGTTGAATGTAAAAAAAAAAAAAAAAAAATGTACATGCTACATACATTCTACATACATGCTACATACATACAACATGCATACTACATATATACTACATGTAACATACATACTACATATATACTACATGCAACATGCATACTACATACATGCTACATACTACATGCATGCTACATACATGCTACATACTACATACATGCTACATACATACTACATATATACTACATGCATGCAACATACATACAACATATATACTACATGCATGCAACATGCATACTACATATATACTATATATACTACATGTAACATACATACTACATATATACTACATGCTACATACATGCTACATACTACATACATGCTACATACTACATACATAATACATATATACTACATGCATGCAACATACATACAACATATATACTACATGCATGCAACATGCATACTACATATATACTATATATACTACATGTAACATACATACTACATATATACTACATGCTACATACATGCAACATACATACTACATACATGCTACATACATATGTACTACATGCATGCAACATACATACAACATATATACTACATGCATGCAACATGCATACTACATATATACTATATATACTACATGTAACATACATACTACATATATACTACATGCTACATACATGCAACATACACACTACATGCTACATACATGCAACATACCTACTACATACATGCTACATACATACACACTACATGCTACATACATGCAACATACACTCACTGGCCACTTTATTAGGTACACCTGTCCAACTGTGTGTTAAGACTTAATTTCTAATCAGCCAATCACATGGCGGCAACTCAGTGCATTTAGGCATGTAGACATGGTCAAGACAATCTCCTGCAGTTCAAACCGAGCATCAGTATGGGTAAGAAAGGTGATTTGAGTGCCTTTGAACGTGGCATGATTGTTGGTGCCAGAAGGGCTGGTCTGAGAATTTCAGAAACTGCTGATCTACTGGGATTTTCACGCACAACCATCTCTAGGGTTTACAGAGAATGGTCCGAAAAAGAAAAAAAATCCAGTGAGCGGCAGTTCTGTGGCCGGAAATGCCATGTTGATGCCAGAGGTCAGAGGAGAATGGGCAGACTGGTTCGAGCTGATAGAAAGGCAACAGTGACTCAAATTGCCACCCGTTACAACCAAGGTAGGCAGAAGAGCATCTCTGAACGCACAGTGCGTCGAACTTTGAGGCAGATGGGCTACAGCAGCAGAAGACCACACTGGGTACCACTCCTCTCAGCTAAGAACAGGAAACTGAGGCTACAATTTGCACAAGCTCATCGAAATTGGACAGTAGAAGATTGGAAAAACGTTGCCTGGTCTGATGAGTCTCGATTTCTGCTGCGACATTCGGATGGTAGGGTCAGAATTTGGCGTAAACAACATGAAAGCATGGATCCATCCTGCCTTGTATCAACGGTTCAGGCTGGTGGTGGTGGTGTCATGGTGTGGGGAATTTTTTCTGGGCACTCTTTGGGCCCCTTGGTACCAATTGAGCATCGTTGCAACGCCACAGCCTACCTGAGTATTGTTGCTGACCATGTCCATCCCTTTATGACCACAATGTACCCAACATCTGATGGCTACTTTCAGCAGGATAATGCGCCATGTCATAAAGCTCGAATCATCTCAGATTGGTTTCTTGAACATGACAATGAGTTTACTGTACTCAAATGGCCTCCTCAGTCACCAGATCTCAATCCAATAGAGCATCTTTGGGATGTGGTGGAACGGGAGATTCGCATCAGGGATGTGCAGCCGACAAATCTGCGCCAACTGTGTGATGCCATCATGTCAATATGGTCCAAAATCTCTGAGGAATGCTTCCAGCACCTTGTTGAATCTCTGCCACGAAGAATTGAGGCAGTTCTGAAGGCAAAAGGGGGTCCAACCCCTTACTAGCATGGTGTACCTAATAAAGTGGCCAGTGAGTGTACATACTACATACATGCTACATACTACATACATGCTACATACATACTACATATATACCACATGCATGCAACATGCATACTACATATATACTGCATATATACTACATGCATGCAACATACATATATACTACATACAATACATACATATAGACATACAGTACATATAACATAGAGTACATACTCACCGTCACTTGTCACTTTGATCCCCGAAGCCATTGTCGCCTGAGGAATAAATATCAAAATAAAAGAACACCAATATACTTACCCCGATCCGCAGAAGTCCACGAGGGTCCCACGTCCATCTTGCGTGGAGAACAGCAGCATCAGCTGATGCTACCGTTCTCTACCAACTCCAGGAATACAATGACAGAAGGTAGGTATCCTTCCGCACTGTATTCCTCCACCACTGTAAAAAAAAGTCCCTAGTCTCACTTTATGCCATTGCTGCGTGGGAGTTCCCACGCAGCAATGGCATAAAGTGAGACTAGGGACTTTTTTTTACAGTGGTTGAGGAATACAGTGCGGAAGGATACCTACCTCCTGTCATTGTATTCCTGGAGCTGGTAGAGAATAGTAGCATCAGCTGATGCTGCTGTTCTCCACGCAAGATGGACGTGGGACCCTCGTACTCGGTATCGGAATTCCGAT
Source organism: Dendrobates tinctorius (assembly GCF_039654945.1). Classification (NCBI taxonomy): domain Eukaryota; kingdom Metazoa; phylum Chordata; class Amphibia; order Anura; family Dendrobatidae; genus Dendrobates; species Dendrobates tinctorius. The sequence goes on from NW_027361796.1 coordinate 2,915,602, forward strand.
ACGGCAAATATCGGCCGATACCCGATACTTGCGGTATCGGAAAGCTCAACACTAGAATTTATTCATAATACTGTCTCTGCATGAAGCCTTTCTGTAAGAGCTTTCACCTGTTACATTTTTATAAACATATTTATTAATATCAACGCCATTCTGTTCTACGACCAATAAATCAAATGAACTTTAAACTTGTATGTTCTAGAACCATGACTTTCTGCTAATTTATCAAATTACAGTATCATCTTGTTTGACTGCTGGCTGCGATTAGTTTACTTTACTTGTAGATGAGAAAAGAATAAAATGGAAACAGGAACATCGAAAACTCAATGTCCAAAAATAAAATGACCAGCTCTGTGTTAACATAGATACCATTTACATTGCCTGTATTTTTTAATTTAAAAATATTGCATTAGTAGGTGTCAAAAAACTATTAACCCCTTAGTGACAGAGCCAATTTGCAGCTTAATGACCAGGCCAATTTTTACAATTCTGACCACTGTCACTTTATGGGGTTATAACTCTGGAACGCTTTAACGGATCCCGCTGATTATGAGAATGTTTTTTCGTGACATATTTTACTTCATCTTAGCGGTAAAATTTCTTCTATATGACTTGTGTTTATTTATTTAAAAAACAAAAATATGGTGAAAATTTTGCAATTTTCAAACTTTTAATTTTTATGCCCTTAAATCAGAGAGATGTCACACAAAATACTTAATAAATAATATTTCCCATATGTCTAATTTACATCAGCACAATTTTGGAAACAAATTTTTTTTTTAGGAACTTGTAAGGGTTTTAATTTGACCCTCGATTTCTCATTTTTACAATAAAATTTACAAAACCATTTTTTAGGCACTACATCACATTTGAAGTCACTTTGAGAAAATACGCAAAAGTGACACCATTCGAAAAACTGCACCCCTCAAGGTGCTCAAAACCACATACAAGTTTATTAACCCTTTACATGCTTCACAGGAACTGAAGCCATGTGGAAGGAAAAAAAATATTTAACTTTTTACAAACATTTAACTTCAGAAACAATTTTTTTTTATTTTCACATGTGTAAAAAGATAAAATGAACCACAAAATTTGTTGTGCAATTTCTCCTGAATACACCGATACCCCATATGTGGGGGTAAACCATTGTTTGGGTGCATGGCAGGGCTTGGAAGGGAAGGATTGCCGTTTTGACTTTTTCAATGCAGAATTGGCTGGAATTGAGATCGGATGCCATGTCGCGTTTGGAGAGCACCTGATGTGCCTAAACAGTAGAACCCCCCAACAATTGACATCATTTTGGAAACTAGACCCCCCAAGGAGCTTATCTAGGTATGTGGTGAGCACTTTGAACCCCCAAAATGCTTCACAGAAGTTTGTAACCTAGAGCAGTGAAAATACAAAATCATATCTTTTCCACAAAAATGATGTTTTCACCCCCAAATTTTTACTTTCACAAGGGCAACAGGAAACATTGGACCACAAAACTTGTTGAGCAATTTGTCCTGAATGTGCTGATACTCCATATGTGGGGGGGGGACCACTGTTTGGGTGCACGGCAGAGCTTGAAAGGGAAGTAGTGACTTTTTGGAACATAAGTTTATAACGCATAGCCATGAAAATAAAACATTTTTTTCGACAACAATGATTTTTTAACCCCCTTTTTTTATTTTCACAAGGGTAGCAGAAGAAATTTGACCCTCAACGTTGTTGTACAATTTGTCCTGAGTATGCTGATGCCCCATATGTTGGGGTAAACCACTGTTTGGGCACATGAAGGGGCTCGGAAGGGAGGGAGCACCATTTGACTTTTTGAACGCAAAATTGGTGCCATGTCACATTTGGAGAACCCCTGATGTGCCTAAACAGTGGAAACCTCTCAATTCTAACTCCAACCACTTCAACCCCCAACAAACCCCTAACCCCAACAAACCCCTAACCATAACCCTAACCTTAATCCCAACCCTAGCCATAACCCTAACCACAAACCTTACCCCAACACACCCCTATCCCTAATCCCAACCCAACCATAACTCTAATTCCAACCCTAACCATAACCCTAACCACAAACCTTACACCAACAAACCCATATCCCTAATCCCAACCCTAACGCTAATTCCAACCCTAATCCTAACTCTAATCCTAACTTTAGCCTAACTCTAAACCTAATGGGATAATGAAAATAAATATATTTTCTTTATTTCATTATTTTTCATTAAGTAAGAGGGTGATAAGGGGGGTTAGTTACTCTTTTTTTATTTTGATCACTGTGACAGTGACTGCAATGACCCAATAAGAAAAATCATCCTATTGTTGCTGGATGCTGGCCGGCAGATCTCGGTGGGCGCACTGTGCATGTGCCCGCCATTTTTGTTACCAGAAGAAGGTGCTGGTGGCCGTGGGGGAAGGAGAAGGAAGAAGAAGGACCCAGGGACACAGGGAGGTACCGGGGGGGACAGGAGACCCTATTTCTCTCTCCTCTGATATGTGATCACATCAGAAGAGAGAGAAATTAAATAGCACATCGGACTTTTTTTTGCAGTCGTCTTTATATAGTCAATAAAGGTGATCACAACATCAGGGTCGATAAAAACCGACCCCAATCATGTTCTCTGGGGTCTCGGCTACCCCCGGAAGCAGAGACCCCAGAGAAATTCCGACTCTTGGGGGTGCTATACACTTTTTCCACAGCACCATGAATTCATGGCACTGTGGTTTAAGTACTCTTAAACTATCGCCGTTAAAAGGCATATCGGCGGTCGTTAAGGGGTTAAGCTTATTTTCCACATATGTTGCTGTCTGTTTGTCTGGTTAGTGGTCAATATACCTTTTTTTCTAAACAAAAGTATGAATATGAATATTTGACAGCTTAAAGGCTACTGACAAGTTTGTTTTTTATATTGTTCATTTATTTCTAAATTCAAGCTTAAATGATTTGTTTAAATAGTCTAAATTATATAAAATCCTACCAATGTATTGTTGTACAGTCTGTGTAACTTTTTCACTTAGCTGGTTGTCTTGCTGATTTTCACACAAATTGAACAGCACACTGCTGCCCCGACGACTGGTTTACAAAGCAGCCTTTGGGAGATAGATGGCAGATACTTTGCCCACTGATGTACTCCCTCATGAACAGGTAAGTGGTGCAGAAATCAAGCATGGCGCTTGTTAGCAATATTTGCTTAGGCCTCTTTCACACTTCAGTTTTTTACAATCAGTCACAATCCGCCAGGTTTTGAAAAAAACGGATCCTCAGGTTTCTTTTGAGGATCCGTTTTTTTTCCCCATTGACTTCCATTAATGGCGGATTGTGACGGATTGCCGTCTGTTGCATCCGTTTTTTTTGAGGATCCGCCAAAAGTTGCTGTCCGTCACCATCCTCAAAGATTTCAAAACGGAGCTTGCAACGTTTTTTTCTCTGGCGGATCCTCCAGACACTTATTTAACCCGAAATTCTTTCTGGGTGCAGGACAAAAAAAAAAAAACTCTCTCTCTCCCTCTCCCTCTCCCTCTCTCTCTCTCTCTCTCTCTCCTTTTCCAGGCTGCGATTCCTTTAAAATTCTTCATTTGTCGGATCCGTCAAAAAAACGGACGGATGGCATCCGTTGTCATCAGTACTAAAACGGATCCGCCATCCGTCCTTTTGGCGGATTTTGACTGATGCAAAAAACTGAAGTGTGAAAGAGGCCTTAAAGGGAACAAGTCAGCTGATAATGCTGCCCATATCTGGACAGCTTGTATCAGTCACTGGATGTATGATCACAGCCAGGTATTTTTGTTTCTGAACAATGTGGCATTTCAGAGCAAAACATACTTAATTGCTGCCAGGCAGCGAGTCACGCTACTAATAATAATCTTTATTTTTATATAGCGCTAACATATTCCGCAGCGCTTTACAATTTGCACATATTATCATCACTGTCCCCGATGGGGCTCACAAACTAAATTCCATACCAGTATGTCTTTAGAATGTGGGAGGAAACCCAGGCAAACACGGGGAGAACATACAAACTCCTTGCAGATGTTGTCCTTGGTGGGATTTGAACCCAGGACCCCGGTGCTGCAGCGCTAACCACTGAGCCACCGTGTGACTAGTTGTACATATGGGTCCCCAGTGGCTTCTCCCTGCTCGCTGACAGTGACTGTAAAACCTCTGCCTGCATGCGCAAATAGCCAGGAACTTGCCAGTCACAGTCAGCAGGTGGGGAAAAGCTGCTGGGGACCTACCTACCTGGCACGGTTGGTCGCCAGTGGCTATTAAAAGTATGTTTTCAGGATTTCAGAGACAAACTTATGTGGCTGTGATCGTACAACAAGTGGCTAATCCATGCTGAATATGGTTTGGGCAGCGTGTATCAGCTGACAGGTTCCCTTTAACTTGGGCCAATCAAAAAGAGACCTCAGTGTGACTTTCCTGCATCACCTGGTGACAGGTTCCTTTTAAATAAAAAAGTACTATTAACCTGCAAACATGGGGTTCATCTGCAGGTTAATAGCATTCTGAACCTGCCCGGTGCCAACATTTAGCCGAACGCCCCCAACACTGGTTGAGCTGTCACTCAGAGCCGGGGGTGCGGTTACAGCCGCCACTTTGTATTTTCAGAGCTGTGACTGAACTAGCGCCCACGCCGCCCCCGTGACTGATCCCGTAACTCTGCCGGGGGGAATAAAGATCATTAACTCCTCCCAGTGTTCAGCTATGTGTGGGCACTGGGCAGGTTAATAATGCTATGCAAGCAAAACATGGAAATGGACTTTGTTAGGGTATGTTCACACGTCATGTTTCTGCAGCTTTTTTTATGCTAATTTAAAGCTACTTTTTTACAGTACCAGTAAAAGCTATGAGATTTAAGGAATCTCATGCACAAACATACATTTTTTTCCCCTGATTGAATTGGAAAACTGCTGCGTTTTTTAAAAACGGCATCATGTCACTTCGTTCAGTGTTTTTGCAGTGTTTTTTCGCCATAGAAAGTAATGAGTGCAAAAAAAAACAACAACCATTTTTGCTGCTATTTTGGTGAATGAAACTAACATGTCTGCAAACAAACACATCTAATATACACCAAAATGCAGCAAAAGCACAGCAAAAAAGCGCATCAAAACCTGCTTTTCAACAACCAAAATAGCAAGTTTTGGCTTTATAAAAAAACACAGCAAAAAAGCAAAGTGTGAACATAACCTTACAGTTTAAGGGTGACAGGTATAGGACCTGTATTAAATGCCTAGGAACACTGTTGCATTTAATTTTTTGTAGGCTGTTCCATAGAGCTTTTATTATGTAGGACATTGTTGTGTTGCTTCACGATTTGTAATTTCTTAAAATAATTTATCCATCTTCTCCATTGTCTTTATGCAGACATTGGACTGCACTCCAATGACATCCGAGTGCAGTCCTGTTTCATATGCACTCATAGACTTGTCTAGGTGCATGAGATGCGATTCTTGAATGCACCATACTGTGATTGTTTTGTCATGCCGAATATGCAAGCAGATCAGCACTGCCCCATAGTGAACATTGGGCCAAGTGCTATCCGATAAAACATCACATAGCGCTCGGCCGTGTTATACACCAGTGTGAACGTGTCCTAGAGCTAATGCAATACTGAAGTGAAGTGCAGCAATTTGATAAACTGACCGAATAAGTGACTGCACGTAATAATGTAGTTTCTACGGTCGTTAACGTTACGTCAGGCATATGTCTTACTTATTAATAATGTAGCGGATACATTTGTCATCTACATGAGGCAGCAGCTTACAGACTTGCTGGCAGTCACGGTCACAGAAGAGGTCACTGTTGGGCAGTTGCTTGAAAGGTATGCCAGGCCTTTCAGCAGAAACAAATGCATTCTTTGTCACAGTTCAGCAACCTAGCCATCTCCTTTGTTAAATCATTAATGGCACGCACTGCCAGGTAAATTTACACAGGTTGTAAATCTATAAATGGCATGGGAAAAGATGTGGTACAATGATTTTCATATCTAACTAAGAAAACACCAGATTAAGTAGCAGGGCTATAGATTTAATCTGAGTCACCCAGAAAGAGAATATCTTCATCTAGCAGAGGAAAAACAAAACAGAAGTTGTATGGTCATTCCCATGGTCTCTATCTGCAAGGATTTCTAGAAACACTACTATCTACTCAGTAGCGATCAGCGAGCACTAAAATGCTCGGGTCCAGCAAATTGGAATGTTCGGGTGCTCGAACCGAGCAACGAGCCCAATGTAAACCTTGGGAAACTCGAGCATTTTTCCGGTGGCCCCCCAGCGGTCTTTGGAGGGACTAGAAATTGTGGAAATCAATGGGAACAATGCTCAAATGACATGGGAACAGCATGGGGAAGACCCCTGGAAGCATTTCTGACTCCCAGGTCACTGCTGTGAACAATGTTGTCAGAGTTTTATGCCATTTTTATAGACTCACAATAAAACATTCAAAAACAAAATCAAAATGGATTTTCCTGGGAAATATGTTAAGGAACATCTTTTCCAGGGTAATGACTTGTATATAAGGCAAAAATAACCAAAACCAAAAATGCTCCTCCACACCTTTGGCTATGTTCACACGTAGCGTTTTTGATGTGTTTTTGAACTTTAGAATTGCTTACAACCAAGACAAATGCATTCACAACCTTATCTGACCATGCGGTGTGTGACACATCTGTGGCGCCGCCAGGAGTATGGCCGCCACAGTGGCTTAGCCTTCCTCCAGGGAGGGTAATGCCAGGCTTGGAGGCAATGAAGGGTCTCTCGCAGTTAACCTATACATGCAACACAGTTCCACTCCAGGCCAGCAGGGGGGACTCTGAACCAGAATTAAGGGGAGGAGTGCTCTCTGAGGGCCAAGAGGAAGGAGTGGTCAGTTAGTGTGAGGAGGGTGAAGTGTGCAGACGTGGGGAAGAAGCGCGGAGATTGAGCAGAGAGGAAAGGCTCATCTCCAGTGAGAGTGCATGAACTGGTGCCTGGTCTCCACGGTTGTATGGATACTAATGATCCTGCAACAGACAACAGAGGAGTAGGAGGCTGTAAATGCATACCCCCATCTAAGACTCAGAGGCACAACAGCACGGAGTGAGCCAAGAGAGGAATAGCGGCTACAGCTGTCTGCCATACGAGGAGCAAGAGTAGAAGAGAATTGAGAGGAACTTCAGTGTAACTCAGTACTAGGAGTACTTCACTCAAATAAGAGCTAGGAAGGAGACTGCACAGCCCGTCTGCTGAGAGAGAATCCCTGAGTTGCTTCCAGGCTAGCCTGCTCCGGTACCATCTGTAATCAGGACCCTGGACTGCATTTATCAAGTAAAGGTACAGAAATTGCACCCCGCTGTGTTTTTGCTTCCGGCACCGCTACATCCCCCGTGCCAACCACATCTACACTGCCCTGGGACTACAGCGTCACCTGTGGGGAACTTTTACATCTTTGCTGCACCATACCATCAGTCCCAGTGGATCTGCATGCAGCGTCGGCTTAACATCTCCCTTGCCGAGCACCACAGGTGGCGTCACAAACTATTCATTCAACCCATTATATTCCCCCATTACTTGGGTGCCTAGGGCCACGGACCGGGTCCCCGTTGCTGTGACACATCCCGCTGATACCGGCCTGGTACCGAGTACCCCACAGCCCTGGGAGGGCAACCCACATCCTGCTTCATTTATGAAGGAGGGACTCTGAAAGTCACAAAGCCTATTTTTATAGGGCCATCAGGCGGCCTTTACTATTCTTAAAGGGCCAGCAGTCGGCCCTCACTATTCTTAAGAGGGCGGTCAGCTAGCTATGCTTTGGTGTTCCCATTATTAAACAGTGGGTCTCCTATACTGTTATTGCATATGCAGTGAGTGGCAGGGCTGCCCAAAATTTGGACGCTCCCTAATACCCCTTTGGAGGGACGTACAGGAGGGCCTCCTGAAAACAATGTTCCCATTATTAGAAACTGGGTCTCCCATACTGTTTTCCTATGCAGTAAATGCAATCTCTGTATCAATATATCCTATAATTTGTCTTATAATAAGCATATTATTAAATCATTAAATAAAAATAAAAAATGTTTTATTATGTTACAAAACCAGAGACTGGTGCAGCTTACAAGCCATACTTAAATCCCCCAAATCTGATTTTTGAAACCTATCCTAGAAATGCCCAGAAATGCCCCCGAATCAACTAATTTCTTTGCAAATCTGTGTAAGCCCAGACCCTTTTGTGTTCCAGATCATGGTACTGTCCCACTAAAAAGGACAGTTAACATGTAAGATAATAACTTCTGTAAAAACTGCCTACCCAACTGCCCATTACCAACAACTATAGACCCTCTCACCTTAGCCCACCCAACAGAATCTTATTATTGTTCTACAATTTCATCATGTAAGCTCTCCGGTGATGCCGTCTTCTACCGCATCACTATAGATTTGTCTCTGATAAGTGTAAAAGAAAACAATTGATGTCACAATCATTTGAAATATTTCCAGTTTTATTATGTAGAATGTGCACAAACCCTTCATTTGTACTTTTCCAAAAAAAGGACTTCATGAAACAAGACAAAATAACTTACGATTATAAGAAACATAACTGTGACCAATCATAAAATTATACATATTAATAGAGAATGTTAAAAACATTGGATGACTTACAATAAAAAAATGCGTTTAATAAAAATAAACAAATCATCCAGATATACAGTCTGATAAATGCTGTTAAAATCTATATGTGATTACATAAATTATGTACAAACGTTTCTATGATATCATGGAAGACATTCATATTTTCCTGTCCCAAAGTGCTTGTTATAGACTACATTACATAAGGTAATCTTTAGTAGGTACAGTACAGTCTCTTCAATTACCTTGCACACATACATTATGACCCATATACTACCAGATGTGCTCTTTGCAATTATCCTGACCCCCATGGATCCAAGAAGGTGTTGTTCTTAAATATTGCGGTTCCTTTATTACGATTCATCAAAAAAAGTGCTCAGTAAAATGATTGCTACAGGGGATAAAATATAGATTTAAATGCTTAATAACCTCTTATATCCATTTTACATAAAACGTTCATAAAAAAATGTACAATATAGTTCTCAGCTTCTCGCAAGTAAACTCTTATTGTGTGTAGTTTCATCAACTCACAGATCAGATATAAAGCTGACTAGTTAAAATATATATATATATATATACTGCTCAAAAAAAATAAAGGGAACGCATACAGCCTGTTGCAAATGGAAGTGTTCCCTTTATTTTTTTGAGCAGTATATATATATATGCATCCGCACATCTCTTTTGGGGGTAATGATGCAGCTATATAATAAACCAAAAATAGATATTACAGTTATCACTTCTAACACTATGGGATGACCCTGTACAAGGTGTTTTATATTCGTACGTGGTATTTGACCCAATGAATGCCATAAAAGTAAATGTTTATTGCACTAACCCTAATCCGCCATGTATATCACCAGCCTAGGGCCGCTTTTGCTTTCGCATAGCTATCATATCTACACTTTCAGCAATTTCTAGTAAGTATAACAGGTATTGGACTGTGGTAGAGCGGGTAAGGCCTCTTTAACACTTCCGTTTTTGACAATCAGTCAAGATCCGCCGATTTGGAAAAAAAACGGATCCGCCATTTTTGTTTGTGGATCCGTTTTTTTCCCCATTGACTTTCATTATTGGCGGATCTTGACGGATTGCCGTCCGTTGCATCCGTTCTTGTGCGGATCCGCCAAAATGTTGCTGTCCGTCAACATCCTCAAAGACTTCCAAACGGAGCTTGCAACTTTTTTTGCCCGTCGGATCCTCCAGACACTGATTTAACCCGAAATTCTGTCTGGGTGCCGGACAAAAAAATCTCTCTCTCTCCTTTTCCAGGCTGCGATTCCTTTAACATTCTTCATTAGCCGGATCCGTCACAAAAACGGACGGGTGGCATCCGTTGTCATCAGTACTAAAATGGATCCGCCATCCGTCCTTTTGGCGGATTTTAACTGACACAAAAAACTGAAGTGTGAAAGAGGCCTAACATGCAACACTTGATGCAGGCAAGGGGTGTATTTTAACAGGATGGTAATAGTGCAGTTGATAGCCGCACTCTCACAACACCGCTGCCAGGTGTGATACTCCTGCTTCTTACTCTACATGCCTATTCGACCTTTTAGTGGATAGCACTCATTGTAGGACCAATGTTATATTATAGGGCAGTGCAGATCTGGCATGAGAAAAATTCTCAGCATGCTGAGAGGCTCCAGAATTCGGATCCTGCGCACTTACACAAGTCTATGGGTGCGTGTGAAACATCAAACTGCACTCAGACTTGGACAATGGAGAAGATGGAGAAATAAATGTCTCCATCTTCTCCGCACATGTACCCCATTCTCATGCGAGAGCATTAGATCACACTCAGATGAGAGAGTTTGAGCCGAGTGTCATTAGCATAATCGGCCTGATTCTCTTACATGAGAGAATCTACGCCATTGAGAGCGAGCCCTAATGTGTGCACGCATTAAGTGTTTGCAGCAGAAATATCACCACCAGCTTTGAGGTTTATAGTACCAGCAAAATGAATGAGATTTCTGAATCCTCATACACATGATGCTTTTTTTCCTTGCAGATATGAAGCAGTTTCAATTCTTTAAATTTTTTTTCTGCCTTTTTTCACACATTCAAATGAATAGTAAAAAAACGCATCACAAACGTATGCCAAAATGCATAAAAAATGCATGTATTTTACACAATGTATGTTTGCTAATGTTGGTGTATAAATTTCTGCCACAAATACTCGACGTGTGCACATACCCTTACTTTTCAAGTACTTATTGGTCGTTCTGTCCCAGGACATAATTCCAAACATACAGCAGTTTCAGGAACTCAGAGATTTACAACGTAGAGTGCAATGATGTTTTCTGATGATCAGGTAGACTGGATGATGATATAATTTACACTTTTTCATAGCAGTTTTCACCTAAATAAACACTGAAAATATAGAATCTGTGCATATTTATGGTACAGTGACATATGTAACACACTACAGACTTGATTCTCTTCAAATTCAGAAGCAATAACCACGTATCAGTCTACATACAGTACGGTGTAGAACCTTCCATAGAAATATACAATAGCAGAATTTTTATGGAACGATTACAGCAATGAGAATTTGTAATATTTTTTCAATAACTTCCTATCTGATTTCTGTGTGTGTGAAGCCAACGCATTCAGTGCACAGGGTTATTGTATATAACATAACAGAGTGGGAAAGCTATAGAAAGCCGAGCGGTATGATCTGTAAGCAGGACTGGCCACGGAAAACAAAGACTGGAGATAGAGACGTGGTAACTTGGAACACAGCAGGGTTTCAGACGTACGATCCTAACATTATTACTATAGTAAGAAAAATCCAGGATCGTTAGTAAAAATGAATTGTAACTGATAAAACAGGCTCCAACTGGGTGATCATAATGGAATGTAGTTTTCTATCATCTGTTACCAGTGTTTGGAGCTTCAAGTGCTGAGTTTCATGCTGCTTTTTGGTGCTTTTGCTGGAGAGATATGAGGTGCTGAACTGTGGTGTTTGGCACTGCTAGGGGGTATGTTGTGCTGCACTGTGGTGTTTGGCACTGCTAGGGAGGTACGCTGTGCTGCACTGTGGTGTTTGGCACTGCTAGGGGGTATGCTGTGCTCCACTATGTTATTTGGCACTGCTAGGGAGGAACATTGTGCTGCACTGTGGGGTTTAGCTCTGCTAGGGAGGTACGTTGTGCTGCACTGTGGTGTTTGGCACTGCTAGGGAGGTACGTTGTGCTGCACTGTGGTGTTTGGCACTGCTAGGGAGGTATGTTGTGCTGCACTGTGGTGTTTGGCACTGCTAGGGAGGTACGTTGTGCTGCACTGTGGTGTTTGGCACTGCTAGGGGGTATGTTGTGCTGCACTATGGTGTTTGGCACTGCTAGGGAGGAACATTGTGCTGCACTGTGGGGTTTGGTTCTGCTAGGGAGGTACGTTGTGCTGCACTGTGGTGTTTGGCACTGCTAGGGGGTATGTTGTGCTGCACTATGGTGTTTGGCACTGCTAGGGAGGAACATTGTGCTGCACTGTGGGGTTTGGTTCTGCTAGGGAGGTACGTTGTGCTGCACTGTGGTGTTTGGCACTGCTAGGGGGTATGTTGTGCTGCACTATGGTGTTTGGCACTGCTAGGGAGGAACATTGTGCTGCACTGTGGGGTTTGGTTCTGCTAGGGAGGTACGTTGTGCTGCACTGTGGTGTTTGGCACTGCTAGGGGGTATGTTGTGCTGCACTATGGTGTTTGGCACTGCTAGGGAGGAACATTGTGCTGCACTGTGGGGTTTGGTTCTGCTAGGGAGGTACGTTGTGCTGCACTGTGGTGTTTGGCACTGCTAGGGAAGTACGTTGTGCTGCACTGTGGTGTTTGGCACTGCTAGGGAGGTATGTTGTGCTGCACTGTGGTGTTTGGCACTGCTAGGGAGGTACATTGTGCTGCACTGTGGTGTTTGGCACTGCTAGGGAGGTACGTTGTACTGCACTGTGGTGTTTGGCACTGCTAGGGAGGTACGTTATGCTGCATTGAGATGTTTGAAACTGCTGGGGGGGTATGTTGTGATGCACCCTGATACTTGATGTTGCTAGAGGGTATTATGTCCACTAATTGGAGGTATGTGTTTGGCACTCTTGGGGGTAATATGGAGGTTCTACAACGGTATTTGGTTGGCATTGCTACAGTGATAATATTGCAAGATGGCATTTCTTTGACACTGCTGCAGAGGTGATAGCAGAAAACCACTGTAGCATTTGTTAGCTGGTGAGGCAACACCATGTTTGGCTTGTGTGAACAAGGTATATAAAGTTTCCCAAGGGTTGACCTAAGCTGTACAATTTATTTAGCATTACCAGTGGTAAAATATTTGGCATGAGGACTGGGTGAGACCATTCTATTTTATCAGTCTGACAGTCCATAACAGTCTTTGAGATCGGTTCAAAAGACTTACAGATCTGTCTTCACATTGCAACCTGATGTAAGAAAGCGAGAGTTTTTCAAAACTGTACTGTAGTCATGTGTAACATAAGATTATGTTATGTAGGGGGAATACAAGCAATGGTTCTAGCTCTTGGTTTATGCCTATGAAGCATATAATGTAACACTGAAGATGTTAGTATAAGTATCGTATTTTTTGGACTATAAGACGCACCCCAAATTTTCAGAAGGAAAATGGGGAAAAATGAATGCGTCAAATGGGGGTCCGTCTTACAGTCCTGAATTCATCTTACCCGGGGGGAGGTCTGCAGCACTGGTGGCAGCAGGAGTCGGGCGATGCTTCCGGTGGTTCGACGCTTCAGGGCGATGATCTCGCTCCCATCCCAGCCTGGAGCGGCTGGTGCGGCAGTTTCAGCGATGTTCAGTGCTGCGGGGGGTTCCGGCGACATTATGTGAAAGCCCGAAGCCCCTGAAGTTCTATTGCCAGGATGCTGAAGCCTCTGGGAAAACAGCCCTTGGAGGCAGCGCATGCGCAGATTGAGATCTCAGCAACGACATCTCGTCCCGAGATCTCGGAGCCAAGATCTCAATCTCTGCATGCGCCGCCGGAGGCGGCCATTTTTCCGGAGGCCAGATTGATTCTCCAGGTGCAGGTTAAGATCTCGGCAACGAGATCTCATCCTGAGATCGGAAGACGAAATCTCAGAGCCGAGATCTCAATCTGCACATGCGCTGCCTCCGGTGGCCATTTTTCTGGAGGCCACAGCATCGAGGCAATAGAACCTTGGGCTTTCACATAATGTCACCGAAGCCCCCCGCAGCACCAAGCACCACCGAAACTGCCACACCAACCGTACTAGGCTGGAATGGGAGTGAGATCATTGCCCTGCAGCGTCAGAAGAATCGCCCGACTCCTGCTGCCACCACGCTAACTGTATGTACATTCCGACTATAAGATGCACCCCCATTTTCCCCCTAAATTTTTTGGGAAAAAAGTGTGTCTTGTAGTCTGAAAAATATGGTGCCTACATTATGGAAAGAATTGAGTATTTTTCTACAAACATACAGTAGGTATACTATTCATTGGTGCAATGTTTAAAAAGTACTTTTCATGTGGTTGAATATCTTGCTTCCTAATGACTACACTGCTCATGGTTTATGAAAATAATCAGTATATATACCAATCAGTTTAATATTAAATGGAAGCAAACACCATGGTACAGTTAAAACCAGAAGTTTACATTAACTATATAAAAAGACACATTGCATGTTTTTCTTAATATCTGACATTAAAGCAGAAAAAACCTTTCCGGTTTTAGGTCAATTATTAATATTTGCCAAAAGCCAGAATAATGAGAGAGAGAATGTTTTAAGGCATTTTTATTACTTACTGCAAAGTCAAAAGTTTACATATATTTCATTAGCATTTGGTACCATTGCCCTTAAATTGAATGACTTGGGTCAAATGCTTGGGATATCCTTCCACAAGCTTCTCACAATAGTTGGTCAGAATTTGGACCCATTCCTCCTGACAATACTGGTGTAACTGATCCACATTGGTAGGTCGACTTGCTCGCACCTGACTTTTCAGCTTTGCCCATACATTTTCCATAGGATTGAGATCAGGGCTTTGTGTTGGCCACTCCAAAACACTGACTTTGTTATCCTTATGCCACTTTGACACCATTTTGGCAGTATGCTTTGGGTCATTGTCCATTTGAAAGACCCATTTCCTCCCAAGCTATAACTTCCTGGCTGATGTGTTGAGATGGTGTTTCAGTATTGCCACATAATCTTCTTTTCTCATGATGCCATCAATTTTGTGAAGTGCACCAGTCCCTCCTGCAGTAAACAACCCTACAACATAATGCTGCCACCCCCATGTTTCACAGTTGAAATGGTGTTCATAGGCTTCCAATCTTCCCCCTTTTTCCTCCAAATGATGGTCATTATGCCCCAAAAGTTCAATTTTAGTTTCATCAGACCATACGACATGTCTCCAAAAATTATGGTCTATGTTCCTGTGTGCATTTGCAAACAGTAATATGGCTTTTTTATGCTTCTTTTGGAGCAATGGCTTTTTCCGGGCTGATTGGCCTTTCAGCTCATGTTGATGCAGTAATTGTTCCATTGTGGATATTAACACAATTTTACCAGTTTCCACCATCATCTTCACAAGGTTCACATTGATATGTACATGTCGGACCAAAGCTCTATCATCTCTGGGACTCAGAACCTGTCTCCTTCCTTAGAGCAGAGACACACTGGCAAATTTTTCGTCCGAGAATCGGATCGTAAAACTTGCCCTGGCCAGCATCTCTCCTGACCTGAGCATGACAGCGTGATGGATTACAATGCAGCTGTCAAGTTCAGGTCAGAAGAGGTGCCGGCCAGGGTAAGTTTTACCATCCGATTCTCAGATGAAAAATTCGCCAGTACGTCTCTGCTGTTAGCAGTATAATGGCTGAACATTCCCATCTTGTTTGTACTTGCGTATAATTGTTTGTACAAAAGAACGAGGCACCTTCAGGTATCTTGAAATTGTACCCAAGGATGAGCCAGACTTGTGCAAGTCCACAATTCTATTCCTGATATCTTGGCTGATTTATTTAGACTTTCCCATGATGCTACACAAAGAAGCAGTGAGTTTCAGTTGTGCATTAAAATAATTCAACAGCAGGTGTGTCTCTAACTCAGAAGTTTCCAAACACATGACATCATCATATGGGCAGTCCAGAATTGTTTAAATTAATAATTATTAATAATAGCATAGTAATTTTATTGTATGCAAACCTTTTACATAGCAGTAAGTAACAAAAATGCCTTAAAACGTTCTTTCTCTCTCATTATTCTGGCATTTGGAAAATATTAATAATTATGGTTGGTAATCCTAACTGACCTAAAACGAGAAAGATTTATTCTGATTTCATGTCAGGTATTGAGGAAAACATGCATATGTGTCCTGTTATAGAGTGTATGTAAACTTCTGGTTTACTTTTAACTGTATATGTGTGAACACAGCAACAAGATAATCACTGAGGACCTATAATACGCTACACTATGGCCCAAATTCATCAAGACCCAGGTTTTTCACACTGGTGTTGATGAGGAGGAGTCAGATGCTTCTGATTCATTAAAATTCTTGTACCTCTTAATGAATCAAGAGCATCTGACAATTGGCGTGCACCTTGCCACAAATCTTTCTTCAGTCAAGGTACACACCACGCTCTTCCATCCAGCCCCAGCTCTGCTCGTTTTGGAGGAACTAGGTGAATCTGCATAAAAGCTTTGATGAATTGGGTCAGCAATCTCTATCTAAACCACTTAAGTACTAACATTGCACACAATAGATACAAAGCGTCTGGCTCAATGTTTTCATCTAATGAAGGAGTGATGTGTTTGTACGATATATAACCAGAAAACTACAGGCACATATAACACTGATGACATTGGTATAATTATCTAGTATGACAGTACTGAACACCACAGAACCTGCCTAGTGGTTTCGGTACAACCTAACTTGATTTCTAGAATTTTTACACAATTCACACATAAAGTAGATGTCATGTTTTCTTTATAAAGCCATTATTCTGCTCACTTATATAGCACCATTAATTGCACAGCGCTTTACAGATATTGTCATCACTGTTCCCAATGGGACTAACAGTCTAAATTCCCTAGCAGTATGACAGGGAAAACATGCAAACTCCGTACATGGGATTGCATCCTTGGTGGGATTTAAAACCTGGACTACAATGCTGAAAAGCAACAGTAACCACTGAGCCAACATACTGCCCATAAACTATACACCGGAATATACAGTATTATGCAATGATATAGCTGAATACAAATGAATAGTATATATTGTACTATAGTGCAGTACTGCACAAGCTTTAATTGCTGAGCATCAGTTTAGATGCTCAATCACTTAGTCAAGGCTAAAAAGTCAAGTTGGGAAAATTTTTATCAAGAGTGGAATTCAATTTTACAAAGAATGCAGATTTTTTTACAATCCAATCTTAATAAAATTATCTAAATTTTAATGATCCATAAAGGGCCAGCAAAAGATAAAATAAAAACACAAAATACTCACCTCTCACCTCCACTGCTCACTCTCTTCAGATTGGTCCTTGGTGTCTTTTCTTACTACCTCTGAATACTGAAACCCCTCTAAATGCAAAGCTGGGACTTACAGCAGTGACTAGGCCTGGACATTCCTGCACATGTGCAGGGATGTCTGGGTCTAGTCATGGTCAGAAGTCCCAGCCTTCCGTGAGGTTGCCTGGGGTTTCAGTGTGCACAGGTAGTAATTGTATGTTAAACATCATTTATTGTATGTTAGACATCATAAGACTGTATTGGATAAAATGATCATTAATAAGTAGCGTGCTATAAAAACAATTTCCATAAGTTCCATAATACTGAATAATATAGTTCAATTGAATGGTTTGTAGGGTACAAATCCCCTAAATGGATTGTCTCTCATTAAAATAAACACAGAGGCCTTTGTCCAAAAACAACACCAGCATCTGGTATTGCAGCTCAGTTCCATTTGGAACAGCACAAACAAATACAGATAAAAAGGCAAATTGGACATAATTTGACTGAAAACCCCAAAAATGAGGCAAACAAAATTGTTGGTACCTTTCCAAAATTGTGGGTAAACATGTTTGTTTCAAGCGTGTAATGCTCATTTAAAACTACCTGTGCAAAATAACAACTGAGGGCAAAATGAAAATCACACCTGAAGCCAGATAAAAAGGAATTTGACTCAATCTTTGCATTATGTGTCTGTCTGTGCCATACTAAGCATGGAGAACAAAAAGAGCAGAAAAGAACTGTCTGATGATTTGAGAATGAAAATTGTTGAACAATTTCAACAATCTCAAGTTACAAGTCCATCTCCAGAGATCTTGATGTTCCTTTGTCCACAGTGCACAACAAAATCAAAATCTTTACAACGCATGGCACTATAGCTAATATCCCTGGACGTGGATGGCAGAGAAAAATTGATGAAAGGTTAAAGTCCGGATGGTGGCTAAGCAGCCCCAATCAAGTTCCAAGGAAATTCAAGCTGTCCTGCAGGCTCCGGGTACATCAGCGTCAGCGCTAACTATCCATCAACATTAGAAAGAAATGAAACGCTATGGCAGGAGACCCAAAGAGATGCAACTGTTGACATAGAAACATAAGAAAGTTGGACTGCAGTTTACTAAAACGTACATGAGTAAGCCACAATCCTTCTCGGAAAGCGTCTTGTGGACACATGAGACCAAAATAGAATTTTTTGGTAAAACACATCATTCTATTGTTTACCAAAAATATAATGAGGCTTACAAAGAAAAGTACACAGTACCTACAGTCAAATATGATGGCGGTTCAATGATGTTTTGGGGTTGCTTTGCTGCTTCTGCCACTGGATGCCTTGATTCGGTGCAAGGCATCATGAAATCTGAAAATTTCCAAAGGATTTGGGGATGAAATGTAGTGACCTATGTCAGAAAGCTAGGTTTGCATCCTAGGACATGGGTCTTCCAGCCGCATAATTACCCCAAACATACTTCAAGAAGCACCCAGAAATGGATAGAAACAAAGTGCTGGAGCATTCTGAAGTGCACAGCAATGAGTCTGGGTCTAAATCCTATTGAACACCTGTGGAGAGATCTTAAAATTGCTGTTGGGAGAAGGCACCCTTCAAATAAGAGAGACCTAGAGCAGTTTGCAAAAGAAGAGTGGTCCAGAATTCCAGCTGAGAGTTGAAAGAAGCTTGTTGATGGTTATAGAAAGCAATTGATTGCAATTATTTATTCCAAAGTGGGTGCAACCGAATATTAAGTTGAGGGTGCCAACAACTTTGTCTAGCCCATTTTTGTTTTTTTTTGTTAAATTATGTCCAATTTGCCTTTTTTCCTCTGTTGATTTGTGTTATTCCAATAAACACAAAGAAAATAAACATGTGTATAAGAAAACATATAATTGTAACAATTTTCTGAAAAAATTTCAAGGGTGCCAACACTTTTGGCCATGACTTTGTCTATCTATCTATACAGCGTATGTGTATACATATATATATATATATACAGTTGTGGCCAAAAGTATTGACACCCCTGCAATTCTGTCAGATAATACTCCATCTCTTCCTGAAAATGATTGCAAACACAAATTCTTTGGTATTATTATCTTCATTTAATTTGTCTTAAATGAAAAAACACAAAAAGAATTGTCCTAAAACCAAATTGGATATAATTCCACACCAAACATAAAAAAGAGGGTGAACAAAAGTATAGGCACTGTTCGAAAAATCATGTGATGCTTCTCTAATTTGTGTAATTAACAGCACCTGTAACTTACCTGTGGCACCTAACAGGTGTTGGCAATAACTAAATCACATTTGCAGCCAGTTGACATGGATTAAAGTTGACTCAACCTCTGTCCTGTGTCCTTGTGTGTACCACATTGAGCATGGAGAAAAGAAAGAAGACCAAAGAACTGTCTGAGGACTTGAGAAACCAAATTGTGAGGAAGCATGAGCAATCTCAAGGCTACAAGTCCATCTCCAAAGACCTGAATGTTCCTGTGTCTACCGTGCGCAGTGTCATCAAGAAGTTTAAAGCCCATGGCACTGTGGCTAACCTCCCTAGATGTGGACGGAAAAGAAAAATTGACAAGAGATTTCAACGCAAGATTGTGCGGATGTTGGATAAAGAACCTCGACTAACATCCAAACAAGTTCAAGCTGCCCTGCAGTCCGAGGGTACAACAGTGTCAACCCGTACTATCCGTCGGCGTCTGAATGAAAAGGAACTGTATGGTAGGAGACCCAGGAAGACCCCACGTCTTACCCCGAGACATAAAAAAGCCAGGCTGGAGTTTGCCAAAACTTACCTGAAAAAGCCTAAAATGTTTTAGAAGAATGTTCTCTGGTCAGATTAGACAAAAGTAGAGCTTTTTGGGCAAACGCATCAACATAGAGTTTACCGGAGAAAAAAAGAGGCATTCAAAGAAAAGAACACGGTCCCTACATTCAAACAGGGCGAAGTTTCCCTGATGTTTTGGGGTTGCTTTGCTGCCTCTGGCACTGGACTGCTTGACCGTGTGCATGGCATTATGAAGTCTGAAGACTACCAACAAATTTTGCAGCATAATGTAGGGCCCAGTGTGAGAAAGCTGGGTCTCCCTCAGAGGTCATGGGTCTTCCAGCAGGACAATGACCCAAAACACACTTCAAAAAGCACTAGAAAATGGTTTGAGAGAAAGCACTGGAGACTTCTAAGGTGGCCAGCAATGAGTCCCAACCTGAATCCCATAGAACACCTGTGGAGAGATCTAAAAATGGCAGTTTGGAGAAGGCACCCTTCAAATATCAGGGACCTGGAGCAGTTTGCCAAAGAAGAATTGTCTAAAATTCCAGCAGAGCATTGTAAGAAACTCATTGATGGTTAACGGAATCGGTTGGTCGCAGTTATTTTGGCTAAAGGTTGTGCAACCAAGTATTAGGCTGAGGATGCCAATACTTTTGTCTGGCCCATTTTTGGAGTTTTGTGTGAAATGATCAATGTTTTGCTTTTTGCTTCATTCTCTTTTGTGTTTTTTTCATTTAAGACAAATTAAATGAAGATAATACCAAAGATTTTGTGTTTGCAATCATTTTCAGGAAGAAACTGAGCATTATCTGACAGAATTGCAGGGGTGTCAATACTTTTGGCCACAACTGTATATATATACTGTATATATATACACAATTACTCCACTGTTTTTCATATGCTTTCTTGATTCCAATGCCACTCTAAAATAGATGGCAACAGTAATAATAATATGAAAAGTATATTTGCATTCTATATTATAGGCTAGAGCTGCATTCACAATTCTGTAGGTTGCTGCTAATAGTTAAAGAGGTTGGCCTCTACTTTTTCTTACCCTGGCTTACCCTTAGAGGTTGTGCACACGGCACAACAGTAATAATCGAATGAGTGCTATCTGTTGTTTTGATGGATATTACTCATCTCCATGTTATTCAATGCGGCAGTGAACATGTCCAATTTTTTTCCTCGAACAGAGTCTGTCTGAAAAAAAAAATTGCTGCAAGCTCGGGTGAATGCATGATATCTGAATCACACTCAGCCATGTAAGTCAGTGAGTGCGTCGGAACAACGGACTGCAGACTGATAGAATGAAATTGATGGAGACACTTTTTTCTCAATCTTCTCATCTGAGAGAATTGAATCACAATATTATCAAACTCTGATCAAACGCTGATCAAAGTTTGATCAGCCCGATTCTCTTGGATGAGAAAATCTATAACTGTCTGCACCAGCCCTTAGGATAGGCCATCAATATCTGATGGGGCTGTGAATCCCGACACCCCACCGTTCACTTGTTATCAGCACCAGAAGTTCTCGAGTGTTGTCAGAACACAGCAGTTCCATCAGTTCTATAGTGGTGCGACTGGGTACTGCAGATCCACACCCGTCTCAAATTAAACACACCCCCACTGATCAGATATTGACGGCCTTTTTCTGAGGACAGTCATCGCATCAATAAAAAAAATAATGGCCAACCCTTTTAAGGTCCGGATTCTCTCTGTGACATATTACTTATACTCAGATACTGCCGATATAGCAAATGTTACCTTGATTACACAGCAATGAGATATCTCGGCAGAAAAAAATTGTAATTCGACATGTAGTTTGATATCGGTGAATGGCTTATGTAATGTTGCATTTTCTTAATCCTCTTCAAAGAGGTAACCTTCTGTAACAAGAGTCATGTATTTGGCTTGTATTTGATTGTAAATATTACCTTGCTCGAAAGCAAATCCAAAGGTGAACCCTGCATAGACACCAAGCCGACTGGGAATAGAGGTGAAGTTAGCTTAAAGGGGTTGTCCGGGCTTTTCACATAATCTCAGTACATATCTGGGCTGCAGAATTATGACAATAAGTAATTATGTGGATGGGGAGGGCCTGTAGCTATGGAGGGTGGGGTTGTTGCTATAGAGGGCATGTTTGGAGTAGAGTAGGAGGTTACGACTAGTTCTCATTTCAATGCCATAACACCCCCCCCTTGGACGTTCTGTTCAGAATATCTAGAAAACCGTGCAAGCTAGTGACAGAAAGTAAATTACTTATAGTCAGCATTCTGCAGCCCAGATATGTACTGAGATTATGTGAAAAGCCTGGACAACCCCTTTAACAACCTGCAGAAAAATGGCAAATGCATCTTTAAAAATGTTGTCCGATGAAAACAAGTTATCACCTATGTACAAGATCAGTGATAGCTTATTGACCAGTAGGCAGCCTATTGCTGGGACCTGCATCGATTGCGAGAATGGAGCAGAAATGCGACTCATTGAACGTCGTTCCATTGAATTCCTACGGGGCTGCAAAGCTCTTCGCTCAGCTTTTGTGGCAGCCTGAAAGAGAATGAATGGAGAGACGGTCGGGTATCCGACCTGCAGCCCCGTTTTGTAACATGGATAAAAGTGGACAAAAATTCCTCGTTCTGCTGATCATGCAGGTCCTGGCGGTCGGAACCTTGTTCATTAGTAAGTTATTGAGGACAGCTGAAAACTAGTTTTCAACGGTCAACCCCTTTAAGTGAGAATGGGCTATAAAAATTGTTGTAAGTCAACATTAGTACAAGAAAAATAAAGTATTTAAAAAGTTAAAGAATTGCTTTATCGATTACAGTATATCTATTAAATGTGATTTTCTTTTTTAATACCTGTAGGTTAAATGCTCTAAGTGCTACTACTGAATTTATCCACAAACACTAAGAAATGCTACTTTGCTACATAATGGCAAACTGGCAATTCGACTTGTATTGTGCTCCATCCAGTTTGCTAAACTTTATATTTTAATGGGAAAAATGCAAACATATCAGGTTATATTTCCAAAGAATAAAGTGTAAGATTTCCATCCCTGCTACAAACCAGTAATCCCCAGTACACATGCGGATTACACGTACATGCCGATACCAGGTCATACCAGGCATACTGGTGCCATGTACGATGGATGGGTTTCAGTGGACATACTCCATCATATAGAACATTATATAGAACATGAACAAAAATTTACATAAATCTCTGTGCCATTCTTGGAAACATCAAACATTTAGCAAAATGTTCTATTATCACTCTGCTGACAGTTTTATTACATTTAGAATTAACATACAATATATTTGATATCAGCGCTGAATCGTAAAGTTATTAAATTATTTTTTCATGTTTGAAGCTGAGAAATGTATACAGTTTGTACAGTTTTCATGGTTGATTTTTTTATATTGTGAATTCTTAAAATTCAATTTTCCAGTTACTTTATTCCCCTTGAATATAAAATTCATGTATGTACATGGACCGGTGTGGACAATCCTTTTTTAAAGTCATTTGCCTGAAATGGATTATCATCATTTATATAGATGACACGGAAAAGCCATTTTCATCCCTCTGTGTAAACAGATGAAAGTTGGCTAGGACAGCGATCAATTGCATTAATTTGCAGAAAATTAGTATCTTCTAAATTACTCCGCTGTGGGTCCCCAAAAAGACCAGCTGATCCACTTGGAAAATCGTACACTGAAACAAAAAAGAACATAAAAAGTGTAGAAAATGATAAATTAATAATAGATAAATGTACAGTTTCTATAGTTGATATAAGGTTTGGAATATAAGACAAAGTTTAGGTAAAAATATATATTTTGTGTTTGCATGTAATGTTTCTACATGTAAATGTAGTTTAATTCCATTTTTTGCCTCTCCATAAAGGGAATTTATCAGCAGGATTTTGCTACCTCATCTGAGAGCAGCCTGATGTAGGCAAAGAGTCCCTTATTCCAGCGATATATCACTTAGATTACAGGTTGCAGCCATTCTGACACAATCAGAGCTTTCAGATTTAGAATGAAGCAGTGCTGAGAAAGCTAACCACGCCCACACCAGGCTCTCCATGTACAAAGTCCATAGACAGTGAGCTGCTTATGACAGGGGGAGAGGGCATTGCTGGACTAATGCAAGATGGAGCTGTATACAAGGACTGATGAGGAGTGATATACTGCAGGATTGGGCTGTATGCAGGGGTTTAGAAAAGTGATACACTGCAGAATGAGGCATTGTTTAAGGGCTGATGATGAATTATATACTTCAGTATGGGGTTCTATGAAGGGGCCTAGAAAAGTTATATACTGCAGGAGGAGGTTGTATTGAGTGGCTGATGAAGAGTGACACAGGGGGCTTAGCAGAGTAATATACAGCAGGTTAGGACTCTATATGAACGGGTTGATAAGTAGTGTCATACTGAAGAAGGAAGCTGTATAGAGGTGCTGAAGAGTAAAGATATACTGCAGGGTGGGGCTTTATGTAGGGGCTGCATACAGGAGCAGAGGAGTGATATATTGCAGGATGGGGCTGTCTGTAGGGGCTGTTCAGGAATGATATTCTGCAGGAGGAGGCTGTATCAGGGGTGGACGGATGAGGATTAATATACTGCAGGAGGAAGCTGTATACAGCCGCTGATGAGGAGTTATATATTGCAGGAGGAGGCTGTATGCAGAGGCCTACAGGAGCGATAAACTGTATGATGGGCCTGTATTCAAGAGCTGTTGAAGAGTGAGATACTGCAGGGTGGGGCTGTATGCCGGGGCTGATGAGTAGTGATACACTGCAGGATGATGCTGTATGCAGGAGCTCACTGGAATGATACACTGTATGATGGGCCTGTATATAAGAGCTGTTGAAGAGTGATATATTGCAGGATGGGGCTGTATGCTGGGGCTACTGAGGGATACACTGCAGGATGGTACTGTATAAAGGGGCTGATGAGGAGGGATATACTGCAGGATGAGGTTGTATTTTGGGGTGATGAGCAGGATGGTGCTGAATAAAGGGGCTGTTGAGGAGGAATATACCTCAGGAGGAGGCTCTATTCAAATGCTAATGAAGATTGATATAAGAAGCAGTATATAGAGGGGGCTTAGAGGAGTTATACACTGCATAATTAGATTGTATTTAGAGAGCCTAAGAGGAGTGATGTACTGCAAGATGGGATAAAAAAATTAAAAAAGGAGGAGATAAAATTATGAGCTCACTCTCCTACTGGCCAGCAATCATAAGAAACACGGTGGACAGGAGCATGTGGGAGAGTTAATCCCACACAAAAGGTTTCAAGAAAGTAGGGGATCTAGCACACATGAATAGATAAAATCAATGTTTATTCCAAAATTGTTAAAACATTTTAGTCAGTGCATTTTCCATAAAAAGATTACGCAAAAGGTCCATGAGACAAAGGCGATATTATGCGTTTCGACCTTTGAACTCTCTGGTTCTTAGTCATAAGTTATGACAAAGGAGTATACACTGATGAAGATGTTTTAACAATTTTGGAAGAAATATTGATTTTATCTATTCACATGTGCTGGGTCCTCCACTACCTTTCAAGATGGGATTGTATATATAGAGGAGCTAGGGAGTAGAGTTGAGTGAAATGTTCGGATTCAGTTCCAGATACAATCGGCAGCGAATATTGTTTTTGCAATATTCGTTGAACACAGCCGAACGTCATTAGATTCAATGGGAATAGAAATTACCGAATATGTTCGGAACCAATCACTAAAAATACATTAGGCACGAATAGTGTTCGAATATGTCTCGAATATGTCAAAATCAGATTCGGGCACAAAAAACAAACAAATTCGCTCATCTCTACTAGGGAGTGATGTATTGCAAGGTGGGATATTATTTAGAGGGAATTTGGAAGAGTTAACCCCCTGCAGCTGCATCACAGTTTGTCAGATGTGCACAGCCAGCAGCACACCTCATCAGGTTTCCTGCTTGATTGCTTGTAGGCAAGGGCATGTTAATGTTCATCTCTGGCTGTAACAACAGGTGAGATAGATCAATCATATATATAGGAGGATTCAGGTTGTGGAGTGCTGGAGTCCGTCTGGCACTGGTTTGAATCTGATTGTGGAATACTAGGGTCAGCACTCAACTGGTGAATCAGGATATTTATTTTCTTGTTGTCAATGGCAGCATGATTTTGCAACAATTAGCAATAAGTAAATCATCTGTGATAAATTTTCAAAGATACTGACATTAGTTGCTAACAGCTGCTGCTCGGACATGCGCTACAAACACTGAGACCCAAGTCTAAGGGCCGGCACTTTTTTATTGCCAGCCAGCTCCTGTTTGTTAAGTATAATGCCTCCGCCATCTACACTTATAGGTTAACGGATTGTCCATCTAATTGAATCTAATCTGAGACCAGCCAATGCACAGTGTAAAAGGCTGTGGTGTTCTAATTGATAAAAGATAAGATCTAAGTCTATACCAATAGCTCTAGTGACTAATATTGTAGATTAATTCTGAATTTTTGATGCACAACTAATTTGAGAATATATATATATATATATATATATATATATACAGTGGTGAAAAAAGTATTTAGTCAGCTACCAATTGTGCAAGTTCTCCCACTTACAAAGATGAGAGAGGCCTGTAATTGACATCACAGGTAGACCACAACTATGAGAGTCAAAATGAGAAAACAAATCCAGGAAATCACCTTGTCTGATTTGGCAAGATTCATTTTGCAAATTATGGTGGAAAATAAGTATTTGGTCACTTAAAAACATGTAAGATTTCTGGCTCTCACAGACCGGTAACTTCGTCTTTAAGAGGTTCCTCTGTCCTCCACTCATTACCTGTAGTAATGACACCTGTTTGAACTTGTTATCAGTATAAAAGATACCTGTCCGCAACCTCAAAGTCACACTCCAAACTCCACTATGATGAAGACCAAAGAGCTGTCAAAGGACACCAGAAACAAAATTGTAACCCTGCACCAGGTTGAGAAGACTAAATTACAATAGGCAAGCAGCTTAGTGTGATGAAATCAACTGTGTGAGCAATAATAAGAAAATAGAAGACATACAAGACCACTGATAATCCCCCTTGATCAGGGACTCCACGCAAGATCTCATCCCATGGGGTCAAAATGATCTCAAGAACAGTGAGCAAAAATCCTAGAACCACTTGGAGGGAACTAGTGAATAACCTGCATAGAACTGGGACCACCGTAACAAAGGCTACAATTAGTAACACACTATGCCGCCAGGGACTCAGATCCTGCAGTGCCAGACGTGTCCCCCTGCTTAGGCCAGTACATGTTCGGGCCCGTATGAAGTTTGTTAGAGAGCATTTGGATTATGCAGAAGAGTATAGGGAGAATGTCATATGGTGGTCTGATGAAAACAAAGTAGAACTGTTTGGTAGAAACAAAACTCATCAAGTTTGGAGGAGACAGAAAGCTGTGTTGCATCCAAAGAACACAATACGTATTGAGAAGCAAGGAGGTGGCAAAATCATGCTTTGGGGCTGTTTCACTGCAAAGGGACCAGGACGACTGATCTGTGTACATGAAAGAATGAATGGGGCCATGCACCGCAAGATTTTGAGTGCAAGCCTACTCCTTCCATCAGCAAGGGCATTGAAGATGAAACATGGATGGGTCTTTCAGCATGATAATGAACCCAAGCACACTGCCAAGGCAACGAAGGAGTGGCTTCATAAAAAGCATATGAAGGTCCTGGAGTGGCCTAGCCAATCTCCAGATCTCAACCCCATAGAAAACCTTTGGAGGGATTTGAAAGTCTGCGTTGCCCAGCGACAGGCCCAAAACATCACTGCTCTAGAGGAGATCTGCATGGAGAAATGGGCCAAAATACCACCAACAGTGTGTGCTAACCTTGTGAAGACTTACAGAAAACATTTGACCTCTGTCATGGCCAGTGAAGGATATATGACAAAATATTGAGATGAACTTTTGTTAATGACCAAATACTTATTTTCCACCGTAATTTGCTAAATAAATCTTGCCAAATCAGACAATGTGATTTTCTGGATTTGTTTTCTCATTTTGACTCTCATAGTTGTGGTCTACCTATGATGTCAATTACAGGCCTCTCTCATCTTTTTAAATGGGAGAACTTGCGCAATTGATGGCTGACTAAATATTTTTTCCCCACTATATATATATGTGTGTGTGAGTGTGTTGGCACCCTTGAATTTGTTCCAGAAAATGCAGTATTTCTCCCAGAAAATTATTGCAATTACACATAAGTCTGGATCTACACTCCAACATTCCAGTTGAGAGATGTAGGACGCTTGTTGATGTGTTGATGGCTATAGTAAGTGATTAATTGTAGTTATTTATTCCAAAGGGTGTCCAACCAAATATTAAGATGATGGAGCCAACAATTTTGGCCTGCCCATTTTGGGGATTTTGTGTGAAATTATGTCCAATTTGCCTTTTTTCTCTTATTTTTTTGTGATGTTCCAATACACACAAAGGAAATAAACATGTCTAATTGCATAATTTTCTGACAGAAATACTTAAATTTTCTGGAACAATGTCAAAGGTGCCACATTTGTGGCCATGACTGTGTGTATGTATGTATACAGTGTGTGTGTATATATATATATATATATATATATATATATATACACAATATATTTTGTGACAACAAAGTGATGGAAGGGAGATACGTTTCATTATTAGTTTCAATGATTTGAAACCCAGAAGTTTGCTCCAGCATACTGTGTTGAGAGGGGTTAATCTGCCATTTTAAGGGTTGGGTTTTTGTGGACAACAATAGAGCAGGTGGGAGGTTGTCCACATTATCCCCACCCCAGGGTATGGTCTGGGGTTTAAATAGTCAGACTCCTGAGGCATTCAGTGTTCAGTATTTCTGGAGAGGCTAACTCCAAAGAAGTGTTCATATTTGTGCTAACCTAAAGTGTGTTTTGCTAACTCGGAGTGGGTGGATCCCCGCTACCACAAGGACTGTGCTTTATGTTACACCACTTTGTTTTTTTCCTGTTTTTGTCCAAAGGGCTTTGTTTATATTTACTTAACCATGGTTTGTGCAGCATATATAATAAACCAGTGAAGATCTTAAAGAGACAGTGTTCTCATGTCTATCTCCGTGTACAGCTGAGTGAGCCAATCTACCACAATATATATACACAAATATATTACAATTTGTACCTGTAATACCAGAGTGAGATGTAAATGCTCTGTGAAATACATCAAAGTCTGTTTTATTCCCACAACCATGAGGCATACAGTCTTCAAATGGAGGCACCATGTTGCATTCATTGCCATGCTGCATGTTCCTTTGATGATCATTATAATGTGGAGGACAAAATGTCTGCAGTTGGCCATAAAATCCTAAAGAAATATGAGAGAACACTGATGGTTAACACTAAGGATCAATATGTGTATAAATATATATATATACAGTATATATATATTCTTCAACATTGAAATTGCATATACAAATGATAGAAAAATGGAAACAAAATTTTCAAACCATCTCAATTTATTCAGCATTGAGCATGAGCCCAGAAATAACCTTGGCATGCTATGAATGAAATTGTTAATGATTGTCTGAGGAATGTTCTGCCACGCCACCGAATGCACTTGAACACGCAAATCATGACGAGCCACTTCTAGAAGCTCCCTTTGCAATTGCTGGCCAATGACATTCCACATGGGAGACAAGTCTGGAGGTGTTGCAGGCCATGAGAGCACGTTTAGGCCACACAGCTGCTCACAGTAGCACGAACAACATGTATCATGGAGTTGTCATGTTGAAAAACAGCTACTAAGATAGGTTGGAAGACTGACTATACCACTTGTTCCACATTTGAACATTTTTTTCAGTATTTGAGCCACTTTTGCTGATCCTTAAATTATATTCTGGTATTATGTATTTATAATTCATCCACATTTTGGGTGTTGACTTCTATTCCAGATTGGTGATTGTCCGACTTGTGGGATCCTTACTGATCCTCAGACTGAGCCAATTTTACACATGTAAAAATGTAGCAGGAGTCTGTACCTGCAACCTTTACTCCATTCAGCCTCTATAGGGCTGCCTGAAAAAGCTAAGTACAGTATATCCACAGTCCCATATAGAATGAATGGAGCAGCAGTCATGTGGAGAAAAGTACCTTGTTCTAGCATTTGGGGTAGGTCACAGTCACCTCAACCTGTTACAATGGTGTAGCAACTCACTTGGGAAAATAGGTGACACACTAAAAACTGCAACTGACCCTGCCGGGTTCCTGTACAGACTAGAAATCCTCACCCCACAGTCTCTAGTGATTCTTTTTTTGGACTGAGATAGTGCTAACCATACACTAGAAGATGGCAACTTGGGCCTATACTGCCTAAAAGGCTGCTGAGCGCTTCACGTTCCTTCTAAAGAACCGATGAGCAGAGCAGAGTGCAAATTACCTACAGAAATGAAAGTTGGGGGCATTGACAGGATTCATGGGGGTATAAGGGGTGGAAAAGTTAAACAGACCTTAGCCCAAACAGAGACGAGGTGGATAGTGGAATTGGGCACTATGGGACTGAATGAAACACTTAGCTTTGCCCCAATTCTTTAAATCTCTGCCTATTTTTAACTTTTTTGTCATGTCTTGTTTTCAATTTTTAATTTTTGCCTTATTTCTTTACTCTAGTAATTTTTCGTACCTGTCTTGTCCGAATTATGGCTTCAAGTGCCTACCTAGGAATATTTGGAATTTATGGCCGTACTTGGAGTCCAGGCAAGTTTATGATAAGGACTCCCTCCAATCACGCAGAGGTCTATCTGTACATCATCTTTATAACCCTTATACTGGACTAACTACAATCTACAGCGGACATATTTATGTCATTACATTATTGGCCCTATTTTTTGTGTTACCTACTTGATATCTCTATTTGTCATGTCCCACCTGCTGAAATTTTCTACTATTTGATATTTTGCTATATAGGGGATTGTCAATATTGTTGATATTTGTAGATATTGAAATATTGGCATGTTCCAAAATTATCTCCTATTTGATAACGTTTGAAATAATGTTGAGATTTCCCCGTGTGAATACATCTATACTGTAATTTAATGGGTCGTATTTTTCCTGTGATTTAAATTGATATCTCAATTTATGATGCTTTACCTGTTGAATCTGCTATTATGTGATATTCTGGTATAATAGAGGATTTTTAGTATTATTGGTATGTACACAGATGTTTAAATATTAGTACGCCTTAAATGATGATTTTTTTAACATTTTTATAAATTGCGCTATCTATATGTCTCTTTTCACATTGGAGCGGCATTAATAATATTTTATGTGGCGCTATTTATATGTTCTTCTTCACACTGTAGTGGTATTATTTAAGATCCCCGCAATATTGCAATTCGCAGGCGTGGTATCATTTGAGAAAGCTTTCACTTTAGACTGGGCTTTAACAACATGGCGAATGGGCTTCAATAATATGGCGATGCGCATGCGCACTACACCCGAGTTTCCTGCTTCTTGCTGATGGCCTCTATTTTTTGCTGCGTGCATATATGACGTCATGGGGGATTTCCTCCCCGCACGCTGGAATTGAGTGTTGAACGCGGCTGCACCTGAGACTCGGGGGCGGTGGTGCTGTGCGCGATGGAGGATTGGCTCATTGCAGGGTTTGATTGCCATGAAAATCAGACAGGTCTTGAGTCATGACACACATATTTTCCTTGAAAAAGCGGAACGCGAAACGCACGTCGGAACTCCAGTGATTCTTTGGACAGGCGATATAAATGGGTATGTGCTAATATATTATTTGGCTACCGGCACTTTTTTTTATGGCACTTTGAACTTTAATGACCATTATGGGTCTGTATGGACATATGCTAATGTGCTGGTGCATTTACTAATATCACACACTCCCACATCCTGTACCTATTCCCTTAATCCTGTTTGTGTGTATTTTACTCGGGTATATATCTCTTTCCTCTCTAATATGTATGTTAATTTAAGAAATGAATTTATATGAATTGTATTTAAATAAAGTTTATTTCTTTTCCAATATTCTCTCTTTTGTGAGTGGTGTGCTTAGGTAACAAGAAATGAAAGTGTGCTGAAATAAAAAGAGATCCCAGAGTGAGTAATCTAAACCATGAAATACAAAATACAGAATAAAGCCTGGACTGTTAGAGCATATGCCACCTAGTTCCTAAAAAGAAACAGAAGATGGGTGCAGGGTAAAGAACACAACCAGAAGAGAGAGAAACCCTAGCTGGTCTTTCACTGACTGGCTTAAACTACAGCAGTATGTCTGGACATCCAAATGAGACTATCACCAGAGGGAAATACCAGCAATGGGAAAATATATAAAGGAGCACCCAAAAGGTGGTAGGGCAGACAAATAAGTAACTGAAAACACCTGTACCCTAACAAGGCTGAAGAAAGGATAACAGAAACGAAACACCCAGAGAAAAGGTGTATATGCTGTGGCTCGGCACATAGAGAAACACATCACAAAGCACAGGCTTAAGGGTTCAGACGCATGACAGAACCCCAATATTATCACCTATCCTAAGGCTAGCTTATTTTTACTGGAATACCCCTTTGTAGGGTAGATTTGTAGTGATATAGATGTCATGTTGCAATTTGAGGCAGGAATGAGCATAAAACTCATACATTTGTAGAGGATATACAGTACATGTTTCATTAATCCACTGTGATTGTGACGGGATGTAGAAAGATATTTGAGCAAAGTATCATTCAAATAGTAATACTGTGACTTTTTTGTATGGAGTCTCAACAGATGCCCAAAGATATGCATGAGGTCTTTATTATACTTCTGTATGACAGTGATTTAATATTGAGTCATACAGAGGTTTGACAGAAAAAATGATAGTATGTTCCACCAAATGACATAGGTATGGGAAACAGCAGGGGGCTTGAGTGTCACACAATAATACAACCTGAGGACCTTAAATATTAACTATGAGATGCAAATACAAAGTCAGTTGCCTTTTTTCCAGTACTACTTTTTTCTAGATAAAAAAGATAACACTATGTATACTTATAAAAAAAGACTGAATGTGAGATTCCTTATTTTATTCAAAACTGGTTACAATTTACCTGAAAACACTTGACATTCGTGCACTGAAAGAGTAAACTAAGGAAAAAGGAGACATCATTTTCTTTGAATGTGTCACAAAACATTTGTGCTGTATTAAGTCAGCATTTCTTAAAGAGCCGCAGGACGCAAAGTGGTGAGCAAGCACTCATGACTCGGCTATACAGTTAAAGAGCTCTGTAATATTCATGCCAAGATGTTTATCACAGTTTCCAAGAATTACTTTATCACATTCTCAGTTTCTCATGATTCGCATTTATTAGTTTAAATGTAGACTTTAAATCAACAAGCATCGGATTGCACAGAATGGAGAATTAATCATCCGTAAGGATTTGTGCCGGCGCTTCTGAACCAGCAATCACAATGCACTTTACAACCTGTTGCTTCCCAGCTGTTGATGTAGATTCAGTAGAATCTAGACTAAAACTTGCTTATAAATGAGCAAGCGGGAAATAGCAGCTCAGTAAAATCCATGGTGTCTCCAAATGCATTGACCTATCTTTCAATTTTCTAACAGATCTTCATCTTTCATAAGTCAAGAAATGGCTAAGAAGTTGTCCTTTTACATTGATGGCCTTTCCTTAGGATGAGTCATCAATATCTAACTGGTGACGGTGCAACCGCCGGCATGCACGCCGATGTTCCTGGTGCCAGCAGCAGGAGGAAGTGCTCAATTGTGGAGCTGATCAGCACAGTTTGCTCTGTCAACTGCATAGTGAGTGTCGCTTGTACTGCACATCTTCCCCTATTGATTTGAATAGGGGGCGAATGTGCAGTACTTTGCCATGGGCACAAAACAGATGACGAATTTTAGCTGTGATACCGGAAGGTGAGAATATCATGATTTTTATTTTTTTTATTATTTTAAACTTTATATCTTTTTACTACTGATGCTGCATAGGCAGCCTCAATAGTAAAAAGTTGGTCACACAGGTCAAACACTATGATTGACGAGTGTGACCAACCTGTCAATCAGTTTTCCAAGCGATGCTACAGATCGCTTGGAAAACGCTAGCATTCTGCAAGCTAATTACGCTTGCAAAACGCTAGTTCTTTGCGGAAAATACACGGGAATTACGCATGCGGATTTCTTGCGTATTTCCTGTGGCAGAAATTTCCGCGGGAATTCGGACGTGTGCACATAGCCTAAAGTCAATGGCCTCATAGATGGATACACCAGAATTCTTTTTTTTAGTATTTCAGCCACTACTGAGTGGCAAAGACGTGATGCGAAACTGGCTTAAATCATCTTCATTACCAATGTAGTTATCTTAATTATCTTAAGTTTACTATAAGTCTTTCAATATTCATATTTTAATAGACTGTAAATACAAAGAGTGTGTATGAAGATATAGCCACTGCTCATTGCTTTCACTACATCCTTGCGCACTCAAAGTACAGTACTTTTCATTTGCAAACAATAAAATTCCATTTTTTATCATGGGAATCAATGGCCTATGGGATGGGAATCAAGCCTATACTGTGGGATTTGTTGCAACCTTCCATCCAGAGTATACAACGGAAAATACACCCAATGGATACATTTCATGAAAGGCAAAAATAAAATGTGGACAAGGTCTTACAAAGATGAGAGATTATATACAACTATAAAACCTTCCAATGTTAGACCTTGACCAATAAATAATATGTCATCCTAAATTTCCAGTTTATTACTGTAATAGCATAAGAGCTTACGTAAATTGCCTTGTGTACAGAGTCTCTATGTTGGCACATGGGCTTTTTAGCCATCTTGAGATGATGGCACTCCTTGTGCCTACTTGTGCTGTCTCTGTCTGACACAAAGTTGTTGTGTATGCATTCTCTTGTGCGTAATTCAACATCAATGTAAAACACATTAAATAAATGCAATTTTTGTGTTCTCTGGTGGACGCCATACCCAAATCTCATTCATTTCGATGCCAGATGGCTGCCTATAGTTTTTCTTCTTAATGTCTTGGATTTTGAGATACTTGTGTTGTAGTTGAATGGGCTATCTGTTCATACAATATCTATGACATAGGAGAGGTCATCAATATCAGATTGGTGGGGATCTAATACTTGGCACCCCCACCAACCAACTTTTATAAGGGGTGCTAGATGCAAGCTCATTGAACAAAGCTACTACATAACTCCACTTAAATGGTATAGGATGAAGCTCGGTACTGCAAACAGCTCTTATTGTCTTGAATAGGAGCGACTCTGCAGTATCTAACAATCCCTTTGAGAGCGTGCAGAAGAAAATAGGCATTAAGGCAACTACTGTATGTTTCCTGAGGAAAATGTTTTACACTGCAGGTAAACTGAGCTACCGCAATGCCTTGTAAAGCCACTAAGTAACTAGTTTATACAAGAGTTCCGGCCACAACTTTATATTATGCTTTGATGATTAAAGGCCGATCACCCTGTGGTTCCATGAGAAATGCCATTCTGTAATGTCCAGCACCCTTTGATCTAACACCTACTTTAATCAGGAAATACTCAAGCATTGCAGTCACTAGATTGAAAAATGATTTCTAGGGATTTTACAAAATGGCATATCCAATTCAAAGAAAAACGTTCAGCAATAAAGCACACATTATGCAAAGTTTACAGTGCACATTAAAATGTCACGATAAAGACACTGGAGGAAGTTAATAAAATGTAAAAACCTTTAATCACTCCCATTTCAAAGCAAAGGGCTATATTATAATGTTAAAACAATGTAGAAAAAAGGCCACGCCACATCCTGCCTTTGGAATATATTTCACAGAACCATTTATAACATTACACGAAATATATGGTCCAGACTGATCCGACTCTTTGCCTATATAATTATGTATATATGCAGTGTCATGGTGTGGGGAACGCCACAGGCGCAGGTACCGAGGACACCAAGATATGTGGCAGCATCAAATTGTGCACCCCCTTCCCTGCTGTGCTGCCACTGTCTTAATGATTGGAGCATACTGGATCTGCTGCTTCTTGGTGCAGCAAAGTGAGTCCCAGCCAGTGTTGCTGATGCACAGTGCAACAATGGAGATTGGTTTGTCATAGAATGTTACACTGCAGTGACTGAAATGACAAAGCTCATATTATACAAAGCTCCATCTTCTCAGTTACTGTCTATGCAGAGCACAGCAGCCTATGACAATTTGTCTAGGCCAATGAGCTCTCTAACGCCCCAGATGACTGAATATGAGCAGCAAGTGAATTAAAACTGTATTGAATCAGATTCAATACTGTTTGCATTAATTACTGAGACCTGCTTTTACATTATACATGTTCTAATCCTAAGTAGGCTTAGGGCTAGGGTTAGGGTTAGGCTTAGGGCTAGAGTCAACCAGTCAAAAAAATTTCAATTCAGTTGAGGCAATGATATATAAATTTACACTGGTCAAACATGTATAATTGACCTTTTTTTGGCATTTATTTTTGTTATGGAGGTCTGTGGATGAGTTCGTATTTACATAGGGAGATTTTTTTTGCATATACATTAACCCATGAAAAGGATATATCTCATACAATTGCAGGGTGATATTTCAAGTAGCCAAGTTCACATGTGATACATCCTGGCTACTAATGACCATATCTTAGCCTTGATAGCAGATCCAGAAGCAAAATTCTCAGCTTCAAAATGAGACCAGAATAGCTGTGGTAGTCGGAATCCATCTGACATATCAGCGGTTAAAGTGAGAGCAGCAGATGTCTGCAGCTTGCACTCCTGATTCTTACTATAAGGGTACGCTCACACTGCCGTATAACACGGTTGAATGCAATCTGATGTTTTATAGCACTAGGTCCAATGTTATACTATGGGGCAGGACAGATCTGTGGTTATTTTCTCATGCCGATTTGGAACAAGAAAACAATTGCAGCATGCTGCGAGTGATTCCGATATTCAGATCACGCGTCCCCGTACAAGTCTATGGTTCTGTGTGAAACATCGGTCTGCACTCGAATGACATCTGAGCATAGTCCGATGTACACATACAGAGACAATGGAAAAGATGGAAATATTAAAGCAAACCTGTAACCAGTTTTGGCAGATATAAGATGCGGCCACCACCTTTCAGGGTTTATCTGCAGCATTCTATAATGCTGTAGATAAGCCCCCGATCCGACCTTTTATTATACTCACCAGGGGGGCGGTCCAGTCTGAGGGGTGTTGCAGGTCTATGTCCGGCACCTCCCATCTTCTTGCGATGCCGCCCTCCTGCTTCTTCATGCCTCCCCGGCATCGCACTCCTGCGCAGGCGCACTTCTCTGCCCTATTGAGGGCAGAGAAAAGTACTGCAACGCGCAGATGTAGGGAAGGTGACCTGACGGACGGACGGACTAGTCTGAGTGAAGAAAGATAGGTTTGCACAGTGTAGGTAGGAGACAGTGATTACAGTGGGGAAACAACTAGGAAAGTGTAGTGGACGTGCAGTACCTCGGGATGACCATTAGATGGCAGGGTGGAGTGTGAGCAAAGGACTTTACAGCAGCTTAGGGCTTTAGAAACCGTTGGTCATGGGGGGCGTGGTGACAGTTAGTGACAGTTTCAAGGAACCGGGGAAGTTATAAATTCTGAGGGAGGGTTCCAGAAGATTCCAGTCCCCAGGGGGAGCCCAGGTGACAGGAGGACTTCGCCAGTCTGTGTGCCCTGAGGAGAATCCGACCAAGGGGACTGAGGAGAGGGAACGTCAGGGGGGTGGTCCTGACAGGGAAGGACCGCAGCAGAGACAAGGCTCTGGGTGGAAGACACCGTATGTGTTACGACGAAACTGACCAGTAAAGTGCTGTTGGTGTACGGGCCTAAGGCGGCCACAGTAACCGAGCTGTCAGGTTTGTCACAGTGTGAGACGGGACGTGACGTATAAATACGTCCCTAGTGTAACATACGGTGTTGGAGCGGCCCTGAACACGGAGGGCAGAGAGAGATATCGCGGTGTACCGCGAGGACCGTCAGTCGGACGGTGAGCAATAAACTTGGACCTGTTGCACCCAGAATCTGCCTCATCGTGTCTCTGTCATCATCTCTGCGCGGTACAAAAGTAGGACCACCCCCCCCAGCTCGGCACCCCACCACCGACCCTTCATTTGGCGTAGTCGGCAGGATCGCCGCCGCTAATACGCTATCTTCTGCGGCAGGCCTGCAACTGAAGGACTGAGGAGAACTTGGACTGCTCTATTTCGGATTATAAACACCTGTGGACTAAAAATTACTGACCTGTGGATTACAAATTGGGACGCTGTGTCGGATCTGTGTTGCTTGCAGAGGATCCAAGGCAGTAGCTGATTCTGCCCAAGATGGCGGTATTACTTCAGCGCAGAGGAGAGGTCCGGGTGTTTGCAGTTGTTCAGAATGGACTGGGACCCCCTCCAACGTACCCCAAAAGGAAGCAGTATATGCCCGGAGACCGACGTTTCCATATATTGGACCCTGGCAGATGGATGGAAAGGTCTGCCAACGCCCCACCCAGCAGGAGGAGTGGCACAGAAGAAAAACTTGGCTGCGGCTGTCTGACGCCATTCGAGTGCTGCCCAACGGACGGTATGAGATGCTGCGGGTGTCGGGGCATCGGCCGCCTAGAGTGGCAATGGCGGCGAGAGATGGAGCTGCACCTGAAGTCATCTTCAGATTTACGGGCAGGCAGCGGGATGCTGAGCCGGGGAGCGGAGCCTGAGGGGAGTCAGCGAGAACGGCTGCCACCAATACCAGCAGAGGACTTCTCAGCGGAGCCCCCGAGTCCGGAGGGAAGGCCTGCAGGACAGTGGAGCAAGGAACGGAGGCTGCGGGGGAAACTGCGTGATGATGGAACGGAGGCCGCAGCGCCAGGGAAGGTGAGAGTACCCCCGGCCCTACCAGTGCCTCCGCAAGCGGCCCCCACCATTCTGCTGCAGCACGCGGCCCCCTGCGCACCGGAAGGCCTAGTTACCACGGGCCCCGTGGTGTATGCAGAGCTGAGCGAGGTCCCCGCTCATGTCCCCGAACTACCCCGCCCGGAGTCACCAGTGCAGAGCTCACCCAAAGAAGATGCTGCTGCGCTTTCCCTGCTAATAGCAGCTGCATTGTTGAAATCGGCCGTTACTCCGACTCCGTTGGAAATAGTGGATGCGGCCTGTCCTGAGGCCGCGGTTATGCCGCTGCTGGAGTCGGCTGCGACCGATTTAGCGGGCCCTGTGATTCCAGCCCCCGAGGACCCGGTTCTCCCCATTTGCCACCTGACCCCAGCGGCTGCTGGGCCGCAGAAATCTTCGGCCGTTTTTGTCTTGCGGTCTTTTTCAGCGGAGTCCCGCCCACCGGACTCCAGGGCCCGTGCTGTTCCCTCCGTGTGGGAAGCGGAGGTGATCAGGAAGAAAAAGGCCCGGGAGCAGGAAGTGTGGAACCTGCTCCACACTCAAGGAGAGGCCGTCATGGAAAAGAAGAGGACTTGAATGGACACCCTCAGTATCCCCGTGGAGCCCTCACCTCTGTCCATTGAGAGTGGTATAGACTGTCAGGAGTTCGATGCACCGTTGTGCAGATTATAAGGACAGTTGCATTTAGAAAAAAGTTTTGTTGTTGTTTAACTGATGCAACTATTTTCTCTCTCTCTTTCTTTCTTCTTTCTATGTTCTTTATATACGAAAATATGTTTACCTGACAGAACGGGGATACGGAAAAGTGGAGGAGTGTCCAGGTCCAAGGAAGGGGGGGAGGAAGAAAGAGGAAATGCAATGTTATGTTATATTTTGGTTTTAAAAGCAAGAGAAAATGAAAAAAAAAATTATAAAAAAATGGGGTACTTGTGCTATTATAAAGTTGTATGATGTATAATATGCAAAGTAAAATGCAACAGGTCCGGGTTAAGGGAAGGTCTGCGGGACCAAAGGAAAGTGTGAGATCCGGTAGGGATCTAAGAGTTGAGGTCTGGGAGACCGGGACGCCGACCATGACATGTAATTGAAAGAAGGAAAATGAATGGGAAGATGTGAGAAAGACAGCCGTCCTAGGTCAGGTCCCCGACACCACGGACACCCCTGAAGAAGGAAAGGCGGGCGCCGGCAATGATCTGGTAGGTGAGTGGCCTCGATCATGGCGTACCGGATAGTGAAAGGTAACAGTAGGGGAGAGTAGGGGAAAGATACACGCCGTAGAGAGAATATGGGTGTACCTTGCCCAATTTGAAAGACGTTGTCATGTGGCGTGCGCGCTGGTGAGTAGCAGTAGGCTGCTCAGAGCATAGTGCTCCCAGTATGGTTCGGCCCCCGCAGATAGTGGGTTTGGCTCAACTTCTGGTCCGACAACAGAATGTAGGTGTAGATTCAGAACGACGAAGGCAGGGATGACGATTGTCGAGGACGACAATGGACAAAGGAAGGGGGAGTGTAGGGAAGGTGACCTGACGGACGGACAAGTCAGAGTGAAGAAAGATAGGTTTGCACAGTGTAGGTAGGAGACAGTGATTACAGTGGGGAAACAACTAGGAAAGTGTAGTGGACGTGCAGTACCTTGGGATGACCATTAGATGGCAGGGTGGAGTGTGAGCAAAGGACTTTACAGCAGCTTAGGGCTTTAGAAACCGTTGGTCATGGGGGGCGTGGTGACAGTTAGTGACAGTTTCAAGGAACCGGGGAAGTTATAAATTCTGAGGGAGGGTTCCAGAAGATTCCAGTCCCCAGGGGGAGCCCAGGTGACAGGAGGACTTCGCCAGTCTGTGTGCCCTGAGGAGAATCCGACCAAGGGGACTGAGGAGAGGAAACGTCAGGGGGGTGGTCCTGACAGGGAAGGACCGCAGCAGAGACAAGGCTCTGGGTGGAAGACACCGTATGTGTTACGACGAAACTGACCAGTAAAGTGCTGTTGGTGTACGGGCCTAAGGCGGCCACAGTAACCGAGCTGTCAGGTTTGTCACAGTGTGAGACGGGACGTGACGTATAAATACGTCCCTAGTGTAACATACGGTGTTGGAGCGGCCCTGAACACGGAGGGCAGAGAGAGATATCGCGGTGTACCGCGAGGACCGTCAGTCGGACGGTGAGCAATAAACTTGGACCTGTTGCACCCAGAATCTGCCTCATCGTGTCTCTGTCATCATCTCTGCGCGGTACAAAAGTAGGACCACCTCCCCCAGCTCGGCACCCCACCACCGACCCTTCACAGACACCGGGAAAGGTCAGAGAGGCCCAGTGCCTGCACACTGCAGCACTTTGTGCTGCCCTAAACAGGACAAAAAAGTACACCTGCGCTGAAGCATGGTGCTGGGGAGTCATAACGCAAGCAGGAGGACGGCATCACAAGAAGATGGGAGGCGCCTATTTTTCTTATCTTTCAGGTCGGATCGGGGGCTTATCTACAGCATTATAGGATGCTGTAGATAAGCCATGAAAGGCAGTGGCCGTATCTTATATCGGCCAAACCTGGTGACTGGTTCCCTTTAAGTTCTCCATCTTCACCGCACCTGTGCTGTGAATCTTTTACACGAGAAAATCAGATCACACTCAGATGACATTTGGATCAAACTCAGAATTAGAGCTGAGTGTCATTAGCATAATCAGCCTGATTTTATCTCATAAGAGAATATATGATAGTGTGAGCATACCATCACCCATGATATCCCAAGTTGGGCCATGCAGTAGGAGGAGGGGGCTGCAGGGGAGCTGGCAGACTTCAGCAATAGGTAAATGTCAAGGTAATGTATGATTTCATCCTGTCTCTGAATAACGCTAGGAGTGTATCACACATGTAAATGTTAAGAAAAAATAAAAAATATATAAAGTCACATAACAAAAGACTTAAATAGCCAGAAATGCAGTTTCATAAACACTTTACTAAAAAAATTGAATGAAAAGCAATAAAAAAGTCAAATTCCGAGAGATACCAAACCAATAAATACTACTTTTTGTCACAAAACAATAAGTCCTCACAAAAGTTCTGTGTATGAGAAAATAAAAAAGTTACAACTCTTACAATGTGATGACATATAAAAAAATCTTTTAAAATATTAGTTTTGAAGTAAAAAAGTGATAACATACAAATTACCTATGCATATTTGGTATCATCGAGTCTGTATCAAGCCAAACTATAAAATGATCATGCAATTTATCCTACTTAGGGAACACCATAAAAAGTGGCTAAGTCGCTGTTTTTATCACATTGTCTCATAAAGGTTGCCCCAAAAAGTCATATACACCCCAATTTTACTACATGGCAAGAAAAAGTATTTTTATCAGGCAAACATGGTGAAACATGAATAAAACAATGTACATTTGGGATCTCAGTTATCGTACTGACACACAGGACATACAGTAGTTAATATGTCACTTATCCCACACAGTCAATGTCAGAACGAAAACCCCATTATTGGGAAAAATAGCAATTTTTACTTTGTCATTTGCTGCACACTAATATCTTGAAGACACCTTTAGGGTCAAAAAGGCTCCTCCTACTACACCCCTTGGTAATTTCTGTTGTGTCTCCTTTTTACTAATATTCCAGGGGCTCTGCAAAAGCAGTATGGTAATAGAAAACCATTCCAGCAAAACCTGTGCTCCAAATGACGCTCCTTCTATTCTTGGACTTACTGGGGACACAAATGATAGTGTATGGCCATATATAGGGTATTGCTGTACTGAAAAGACATTGAGTAGTATATCAAAGGACCTTAACAATAATTAAGATTTAGATACAAATTAAAAGAATAAACCTTTAATATAGTCTCAAATTATAAGACAAATACATCCACACAGAAACACTGAATCAAACAACCGTGTCACCTACTAAGACCTACAATGGGGCCCTGATATCACAAACTGCTTAACAACGGAGGTTGGCACCCTAAACATGATCGAGATTTGCGCCCCCGTTCCACGGCGGCTGTACCCTAAAACTCCTAGATGACCCTGAGTATGTGCTGCAATTAATCACTCATTTACTCAGAAAAGGAGTGTAAAGGGGTTGCCAAGAGAAAAATATTGGGTAGGCAACAATAGAAAAAGTGCAAAAATAGTGCAAACGAAGACAGGACATAAAGTGACATGTGCAAATTGAAGTACCTAACTTTCTGTTCCCTGTACTGAACACCTTCCTGCCTGCGGAGGTTGGCACCCTACTGGTCAGCGGAATGGCGCCCCCGCTCAACGAAGACTTACCCTAGAATGGCCCTATTATGGCTTGTCAATGAAGATAACAGGGTATTAACAATAATAATAATAGAAGGCAAACCTGTACACATATTCAATACTAGACAATACATATGCACAGTTTGTTGATAACAAAAAGAAAGGTACTCATATTTAGACGGCGGATGGGCAAAAACCTCAACGCGTTTCTCCTAACAGGATCATCAGTGAGTGATTAATTGCAGCACATACTCAGGGTCATCTAGGAGTTTTAGGGTACAGCCACCGTGACACGGTTGTTTGTTTCAGTGTTTCTGTGTGGATGTATTTGTCTTATAATTTGAGACTATATTAAAGGTT
This sequence comes from Dendrobates tinctorius, assembly GCF_039654945.1. NCBI lineage: Eukaryota > Metazoa > Chordata > Amphibia > Anura > Dendrobatidae > Dendrobates > Dendrobates tinctorius. The sequence continues at coordinate 2,958,964 of NW_027361796.1, forward strand.
TATTCTTTTAATTTGTATCTAAATCATAATTATTGTTAAGGTCCTTTGATATACAGTACTACTGAAACTATTGACCTTACTGGTGTTTTTTTCACTGTTCTTTTATAAATATTGAAAAGACATTGAGTAATAAATTAGGGGTGTCATTTTTCTTCTTACTTGAAGATGCAAAATAATTGGAGATAAATCTATATAATATTGGAAAAATTAAGTTTTTCAATTTCATAGGCTAGTGATGAAGAAATCTGTGAAATACCTGTGGGGTAAAAATGTTCACTACATCCTTAGATGGATTCCTTGAGAGACATAGTGTCTGGTTTCCTCTGTACTAATAACCCTAGTGGCTTTACGAATGTGATATTGCAAATGAAAACAAGCAAAATTTGTACTCCTAAAGCAAAATAGCACTCCTGCCCTTCCGAGCTGTGCTGAATGCCCAAGCAGTAGGCTATGACCATAAATATGTTGGGTAAAAATTGTGGGGTGTTTCTTTTTTCTATTACTCTTTAAGACAATCATACTTTCAGCTGCTAATATCAATTGGTATGCATTTTTATTTAAAAAAAAAAAAAATCAATTTGATTCAAAATTACTTGAAGGTTCCTCCATGTATAAGGTACTGAGTGACATTTTGACAGTATATAACATATATAGGTATGAGGGTTTAATGACAATTTTTTATTTTGTAATTTAGATTTTATTTGTCAACATCAAATGTGTAAAAATTGTCCTGTCTACCAGAGGCACAAATTGTTGAAACCTCCCCCAATCCAGGGCAGCAACAGGGTTAAACATGGTGTATACTTAGCCTAGAACGTTATCAATTTTCACATTTTTCACTTAAAAAACCTTTGTAAAGATATATTTTATTGTTTCCACACTAGATCACCACAATTGACTGTAACTTAACATGTATGGTAAAGATATGAAAAATAGTCACAATTTTATCTTGCTGTTGCATTACTATTTTTGGTTTGTTCTTTCATCGACTCCGCTAATTGGGTTTGGTTACATGTGTGAAGGTCTATATTTTTATTTTAGTCATTAAAGGGTATTCCCATCTCCAAGATCTTACCCCAATATGTTTTAGGTGTAATATTAATAATGTTAGCAAATACCTCCAATTAGAATGCAGTATAATTCTTCAGATATGCTATTTCTTATACCCATGTGCAGGGCATTGCAGTAGCTTAGGTATCAATGGTTATGACCACTCATATAGTGACAATTGGTTGCACAGCTCTTTGTGGTCTGTAACCATGGAAATTTAAGCTATTTCAATGCCCTACATGAGGTAAGCAACAAAGCAAATCAGAAGAACTACTCTACATTTCTAATAGGAGGTATTTGCTAATATTATTATTATTATCATACCTTCTACATACATACCCATATTTGTGCAGGTGTCTATGAAGAGTAGAACAATGCACCACAACACCAGAATCTGCTAAATCTTTCTGAAGGTCTTTTGCAATCAAGCGTGGGTTCTATTTGCCTCTTTGTAATCCTCTGTGGCAATCTTAGGAGCAGCTTTCACTGAAATTTTGATTGGTCTTCCAGACCTTATCTTGACCTCCACTGTTCTTGTTAACTTCCATTTCTGAACTACATTTCAAACTCAGGAAAGGGCCACTTGAAAATGCTTTGCTAATGTAATACAGCCTTCTCTTACCCTGTGGGCCTCCACCAATTTCATTTTCAAGAACCCATGGCTGCTGATTTTTGACAAAAGGTTAGAAGAGGCTGGGTTTTATAAAGCTGGGAAATTTGCATCACCTGGTCTTTCCTAATGATGGTAGCGAACAAGCCATAACAGGCTAATTAAGATCTGAACACTTGGTCAAAGATATCTGAGCACACAAATACACAAAAGGTGTCCTAACTTTTGCATCGGCCCATTTTCTTTTTTGGAATTTGTAAAATGAAATAAAAATAACAATATATTTTTTGCCTGAAATACAAAAATGTGTCATCTTTAAATTTAGGCCTTTTAGAGATAATTTCATCTTCAACTTACTTAAATGTTCACAATAACGCTAACTTTAACCCGGAGTGCACAAACTTTTACATGCCACTGTATTAGAGTAGGATCTTGGACATGGGAATACCCTTTTAATGGTTAGCACTAGCTTTACCTCAGGTGTTTTTTTTCTTTTTGCCTTATCTGGCCCTTGCATTCATATTTATGACCCATTTATTATTGTTAACCCTGGAATGATCCAAGGTATTGATCAACATGCTCAAATTTGTGTATCCTGCTGTTTTTCGCTATGTTCTCTTGTCCCTTTCTCTTCTCGATTAACTTTTTAAAGATAAAAAAAAGTGTTAAAAAGTCACAAAACTGAATAGCATTCATAACTTATTTCTAAGTCTTGCAAGGTTCTATAAATAAATTAGCAAATATATTGTGCAGGAATGGAATTACATGGAAAAAAAATATAAAAACATCTCTGCAGTAAAAAATAAAAACGGAAAAATGACCTTTTTTCCTATTAAACATTTCCAAACTGTTATTTAAAAAAATATTTTTAAAAAGCGATTCACGTCTCACTGTAGGAATGACGTTATTTTATAGCACAATGTGTTTAAGACATGTGGTCTAGTATATTTATACCGTCCAAGTTCGAAGTTACAAGGTCAGTCTACTTCTTGTCACCAATTATAGTGGAAATGATTTGAAACCGTATAAAAAGTATCTGATTTGATAAGATCTTTACTGCACATAAAAGAAAGTTATATGTTGCTATGGCTCTGGTTTATGGATTGAATGTAATTTATTGCCTGTATTACTTGCAGAAAAAGTTCTCTTGCTACTAAGGATTGGAGTCCTTTGTAGCCAAGCATATTATACGGCTTCCAGAGCTTTGCTTTTCCCTCCCGCAGGAAATCTGCAGCTGTATAATACTTGCACTTGATAGAGTGCTTGGTCTATCTTGGACTTATTTAATAGTTTCCTTTAAAGTATTAACACTTAGAGATTTCTATAAGATTACAAGGAGTGCAGCCTTCCAGTGGGGAAGTGCCTGCGACTTCTTCCTGTTAGCTAAGTACATTGGCTTCTTTTTATTTCCTGGGTACAGCCAATTTAAACCGAGTTGACAGGTTGCAGATAAAATGTCACCATTGTTTGGCAACAGACCGAGGTGAAAATGTAATAGCTACAGTTACAGCTATTTAACCGACTAGTATTATTGCAAACCAGGAGGCGAATGATCACAGAGGAACGATTTTCCACTGCACATAAGAAAAGTACTAGAGAAGAATTCTCGTGGAACAAGAGCTTTATGATGATCACACTATATGGCCACAAAGAATTCATTGTTCAAAATGATGGAAATCCACTAACGCTATGTAATTGTCACAAAATTTATTTTGTAATACTCCATCTACAATAGTAGACAAAGAAAAGTTACATTGTTACATTTTTATTGGATTTGTTTATGGAATAAATTTATTTCCTACCACATGCCACTGATCTGAAAGTGTAAAGTGTAAAAGAAATCTGTTACCACCTAATCTGACAGAAGGATAATGTAGAGATGTAGACCCTGATTCCAGTGATGTGTCACTTAGGCCTCTTTCACACATCAGGTTTTCGCCGTCAGGCGCGATCCGTCGGTTGTGACAGAAACCGGATCCGGCGAAATGCAATGCCGGATCCGGTTTCCCCCCCATTGACTTGCATTTGCGCCGGATCGCGCCGGATGGCCATGCGTTTCATCCGGTTTTCGCCGGATCCGGCAATGTGTCGCAATGTGTCGCGATCCGGCGTCTGGAAAAAACGTCTACTGTAACGTTTTTTGTCTCCGGCGAAAAAGCCGGACACGCCGGATCCGGCGCGTCCGGCTTTTTCACACAATGAAAGCCTATGAGCGCCGCAATGCGCCGGATCCGGCGCGGATCCGGTGGCCGGATCCGGTTTTTTTGGTCTGAGCATGCTCAGTAGCTCTGCCCACAGGAGATATATAAAAGCAAGACAATGGGACCCTCAGCCACACCCAACATGCCACCCAAGACAGCAACCAGGCGCAGGAGAAGGCAGCAGACATCTGCAGCAGCAGCACCATCAGCAACACCCCAAATGGAGCAGCATGCTGAACGGGAGGGGAGTCCAGAAGCAGATGAGAGACGGTAATTATCAAATCCCCCATTCCTCCAAACTAGGGCCATGGAATATCAAGATATTCATTGGCCCTTTGTTTCTCTTTATTCAACAGCCGCCAAAGAGATGCAGCAGCAGCACCATCAGCACCACCCCAAATGGAGCAGCATGCTGAACGGGAGGGGAGTCCAGAAGCAGATGAGAGACGGTAATTATCAAATCCCCCATTCCTCCAAACTAGGGCCATGGAATATCAAGATATTCATTGGCCCTTTGTTTTTCTTTATTCAACAGCCGCCAAAGAGATGCAGCAGCAGCAGCAGCAGAAATGGCATCACTGGCAGCAGCAATACCCACAGCCATGGAGTCTGGCCATCAACAGGACAGCACATCTTCTTCTGGGAGCCCTCCCTCGCATCGTCAGCGTTTGACGGTAAGTTTTTATTTCCAAAATCCATCATCTCTGTAATATATGTCTATTCATTGCCTTTTATTTCAAAACAGGAATCACAAGATGAAGAGGAGCTCCCAGAAGAAGAAGGAAGGGGTGGACAGACGCTTGGAGTGGGCTCACAATTCGTAAGTTTTTTGCATCAAACGCAGAAACACAACATCACACTACACACAACACATAGAAAACAATGTTCTGCAGACCACACACAGCAAACAAATGCCTACATCCAAACTCATAACATTTTTTGTTTTCTTCTCTAGTCTTCCCAATCTGGTGCTCGGCCAAGAGGTCCTCGCAGTGCCTCCCAGGGTCGTCGGCGACAGCAACGCGGCGGTCACCAGCGTGTAAGTATAAATATTTTTGCTTTGTTTTTTTGCACTTTTTATTTCATTTCTTTTGTGGAGGCTAATTATGTTATTTTTGTCTTTTTCTTTAACAGCCTTCACAGCGTGCTCCCGACTCTGACGGTGAGGATGGAGGGATTGATGTGGACTGCCTCATCGATCTCGTCAGAGAAAGGGAGCCGCTCTGGAATATGGCTGACCGCCGCCACGCTGACCTGATCATTACCCGACGACTCTGGGAGGAAATCTGTTCTCTCCTTGTGGGCCGCTGGGAGGACCTCGAAGCTCGGGACCAGATTAAAGAGCGTAAGTATATACAGTAACGGTTGCTTGATGTAAACCAGTGTTTCCCGAACTCCAGTCCTCGTGGTCCCCACGGATCATGTGTTCAGGATTTCTATTTACTATTGAAATCCTGAAAACATGACCCCTTGGGACCATGAGGACTGGAGTTTGTGAAACACTGATGTTGTATACTAACCACTCCTTTCTCGTTTCAGGGAACAGAATTGTGAATCGGTGGCGGTCTGTGAGGGATCGTTTCAAGAAGGAGTTCAATAAAGAGATGCGGGCCCCGAGTGGATCTGGAGGACGCAGGAGCAAGTACAAGTACGCACAAGCCCTGTCGTTCCTCCGGGAAACAATGCTCACCAGAAGGTAAATATTACACACCACATGTGAAAAAGATGTAACTTTTTTTTTTCAGCCAGGGCCATACCATGTCAGTATTTTAATTGTTTTTTTTTCTCTTTATTCCACAGCACGGTGAGCAGCACTCGGGAGCCTGCACGATTGGACCCTTCTGAGGCGATCCCTGAGGAGACCGGCACCGAGGGACACTTCGACCGCCCCGGTACATCTGCACCTTCCCTGCCTTCCCACACATTCGACCCATCTGTCCCATCCACCAGCACAGGAGCATCGTGGCTGCCTACATTACATGAAGCTGCTGGTGAGGAGATCGCTTTCCCTTTACCCCACCCTTCTGCCCCTGCCGCCTCTAGTACACCTGCGGGTACTGGGCGGCAGTGGCAGAGGGGTCAGGAAAAGAGTTATGCGCAAGAGTTATTGCATCTGAATGCATCTTTCCAGAACTGTCTCAAAGTCTTGTCAGAGCAAATCTCCGCAGGCTTTCAGCAGATCAACTCCAGCATTCTGGAGGTGAAGACACTTCTGCAAACCATGCATTCAGAAGCAAGATCTTCGCCAAACCACACCTTTTTCAGGTCTGTTGTGGAGCGCATGGAAACGCTCTCTCCTGCCCAGCAGATGCATGTAATGCATTCGTGCCACGGTGCTCTACAGCAGGTTACCTCCCAACCTCCACCTCCCACCACTGTAGTTCCTCCACCTGCACCCCCTCCAGCCACTTTCCATCCTCCCCCTCCTATTACATCTGCACCCCCTCCAGCCACTTTTCATCCTCCCCCTCCTACTACATACCAGCAACCTGCCCAGTACCAGCAACCTCACCAGTACCAGCAACCTCCCCAGTACCAGTCATCTCCCCACTTCCAGCAACCTGCCCCGTACCAAACTCCTTCCCCGTACCAAACTCCTTCCCCGTACCAAACTCCTTCCCCATACAACTTTCCATCAACATCATCTGCTCCTACAGTCCCTGCCCAACCCTCCACTCCACCACCCACCACCTCTTCTGCTTCCCACATGTCCACCCATTCTGTAGTTTTTTCCACACCTTCACCTCTAACTGTTCCTTCCCCACCATGATCCCAGTCCTCTCTCCACACACCCAGTGTCGAAGTGTCCCGCAGCCCCTCCAGCAGTATTTCCACCCCACAATACACAGAATTGTAATGTGTGTTTTTTAATAAAAATGCCCATTGGGTTTAAAACCTTTATTAAAAAAGTTTTTTGCACTTTAAAAAATTTAAAAAAAAAAAAAAAAATTTTAAATAAAAGTTAAATTATCGTTTCACAATGGTTGTCTGTCTTTTCTTTCTGCGGCGAACTATGTTTAAAAAAAAGGTTAAATACAGGGTATTTCAAAGGTAAAAAGGTATTCAAAACCAGGTATATAACTGTGGGTAAATTTTAGCTTTTTGCCACAGTTGTGTTCCTGGTTGTGTTTGAAGCAAAGTATTTCACCTAAAAAGTTGTGTTTATTGTTGGTGATTTCCTAACAATGTACACAACTTTTGTTAAAAGGTGAAATACTTTGCATAAAACACAACCAGGTACACACCTGTGGCCTAAAGCTAAAAATAGTAAGACCATGACAAGATAGCCAACTTTGGTTGGCAAAGGTATATACTGTTGGTCCAGAAGGTACACAAGTTTGGTTAGGGCACAAATCTTTCACACTCTGTCATCCTGCCAGTGTACTCTGCCTTGAGGGGCCACAAGGGTCAATTTTAAAAACCGGATCCGGCGTAATCCGTCGAAAAAACGGATAGAAAAACGGATGAACCGGATGAGACGGATCCGGTTTTGTCTGTCAAGAACAAGACGGATCCGGCAGAAAACCGGATCCGGCACATCAGGTTTTACAAAACATTTGCCGGATCCGGCATTCCGGCACGACGCCGGATCGCGCCTGACGCCGAAAACCTGATGTGTGAAAGTAGCCTTACTGTAATTTAAAAAAAAATCACTGTGGTATCAGCAGGAAATTATCAGTAGATGACTAGTACTGTAAATTGTTGTCAAATAGTCCTACATATTCATGATTTCTGTATAACACCACACCCACTACTGATTGGCAGCTTTCTGTCTATGCAGTGTACTCTGACAGCTGTCAATCAGTAGTGTGGGCGGGGTTATATCAGAGAATTGATAGATCTACAGCAGATAAAACTGTGATTTTATCAAAACTTTATCAACCAGTAAAATAAGTCTCATTGCTGGAATCAGGGTTTATTTGATCAGATTTTACAATAAAACCTGCATATGATATTAAATATGTCTTATAGACCTGATGTGGCTGGTGTGCTTACTTTGTAAATCCACATCAGAATGACAGCATAATCCTGTTACTAGGATGAGTGGAGACACGAGGGGTTGGCGGGCGACCCACTCCACTAGCCGAAACTGCATTGACCAGGGATCATCCCACCCAATGCCCGCTCTCCTTTTACTATTTTACCATGGGCGTAATGCTACTCAAACAACACAAGGTGAGGGTAAAACCTTGTGGCAATGTTTTATTGAACCATAAAACAGGCTGATAACTTGTAGAACAGTCCCAACAAAATATCCCAAGATGGTGGACATTACAGAATCTCACCCTTCCGCTGACTCACTGGGATAAGAGCAGCTGTGACTTCAGGGCTTCCATGGCTGACTAATCCACCAGTGGCATGCACAGAAAGGAGGTAATGACAAGCTTAGGAAGATGCCAGTCTATTCAAGTGCAGCTATGGCAAAAAATAAGAGACCACTTTCAAATGTTCAGTTTGTCTTTTCTCTTTATAGGTATATTTTTGAGTAAAATGTATGTTGTTCTTTTAGTCTATAAACTTCTTACATGTCTCCTAATTTCCAAGCAATACATTTTGTATTTTTTTCTGACAAAGAAAAATGGTTAAAATAAAAAAACAAACAAACAGTGCTTTCAGTACTCAAATAATGCAAAGAAAACAAGTTCATAATCATTTAGAAACAACAATACTAATGTTTTAACTCAGGAAGAGTTTGGAAATCAATATTTTGTGGAATAACCATGATTTTTAAAAACAGCTTTCATGCGTCTTGGCATGCTTGCCGCCAGTCTTTCACACCGATTCTGGGGCAAAAATTAAGCAGTTCTTCTTTGTTTGATGGCTTGTGACTATCCATCATCCTCTTGATTACATTCTAGAGGTTTTCAATGGGGTTCAGGTCTGGAGAATGGACTGCCCATGACAGGATTTTGATGTGGTGGTCTCTTAATTTTTGCCAGAGCTGTACAAGGCCAGTTGACGGGAGGGTCACAACCTAGTTTCAGGTTCCTAGGGCCGATTACCCCACCTGTGGCAAGCACAGAGAGAAGGTAACGACAAACTTAGGAAGATGACAGTCTATTCAGGAACAAGGCCACTTGACTGGAGGGTCACAACTTGGCTTCTCTGAACATCTTCGTGGTCCCCTAAGGTGGCATCCTGTACAATGACAAATCTGTGTCTCTCGTGATGGAGCCATGAAGTCTTGACTGCTGTCCTGTAGAGAGTCTATGGATGTTTGGATGTCTGGGCTGTTTGTCCTGCAAACCAGTATCCAGAGGTCAAGAGGAAGATTGTTGACAAGATAAACTTCCATTATTTAATTATTTAATCTATTTGCATATTTTTCCTACTCTATTTTATTTTATCTAAGTCAAAAAACTGGCTGGCCTGGACAATGTATAATCAACATATCAGCAAACACCATTGTTCAATGACCCTTTATCACTAGTCATCTATCATAAGGGCACAATATGTTACAACAAATTTTCAACTTACAAGTCAAGATTACAGGCCTACACAAGCAAAAGTCTGTTTTCTTGACCAATCAGAAAGAAACACAAAAATTCCAAAGTCAGCATATACACTCACTGGCCACTTTATTAGGTACACCTGTCCAACTGTGTGTTAAGACTTAATTTCTAATCAGCCAATCACATGGCGGCAACTCAGTGCATTTAGGCATGTAGACATGGTCAAGACAATCTCCTGCAGTTCAAACCGAGCATCAGTATGGGGAAGAAAGGTGATTTGAGTGCCTTTGAACGTGGCATGATTGTTGGTGCCAGAAGGGCTGGTCTGAGTATTTCAGAAACTGCTGATCTACTGGGATTTTCACGCACAACCATCTCTAGGGTTTACAGAGAATGGTCCGAAAAAGAAAAAAAATCCAGTGAGCGGCAGTTCTGTGGCCGGAAATGCCTTGTTGATGCCAGAGGTCAGAGGAGAATGGGCAGACTGGTTCGAGCTGATAGAAAGGCAACAGTGACTCAAATTGCCACCCGTTACAACCAAGGTAGGCAGAAGAGCATCTCTGAACGCACAGTGCGTCGAACTTTGAGGCAGATGGGCTACAGCAGCAGAAGACCACACTGGGTACCACTCCTCTCAGCTAAGAACAGGAAACTGAGGCTACAATTTGCACAAGCTCATCGAAATTGGACAGTAGAAGATTGGAAAAACGTTGCCTGGTCTGATGAGTCTCGATTTCTGCTGCGACATTCGGATGGTAGGGTCAGAATTTGGCGTAAACAACATGAAAGCATGGATCCATCCAGCCTTGTATCAACGGTTCAGGCTGGTGGTGGTGGTGTCATGGTGTGGGGAATTTTTTCTTGGCACTCTTTGGGCCCCTTGGTACCAATTGAGCATCGTTGCAACGCCACAGCCTACCTGAGTATTGTTGCTGACCATGTCCATCCCTTTATGACCACAATGTACCCAACATCTGATGGCTACTTTCAGCAGGATAATGCGCCATGTCATAAAGCTCGAATCATCTCAGATTGGTTTCTTGAACATGACAATGAGTTCACTGTACTCAAATGGCCTCCTCAGTCACCAGATCTCAATCCAATAGAGCATCTTTGGGATGTGGTGGAACGGGAGATTCGCATCAGGGATGTGCAGCCGACAAATCTGCGCCAACTGTGTGATGCCATCATGTCAATATGGTCCAAAATCTCTGAGGAATGCTTCCAGCACCTTGTTGAATCTCTGCCACGAAGAATTGAGGCAGTTCTGAAGGCAAAAGGGGGTCCAACCCGTTACTAGCATGGTGTACCTAATAAAGTGGCCAGTGAGTGTATATAACAGTCTATTCTTCCTGGCTTGCTGAAAATAGATGGCAGGTTAATTATCATACAATACTGTGTCACAATTACCATATATGATTTTAGCCACAGCTCCTTATATTAATAGCTCTCAGGAAAACTATCAAAAAAGATTACATAGCCATTCTAACATGAATATTAAAAGTAAGTACACCAGGTCTAAGAGATCTATTTAAAATGTATGCAGTCAATATTTTGAAATCTAGTTACATTTTCACTTTTAAAATTCATAAACGTTTATGTGATTTTAAGCAATAAGATTTGCAACAACAATGTATATCATTTTAGAAATGTCAACATTGCTTTCAAAAGCTCTCAGACCCCAGAGAGTCAAAATGCAAAATGAAGAGCATTAATTGACAACTTAATAAGAAGTCACAAAACATTCCAGTAGAAATTACAATGAACTGCATACCTCACTATGACCAGTCCACAATAAAACAATCTGGATAGAAATGGAATTCCAGTAAAAATACCAGGAGGAATACCCTTGGTATCTGAGAGCAACAATAATACTCATTTCACATTTTAGTGAAAGACAAGGATGTTCCCAAAGTTATTTGGGATAATTATTATGAAAAAAACACAGCCAAAGAGCATAGTAAATCTGGTATTAAAGGGATTGTCCACTAATAGGGTGCTACATAAATTTTTAAAAATAAAAGTAACATACAGTCATGGACCAAGGTGTTGGCACCCTTGAAATTGTTCCAGAAAATGAAGTATTTCTTTCAGAAAATTATTGAATGACACGTTTTGTTATACACATGTTACTTCCTTTGTGTGTATTGGAACAACACAAAAAATGAGAAAAAAGGCAAATTGGACATAATTTCACACAAAACCCCAAAAATAGCCCAGAAAAAATGTTTGGCACCCTCAACTTAATATTTGGTTGCCCACCCTTTGGAATAAATAATTACAATCAATCGCTTCCTACAACCATCAACAAGCTTCTTATGCCTCTCAATTAGAATTTTGGACCACTCTTCTTTTGCAAACTGCTCCAGATCTTTCATGTTTGAAGCATGCATTTTCTAAACAGCAATTTTAAGATCTCTTCACAGGTGTTTAATGGGATTTAGATAGGAGTCATTGCTGTTCATTTCAGAACTCTCCAGCACTTTATTTCCATCCATTTCTGGGTGCTTCTTGAAGTATGTTTGGGTCATTGTCCTGCTGGAACATCCATGACCTAGGACTCAAACCCAACCTTCTGATACTTGGCACTACATTGCAACCCAAAATACTTTGGTGATCTTCAGATTTATGATACATTGCACAAAGTCAAGGCACCCAGTGCCATAGGAAGCAAAACAACTCCAAAACATCTTTGAACCTCCACCATATCTGACTATAGGTACTTTGTCCTTTTCCTTGTATGCCTCATTCCATTTTCGGTAAACAGTAGAATGATGTGCTTTACCAAAAAACTCTATCTTGGTCTCATCTGTCTACAAGATGCTTTTCCAAAATGACTTTAGCTTACTCATGAACATTTTGGCAAACTGCTGTCTAGCTTTATTCTATGTGTCAGCAGTGGGCTCCTCCTGGTTATCCTGCTATAGCATTTCATTTCATTCAAATGTCGAGGAGTAGTTTGCGCTGACACTGATGCATCCTGAGCCTGAAGGACAGCTTGAATTTCTTTGGAACTTAATTGGGGCTGCTTATCCACCATCTGGACTACTCTGCTTTGCAACCTTTCATCAATTTCTCTCTGCCGTCCATGGGTTGTAAGCTTCTTGGTTATGATGTGCACCATGGACAAAGGAACATCAAGACATCTGAAGATGGACTTGTTATCTTGAGGTTGATATTACTCAACAATTCTGGTTCTCAAATCCTGAGACAGTTCTCTTATTATTTTTCAATTTTGGGGGTTGTGTGAAATTATGTCCAATTTGCCTTTTTATTGTGTTTTTTTATATCCAATACACACAAAGTAAATAATCAAGTGTAAATGCAATAATTTTTTGGGAGAAATACTTCATTTTCTGGAACAATTTCAAGGGTGCCAACATTTTCTTCCATGATTGTGTGTATATATGTACTCTCAGCACTGTGTCTTCACCCAGTTTCCTGGCACAATATCACCTGCTATAGTTAATCACATTTTTGCCTAAGCAATAAAATCACTCAAAAAAATGTGAGGGTTGCAGCCAATCAGTAGCCACTGATTGTCTGCTGCAATTATGTGAAACTGTTTATGTCTGTAGACTTGTGGGGGACACAGCAGAGAAAGGGTGCAGTTCCAGAAGGTTAGTATAGATTTGTTTCCTTAATACAACACCCAGTGACAGTAGTGGACAAACGCTTCAGGAAAATCCAGTCTATATAGTGTATATTTGAAGGGCCAACAAGAAATAAAAATTAAATGTTTTGATTAGAAAAATATTTGGAATTGCGAGTCCTCAATTTCAAATATTTTTAGATCTACTGGCTAACACAGTACAAAGATATATATCTTTCCTGTATGTTTTGATTGGGACACTCAAAAGCCTTTCTATACTCAGTGGTTTTGTCAGGTCCTAAAATTGGAAAGAAGACCTATGTACAACAGTTCTGCAAATAAAAGTGGCTAAAGTAGCCCTCGCTGTTAGTGGATTCTGTATTTTTCACTGCTACGGAATCATGTGTTGTTAAAGCTGTATGGGCACACATAAAGCACTAGAAAGGCTGAATGTGGTGGCACTAATAAAAAACTAAAAGAAATATAGTGTACTAGTTTCTGATTTTGTCAATGGGTCAGCTGCTTTAAAATATGTCTACTCTGTGTGCGCAATTATTAGGCAATTTGTATTTTTGGATAAGTACATTTATTATTGAACAACTACAGTGCTATCGGTCAATCCAAAAGGTTAATAAACCTGAAAACTGAATATTTAAGAAAGTAAAAGTGAGGTTTTGCCTTTCTTAGGAGAATATCTATGTGAGCAAAATTATTGGGCAACTATTAATTTGCAGAATTATTAGGTAACTAAATGAAAAATGTAAATTTTCCCATCTCACTTGTTTATTTTTTATCTGCTAAAAGGAGAATAACAACTAAACAACTCAATGTGCACAAATACATTTCTGACATTTGAAAAAAAAACAGTGACCAATATAATCATCCTTCTTTTCAATAACAGTCATAAGACTTAAATCCCTGGTTCTTAATTTGTCGACAATCAAGTTTTTGGGCAGCACCAACCATTGTCTCCCAGACACTGTTCAGACAGGTGGACTGTTTTCCTTCACGGTAAATCCCCATTCACGACCTTGCGATTTTCTGCTTTTTCGTTTCTTCCCTCTCTTCTTCCAACAGCCATATCTTTTTTATTTTTCCATCCACATAGCCATACGAGGGCTTGTTTTGTGGGACGAGTTGTACTTTTGAATAAAATTATTAATTGTATCATGTGATGCACTGAAAATGGGAAAAAATTGAAAGTGTGTTGAAATTGCAAAGAAAAGTGCAACTCCACAATTTTTTTTTGTGTTTTTTTATTTACTACTAGCTGAAGAGCCCGGCGCTGCCCGGGCATAGTAACTAACTGTGGTTAGTTATAGCAAATTATAGTTATCCTCCATCCCATAGTCCCGTGCCCATATACCCATCATACATATCCACGATCCCATAGTCCCGTGCCCATATACCCATCATACATATCCCTCCATCCCATAGTCGAGTGCCCATATACCCATCACACATCCTCCATCCCATAGTCCCATGCCCATATACACATCACACATCTTCCACCCCATAGTCCCATGCCCATATACCCATCATACATATTCGCCATCCCATAGTCGAGTGCCTATATACCCATCACACATCCTCCATCCCATAGTCCCGTGCCCATATACACGTCATACATATCCTCCATCCCATAGTCCCGTGCCCATATACCCATCATACATCCTCCATCCCATAGTCCAGTGCCCATATACCCATCACACATCCTCCATCCCATAGTTCCATGCCCAAATACCCGTCATACATATCCTCCATCCCATAGTCCAGTGCCCATATACCCATCACACATCCTCCATCCCATAGTCCCGTGCCCATATACCCATCATACATATCCTCCATCCCACAGTCCAGTGCCCATATACCCATCACACATCCTCCATCCCATAGTTCCATGCCCAAATACCCGTCATACATATCCTCCATCTCATAGAGCAGTGCCCATATACCAATCACACATCCTCCATCCCATAGTCAACCATTATGACATCATAATGAGCGGCGGGGCTTGCAACCTATGGTGACATCAGCGTCGCCACGGCAACCATTATGACATCATAATGAGGGACGGGGCTTGATACACACACACTTTTTCCCCATTATGTAGATAGGGGCAAAATTGGTGAATTGGAACACGCGGGGTTAAGATTTCGCCTCATAAAATAGCCTAGGACACTCTCGGGGTCCAGACGTGTGACTGTGCCAAATTTTGTGGCTGTAGCTGCGATGGTGCGGATGCCAATCCCGGACATACACACACATACATACATACATACATACATACACACACTTGAGCTTTATATATTAGATACTCACTATATGGTAAAACTGACCGGGTAATATGATTGTCTAGGTCAGTACAAATACACAGATACCAAACATGTCTAGTTGTTTTTTTTTTAAGTGGTGAAAAAAAATCAGGAAATTTGTAACAGAATTGTTTTTTTGCCATTTTCCGAGACCCGTAGTGTTTTCATGTCTCTGAACAAGGGCCTATGGAATATCTTATTTCTTTCAGCTTGAGCTGGCTGATACCATTTTGGGATAGATACTGTTAGGCACCAGGTTTCTTCTGCGGCACGGGATAGATCCCAAGCACTTCCTGGTGCTCTGGTCTCCCATTCAGGCCAAGCCACTGCGAGCGCTGCTCAGCACAGACATCGATCCCAGTGTCTTGCTCAGGCTCGTGATATTCTTTTGGTTACTGCTGGCTCTCCAGCCAAGTCTATGATAACCAGCGAGAGGCAGGTGCAGTCTGATGCTTGGGAGTCTAAGTCCAGAGTTCACCCGACTGAGCATGTCCGTGATGTCTGCTCAATGGTGGTTGGACGTTTGGTGCTCTGGAGTGGTGGCAACTCTGAATTGGTCCACGAATAACATCTCGGCCGACTGGGTGTGAGTGTTAGTGGTGGAGCCTGGTATATAAAAGACTCCCAGCAGCACACGCGGAAGTGCTAGTATCACTTATGTGTGGCTTATGCGAGTGGATACTCTACCACTCTGTCTGCACGTTTGAGTGGGTTGCTCCAGTCTCTGAGAGTACCTACGTTGGCATGTCGGATTAGGACTGGGTAACTTACATTGGCTTAGCATCTATTTCCTGCATGTGTGCTGTTAGCACAGTTGAGTTACAGAGCAAGTCCAACCCTCAGGCTATACTTCTCTGGGAAAGCGACAGGGTCGTGCACCTAGCATCCCATGTGTTCTCTTCCTTGGCTTAGCATCTGTCTCCTTCTTGTGTGTGGTTAGCACAGCTGAGTTACAGAGCAAGTCCAACCCACATGCTAGTTCCCTGTGATGTTTAACAGGGTTTGATACTTTTCTTATTTTTTACAGTACCACTCTGTGAAGTAACGGGGATGGATACGCAGAATTCCGTTCACACTGTGTGACATTTAACACAGCACGTTTAAGTTGTTCGCTTGCTGGTTGGTTCAACTATTGATCACTAGCAGCAGTTATACATCTCTGCACAGAGGACTCCGGGTTGCGATTGCACTTATTATTTATTTTTATTTAGTGCAATTCGCTAACCCTAACAGATACAATGCTTTGATCGCCTCTTGCATTTTATTAAAATGTTGCAGCGGCCATAAAACCGTAATTCTGGTGTGTAATTTTTTTCATGATACACCCCCCTGCCAAATCCTGTTAAATACCGCTGTTAGAGATTGACAGCGGGATTTAACAGGACAGATTAACAGCAGAACTTTGCCCATAGTTGTTAAAGGGACATGGCTGGTTAAATCAGTCATCATGTGTGGGGAAAGATGTGGGCTTGGATTTTAAGCCCCTATCAAAGGCAGGAAAAAACTTTTGACATGTATGTTCGTCAAATGTCGTAAAGGAGTTAAAGAAGAGTGCACTAGTTCTAAATAGGGTTTAGGTCAGGTGAGGAAGGGGCCATGTCATTATTTTTCTTCTTTAAGGCCTTCGCTAACTAACCGAGCAGTGAACACTTGATGCGGCTATGGAGAATTGTCCTGCTTATAAGTCATGGTTTTCTTGAAAGATGCGCTTCCTGTCTTAGCAGTGGACATTGCAGACTCTCACACAGTGCGCTTCCACGCAGATCTCCTCTATCCAGATGACTGATGAAGGTCAGGAATTGACAGAAACATCTCATTTTTCTGGAATTTGTTCATTCAATAAATAAGTTCTTGAACACACCTATATGAGTGCCAAGTATTTCTACATCTCATTCTTGAAAGATGCAGACTTTTTCCTGTACCACTACTTGTAGAAAGATTCTTCCAAAATCTGGCAATAAGTTTGGAAATTGATATTTAGTCCATCTCCAACCCAAAAAAAGATCCAAATAGCTCATCTGATCTCTAAGTCTAAGTGGAGGCATGTGCCTGTTACTGATCCAGCCATCTGGTCCGTCAAGAGTCATTCTCAATTCCTCAGTCCATAAATCTTTTAAAAATCTGTGTTCAGATGTATCTTGGCCCAATCTTGATGTTTCAATTCCTGTGTCTTGTTCAGTGGTGGTCAGGTTTCAGCTTACCCTACCTCTGCCATTTCTTTGAGCACTGAACACCTTGTACTTCTGGGCTCTCCAGGGAAGTTGCAGTTCTGGAATATGACAGCGCTGGAAGATAATCAGTTCCTGGTCGCCCCACATTTGATCCTTCTCAAATTGTTTGCATTAAATGTGGATCTTTTTTTTCTCAAAATGTTTTTTTATGACATTGTTGTTAACTATTGGCGTGATGAACAAAGCAGGATTTAGTGCTCCAATGTTGAATAGCAAGGCCTTTTAGTATGATAATGAAATAAGGCCCAAAACAGAACTTCAAAGCTTAAGTAGGAGCCACGTCAGCATGGGGCAGGAAGGCGCCTGAGGGCTTCAATTAGAATATACCTGTCAGCTAGACACAGAAATACACATCCATTGTCTCTCCCAGCAGCCCCGACTCCATCCTAGGATCATGGATTATGAGCACATCTTTCGAGTTATGGACTCATGAAAAATATCCGAGTGACCCTGAGGAAATCGCGCATCTGGCAGTGCGACTCCTGAGTCGGTGAGGGCTCTGGGACCTGAGATATAGAGATTGACCCTCCACAGCGACCCAATGGGGCTATGTTTGCTCTCCACATGACAGGCAAAACAAACTGCTTTCACTGGTACCTCTCAGGTCCTGATCCGATCATGCTGTTGAAAGTTACCCCCTTTCTTAGATATTGGGAATAAGTTCTGCAGGGAGCTAAAGGGTGGAGATTATTAGCCCACCCTCTGACACAGGGGGAGGAGCCTAGTGTGCTTAAGAACTAGCAGCACATGGCAGAGACACACTCTCTCACAGAAGAACCAGACGATGATGATCTAAGAAGGAACTGGGGATAGATCTGTCAAAGGGAGCAGCGGCCCATGCTTTGGGGTCTGTCCGGCAACTAAGATTCTTGTACCTGTGGACTGCAGAGCTCCCGGCACCCACATTCAACCTACAATCTGGTAAATTGACCTCCAGCTTAATATCTCTAAGTCTTGTACCCTTATTGCTATATTTTACTCTGACTGCAAATCTACTGTAATTCCATTGTATAGCTTTACTGTATATTTCTGTAATTATCTAGTGTGCCCTTAAGGCAATTAAACCATAAAATTAATCTTGGGCTGATGCTTTTACTCTGATTACGAATCTTAGAATACCCAGCGGGTAACAGGACATCCTCCCCAGTGGCCATTTGCTCTACGTGCATTTCCCTTACTGACCTGAGAGACAAAGGGGGCGCCGGAGAGCTGTGCCTGTGTAGTTACTCCTGTTCCTCCACAATTGGCAACAAAAGTTTTGATGGTTCTGTGATCACACCCCAATATCTTAGCAATTTCAAGAGTGCTGCTTCTCTTTGTAAGACTTATTTATACAAACAGTGTATATTCAACTACTGCTGTACAGTATATAGCCAAGAGCATAAATACACAAAATGTAATTTGAGAGTAGGTAGAAAGGAAAGTGGAAAAACTGCTACATTGGGTTAGCTGACAACAGGGAATTAGTAAGTGGAAAAAAATCAAAATCACAACAGTGGGATGCAACAAAACACCTCTCTATGCAAAACTTCCAATGTTGAAGTAGCTGTGAGGTAAAACTACCTGGCCACAAACTCACCCAAACTGGACTGTTGAAGATTGTCCAGTTGAACCTCAATTTGCAAGAATCTGGACATCTGTTTTTAGGATATTTCTGCACTAACTAAACTTGCAACGCATCTATATTCCTTTCAAATTTCCATATGAAGTTCTGCAATGTTCAAACATTCTCTGCAAAATTCCCTTTGGAAGGTGACACTGGAATAACACTAATGACTGTGAATTAAAAAGCAAATATTGCACTCGAAAAGTGAAAGCTAAAAATGTATTAACCTGTAATTCATGCCCTTTTTCATAAAAAACAATATTTTTGCTCAAACACAGTATATTTATCCTCAAATTAAAATCACTTAGTTTGCGTAACATCCAAACTTTAAATATAGCTCAGTGCCTGGATTTGTACTTCTCATTCATAATTTACTAGCAGAATACTAAAAATTTTCTGAATAGGGATGAGCCCGCCTGTGGAAGTTCGGGTTCTGGTGCTCGGCCAGAACTTTAGACCAAAGTTTGGTTTGGACACCAGAACTGTACCCGAACTTGAACCAAAAGCCCAAACCCCATTGAAAACAATGGAGCCCATACATATGGTTCTGGGAAAAAATCTCTCTCTGTAACGGACTTCCATCGGAACTCCGAACTCTGCAACGAATTTCATGGAGAATTCTGTGTCAGCGTTTAGCACCAGACATTAACTGTCCAGTTTGAACCCAGAACTTTTCAATTTAGGTTCCCTCATCTCTAATAAAAAACTTATGTATTGTTCCTGTAGTCTTTTCACTTGTTGTAAAAGTATTTTCTGTACACTCACATAAACTGCAACACCTATAAGAAAAACCTTCTTCCAGGCCAGAAAGAAAAAATATTTTCTCATCAATACATCATAGCATATCTATAAATAAGTATATATTATTACCACGGTAAAGATGAGTAATGGTGTGACTGAAGAAAAGTGATGATTCACAAAAGTTATATTTATATGCAGCATATATAATAAAACTTGAAAGGCATATATATTTCCAGCCACAGAAAGGACACTCATATTTATAATGTGATGGAGGATGAAGAGAATGAGAAATATGAGAAATTCCATTGTGGGAAACGATGAAATCACAGAAATTCCATAAGACTTGAGACATTTCTGATCAAACAAAGTAATAGTAGTTACTGGACACATGAAATGGCTGTACAATGACAGCAGATGTATAAGTTAGAATGCTCTGTAACTACCTAAATCATTACAATATTATTTATCTAGAGTCTAGTGAGATAAACGAGAGGAGGATCAAGTTGGACTCAAAGGACAACATCTGCATGGAGTTTCTATATTCTCTTCGTGTTTGCGTGGGTTTCCTCCGGGGTATCCGGGTTCCTCCCACACTCCAAAAACACTGAAAGGGAATTTAGATTGGAAACCCCAATGGGGACAGTGATGATGATGTCTGTATAGTGTTGTGGAATTACTGGTGTTAAATAAGTGAGTAAAATAAATAAATAAAAAGGGTAGGGGATTACTTCCATTAGTGTCTAAATGAATTAGCTGATAAAACACAACACAAGTCTCCATAAGGGATATATGAATGACATGCAAAATAACAAATAAATCAGTAACATAATAAACATTGCAAAACTCTAACGAATATACAGTATATCATACTTTCACGCTTCTTTTGTAGAAGCAGTGCACAAGTAGGTTAGACCTACTTCATACCTATCTATAAATTATCATTATAATTGTCTACAAAAAAAGAAAAAACTTACAGCTTCATTATCCACCAATGATTTTTACCAAGTTTTTAACATTTATATTTCCTGAGTATTTAGTTTGGAATGACTAAACCTAGGTATATGAGTAAAGGTGTCCATGCACAGGAAATAGTTGTCGGCATAACTCCATCATAAACACTTTCACAAGTGCATTACTATACTTTCTAAAAACCACAGATGGATCCCACACCAGTTTAAGTACAGAAATTCAATATTACATCTGGACACAAATATTGGACAGAGACCATATTGATAAGAAATATTCAAAAACTAGGATAAAAGGTATTAGACTATCAATACAGATACATGAAGAAAACAGCATTAAGATAACTTGAGGTCATGACCATCAATTCAATACAAGAGGAATGTGTTTCAGAACTTAAAGGATATATACAGTACACTTTTACAACAAGTTTTAGACCTTCAAATTAATAATTGTCCCTAATATTTATGCCAAAAGGTCATAGGGTCACCCCACAGAATATACAAATATCAAAAAATATGTCAACCCAAGATTACTGTCTATGTAGAGTGAAAACCGCAATTAATAATAAAATATAATTTTTTCCTGATATATATTAAAAACATTTCCTGATAAATTTAGGTACCTCAGCAAAGAGGAACACAGGACAAGGTCTATATAAAATCAATATGCACATACAAAGGGAGAAATTTAATCACAACAACAGGTTGATACCTCCAAGTCATATAGTAGCTATCATAGATATACATTCAAAGATAGAAGTTCATCACGTTATTAATATATTTACCAAATTTTGGATTGCAGGGAAAAGCGTGCAGTTCTGTCCCATGTTCCACTACCCCAACGTGCGTTTCATGCCACTTCGTCAGAAGTTAATATATTAATAAAATGGGCTGAACTTCTATCTTTGAATGTATATCTATTATAGCTTCTATGACTAGGAGGTATCAACCTGTTGGGGTCACATTTCTACCTTTGTTTGTACATATGTATTTTTTATAGATTTAGCCCTGTGTTCCTCTTTGCTGAGGTACCTAATTTTATCAGGAATTTTTTAATAAATTTAAAAAAGTTATATTTTATTATTAATTGTGATTTTCCCTCTACATATCTAGCCAGTAATCCTGGGTTGAGATTTTTTTCATATTTGTTTAGTTTTAGAACTTATAGTAAGTAAAAAACCTTGGAAGTATGGCAACAAAAGTTGCATGGTATCAAAGGTTTTATGCCAGAATTCTTATATAAATAAAAGTTGAAAAGTCTGAAAATTTGGGCCCAAAGTGAGGCTGCGCTAAAATTTGATGACTTTTGGCAATCTAAAACCATTTTCTTCCACTTCTGCCAAAGTGGGCAGGACAGGGTTGTGGCAATTCTAGCCCATCAAATTTATGACATGTGGCGGTGTTCCTTATGACTGGTGTAAGATTTGTGGTGATGCACGCACAGATGTGCACACAACTCTTCAAATGCACCAAATTTATTACGAGGCATGCGTTTGATTTCAGCACACCTCCTCAGCAAGGTTAGCGTAAAACTATTCTTTTACACCATTTCGTGTTACAGCACCTATGATAATCTAAGTGCCTACACACAGAAACAAACATATTGTAGTTTGACCCTGCACCTCATTCTACCTCCTATTCTTACATGCAGAAAGTAGAAGAGATAACAGATGGGCTAAAACATGACTACTGAATCTGACTACATGTAGGGTTTGTTTGTAGTCTGTAACCATGGTGACACATATAGGATCTGTATGCACAAAAAGTCTGAAATTTATTCTAAAAACAGTAAAAAAGATGATTTATTTTTTAATTTAGACACATTTGGACAAGAAATATTGTTGCAAAAGTGAAGGTATTCTTTAGCATAAGAGGTCTCATGCATTTTCTATTTTCTTTTTGGGTGGAAGAGATTCTTTTCAGTAGATTCACAACTGACTTGTATTTTCAGTTTGACATTTGTACCAATTAAAATGTTTCTTAAATTAAAAGCTGTGCTATTTCTGGATATCAGATTGTTTGCTAGGTACACTAGTTAAAAACTTCCACTACTAATTTTTATACATTTAGTACTAGGAGAGAATAAGTAGGTTCATTAATATCTATGAAGTAGCTGAAGTAACTATGTACAACATGGCTTAATACCAATATTAGCAACGCACAGACACAGGGAACACCATGTATTCTTTATTGATGAGGTTTTACAGCACTTTCATTTTTTCACTTTTTTCATTATTCTTACATAAAGTTACTTCTAAACTTTGTGTTGCTTAAATCCCCTCCAAGTGCCAGAGTTTCTGACAACCAGCAATTTCAATTACTGTAAGTATTTGAACTTCGTAAAGCTTTAGGCCATGTTACACGATGCATTTTTCCTGCGGATCTGCAGCGGATTTTACCGCGCAGAAACGCTGCGGATCCGCAAAGTGATTTACAGTACAATGTAAATCAATTTTAAAAAAAACGCTGTGCAGACGCTGCAGTTTTTTCCGCGCCGTTTTTGTGCGGTACAAAATATGCAGCATGTCACTTCTTTTGGGCCGTTTTCCACCTGCTCCATTCTCCAAATCCGCAGGGGGAAAACCGTTGTGGAAAACCACACAAAAACTGCAAGAAAACCGCACAAAAACAGGAATAAATCCGCAGGAAAAATGCAGGTCATTTGACCTGCGGATTTCTTCAAATCTGCACAGAAAAATCCGCAGGAGGAAAATCTACGTGTGCACTTAGCCTTAAACCAAAACGGCCCATTAATTATTTTCTGCAATACATGCTGTCAAACCAGACATTTAAAATGCATTTCACATTTTGGCAAGGATGACGTGCCAAGTTTTCACAGTTTTCACAAGTCTGTGTCCGTAGGCAAAGCCATCCATCTAGTAAGCTAACCTGTTAAAATAGCATGCATAAATAATGATGATTACAAAGGTCTTGCTTCAGGTGAGAACTTTGTTAACAAGCTTGTGTGTTGAAAGTACGTACCAAGAAAACATTTCTATGCCTGCTCTGTATTAAACATTATGAGACAAAAAGAGCACTGGCCACACACATCAATCTTAACCAAAACTCAAGATTTTGGCAAGTGTAACGGTTTACTCTGTACGGCGAAGTCCAGGTTGTCCCTCAACAGCTGATGTGGGGCAAGAGAATGATCAGCAAGACATATTTTACCATGCCCAATAATTTTCTGTTCAGAGGATATAAGCTTCTACCAGAAGTGTTTGGTGATAACTTACTTTTTCTCCACACGAAAAACACATGCCTGCTCAGCCGAGCTAGGCTTACATGCTGTTAGGGTTGGTGAATTACACTAAATAAAATAAATAATAAAGTGCGAACGCATCCCGGAGTCCACCGTGCAGACATGTAAAACTGCTGCTAATGTGAACAATGACGAATGAATTAATAGGACTGCGTTAACTCCACGCAGTATGAAACGAATACTCAGCTCTGTTAGCTTCACAGAGAGGTAGAGCTAAAGGGTTGAGCTCGCTCTGTGACATGACCAAAACAGATGCTGAGTCAAAAAGAAAAACACAAAAACTGACGCTAACTACGAACCCTGTTGACTTCACAGGGACAGCACAGCTCCTTGATTGGATCTTTCCCTGTACGCCCACTGTGCTAACCGCACACATGTGGAAAAAGCCCTAACTGGCTAAAACTCAGAAGGTATCTAAACACACTCACATGCATACACAGTGGTAGCGCATCCACTCACACACATCAACCATAAATGATGCTAGTGCACCCTTGGGCATCGCTGGGAGCTTTTTATTCCCAAAGCTTCACCCCAAACACTCACGCTGACATCGGCCGTAGGTCAATCTGCAGCTGCCACATCATGCTGAGCAGCAGTCCCGGTGGCCAGGACTGAATGGGAGACCACAGCACCCCCGACAGGGCCCTGGAATCTATCCCGTACAGCGGGAAAATCCCGGCACCTAACACATGAAAATGGGGATAGATCAGGAGGCATAGCAATCAGCCAAACGATAGAATTCAACCAACTACTATCAAATACGTATGGTTCGTGGCTATCTTTAGACTTGTTAGTGTGTATAACATATTTTATACATGTTAATCATATGGGTATTTTTATTGCTGCAATCACTACTTAAAGGAATTGTCCACTACTAAACCATCCCTGCCCTTCCACTTCAAATAAAAACAATGGATACTCACCTCGTGCAGAGGTCCCATACCAGCTATGTCGGCCTCACTATAACCAATCGGTCATGTAACATTGTTGTATGGTGGGTCTGCTGCAGCCAATCAGAAGATGTCCACTCTGACAGAATATTGATGAGTTGCAGCCAATCATTGGGCAGTCAGTTCCTCTGTTACTGAGAAATCAGCATTTTAATTGAAATGCAAATGAGGCTGATGATTTAAAGCCTCTGTCACTCCAGTTCTATCACCTGCCCAGCACCACTTCCTCCTGCTTGACAGATGGCCTCTATGTTGTGTGATTTCAGGCAAAGGGTCTGTCAGCGAAGTGGGAGGAGGTGGCACTTGGTGAGGAATAGAGCTGGAGTGACAGAGGCTTCAGATCAACACCTTCATTTGCATATCAATTCAAATGCTGATTTCTTAGTAACAGAGGAATGTACTGGTGATGTAAAGCTATTATTGAACGTGTCTTTGAAAAAGATAAATGCATATATAAATATTTTATTAGCAGTCAATATTAGCAAAGAGTGGAGTAAGATTTATAGAGAGATGCACATAGCAACACATGCTACTATGCACCTCACCTGATCCATTTAGAGGCATCTGTTCACCACTTAAAGGGAATCTGTCACCTCATATGAGAGCAACATGATGTAGGCAAAGAGAAGCTGAATCCAATGATCTATCACTTAGTATACTGGGTGCAGCAATTGTGACATAATTAGAGTTACTAGGCTATGTTCACATGTTGCGTTTTTTCAGTGTTTTATTGATGCAAATTTTCAGCTGCGTTTTACAGTATCAGCAAAGTCTATGCGATTTCGCAAATCTCATGCACACATCTTGGATTTTTTGTCCTCAGTATTTTGTGAAATACCTTGGTTTTTGAAAAATGCAGCATGTCATTTCTTTCAGTGTTTCTTCAGTGTGGGTGGTGTAAAAAAGCTTCAAAAATGCAAGTATCAGTTTTTCCTGCATTTTTGGTGCCAAAACCTGATGAAGTGTAATCAGACTTTTTATATACACTAAACTTTATCAGCATACACAAGAGACAGTAAAAAATGAACCAAAAATGCAGCAAAAATAAATAAATAAGGAAAACATGCTTTTTTGAAGCATGCATCTTACTGCCGAGAGAGCAGGTTTTGCCTGCAGAAAAAAATGCATCAAAAAGGCAACATGATAACATAGTCTAATATTTTGCATAAAGTAGAGCTGAGAAAGCTAATCCTGCCCACAACATGTATGTATGTATACAATCTGTTAGGCGTCGAATTCCTGCAGCTACACAACAGGAATCCAGAGCTTCACATGCTGCTCTGCAGCAAGTCATTCCTGAGGCTAAGTTCCTCTGCCGCTCCACTGAGCATGCTCTTGAGACGATCTCCCATTGGAGGTCGGGAGTCACGTGCTCAGGTCCTTCTCCAGATCTGATTGGTCAATCTCAGAGATCTGGAAGGTCCCGGCAGCGCACGGCTATAAAAGGCACGCATGGCTGCTCGGCCATGCGCTAGTATAGACTCTTCTTGCTAGATGTGTGAATGGTGATGGATGTATGATTCTGGTGACAGACTTATTAAGCTTCCCCTCCCTCTGATATTACACATGTGGATAGGGAACTATAGAAAGTGTCAGCGCCAGTCAGTGGCAAGCCATAGGCCACTGTGCACATTGCACCTCTACACTAGCGTCCATGGTGTCACATCTCTCACGGCACTATCGCATAGCAGCTGTGTCTGCCGCCGCGCTGCATTCAGCAGCACTTACCAGCATCCGCAGTTGCGACGCCGCACGCACGGTAGGTCTAGACGGACACTGTCCCCTGTCTTGGACCCTGTCCTGTGATCTGATACTGTGCATGCAATTCCGCTGAGACCTGTGAGTCTAACAGGCTCGGTGTTTATGTTTATGTTACAGCACCTCTGTGAGTTAACAGAGTCCGCTCTGCGCACATCGGGTGACGTTGAACCCGTGCGCATTATACCACTATATAGCGCGTCTGCCATTGTCTAGCAGCGGTTTTAACACCTACTGCACGGTGGACCCCGAGCGGAGAACACACTTTATTATTTATTTATTTAGTGCGTTCCGCCGTTCCTAACACAATCCATAGACAGTGAGCTGCTTATCATAGGAAGGAGTGGAGATGGACTATCAGTTGCCTACACATCAAACCTGGCAATGATAGTCTCCTATTGAAAAAGTGACACACCATTGAATTCAATGTTTTAACCTCTACCTCATGTTGTATTCAGATTACATAGCAAAAACCTGCTGACGGATTCCAGCATCCAGTAATAAACCTTACTAATGGAGTTCCAGTAAAAGTCAACCAATACTGTGTGCCGAGCTGGCTTTGTTATTAAAAGAATCTGACCACCACTGCCCTACAGGCACATCAACAACATAGGTTGCAAAAGACAAATGGAGGTGTCGCCACCCGAAATTAGGGCTGCTAGCGCAGCATTGTTGTGCTATTCATTATCAAACTATTTTATTAAGCTGTGTTATTTCATTATTAAACACATATACCGGCATTTTTATCCAGATCCAGCTTAAAGGAGTTGTCAAGGATAAGTAATTTAACCATGTATAGAGTAAAGCAGAAACTATATTTTGCTAATGACTCACACTAGCATCATACAGATTTAAGGGTGTGTGCACACGCTGCGGATTCTGCTGCGGTTCCGCAGCGGATTTGGCCGCTGCGGGTCTGCAGCAGTTTTTGCTGCGGTGTACAGTACCATTATTCCCTATGGGAATAAAAAACCGCAGTGCAGACGGTGCAGATTTTTCCGCGTGGTTTTCCTGCGGTTTTGAAACCGCAGAAAGAATTGACATGTCAATTCTTTCTGCGGATTCCACAGCGGTTTCCTATCTCCACCATTGTGGAGATGGAGAAACTGCAGGGCCAAACTGCAGGATAATCCGCAGATAAACCGCAGGTCTTTTGACCTGCAGATTTACCTGTAGATTTTAAAAAATCCACGCGGCCAAATCCGCACCCCATTCCGCAGCGTGTGCACGTAGCCTAAGAGTCACAACCGCCAAGTAAATGAAGTGTCCATTAAAAAGCAAATACAAAAGTAAAGAATCCGCTGAACAACTTTACGGAAGAGGATCAATCAAGACTGTGGAATTATACAATTTTTAGTGAAAATTCTCTTTTCTCAAACCAAGTGACATCATGAAGCCTTGTTGGCAGTATTGTTCTTGTTAACAAAGGGCATATTATAAAAATGTAAAATGAAGTACTTTTACTTTAAGGGTAATTGATTCTTGGCAACACAACAAGCCGAAAAACACACAATAAGTTTATCCAGCAATTTACAAAACGTGATGATATATATGATGCATTTGGTTGCCAAAATAAACAACAAATGTAAAAACTAGAAAAGGATAAATTCTATTAGACCAATGATTCAGCTATTAAGTAAAGAATATCCATGATAAAGGTCTAAATAACACAAATGCTATATATTATACTGTATAATTGAATAGAAACGTCAGTAAATGAGCTGCTTTTGGTTTCTCTGCCCAACATATGTGTGCCCTAGAGGTGAATTCCTAAGAGCAGAGAAGAGCGAGATGTCAGTAATTCTTAGAACTAGGTGCAGTGAACCCTCCAAAGCAAGACTCACTGCTGATTATTACATGGAGCAAAATGTGTTGGCAATTATTTGGAGAGGAAAAAAGAACTGGGATATATTATTGGCGCCCGTTATCTCATCCTTTGGTGATATCACAAAAACCTTTTAATCCCTTGATCACATTAGTTAAGATGTTAACTGTGACTTGATGTGTTTATTTTGGTAGAAATGGAAATGATAAAGATCTGCTTGACTTATAGGACTGTCATAATCTTGACATATTCTAAGTCCATGGACGTTTAGGCTTTGTTTAATTCATTTAATAAAAGATGTTCTATAATATGAGATAATGATGAGTATTTCACAAATGTGTTGTATATTCTTTTTGACTAGTTTGCATTTCAACCAGAGATCCTACAATTTTCATAGAGCAACCCAAAGACACTAAAAAAAAAGCCAACCGGTAAACATTTCCTGATGGGCAATCATTTAATACCAAAATAAACCACACGCACTGGGCGATTTGTCATGGACATGGAAAATGCACTGCCAAGAACAATGATCATTTGCACTGAATAAAAGATCATTTAATCCAATGATAAAGTGTATTTTCTCATTCATTGGTTGATCGGCAGCCTGTTTAGACTGAAAGATTATCGTTCACGATAATTTTTCAGTGTAATTGCTTCACATTTGTTTCTCAAGGGAAATCCGACGATTTTTTTTTCAGTAATATCAGACATTTCAGGAGAGTTTAAAGATAAAGACATTGAACCAGGCATGATGGCATATTTTTTGATGTTGCAAAATCTGCTGACAGCTCTAGATAGCTGTAAAAGTGTTGAAACATTTACACCTTTTAGCAGAATTACTGAGAAAGTATATTTTTTTATGTGGTGGGCCTCTACCCCAAGTACTAACTGGGTTGACCCTGAATGTCTCTTGGATCTCTTCAGTAAGTGTCTCCACCTTCTATGCGGTTACCACTGTCATCAGCTCTTAAAGAGGATCTTTAACCAAATTTTTAATATTGAACTGGATACTCAAAGTAATACTGGCTGCAGAGCAGAATAAATATATATTTTTTCAATTTGACCTCTCAGTTGTTGATAATATTTGAAAATATTTGTCAACTAATGAGTTAATTTTCAATAAGTCCAAGTGGACCTTATCACAGAGTTTTTGCTGTGGGAGTGTACTTCCTTCTCCTGTATGATGTTGCCCAATCATAAGCAGGCGGAAACATAGAGGAGAAAAATAACATTTTACTCCTGTGTGTTGCTGTCTGTTCATAATTGAGTAACAATATATAGAAAAAATAAGTGCATGCCCTTAGTTAAACCTCTATTAATACCCACTCGGACATAGCAAAAATAAACTCATTAGGTGCTAAACACTTTGATTGCTAATATATTCGCAACGGTGTGGTGAAATAAAAAAAATAAACATGTTGTTCTGCTCTGATGGCACTTTTAGATCTTGTGTCCAGTTCAATATGAAAAACTTGGTGAAAGGTCCGTTTATGGGATGCCTGCAATACTGGTCTCTCAAGAACAGAGGGAAGAGGCTGTCGATCAAATACAACAACCCGAGAGCTCTTCAGCCTTATTGATCAGCCAAATAAAACTTACCAAAGAGGCACATGCTAGATTAAAACGCTACTTTCTCCTAGATATGTATACTGAAATATTCCAAGGGCATGTTTTAACACTTAAATTCTAAATGTAATTGTGAAAACAGCTCTAGGTCAGGGGTCATCAAACTTTGGGATGCATGGCACATCAGCACATAGCTCTTAAAATTACCCTGGTTTAGGGAGAGAGGGAAAAAAGACAAGTGCAGCGCTTCCTCTGAGCGTAATATGTTTTTACCAACAGTGAAAAAAATTATTTTGGCTGCGGTTATGCTCACCTTCAATCAGTAAGAAATGCACGTTGAGATTCTCAAGGAATCAATTCTTTAGACACCTCTCCTCCGTGTCTTCTATAATACAACAAGGTGTGCAGCTCACTTTGGAGATTTATGTGTTGATCCTACTTCTGATCTACATAGGTAGTGAATTCTGCGTAAAAAGAAACTCCAAGAGTATGTGGCGTTAATCACCTTAGGATTTCTTGAATACATCCATTTCCAGTGAAAATCTATTACTAAAAGTTCATTTATTTTCTCAAACACAAAAAAATAGTTTTTAAAATATTTTTAAAATACAGTACAATGCGTTTCGGCTGCTATTTTACAGTGCCTTTTTGTAATAGATTTTCACTGGAAATGGATGTATTCAAGGAATCCTAAGTTGATTAGCACCACATATACATGGAGTTTCTTTTTCAGTAGACATCAGCACATAGGTCATCTTTTCCTAGCATGCAGCATGCTGTGCACATGTGGTCATTGGTACAATTGTAGATGGGATGGGTTTTGGCAATAGTGAAAGCCAAACTGTACTGGCACAGTCTATAATAATCAAAAAAGATTAATAAGAGAATGATAAAGTATTAGGGATGAGCGAACATGCTCTGTGATACTCGGACATCAACGAAGTATCTGTTATGCTCGAAAGTGCTTGGCACTCTGCAAGCATTAGCCGGTGCCTTGATTTGAAATTTGAATCCATGCCCTGCATGTTTAGCGCCTGTTACACAGCCAGTCACTGTATTGCGTAGCCATCTTGGTAGTGGCATTACTGTGATTGGCTGTGTTAAATTTTGGTGGTACATAATGCTCCAAAAAAGCATTTAAAAATGTTCTGGATTCAATTGGTCATCCACAGAGTATTTTGTGCTTCGTGTTAAATTTCAGAGGTATATAACATTCCAAAAACAAATAAAATTTCTGGATTCAATTAGTCATCCATAAAGTCGTGCTTTCTGTTAAATTTCAGTGGTATATAACACTCAAAGCACTGAAAATTTTTGGAGGATAATAATAATAATAATAATAAATTTTATTTCTATTGCGCCAAAATATTCCACAGCACTTTACATTTCAGAGGGGATTTGTACAGACAATAGACATTACAGCATAACAATAATCACATAGATTATAACAAATACCAAGAGGAATGAGGGCCCTGCTCGCAAGCTTACAGTCTATGAGGAAAGAGGTAGACACGAAAGGTGGGTGGTAACAGTTGCCCTGATTGTATGGACCGGACCAGCCATAATGTTAAGTGTGTAACAGTACAGACACAGAGGGCTAATGGATGCATAAAGCATGTGGGAACATGATGCGGGGAACCTGGTTATGGTAAAACTTTTGGCTGTGCCACACAGGGATAGATTAGGTTAATGTGTTGAGGCGATAGGCCAGTCTGAATAAATGCGTTTTCAGGGCACGCTTAAAATTGTGGGGATTGGGGACTAATCATATTGACCTGGGAAGTGCATTCCAAAGAAATGGCGCAGCACGTGTAAAGTCTTGGAGACGGGAGTGGGAGGTTCTCATTGAGGATGCTCACCTCAGGTCATCAGAAGAACGGCGGACACGGGTAGGGTGGTATACTGAAACAAGGGAGGAGATGTAGGGTGGTGCTGAGCCATGGAGGGTTTTGTGGGTGAGGGTAATAGGTTTATACTGAATTCTGGAGTGGATGGGTAGCCAGTGTAATGACTGGCACAAGGTAGAGACATCGGTGTAACGATTGGTGAGGAATATGATCCTGGCTGCAGCATTCAAGACAGATTGGTGAGGGGAGAGTTTGGTAAGAGGGAGACCGATTAGAAGAGAGTTACAATAGCTGAGACGAGAATGAATAAGAGAAACAGTAAGAGTTTTTGCAGAGTCAAAAGTAAGAAAAGGTCGAATTCTAGAAATGTTTTTGAGGTGCAGATGACAAGAGTGAGCCAGTGATCGAATGTGGGGGGCAAAGGAAAGCTCGGAGTCAAGTATGACCCCAAGACAGCGGGCATGTTGCTGGGGAGTAATAGTGGAACCACACACAGAAAAGGCAATGTTGGGTATAGGTACATTAGTAGAGGGAGGAAACACAAGGAGTTCAGTCTTTGACAGGTTCAGTTTCAGATATAGTGAGGACATGATGTTAGACACAGCGTTTAACTAGTGATCCATAGAGTATACATGGCTTGTGTTAAATTTTGGTGGTATATAACACTTCAAAAAAGCATTCAAAATGTCTTCGGGATTCAATTAGTCATTCATAAAGTATTATGTGCTTTGTGTTAAATTTCAGTGGTATATAACATTCCAACATTCCAAAAAAGCGTTCAAATTTTTTTATGTATTGATTTAGTAATCCATTCAGTGTAACATGCTTAGTGGGCAACAAAGTGACAAAAATGGCAGAATCTAGTGAGACTCCTGACTCAGCAGCCACAGTAATATCGGGGCCAGACCAAGCTGGCACGAAAGCGGAGGTGGCAGGAGCTTGTGGTCCGGAACCGACCACTTTCCTGGAACCACCAAGGTCTGAACCCAGGCTCCAGCCTTTACCACTGGAGTTCTTGCAGACTGCAGAAGGGAGAGCTAAGGATCCAGCAACTAGTGAGCAGACTGTGGGGTCTGGGCTGGTTGGTAGAGAGAAGGTGGAGAGGCAGGTCCAGAGCTGGAGACATGCCTGTGGGCCGCTAGCTGCAAGATACCGAGAGTTGGCATCCCAAAGGGAGATTGTTACCTACAGCTGGCAGCAGAGATGTGAGTTCATAGAAGAGTTTGGGACGCATTATAACTAGTGATGTTGTTCGGGTTTTCCCGAGCATGCTCGGGTGTCCTCCGATTATTTTGGCGTGCTCGGAGATTTAGTTTTTGTTAATGCAGCTGCATGGTT
This sequence comes from Dendrobates tinctorius, assembly GCF_039654945.1. NCBI lineage: Eukaryota > Metazoa > Chordata > Amphibia > Anura > Dendrobatidae > Dendrobates > Dendrobates tinctorius. The sequence goes on from NW_027361796.1 coordinate 2,992,274, forward strand.
TGCGGCTGCTAGACAGCCTGAATACATGTTGGGATTCCCTAACAAACATCTAATTATAACATGTCGTTCAACCAGCGGGCAGAAAAAACATTTGCCTTGAAGGCTGCAAGACCTGACAGCTGGAACCAGGGTAACATTCCTCAAAATGGAGAGGCAACATCGCTGGTATGTGGTAAATGTGATCCGAGAAGAAAGGGAGCAGGATGAAGTCTTCGAGGCATCTCGACACAGGGCTAACACCCCCAAAGAGATCGGATTGTCCTTCAGGTTTCCCTTCTCCTATGCGGGAGCAGTGATGGTGCAGGTGACACAGGTCGCTGTTGCCCATTTCTTCATGTTGGGGGCTCCAGCACTACCCAAAACCAGGTCACTTACAGCCCAGGCACCTAGGAATCGGGCTTGAGGAAACAGGTGGAGGCAGGTCCCCCTTGCCCCCCAAGGAAGGAGAAGAAGCAGACACCAGAAGAGCATTACTGTATTACCCTCCTTACAGCTTTTCCTGAATTTGCACTTTCAACTACACTTTCAAAATATTTGAATGAGGCTTGCCAGTTGTTAGCTTTCAGGGATCTATGGATGACTGGATGACTCTCCTTATTATTTTTTGTTGGCTTTGAACTTTGTGAAAAGCTTTTCTGAGTGTAGGAATATAACAACTACAATTTCAAAATATTTACGTTCAAAAATGTTTTTGGATTGAAATTGTCATCCATATATTACTACGTGCTTTGTGTTACATTACGGTCATATCTAAAACTAAACAAAAAAGTTAAAAAATGTATTCTGAATTCAATTAGTAATCCAAACAGTTTAAACTGTTTATTGTTACATTACAGTGGTATATAAAAATCCCAAAAAAGTTCAAAATTTTTTTCCTGGAAATAAACAAAAATTGGCTTGATACAGGAGTACAAATTTGGTTGTTCAAAAATTGACAATTGTTATATATACTGTAGAAATTGGTTTGTGTGAAATTTTGTTGGTTTGAAATCAAAATAAAAATTGGCCTGCTACAGGTGTACAAATTTAGTCCCTCAGTACTCGGTCCCCAGCAGCCACTATTTCCACCAGTGTTGCGTTCGTGCCTTGTACAAGCATGTGTCCAGGAACAACACCCATGCCCTTACCAATGTGGTTACTGGAATTGTCCACATGGACAAGTGCTTTTGGCAAGGGATGCTACATTTCCCTGATGGCACAATGGGTGAACAATGTGAAAGCCTGGGCTGAGCCCCACCCTGACATGGCACATGTGCTAAAGACGTCGAGGATTGCTGACCCTATTCCTATTAGGATTTCCTCCACCCCCTCCTTCTCCTCCATATCCTCCATTGCCAGAAGTGCTATCTCAGAGCACGTTGTCCATATCAGCCGGAAGCTGGAAGCTCTGCAGCACTGCCTCAGTGAAGCGGCAACAGGCTCTGCTGAAGCAGCAGAGTTACTAAAAGGAATAACAGACCAGACAGATCTGTGGATCTCACTGCTGAATGTCCAAAATAAACTTGGCGATAATTTATTACCCAGTGTGGGTGCCCTTCTAGATACCACATTGATACCAGAAGCCAAAATTTCAGCTAGCTTCTCATCCTCATATAAAATAGGTAAATACCTATTTATAATTTGTTTAATGTTTGAAAATTGTATTTTCCTAATTGTTGTTTTTAATTTTGAAAGGACCTTTCGACATGTCACGTGATTAGACTTTGTAATACTATTGGTGAATCTTTACTGTATAGCAAACTAGTGGTTAAATATCTATAAGGCTTAGATAAAGATCGTTCTGATCGAAGCACGTTGCCTTGTCCGTGGCTGTGGCATTTTTTGGAGAGATTTTGCATTTTAATGGATGAAATAAAGAAGTAAGAAAAGTTTTAACATTGCATCTCACAGCTGGATCTAATTTTTCTTTTCTGGTACACCCCTACTGTCTATGTGTAGTTCCGAGGATCTGCGGTGGTTACTGGTGTGCAGGGCCCCCATCTCGTTCTAATATGCATGGACTCATCCCTATCCTAGTATGCATGGCCACCATCATTATCCTGGTATGCATGACCTCATCCATATCCTGGTATTCAGGTCCCCCATCTCGTCCTAGTATGCATTGCCCCATGTCATCCTGGTATGCATGGCCCCAACCCTATCCTGGCATGCATAGCCCCATCCTTATAATTGGACCCCACCCACCCCCATCATGGCGTGCATGGCCTCATCCTTATAATTGCCCCACCCACTTACCCCCATCCTGGTATGCATGGCCCTATCAGAAAACATTTTTAATTTCTCTTAAATAGTGGCACATGTGACAGCCGGAAACAGAAAGCTGGTGGCTGACACTGCGCTGCTGAAGAGCAATGAATACTCACTACTCTATGCGCATACAGTCCTGGCAAGTATTCCGGCATCTGTGCTCTGCTTGTGAGCAGCGCATGATGTCCCTGCCATGTGTTGCTTACAAGCATAAAGCAGTTGCTGGCACCGGAGCAGGACGCTGCGAGGGAGCGCTGTGAAGGTAAGTGTAATGGCTTGTTTTTTTAATGTTTTCTGATGGGGCCATGCATAACAGGATGAGGTGGGGACCAATTACAAGGATGGGTCCATACATACCAGGATGGGGGTGGGTGGGGATCAATTGTAAGAATGGGGTTATGCATAAGAGGACTGGGGTTGGGGGCAATCATACAAAGATACTATTATTAAGGAGAAATGAATATTCATTGCCCTCCATGCCCATGGGCGTGGAAAGCAGTGAATATTCATTTCTCTTTAACAGCGGGAACAGGAGTTAGCCATAGCCACCGGCTCCATCCTCCTGTGACCCGCTGCTCTGACAATTCCACTCCCCCACCTCCTCACCACAGCCAGAGCCGGTACATCCATACTATAAGACACCCCCCATTTTCCTTCACACTTTTGGAGGAAAACAGTGCATCTTACAGTCCAAAAAATAAGGTACTTCATTTGGTACCTTGAAGGGTGTATGGATGACCCTGCTTGCAATTTTTGGCAGGCTTTGCACTTAGTGCACAGTCTTTATGAGTCTAGGAGTGCTACTACATGACAATTTGAACAGAATGTGTATGAGGCCCTCCTTTATAATAAGAATAATTTTATTTCTATAGCCTTAACATATTCCACAGCACTTTACATTTTAGCGGGGACTTGTATAGATAATAAAAGACATTACAGAATTACAATAATCACATAAATCAAAAGGTACCAAGAGAAGTGAGGGCTATGAAAGGTGGATGGTAACAATTGCTTTTATTCTACGGTCCAGCAATCAATATAATAAATAGGGTGTTCATGTACGAGGGTGCTGGCTTTGAAAAATTTTTATGGGCAAAGCAGGGATAGTTAGATAAGTATACTGAGGCAATAGACCAGTCTTTATGTCTAATACATGGTGTATCTGAGCTCCTCTGAGTCCCTAATTTTTGGCACTTCTTCCTTCCTTCATTAATCACACTGAAATTTCCAATTTTTAAATACAAAAATCAACTGTGGTTCACTTAAATTATTATTTTTAAAAAATTCTTTTTAAATTTTGCCTTATATGCAAGTCATTATACAGGAAAAAATGTTTAACATTTTTTTCCTGTAAACAACAAATTCTCTTTGATTTTGAATGCTTTATTGTCAGTCCTTAAAGTGGAGTAAAAGTGTGACACCGTTGTTCTCAGCAGCGATCTGCATGTCACAGATGCTTCCAGGGGTCTTCCCCATGCTATTCTCCTTCTATTCAGCACTTTTCCCACCCATTTCAACATTCTCAATGCCCCCCAGACCTCCTTGTAGGGTCTGTTGGAAAAACGCTCTGATTTCCCATTGACTTCCATTCTACTCTTTACTTAAAATGAGCATGTGATCATTAGGAATTGCTCGATTCGAGTAACGAGCATCCGAACATTTTAGTGTTTCCTCATCCCTATAAAGTATGTACTGAAGAAGTGTGTCTGTTAGTTAGCTGGTAAAGGGTACAGATTCCATACATGAAGGAACACCATGGCTAACTCATACAGGCAGCTAAAAATGTTATTCTTCATCATTGGAAGCGTAATTCTTCTCCTACTCATTAGGAATGGCTCTCTGAGATCTCCCTACTAAATAGGATGGAACACATGATTACCTTGTTATCTGCCGACATAGATGGATACTGTGTGATATAGAGAGATTAGATTGAATTCCAAGAATCTGATGCTTATCCCTTCACCCCAAACACCTCCTTTTCCATTACGTGATACTGCTTTGCAAGTCTCGCTTGGAGGTGGTGCCCTCTCACCCACATTTGAGGTCAACCACATAGGGTTTCTATACCCTCTTCACTCAAACGTTGATGTACTGTAACACTCCCTTTCTCTTTTTTTTATTTACCCGTCATCCCATATTATTTAGAAATTCCATCCTAAAGGATATATCTGTAATTAACAGGTTTTTTATTTTACTTTGTGCTGTGAAAATGTTATAATCCTTAAACAAAAATGTAATTTGAAAGGAAAAGAGATCTCCCCTATTTCCTCATAGAATGTAAACTTGCAAGCAGGGCCCTCATTCCTCTTGGTATCTGTTGATTTATGTGATTGTTATTCTATAATGTCTTGTATTGTCTGTACAAGTCCTCTGTAAAATGTAAAGTGCTGCGGAATATGTTGGCGCTATAGAAAAAAAATATTATTGTTATTATTATTATTTAGGTAAATACATTTTGGACCAAATAAAATGTAAGAAACAGCAACCACATAGATGTCAAACACAATTACCAACACAAATAGACAGCAGGCTCCAAATCTTCAAGTGTACTTTCCTTTACTAATCCACTAATTTTTTTTAGCAACTTGTAGTTACAGAAACATTTTGCAACTTTTGTCTTTATTTTACGGCAGAAGCATCATTTTCTGAAATTGGGATGTAGCTTAGGCGTGTGGTTGAATGTGGTGCCACAAATTCATTACAATTTACACCACGAGGGTGGAGAAAATTAAAATAGAAACATACTCCTGTCTAATGGCTCTTCTTTACACAATGCACACCTCTTAATGAATTTGGGGAACCCTGGATCAAGACATGTGTATAAAATACCAGACTAATCAGGGCATTTATCTTGAATTTTTTATTTAAACCATACAACAAAGGTTGCTGGCACTATTCTAAATACTGTATAGAAAACAGCTCAGGATCAGTACAAAATAACTAATATAATCCATCGGTAAGGGTACTTAAAGCGTTATGTAAATTAATTCCATAATATGATTAAAGAAAAAACTTGTACTATGTCTTGGCCAGAATCAAAAAACTCTCCTTGATGGATGGAGGATTTTGTTGGTGCAGTAAATTTGCTGCTCTTTTTGTTGTTGAAACATCAGTGTAACGATGATACAAAAATAAGTTTCAAAGGATTTTTTTCCACAATAAATCTATTTCTGAAGATCTAAGATGCAGAGTCTAGATCACAGATATAGAGCCTTGAAGAGGAACTTGGCTATCTATGCCAGAAGAAGTATCAACACTCATGAAAATCTATTATACACCTGTGTAACGCGTGTTCCTTCTTGTGGTTGACACACATCTGCTAGTACTGGAGGTTTTCATCAAAAAGGATTTAGGAAAACTGTGCAAAATCTAGTGAACAGAATATATAAAAATATATACAGCCATGGCCGAAATTGTTGGCACCATTGAAATTGTTCCAGAAAATGAAGTGTTTCTCCCAGAAAATTATTGCAATTACACATGTTTTGTTATACACATGGTTATTTCTTTTGTTTGTATTGGTAAGGGAAGAAGTTGACTCAATCTTTGCATTGTGTGTCTGTGTGTGCCACATGAAACTTAGAGAACAGAAAGAGAAGAGTACTGTCTCAGTACATGAGAATCAAAATTGTTGAAAAATATTAAACATCTCAAGGTTACAAGTTAACCTCCAGAGATTTTGATGTTCCTTTGTGCACAGTGCACAAGATAATCAAGAAATTTACAACCCAGGGCACTGTAGCTAATTTCCCTGGCGTTAGACGACAGTGAAAAATTGATGAAAGCTTGCAATGCAGGATAGTTCGGAGAGTGGATAAGTGATAAGTGTCAGAAAGTTGGGTTTTCATCCAATGTCATGGGTCTTCCAGCAAGACAATGACCCCAAACATACTTCAAGAAACATGCAGAAATGGATGGAAACAATGCGCTGGAGAATTCTGAGAATTCTGAAATGGCCAGGAATGAGTCCAGATCTAAATTCCATTGAACACCTGTGGAGAGATCTTAATATTGCTGTTGGGAGAAGGCACCTGCAAATATGAGAGACCTTGGGTAGTTTGCAAAAGAAGAGGGGTCCAAAATTCCAGTTGAGAAGTGTAAGAAGTTTGTTGATTTGTTGATGGTTTGAAGGGATTGACTGCAATTATTTATTCCAAATGGTGTGCAACCAAATATTAAGTTGAGCGTGCTGAAAATTTTAACCAGACCATTTTTGGGGTTTTGTGTGAAATTATGTCCAATTTGCCTTTTTTCTCCGCTTTTTTTTAGTGTTGTTCGATACACACAAAGGAAATACACATGTGGTCAACAAACAAAACATGTGGAACTGCAATAATTTTCAGGGAGAAATACTTGTGAAAAAAACATTGAATATGTCATAAATTTTCTAAGTAAATATATTTCTAAAGGTGCTATTGGCATGAAATTCTCACCAAATGTCAAGAACAACCCATCGAATAAACACAGGAAAAGGAATCAAACCATAGATGTCCATATATTAAGGTATGTGTAATAATGAGAAATGACTGAGGGTAAAAGTATTGAACAAATGAAGAAAGAGAGGTGCAAAAAGCCATGGAAAGTCATGTCACCAGCTGTAATCTATCAGTAATTAGAAATCCATCCTACCAATTAATGAAAAATAATATCAGCTGGTTCAGCTGATGGCCTATAAAAAAAGGCCACATCACAAAGGTGCCGCACAAGAAACATCTTATGATGGATAAAACTAGTGAACTGTCTCAAGACCTTTGCAACCTTATTGCTACAAAACATACTGATGGCATTGGTTACACAAGAACTTCTAACTACTGAAGGTTCCAGTAAGCACTTTTGGGGCAATAATGCAGAAGTGGAAAGAACATAATTTCACCATAAACTAGTTATGACCAAGTGCTCCATACCATATTTCAGACAGGAGAGTAAAAAGAATTATCTGAAGAGTTGTCCAAGAGTCAAGGACCATCTGTGAAGAGCTAGAGACCTGAAATAGGCAGGTACAATTGTTTCAAGGAAAGCAGTAAGTAATGCACTCACCCTCCTAGGCCTGTGTGCACGCTCACCAGGCAAGACTCCACTGCTGAACAAAAAAGCAAGCTCAAACGTGTTTAAAGTTTGCACAATGACATTTAGACAAGCTTGTGAAATATTGGTCAGATGAGACAAAAATTGAACTCTTTGGATCGCATAATACACACCATGTTTGGAGGCCAAAAGATACTGCATATCTCCCCAAAAACGCCATACCAACAGTGAAGTTTAGAGGTGGGGACATCATGGTGTGGGGCTGTTTTCAGTATACCGCATTTGCCAACTTCTTGGGATTGAAGGAAGGATGAATGGACAAATGTAAAAATCTGTTGCCATCTAACAGGATGAAGAAGGATGAAGAGAGAGCCAACATTTCAGCAACACAATGATTCCAAACACACAGCCAAGGAAACTATGTGATGTCACAGGTGACTGGATACTCCGCCTCCAGCAGGGTGAACTTCTATGAAACCCGTGACCCTGGATACACCACCTCCAGCAGGGCGAAGTTAAACAATGTAACATGCAGCCGGATACACCGCCTCCAGCAGGCGAAATTCAATAATTACACGTGTACCTGGATACACTGCCTCTAAACACACATAAGGAAAGTTACAAACAGGGAAAAACACTACTTAGCTTTGCTCTGTTGCTATTGCTCACAGCAACAGAGTACAACACCAAAGTTCAGCTTCACCCCTGAAGCTCGACACCTGAATTCAGCTTCCGCCTGAAGCTATTACACCATAGCTCCCCTGAGCTGCCAGGAACTCCTCTCTGTAGTTCCTTCATTCACCAGACTTGGTTGGAAATGAGCAATATCACCAACAGTGAGTGAGACCACCTGACTCTCCTATATAGACAAGAGCCAGAGCAATCACACCTGCTAGTGATTCCCGTGTAATAATACTAGCCACCACCAGGGCAAAACTAGAACTAAAGACACCACTGAGTAATGACCCTAATGGCCCCTGGGGGCAAACCTAACTTTAAGCAAACAGCTTAAAGGAAAAAAAAAGGTTACTGGTGCTTTTATCTGTCACAATCCAGCATGGATCGTGACACTCTCCATTGGTTTTAGAGAAATAAAATATAGCTGCTAGAATGGCACAGCCAGTCACCTGACTTGAATCCAATAGAAAATTTATGGAAGGAAGTAAAGCTCAGAGGTTGTAGAAGGAGCACAGGGATCCTTCAGGATTTGAAGAGTGTTTGTGTGGAAGAATGGGCCAAAATCGCATGCGAGAAATACATGCAACTAGTTTCTAAATACATAAGGCATCTTGAAGCTGTCATCAACAACAAAAGCTTTTATACAAAGTATTAAATACATTTTAGGAGGCATGTTCAATACTTCTGTGCGGTTTTTCACTCTTATGCATAACAAGTTATGGACATCTATGGTATTAGTTCTTTGCCTGTGTGGATTGGATGGGTTGTTACCGACATCTGAGGAGAATTCCATGTCACACCTTTAAAAATATTAGAAAATTGGTGGCATGTTCAATACTCTCAACTGTTGTATATAAATTTATATATAGCATCAGCTTTTAGAAACTACAGCCTTAAGGCCCCTTTACATTTAGCGATGCACCAGCGATCCAACCACGATACGACCCGGTCAGGATCGCTGGTGCATCGCTAAATGGTCGCTAGTGAGCTGCCAAACAGGCAGATCTCACTAGCGGTGTAGCGACGCAGCAGCGGTCGTTACTTACCTTTCACATGCAGCGATGCTAACGTCCTCCTGCCCGCATCCACGCGTCGCTCGTCGGCGCCAGCAGGAAGCCCAGCAGGAAGCGCCCGACGAGAAATGGACCCGGCCGATCTCGCGCGATCAGCGACAGACAGCGGGGGAGCCGGTCGGAGGTAAGTATCACACATAGCAATATCGCTAGCAATGTCGCTGCTGCGTCACAAAATCGGTGACGCTTTAGCGATATTGCTAGTGATATCGCTATGTGTAAAACCTCCTTTAGTTATAACCTGTATGTGCAGTGATATTAAATTTAACAATGTTCATATGTACAATCAATTAGTAAGATATCTTATTTACATTGGCGTTCTAACAAGAACACCTAGATATGCTAAGCTCTGTATGATTAACAGTAGTGAACAAAAAGCATCTTTATAGAAAAGTACTTACATGACGGAACCTTAAAATAATACACTATAAACAGCTGATATTAAATGTTTAGTAGGTGTGGTTGGAACCTCTGAATTTGCATCTATCAAGAGAACCCACTGTGGTCCGCCATCATTGGAAAGGTGACCGTGCATACAGTAGGCAGCTCTCCATTCACTTCTCCCTGTATGGGAGTTCCAAAAGTTGATCAAGCACTCTCCTGTAAAGATGTATAAAATGTCTGCAATAGGACAACATGCCTATTAGGTTTGTATAATCCAATTCCTTTAAATTAAAAATCAGCATTATAAGCTGCTCAAATACTCAAATGTTGCTCCCCTTCTCATTTTGATCCAAGCAGCAAGTTCGCAAATGATAGTATGTTCTGAAATGTTTTTACCAAAAGGAGAAATTTTAGAGATGTTTGAATCTTTTCAAATTTGCATTCGCAAACTTTAGGAATTATTTCCTAAAAATTAAATTTGCAGTGAATTAATTCACTAAGAATTGCAAGTACTCTAATTGCCTTGAAAACACGTGTATAACGCTTTGAGGTTTATGACTGTAGGAAACCCCTTTTAAGCTCAGCCGCTTTTGAGAAAGCTGGACAGCGAAACGCGCGTCAAGGGGCTGCTGGGCAAGCAGGGGGAGTCATCCTTGTATATATGGGTAAGCTTGAATGAATGACTGCAAGAGTGGGAGCTATATGGGGTACTGCTTTTTTGGCACCTATGTATGTTGTTAGCTCTCCTCAGTTACTTGAGCACTATGGACCAATAATTATTACCTAAATTCAGCTTTCCTAGGATGTTACTTTGCTCTTACCCCTTTTTTGTACCACCTTACCTTCATGTCTCCTACATTGTTTCCCACCTGTATGGTTATATCAATATTTATTGAGTTATATGTAATTTTGATATAATAATTGGTTATTTGTTCTTAATATCATGTGGTGTGGGATTTTTCTACTCCATATTTTGGTTTTCTCTGTTCTTCGGAGTTGTCCTGCTAAAACTGTTATTTTGGGGGTTTACTTTGGGAGAGTAATTTTGATTCAATCTCAGCCACAATTCAATTTCATGCTTGTTGATTGCTGTACTGTGTTTTTTTGGATTCGTTGTCTAGCTGAAATGTCCATCCTCATTTCATCTTCATCATCATGGTAGATTGCAGCAGATTTTTTTTATCAAGATATGCAGTGCCATTTGGCCTTCAAATCTAGTGTGTATTACGGGATTCAAAGAGTTCAATTTTTGTCTCATCTGACCAGACTATACTCTCCCAGCCAACTGTAAACGCACTTGAACATGCTTTTTGTTCAGCAACAGAGTCTTTCGTGGTGAGCATGCATAGAGGCCATGGATTTTGAGTGCATTACTTGTAGTTTTCTTTGAAATAATTGTACGTGCTGATTGCAGATCTCTCTGTAGCTCTTCACAGGTGGTCATTGGCTCTTGGACAACTCTTCTGATAATTATTTTCACTGCGCTGTCTGAAATCTTTCTAGGAGCAACTGGTCATGGCCATTTATGGTGAAATGATGCTCTTTCCAATTTTGGATTATGGCCCCAACAGTGCTCACTGGAACCTTCAGTAGTTTAGAAATTCTTCTGTAACCAATGCCATCAGTATGTTTTGCAACAATAAGGTTGTGAAGGTCTTGAGATGACTCATTGGTTTTACTCATCATGAGATGTTTTAGGTGTGAAATCTTAGTAATGAGACACCTTTTTATAGGTCATCAGTTGAACCAGCTGATATTATTTTTCACCCAGTGCCTGGATTGCTTTCTAATTATTGTTAGATTTCAGCTGGTGTCATGATTTTCTTCATGTGTTCAATATATTTTCCCTATGTAATTTCTCATTATTATAAATACAGTATATACTCGAGTATAAGCCGAGCCGAGTATAAGCCGAGGCCCCTAATTTTCCCATGGAAAACTGGGTAAGCTTATTGACTCGAGTATAAGCCATGTATGCATTGTCCCCTCACCCTGTCCTGCTCTGTGTGGCTCTCCCCCTCCCAGTATGCATGACTCGGCTCCCTCATCCCATCCTTCTATGCATGGCTCAGCTCCCTGTCCGCCCTGTGCTCCCCCATCCTCCTCAGTGCTCCCCGTCCTGCTCCATGCTCCCCTGTCCTCCTCCGTGCTCTTCAGTGCTCCACTCATCCTCCTCAGTGCTCCCTCGTCCTCCTCTGTGCTCACCCCTGTCCTCCTCTCTGCTCACCCCTGTCCTGCTCTGTGCTCCACTGTGCTCCTCCATGCTCCCCCATCCTGCTCCATGCTCCCCCGTCCTCCCCCGTGCTTCCCCTGTCCTCCTCTGTGCTTCCCCATCCTCCTCCGTGCTCCCCCATCCTCCTCCGTGCTCCCCCATTCTCCTCCGTCATAATCACCCTGCTGTGCCATCACTGAACATTCCTGCATCCTCCGTTGTCCCGGGGCCGACTGCTTCTTCCTGTGTTGAGCGGTCACAAGGTACCACTCATTAAGATAATGAATATGGATGCCACGCCTATGGGAGTGGCGTTACGTCCATATTAATTACCTTAATGAGTGGTACCTTGTGACTGTTCAACACAAGAAGAAGCTGCCAGCCTTGGGACAATGGAGGATGCAGGGATGTTCGGTGATGGCACATGAGGGTGAGTATGATGTCCCAGCCACCGGCTCCTGCCGCCGCTCCCCCTCCCCTGCTGGTTTCTGCACAATGACTCGTGTATAAGCCGAGGGGGCATTTTCAGCACAAAAAATGTGTTGAAAATCTCGGCTTATACATGAGTATATACGGTAACTTAATTTATGGACATCTATGGTTTGATTTTTTTGCTTGTGTGGATAGGATGCATTGTTACAGAAAACTGGTGATAATTTAATTTCAATAACACCTTTAGAAATATATTTACTTAGAATATTGGTGACATGTTCAATACTTATTTCAACCACTGTATAACATTTATAAATGTATTCACTGCAGAAAACAAAAAAAAATTCCTAGATACTCATTACTATTCAAATTTAGATTGTGAGCCTCATCAGGGAGCGTTCCAATGTCTGTAAAGCACTGTGGAATTAATAGTGCTATATAAATGAGTAAAATAAATAACTAAATAAATACCATGTAGCCAAAGGAACATTCAGCTGCAAGCTATACACCCAACTAGAATGTAGGACTTGTTAATGTGTCCTCATCCTAACTAATGTTCAGTTTAACCTGTCAGAAAATGGTCCATGTCACAGGCAGGGAAATAGTAAAAGAAAAGAAAAAAAATGTGCATGAGGTTATAAATAATGAATGACTTTAGCCAGCAGCAGGTCCAACAAATCATACTAAGTGGGGCTATGACCTTAACACTGACTTGTCAGGAAAGTAGTCCTACCAGTCTAAAGAGGTAGACTTCGGCAAACAGGCGCACACATTACTTCTACATCCATTGGGAACACACTGCAGTCTAACAAAGTGAGGCATAATTCATCTTCACATAAAGACATCTCAAACAGTAAGACTTGGTGATCATCCAGTACACAGTATAATGTAGGACAAGCCCGTCAAATCCCAATGTCACTACTGTGTAGTGAGGGAAAATCTCATACTTGTGTTTAATCTTGTACAATGTTTTTAGATGTTTTTTTTTTAAAGCTTTTAGGAAGTTAACAAAAACGGTAATACAACACTTTTTAACACCTGTATTTACAAGTATTATTTAATAAATCATGAAATGCATATCGATTTATACCCTATATAGCTATACAACATGTGTGAGGGTGTTGGGAGGTAAGGCCTTGGGACCTATAGCAGTAGCCCGACAAGGATGGTGCTGGGTGTGTCGGACGTCATTTAAGTCTATGAGAGTCAGAATGAGGCCCAAACAAGGCTCTCACAGACTTACATTGAGAACTTTTGACTGTTACCTGCAACGAGAATGGCGTCATCTAGAGCAGAAAATGGCGGCTAGCAAGTATGATGCTAGGAGAAGGTGACATGCATTATCAATACTACTTAAGCACTGAAATAAAAAAAAAGCAAAACCAAAAAGGTGGAGTGGTGCAATGAATGCATTTTGACGCTTTAGTTATTTAACCCCTTCACAACCTTTTACTTATCCCCGCACTCCATGCAGGCTCTGGCACTGAGCTCACATGATTTCAGCAGCTGACATGTGCCCCTAACAGCCACAAGTGGAATCGCAATCAACCCTCGACTATCAACATGTTAAATGCCGCTGTCAATCTCTGACAGTGACTTGTAACATGCCTGGGCCCGGAAGACCATCACAAACACCGCCCATCGGTGCCTGTGTCACATGATCAAGGGTCGCCAATGGGTTGGCATGACAACCCAGGGTCTGCAGGAGACCTGTTATGAATGAGTCACCGAGGAGGAAAAAAACAAAAACAAGCTAAGCCCCAGAAAAACCAGAGAGGTTGGTAACTATGCAGATTGCAGATCCCTGATCCTAACCACACAACTAGCAGCAGCTGTGGAGCGTACCTACGATGAACCTAGACACCTCATCACGGCCGGAGGACTAAATAAGCCTAAAGCAAGAAAAGGGGAAAACTAACTGCCCCAGAGCAGACCCCAAAGGAATAGACAGCCCCCACACATGTATTGATCTTGAAACAAGATGAAAACACAAACACAGGCAGGAAAATAGGCTGAGCAAACGATGGGGCCCAAACTAACTAGAAAGGAGAGGAAAGGAAAGACCCTGTCTGCAATCTGCCCAAAACCCTACAAAATAATGTCCAACACTTCTGATAACAAAATTAACCCTGAAGTCACTAGACTTCTCCCACTATATCAGCACTCTGAAATATTCTGAGACAGAGCAAAAAGAGGCCAATCTAATAAGGGACAAAAAGCAAATTGGCAAATACAGATAAATAAGAGTGGAAATTCAGCACAGCCCCAGCCAGGGCTGGCTGACCACACAAAAAACTGAATAGAACAACCAAATCAAGTGTGAACATTAGCAGAAAAACTTAGCTTGAGCTGACTGGAACAGAGCTGAGAACCAAGACCTGACAAGCAGAAGGAATCACCAGCACTAGAGTAGGGCGTCGGCTGTCTTAAATCCAATCTGAGATTCCTGAGGTCCAATTATCATCCTCATTATCAGGTGGCAGATCTCTACTGATTAAATCAGCCTCACTACCTCCTGTTACCACCAGAGGGAGCCTGGAAGAACTCACAACTGGTAGACCAGAAAATGAACTCACAACAGCGACCCCTGTAGTTATCATTGCCGGAATGCCATGAGCACCGCCATATGGCCGGCACTCACAGCAGATGAGAATTGTAGCTACACATAGCAGGGCTGAAGCTAAAATAAGCCCTCACAAAGCCCCAGATCACTAAAAAAGGAAACACTACTGGTCTCTTTTTTTTTTCAAACTTTGGATTTTTTTTTATCACATAGATAAAACAGAACCTATACATGTTTGGTATCTGTGAACTCGTAATAACCTGGAGAATCCCAATGGATGGTCAGTTTTAGCATTTAGTGAACATGGGAAAAAAAAAACAATTTTGGAATTGCACCTTTTTTTGCAATTCACTGCACTTTGAATTTTTTTCCTGTTTTCCAGTACATGATATGATAAAACCAATGGTTTCGTTCAAAAGTACAAGCAAAAAACAAGCTCTCACATGGCCATATTGACTAAAAAATAAAAAAGTTATGGCTCTGGGAAGAAGGAGAGCAAAAAATGGAAACACAAAAATGGAAAAACCCCAAGCTAGTAAAGGGGTTAGGTGTTTTATTTTGATTGTATCTGGATTCATATTAATATATCTAGATTCGTCAAGCTTTAAATCGTACTAAAAACACATATAGTAGATTACTACAAAAAAAAACAACACATACAAGGTCAGCCATTTATCTGTCCTGGATATTGCACTATTTGTTCTTGCTGGAAACTAAATGACATTTTGACTTTCCTGCTTTTCTGTCAACCCTTACAGTTGTAACAATAGTGAATCACGTTGCAGCCGGCAACTACTGAGTTCTCATCTGCACAAAATCCCATGCCGAGCGGTCGGCCCATAAATTATCTTCTGGTGTTAAGTTTCTCACTATTGTTGTATAATGTGGAGCCTATGACAGATGTCCTGGAAGAGCGGGTGCTTGCCTTCAATAAATCATAGACTTGTTACATAATGGATCAAATCTCAGGCACATTGTTTGACAAAGATCTATGGGATACCCCAGCCTCAGAATTAATGAAGCAGCAGAAAAGAATGTAATTCAACAATTTTAGCCCAACTGCATCATTATTGAGCAATTCAGATCAGTTATAAGCAGTTAATAGACTACAATGGTAGAATCAGCGCATCACATCCCAAATCAAAATAAGATATTTAAGAATGTGCTTATCACACCTTAGATCAGATCTCCATCAGGCAAAAACTGCTTCAACTAGGGCTACACAGCAACATGTGACACACAGCATCAATTCTCTAAAATTTCAGTAAAACAGTCTAGTTGTAGATAAGTGGCATGTGCGTCCTGCACTGAAGACTAAAGCAAGTGTGTCACGTGCAACTTGCAACCAGTGACAGAAAATGTTTGTTTCAGGTCACAACGTCACACAATAAGAAATCATTACATCCAATGTTGTAGTATGTGGTAGCGATTTCAGTGTCACATAGCAATTGTCACCTTATGCCACTTATGTGCTAACGGTAAACACTGCAAACAAAAAGAATTCAAGAACCCCAAAACTTTTATAAAATCAGGAAAAATCAGTAACATTTGGTAAAAAGTGCGGGAAAATATTTGCGTTGCCACAAAAATATTTTCAGCACTTTAGCAATGGTAATGGTGGTGTGTCATGAACGTTTTGCATGTGTTTGATGAGGGGAGGAGGGGGTTTACAGAGCTCAGAGGTGTGGCATTCTTGTAAACTTTTTTTTTCCTAACTTGAGCACATTGCGGCTAGCCAATCAGGGCAACATCCACAATGTCCTGACACAAGGCTTGTGTCATTGGCTGCTGAAATCACATGTCCCTCTCCATATAAATAGTGAACATCTTGTTTTAGCGTCATTTTGACATTTTAACAGTGCAGAGAGGCTGCTCCTGACAATGGCACTGTTAGCAGCAAGACTTTAGCTAGTTAGTTAGGCGGTTGTATATCAGTCAGATAGTGTAGCCAGCTACTGTCCAGTGTAGCTGCTAAATTTACCTTCCAGCATTTATTTTTTTGCCATTGCTGAGGTCCACAGACAAAGAAAGCAGGGCACATGTCCTACAAGTGTGTTGTGCACTGCTTCTATTGTGCTCCATGCACGAGTATAGCATTCTAAATCTTATTTTTTCACTAACTACATGTGAAACAGCCTGCTGTATGCCACCTCATCATTTAGTGCTGTGGTGATATGAAACTGTCTGCAGACCTAAGGCACATTAAAAAAAAAATAATTTTTCTGTTGCAAAAAGTTATACAGCCTGCCGTATCATACTTTGTTATTTTGTTGGGTTGAAATTAAGCTGTCTGCAGATCTCACGCACACAACAAAAATGTTATACAGTAGGGAACATCTCACATTCAAATACTTTGTAGCTTCTGGTGTGTTATAGAGGCCTATTCCAGAGGCCACAGAAAAATTCTTCTGTTCCTAATGTCATACAGCAGGGGACCTGACTTTCAAATACTTTGCAGCATTTAGTGTGTTATAGAGGCTTGATCCAGAGGCCACCAAAAATTCTTCTGTTACTAACGCCGTACAATAGGGGACATCTGACTTTTAAATTTTTGCAATAATGTGGTATTATTGCTCTTGGTATTTTGGATTATGGATCTCTCTAATATCAATAAAGTGAAGATTCTTTATTTCCAATAGAGATTAATTACTTGAACATTTAACTCCTCCCTGTCCTGTGATTATTAGACAGTAGCAATTATACACTTACAGAGGTTCTCCAGTGAAAACTAGTAATCGCCTATCCTAATTCCATGTTTACATGCTTAGTATTTGTAAGCCAAAGACAGGAGTTGGCAAAAAAATGCAGAAGTGGTGCATATGTTTCTGTTATATTTGTCCTCTGATTGTTCCACTCCAGGTTTTAGCTTACAAATAAGTGATGTCAAATACTGAACGCGTGAATGTGGCCTTAGGATAAGGGATAAACTAATGATTGCTGAGAGTCCGACTGCTGGGACCCACACCAAATGAAAGAATGTGAAACTTTTATCCCCATTAAAATGGAGCTCCTGTGCAACTTAACAGCTGATCCATCAGTAGCAGCACTTGGCTTTTTCTGGTGAGAACATTGGTGCAGAATTGGAGTTTTTCCAAGAGTTGGTGTGGGACTGTGAAAGGTTTGAGGGGTAGACGCAGAGCTGGGGTGGAACCTGGACGAAGTCTCAAGGGTGCCTGAAAATTTTGCTAGTATGGGGCCCTGGAATTCCTGGTGGCAGCCCTGGTGGTTAGTTTGGAAATTCTGTAACTGTCACGAGGTATCACGCTTCCCTGGAATTTGTTAGCGCTATATAAATATTATTATTATAGCAAACCACAGAACACCTCTATAACAACTCTATTCCAACCACTTAGCTTTAGCACACTGCACAGGAAGACAAATCTTTCACCGGCAGGGACAAGAAGGTATGACCAGTTTATACAGTACAGACCAAAAGTTTGGACACACCTTCACATTCAAAGAGTTTTCTTTATTTTCATGACTATGAAAATTGTAGATTCACTCTGAAGGCATCAAAACTATGAATTAACACATGTGGAATTATATAATTAACAAAAAAGTGTGAAACTGAAAATATGTCTTATATTCTAGGTTCTTCAAAGTAGCCATCTTTTGCTTTGATTACTACTTGGCACACTCTTGGCATTCTCTTGATGAGCTTCAAGAGGTAGTCACCGGAAATGGTCTTCCAACAGTCTTGAAGGAGTTCCCAGAGATGCTTAGCACTTGTTGGCCCTTTTGCCTTCACTCTGCGGTCCAGCTCACCCCAAACCATCTCGATTGGGTTCAGGTCTGGTGACTGTGGAGGCCAGGTCATCTGGGGTAGCACCCCATCACTCTCCTTCTTGGTCAAATAGCCCTTACACAGCCTGGAGGTGTGTTTGGGGTCATTGTCCTGTTGAAAAATAAATGATGGTCCAAATAAACGCAAACCGGGTGGAATAGCATGCCGCCGCAAGATGCTGAAGTCTCCTCTTAACAGTTGCTGTAGAGATGTGTCTGCTGCTAGAATTCTGTGTGGCATTGACCTGGTCTCTAATCTGAGCTGCTGTTAACCTGCGATTTCTGAGGCTGGTGACTTGGATGAACTTATCCTCCGCAGCAGAGGTGACTCTTGGTCTTCCTTTCCTGGGTCGGTCCTCATGTGAGCCAGTTTCTTTGTTGTGTTTGAAAGTGTCCCCAAGTGCAGTGGCAAAAACTATCAAAGTTTTCCCAATTTTTCGGATTGACTGACCTTCATTTCTTAAAGTAATGATGGCCACTTGTTTTTCTTTACTTAGCTGCTTTTTTCTTGCCATAATACAAATTCTAAGAGTCTATTCAGTAGGACTATCAGCTGTGTATCCACCAGACTTCTGCACAACACAACTGATGGTCCCAACCCCATTTATAAGGCAAGAAATCCCACTTATTAAACCTGACAGGGCACACCTGTGAAGTGAAAACCATTTCCAGTCACTACCTCTTTAAGCTCATCAAGAGAATGCCAAGAGTGTGCAAAGCAGTAATCAAAGCAAAAGGTGGCTACTTTGAAGAACCTAGAATATAAGACATACAGTATTTTCAGTTGCTTCACACTTTTTTGTTAATTATATAATTCCACATGTGTTAATTCATAGTTTTGATGCCTTCATAGTGAATCTACAATTTTCATAGTCATGAAAATAAAGAAAACTCTTTGAATGTGAGTCCAAACTTTTGGTCTGTACTGTATAAACTGGTCAGACCTTCTTGTCCCTGCCGGTGAAAGATTTGTCTTCCTGTGCAGTGTGCTAAAGCTAAGTGGTTGGAATAGAGTTGCTGTAGAGTTGTTCTGTGGTTTGCTATAATAATAATAATATTTATATAGTGCTAACAAATTCCGCAGCGCTTTACAGTTTGCACACATTACCACCACTGTCCCCGATGGGGCTCACAATCTAAATTCCCTATCGGTATATTTTTGGAATGTGGGAGGAAACCCATGCAAACATGGGGAGAACATACACACTCCTTGCAGATGTTGTCCTTGGTGGGATTCAAACTTAGGACTCCAGCGCTGCAAGGCTGCAGTGCTATCCACTGAGCCACCGTGCTGCCATAGTACATGTGTGTTTATCTACTGGTCCCCATTCCCATTTAGTTTATTCCTCCCTGTTCCTATCCTCCTTTCTATTGTTGATTAGTGCTTTTATATGATAGAGGTTTTCTGTTATCCCTGTTTTGGCTTTGTGTCTTGTTTACATTACATTTCTGTCCTATGTATCATGGTGTGGGGAAGGGACAGATCAGGGTTTAACAAGAATATAGTAAGATCGGAGACTTGGGCCTCTCTACCCTCAAGAGTATCCCAGGGACAGGGGTAGTTAGGGTCCCTAGTTCTAGTGATAGTTTGAGGACCCCCTCCCTTATCAAATATGGTGACAGCATGACAATTATAGTATTGTATAACCAGGACTGATGAGAAGTCCTAAGCAGTCTGAAAAACTTTGCTATTAGTCATTTCTTGAAAGGGGTTGTCCACCTCTTCTCAATCTCAATGTTATGTTTTCTCCAAGAAAAATAACAACACCTATACTCACCTTTGGTATCAGTGCTGTTCCAGTGGGGTTGGCACTGGTCTCTTGGGGCTTGCATGACAGGTTATGTCACACGATCCCTGGTCCAATCAGGGCTGGCACCACTCTTCCCTTATTCAGACAAATCAGACATCCGGAGAAAGTCAGAGTTGCAGCTGCTGTTTCACTTCCTCCGGATGTCAATTATGTCTGTAGGAAATGAGTGTGAAATCAGTGCTGATGCCCCGCAGTGCTGATTCACATAACAATGTCATGTCACGCGAGTCCCAGAAAAGCCAGTGCCAACATTGCTAGAACTTCACAAGCCCCGAAGGTGAACATAGGCGTAATTTTTTTTTACTGTGCAGCAACGTAGGGATTGATTAGGGCTTGTTTGAGTAGTGGAGAACCTCTTTAAGTTAGCCAAAGTGTCAACTGCTAAGGTTAACGAACCACAAATATAATTTTGTTTATACATATAAAATTGTGGATGTAGCATCCACCAACAGTAAGCATATAGCTCATTATGCCATTGATGTAAGACATATATGCTATTCACATATCATGCTATTTATACACTTAGGCCCCAATTCATCAAGACCAGTGTTGTTCACTCCAGTCTTGATGAGGGGGAGTGCTTGAGTCAGAGGCGCCTGATTACTCAATAGGTGCACGTCTCCTAATGAATCAGGTGCTTTTTAAAAATGACATGCATCTTCGTGCTCCTCTTCACAAATCTCACTCCAGTCAGGAACCAAAGCAAGATTTGTGGTGTATGGTATACCACACCTCTTCATGAATTAGACAAATCAGTGTCCTCACACCCATTTTTGCATAGATGGCCAATACTGGCGTGAAAACTAATGAAGTAAAAAAATATATGTTGAGACTTTTCAAAGTGTTTTATGCCATATTTCTGGCATAAGCACTTGGGAAGAATAGGAGCCTTAGTCTCTGAATGGCTGCGCTCAGCAAATAGTATAGAGTGTGAGACTTTAATTTTAGCAGCTGCTCTGTACATCTGTAAATTCATCATTTAACAGTACAATTTAGTGCTTCTCACCTTGGACATGAAGACTATTTGGTTGTATTGAGGTGTTAGCTATTGCAGGATAAGTCTTGGAGTAGGATGTGCCTGGCTGCTGTACTTGGGGTGGCTGTGGAGTTCGTTTGGGCATCATACTGGAGGCTGCATTAAGTCTCCGTGGGCTTAGATGATGAGGTGAAAATCTAAAGTGAAGCAGAGTAGATATCAGTTTAAATGTCAACTTAAAAACAAACATTTCCTAGAAAAATAAATTCAGGTAAAATTCTTGATCACTCCCAGTTGGAAAAATCAGTTAATTACATAAGTTTCACCTACGTTCTGTAGAAAACACTCGCTGTATAACAATCATGGTTGGTTCTGCCCCTGTGTGAGAACAAAAAGGCCCATCTAGGAGGCCCTATGCTTATCGGAAAGTTGCTTTAGGTTCATGGTAAGGTTGTAACTAGACATAGAACATGTAAATGCTTTTGCATAAATGATGAGATTAGTAAATTGACTTCTAATGTTACCCATGTCTACATTTTAGGCCTTGAAGACATCAGAAAATATAAAGTGAAAAATAGAGAATGTGCTGTATTATCTGCACATACAGTCAATGAATGTTAAATAATTTATATAAAAAATAATTTAAAAAAACTGTGTTCTATTGAAGGCTAAATATTTTTACTGTAATCAACATGCTTGGGTTCATGGAAACATAGTGGATGGGACAGGTGCACTGCGTAGTTGGCACTCTAAACGTTTTACTATTGATAAGCCAATCAAATTAATGTAAATTTTGTGGAATGTAATGAAATTCAATTGTCTCGGTGAATTCGAATTTACAATTTGCCATTCAATTTGTCACAAAATGCTCCCCCCCCCTGAGAAAATCACGGACCCCTACTTCCCCTAGGGTCTTTGTGATGTTCTATGGTATTGATTCTTTGTACTAACATAATGTATTGCTTTATGTTGGATTTTATGATTTTAAATTATTAAAGAAGCACTCTTCCCATCAAAGTTTTTAACCTCTTAATATATTACAATCATTGCATTAAATAGCACTGTGTACTTAAAATTGTTCATTTTGCCTTTCTACCCAGCTAATTCTTGTCTTTTCCATTAGATCTCTGACATCACATGATTGAAATCTGACTAATCCTTCTAAGCTCTATGTAGAAAAAGGAAGTTTCTTTTCCCTATGAGTCATGAGTCACTGCAAAAGTCACTGACAGGGGGATAATGGAGCAGATGGGACAGGAATTGAAAAGGGGAATGATTTATTTAGGGAAAAGATACTTCCTGTTTCTACATAAAGCAGAGAAAAGAGAAAAATTAGCTGGGTAGAAAGGCAAAATGAGCAATTGTAAGAACATAGTGCTGTATAATATGATGACTGCAATATATTAAGAGGATAAAAAGTTTGATGGGAGGAGGACTGCTTCTTTAATGGCTTTGGTATATCAGCTTTAATGTATGCATGTACTTAGATATATATATCTATACCATATATATATATATATATATATATACATATATATACATATATATACTAGCTATGAACCAGCTCTTCATTCGGGTGGCGAGCATTTTTATTGGTACATGGTCTCCCATCCTGATATGTGCTGTCTCCCACCTATCCTGGTAAGCATGGCACCCCTTCATCCCTATCCTGCTATGCATGGCCCCCTCATCTCTATCCTAGTATGCATGTTACCCCCTTATCCCTATCCTGGTATGCATGGTACCCCTTCATCCCTATCCTGCTACTGTATGCATGGCCCCCTCATCCCTATAATAGTATGTATGGTTCCCTCACCCCCCCATCCTGGCATGCATGGCACCCCATTCCTCATCCTGGTATGCATGGTCCCCTCACCCCCCAATCCTGGTATGCATGGTACCCCCTCATTCCTATCCTGGTATGCATGGTACCCCCTCATCCCTATCCTGGTATGTATGGTCCCCTCACTCCCCAATCCTGGTATGCATGGCTCCCTCACCCCCCCAATCTTGGTATGCATGGTCCTCTCATTCCTCTATTCTGGTATGCATGGTCCTCTCACCCCCAATCCTGGTATGCATGGTCCTCTCACCTTCCTATCCTTGTAGGCATGGTCCTCTCACCCCCAATCCTGGTATGCATGCTACCTCTCACCCCCTTTCCTGGTATGCATGCTACCCCTCACCCCCCTATCCTGGTATGCATGGTCTTCTCACTCTATCCTGGCATGCATGGTCCTCTCACCCCCTTTCCTGGTATGCACGGTCCCCTCACCCCCCTATCCTGGCATGCATGGTCATCTCACCCCTCTTTCCTGGTATGCATGGTCCTCTCACCCACAATCCTGGTATGCATGGTCCTCTCACCCCCCTTTCCTGGTATGCATGGTCCTCTCACCCCCAATGCTGGTATGCATGGTCCTCTCACCCCCCTATCCTGGTAGGCATGATCCTCTCACCCCCAATCCTGGTATGCATGCTACCCCTCACCCCCTATCCTGATATGTATGGTCCCCCCTCACCCCTATTAAACTGCACACATACAAAAAATATCACCTTTTTTCCCTGTGCTCCAGCGCTGTCCCGTCCTGCCGGAGACCGGGGGAGGAGTGTGGCACCGGTGTACGCGCATGCCCATACCGCGCTGTCTGGTGCCATATTGCTGATGACACATTGCAAATGTGTCTTCAGTAAAATGGCGCCAGATAGCGCTATACGCATGTGCAATTCCGACAACGAACTCCTGCCCCAGTCTCCTGCGAGAAGAAAAGCGCCACGGCAACGCTCCTCAAGTAAGTATGTAAGTGTGTCACCGGAGATCGCGGTATGCATTCAATGTCTATGTGTACCACCATCTCTGGCGCAATACGCTGGGTGCCTTATTCTGTCTGGAGCCAGACTGCACAGGCGCGTCGCGCTAGCGCAGTCTATAAAGGCTTCGGACAGAGTGACGCTTCCAGCGTTATATTATAGATATATATATATATACAGTTGTGCTCAAAAGTTTACATACCATGGCAGAATTTTTGCATTTTTGGCCTTTTTTTCAGAGAATATGAATGATAAATGATAACACCAAACCTTTTTCTCCACTCATGGATAGTGGTTGGGTGAAGCCATTTATTGTCACACTACTGTTTTCTCTTTTTAAATCTTAATGACAACCCAACACATCCAAATGACCCTGATCAAAGGCCCAACTGGTGGAGGGCTGCAGTGATAGTTGACTTTGTGGAACTTTCTCCCATCTCCCTACCACATCTGTGGAGCTTTGCCACAGTGATCTTGGAGTAAAAAAAAAGCTAGACACTAACTAAAATTTGCATTCCTGTTTTATTAGTCCTATTTGACAATAGCACATGCCACAACGATACTGCTGACTGACATGATGATGTGTTGCCCTCTTTATGCACTGAAGATGGCATGTTCCCTGAGTTTTTCCAGCAAGATGGTGCACCACCACATTATGGTTGTCGGGTCCAAGCATTCCTACAAGGAATCTGACCCCCTTAGACTAGCATTTCTTCTGTGGTGTTGCGATCAGTGTGTCAAGAGTGGGAGAAGAGGGTTGCATTGACAATTCCACACAATGGGCAGCACTTTGAACACATTTTGTCAGTGGTCATAAACTTGTAAATATATCATGAAAAAATAAAGTTACGTTAAAACCGAGCACACCATTGTTTTTCTTGAGAAATTCTCAATAAGTTTGATGTGTCACATGACCCTTTTCCCTTTGGAAAAAATAAAGTTGGATCCAAAATGGCCGACTTCAGAATCGCCGCCATGGTCACCATCCATCTTGAAAAGTTTCCCCCTCCCATATACTAATGTGCCACAAACAGGAAGTTGATATCACCAACCATCCCCATTTTATTTAGGTGTATCGATATAAATGGCCCACCCTGTATATATATTACATATATCTACATATATATGTATATCTACATATATATGTAGATAGCTATACTGTACATTTATATATATATATATATATATATATATATATATATATAGTGCATATATATATAAAGATATACACACATTTTAGTTTTTGCATAGATGTTTTATTAATTACTAGAAATGATTTTTGAAAATACAGGAAATACATGCTTAACTTTTTGCATTCCTATTTTACTAGTCCCATTTAATGGCTACAACAAAATGCCACAATACTGCAGGCTTTTCCCATATTGTGCATTCTGAACATGTAGTTTCCTGAAATTTTTTAATTTCCTTTTTGGAAAGGAGAATTTCATTATGTCAACAAAAAAAGTTAAACTAAATCTACACATTTAACTGTACAAGTCAATTTTAGCACACCTGTTTAATTATTCTAATTTTGGACCTGTACATGCCACATCAATACTATGGGTGGGCTACATAAGACCTTTGAGTATGATGTGTACTTTTATCTCGCCTTTCTTTTTCATTTCTTTTTGTCATGGGATGAAGAATTGTGGTGGAACATTTTTGGAAACATTAGACTTGTGTACAAAATGAAAGGTAAAGAAACAAGTGGTACTGGCAAAAATCAAGGTAGTATGAAAGAAAAAAAAACCCATGGTAGCTTGGGACACTCAAAGTCAATGTTACATGCAGCAAGATGTGGAGGAGGGAGAGCAGCAAGTTTGTTGTTCAGGGAGACGCTGAGTTATTCCAAGCAGAGATAGGAGATAAAGCTTAAAGTCAGAGTGAAATTGATGATGGTGGCGACACTATCCATGACAATCAACTAATCTTCGTTGTGAAAAAGCCATGTCTTCTTCCATGTGTGCTGCACAAGTAAAAATGCCCCAAAAGGAATAATTTTTAGAAAATGTAAAAAAAAATGTAAATTAAAAAGCCTGAAAAGTCTGCTAGTCTGCTAGTGCAGTATGTTGCTAAACAGGCTGCTTTCTATTACCGGTTACAAATTGTTTACCCATAGCCAGATATGTTGAGGTCACGCTGACATTTCTAATGATTTATTTGTGTTACAAAACTTGAAAGGGGTTCATAGGAGAACTTAAAAATATTCAGAATTGAGAGTCCTCAGTGGTTGAAACCTTTTAATGGCTAACTGAAAAGATGGTAACAAATTGCAAGCTTTCGAGAAGAGTTTGTGAGTACAAACTCATGACGACCTTTCACACACTCAATGCAGGAATGAATGTGTCACATGGATTTATGTCTTTTTTACATCAATTAAGGAATTTGCTCCTCATACCTTGTGGGGGCATCACAACACAGAACCAAACCCCAATCAGAGGAAAATAAATCTTTCACTCATTTTCTATGAACTGGTCCAATATTTATGGCCATAACTGTCTATCACTCCACCATAATGATAGTACTGCTTCACGTCCCTTGTCTTATCTATTGCATTATTTCTGTGCTGTTTTGTGTATAAATATGTGATTCCTCAGATTTTGTATTAGTCAATGCCTGATGAAGAGACCTGAGTAGTCTGGAAAGTTTGCAATGTGTTACCATCTTTTCAGTTAGCCATTAAAAGGTATCATCTACTAAGGACTCTCAATTCTGAATATTTTTCTATCCACTGGCTAACACGGTACAAAGATATATATCTTTCCTGTAGGAGAACTTAGACATTGACACATCTTTTCTGGAAAATCGAAGGCTGATCAGTGCTTGAAATTTGTTGTTACTCACTACAAATCAAGTAGAACCCTGACAAAACATAGGCAAAAAAACGCATCACAAACTAAGCAAAACCTGCTTTTTTGAAGAAAGTTTCTTACTGCCAATAGAGCAGATTTTGCCTGTGGTGAAAAAACACATAAAAAACTCAATGTGTGAACATAACCTTATTCACCTCACTAAAAAGAAAGCTTAAAAAATGCAGCCAAAACACAGGGTTGCATTTTTTGAACCTTCTCCTTGCGTTCTATGGTGAAAAAATTTTGCAAAAATGCAAAAAGATTTGACATGCTGCAGTTTTCAAAAATACAGCAACTTTCCAATTCAGTAAAAAAAATAGTCATGTGCAGTGGCGGATTATAATGAGGTCAATTTGGGCAGTTGCCCCGGGCCCAGTGGGGTTAAGGGGCCCACAGCCCAGGCCAGTAAATTGCCCCATTATAATCCGCCACCGCGCAGGGCCGGATTATAGGCAGGGCAGGCGGGGCTTCAGCCCCGGGGCCCCCACCACAAGAGCTTCTAAGGGGGCCCCCACCACATTCCTGCTGGCTGCTGCAATGGCACTCCATCTTCTCACCACCTAAAAGTGAGTGACCGTGGGGGCGGCATTATGTGCTCTGCTACCAGCAGCATCTACAAGTAGCGTGAACGCTGATGCTGCTGGTAGCGTGCAAAGGCTTGTGATGAGATCACAGGAGGGAAGGTGTCAGGGCCCCCGATCATGTGACCCCTGTCTCCTCCCCTCCTGTGACCTCATCACAGGTCCTGTGCGCACAGCACAGAGCACTGAGAGCAGCCATGTATGTGGAGTGCGGCTCTGCGGGTGGAGATCGGTGCTGGAGGCTCCATTATTCTCTATGTGGAGTGCGGCTCTGCGGGTGGAGGTCAGTGCTGGAGGCTCCATTATTCTCTATGTGGAGTGCGGCTCTGCGGGTGGAGGTCGGTGCTGGAGGCTCCATTATTCTCTATGTGGAGTGCGGGTGGAGGTAGGTGCTGGAGGCTCCATTATTCTCTATGTGGAGTGCGGCTCTGCGGGTGGAGGTCGGTGCTGGAGGCCCCATTATTCTCTATGTGGAGTGCGGGTGGAGGTCGGTGCCGGAGGCCCCATTATTCTGTATGTGGAGTGCGGCTCTGCGGGTGGAGGTCGGTGCTGGAGGCCCCATTATTCTCTATGTGGAGTGCGGCTTTGCGGGTGGAGGTCGGTGCTGGAGGCCCCATTATTCTCTATGTGGAGTGCGGCTCTGCAGGTGGAGGTCGGTGCTGGAGGCTCCATTATTCTCTATGTGGAGTGTGGCTCTGCAGGTGGAGGGCAGTGCTGGAGGCTCCATTATTCTCTATGTGGAGTGCGGGTGGAGGTCGGTGCTGGAGGCTCCATTATTCTCTATGTGGAGTGCGGCTCTGCGGGTGGAGGTCGGTGCCGGAGGCCCCATTATTCTGTATGTGGAGTGCGGCTCTGCGGGTGGAGGTCGGTGCTGGAGGCTCCATTATTCTCTATGTGGAGTGTGGCTCTGCAGGTGGAGGGCAGTGCTGGAGGCTCCATTATTCTCTATGTGGAGTGCGGGTGGAGGTCGGTGCTGGAGGCTCCATTATTCTCTATGTGGAGTGCGGCTCTGCGGGTGGAGGTCGGTGCCGGAGGCCCCATTATTCTGTATGTGGAGTGCAGCTCTGCGGGTGGAGGTCGGTGCTGGAGGCCCCATTATTCTGTATGTGGAGTGGGGCTCTGCAGGTGGAGGTAGGTGCCGGAGGCCCCATTATTCTGTATGTGGAGTGGGGCTCTGCAGGTGGAGGTCGGTGCAGGAGGCCCCATTATTCTGTATGTGGAGTGGGGCTCTGCAGGTGGAGGTCGGTGCTGGAGGCTCCATTATTCTCTATGTGGAGTGCGGCTCTGCGGGTGGAGGTCGGTGCTGGAGGCTCCATTATTCTCTATGTGGAGTGCGGCTCTGCGGGTGGAGGTTGGTGCTGGAGGCCCCATTATTCTCTATGTAGAGTGTGGCTCTGCGGGTGGAGGTCGGTGCTGGAGGCCCCATTATTCTCTATGTAGAGTGTGGCTCTACGATTCGTGACCCCCGTCACGTGACGAGGGGGGCCCACAGAGTCTGAACTGCCCCGGGCCCTGGCTACCCTTAATCCACCCCTGGTCATGTGTATGAGATTTCTGAAATCTTTTGCTGGTATTGTAAAAAACAGCTTTTAATTTGCATAAGAAAGCAGCAAAAAAAGGTGCAAATACGCAGCATGTGAATATAGCCTAAGGGTGAAGAGCTCACAAATTCACTATCCCTTAGATTTTGCTTTAGGGCTCCATCACATGCAAAAAAAATTGGAAGAGTGCAAACCGATAAAAATTCGTATTGCACCAGGAACAGTGTTATACTACGAGGCAGTACAGATCTGCGATGATTGGATCGCACTCTCCATTTAATTCTATGGGTGTGAGTGAAAAATCGGACTGCACTTGGATGTCGAGAGAATCGGATCACACTAAGGTAACACTCGGCTCAAACTTTGACAGAGTTTGAGCCAAGTGTTATTACCATAATCGTCACGATTCTCTCGCATTAGACAATATTCGCCTTATAGTTTATCCCAAAGCCAAATACGTTAGTAACATAGGGGGTCCTCATCTCCGGTAAGCCTCATTACGCTAAGCATTAAAAGCTGTGTTCCCCAGACATAAACTAGTAATAAAGAAAACAGATAGGAAAATAGACGCTGTACATGGAACCAACCACACCCAACACAACACGGAAATGTATCAATACTCTGAACCAAGCGGTCACATTAGAATTGCAGTGCTTTTTATTACACCAAATGCAGTATGTGAATCCAGATAGGGCTCTTTGCGTGTTTATGGGAATGCCCTTTAGTTGCTGTTGATGGTCCTCATTTTGTAATCACTTTTAGTTGGGCTGCACAATATATTAAAAACAGAAGGCAGCTGGCAAGCCCATCTCTAAAGCGGAGAGCACGCCAAGTGGAGCACTTAATACACGTTAACTCAGCACTACTTCAGGGCCAATCACTGAACTGGAGGGTTTGTAAAACTGAAAAACATAAATAGTTCTGAATGATGAAGTATGTGACAGGACGATCGTGCCATAGAGCAGATGTACTGCATCCACATGGTTTAATGTTCAAATACATTGCATTTTTATCATTAAGTCAATACAAGGACGTTTGAACTTGGGCTTTTTATATAATATGATCATTATAAAGTGACGTATTCTCCGTGACAAAGAGGCTGTGTAACGTAAAGGTCATTTCCTAAAAAAAAAGATAACCAGAACTTTTAAATCTTTGAAAGTTCCTCTTCCACATGTAGCAACCATTTCTATCCAGCTATACATATAGACATATACATGAGTTTTATGCCAGGGCATTATAAGTCATATCTACCAGGGTTGCCTGAATGTTCCCAATAGCTCATGATTTGAAGGGACTCTGTCAGCAGGTTTTTGCTATCTCATCTGACAGCAGCATAATGTAGGGACAGAAGCCCTAATTCCAGCAATGTATGACTAATTTTAATATGTGCAGAACTTGTGATGCAATTAGAGTTTTTAGATGTAGCAGAACCTCTGCCACTGATTAGCAGCATTCTGTGCAAGTGGTTGGACCAGGAGGCACACAGCCTAATAAGTGACACATCGCTGAAATCAGTGTCTCAGCCCAGAGAAAGGGAACCTTGGCCTACATTCCAATAGATAAAATGTCTGTTTGAATGAGCAACTATTTTCTGTCTATGGCCAGCATAAGTTATAAATCCTACAACGATCCAGTCCAATCCATCCACAACAAAGTTATGCGATTCCCAGGTATAACACTTTTTTAACAGTCACAAAAATATTTGTTATACAGTTTCATTCTCCTGGTACTACTAGTGTGCATGCAGGGTATTTACTCTGTTTTCAGTCAGAGTAGCCAGAATAGCTATACCTCAAACAGTAAGTATAGGCCATATTGCCATTGAGCCATAATAACAGTTTGGATGCCCCAACAATTTTGTATGTGTAATGAAAAGTAGGATTTTACAGCAGCACTCCTCCTCTCATCAACATTTTTTATCCTCTTAATATATTGCAGTCACCATATCATATAGCATTGTGTACTTACAATTGCTCATTTTGCCTTCCTATACAGTAAATTCTTCTCTTTTCCATTAGGTCTATGACATCACATGATTAAAAACTGACTAGCTGAATCCTTCTAAGCTCTATGTAGAAACAGGAAGACTGCGAGATCATTATTGTGTACTAGATGGAGGCCCGATGAGATAGGGCGGTAATGTCAAGATGGGGGCAGGCTTTGCAGCATTGACAATCTCTCCCCCCATGTGCTCACCCACCTATCCACGCTCTCTTTCCCAATGTGCTCCCCATGTGCTGACTTCTCCCGTCTGTGCTCTCTTCTTTGACCTGTCTACCCCATGTGCTATCCCCTGGTCTGCTGTCTCTCTCCTTCCTGTGCTGTGTCCTCCCCTCGTGTTTGCGACGATGCTCCGCTGATGGTACCGTGCAAGAGGCGGGTACCAGCAGCAGCTTCCATATTGCGACACCCATCACTTGGGTGTCCCAATATGGCGGTCGATGAACTTCCTCCGCTTGGGATTCTGGGATACGGTGACATCTAGACAGAACAGGAAATGAAAACATTACAAGGCACATATATAAATAGATGAGCATTCACGTTCTTAGCAATGCTCGTTCATAACAATCTTGCAGTATAAATGGACCTTTAGAAAGAAAGACCACTGAGAAGCAGTAAAACTAGGAGTCACTTGTAGGCCGGGAACACACTACCGCGTGTGATGCGATAAACTCACATGAGTCTCTCGCATCAACACCTGGCGCTACCGCTGGCACTCAGGACTGGAGCTGCAGCGGCATAGAAATACATGCAGCCGCAGCTCCGGTCCTGAGTGTCGGCGGTAGCGCCAGGTGTTGATGCGAGAGACTCATGTGAGTTTATCGCATCACACGCGGTAGTGTGATCCCAGCTGTAGAGAAGGATCTGGATGTACATGTAGATCATATACTGAATAACAGCATGCAATGTCAATCAGCAGCTCCTATGGCCAGGAGGATATAGTCACGTATTAAAAAAGTCATGGGTTCGTAGAACAGGCATATAATACTACAACTTTCTCATTAGTGCAACCTCATCTGGACTAAGCAGATCAGTTCTGAGCACCATTTCATAGAAAGGATGCACTGGAGTTAAAAAAGAGCCACAAAATAGATAAGAGGCTTGGAGAATTACATTTATTGAGTTTTGAAAAGAAACATCTAATGGGTGACATGCTGTACAAATACATAAATGACCCATACAAAAATTATGGTCAAACGCTGTTTCATGTAAAACACCCTCAAAAGACAAGAAGGCATTCCCTTAATCTAGAAAAATTAAATTTAATCTCTAAAAAAAATTCTGCTTTGTCATGAGAACTATTAATCTGATCTCAAGCAAGAGTCCATCACACTAGGAACCGTCAATGTTTTTTAAAAGGACAATGAGGCTTTTTTTTGTAAGAAATTTACATAAATACTTATGTAAATGTATAACATTTTTGTTCTGAATGTTAATACAATTGATCAATAGTCAGGACCAGAAGAGAAAAAACTGGCAAACTGGATCATGCGTTATGGTTGTACCGCTGTGAACATGTAGCAGAAACTTGTATGCTAATGAGGTCCTGTGATCACTGAAGCAGCGGCACTAATTCAAACAGCTTTTCTGCGCTGTGAAAGAAGCGAAGAGAAAGGGGAGGTATAGCTCGGGCAATGTGAGCCGCAGGCTTGGAGATACTGGCATTTTGCTCCATACTATACCAGATTATGACAACCCCTCTTCTGCCATCACAAACCTGCTCTTCTACATCTAGGGATCTGTGAATCTAACCTTCTTTGTAGACCAACATGTGCATATGAGGAGCCTAGATAAAGTTTTGAGATATGAACCCATTGTAGCTATCAGGAAAATACTTAATACTTTTTATTTTTACATGGAGCAATGAAAGAAACATTTTTTTATGGGCTTAGTGCCATGGATATTGTTCTTTAGCGTATATCTCTATGCATTTGTAGTCAGAAATTTGGAAGAAAGAAATAGGAGAGATATATATCTTTGTACCGTGTTAGCCAGTAGATAGAAAAATATTCAGGATTGAGAGTCCTCAGTGGTTGATACCTTTTAATGGCTAACTGAAAAGATGGTAACACATTGCAAACTTTCGAGACTACTCAGGTCTAATACAAAATCTGAAGAGTCACATAGATAAGGAGTGTGAAAGTTATAGTCCTCTGATTGAGGTCTGGTTCTGTGTTGTGATGCCTCCATAAAAGGTCTGAAGAGCAAATTCCTTAATTGATGTAAAAAGAAAATGTAGATAGAGCAGAGGAGTTGGCAACCACTGTCAGAGATTGTGGCTATAGTTAGGGTCACTCACTATATATATATTTCTAAAAATAATTTAACTATAACTTTTAACAATTTAGGATTCATATTTACTTGTCATTTTCTATTAAAGGGATTCATGTTTTGCTTGAAGGTATATGAAATGTCTAATTTCATAGAGTTACTATTTTCCTGTATTCCTTGATTAAAATTCCATGTCTCACTTAACAGTGATTTAAGATTTTTTGGGGAGGATTTTACACATTCCATTAGCGTTTCATGGAGTACATTTGCATTACATGTTCTTCCACTTCCCTCAGCAAAGCTTATGACTAAGTCTACATTCGAACAAGATGATAATACAACATGGTGTGTTGCCAGACAAGCCTCTATTACTAGACTTTATCATGATTTATGAATCATGTCTTTGCATTCTGGGCTTACTCACATGAGTGACTATAGAACTGTGTTGACTCAGAGAAAGAGAAACTTGGATTTCCTTCAGTCTGGATCTGTCCGTGAATGAATCTGAGTGTGTTTACTCTGAACATTGCATATTTATTTAGTTTGGTGGCTAAGAAGAAAAAAATGTGCCAACTGATTGCAGTGGCCACCAGACAGAAGATCTTTTAGGGAAAGTGTATGAACTCACACTATAAAGTGAATGAATTGAAAATGTAAATGCTCTGAGACTTATACTTTATATATTAAAGGTAAAGTAAAGGAGCCACGAAACTCCAAGGTGAAGCATATTGTATAAATTAGCAATGCGGAGTCTTTGCTCATGCCATCCTTATAGTATCCCATGCTGATTCATGATGTGAGGATAGATAATGTAAGCCTCCTGTCTTCTTATCTCTGTTTGATGCTTCCATAGAATTTCTTTACCAACCAAGCATCTGGTTTAAGCCCCGTTGCTCACCGGGATCCCCGTACATTGAGTTATTTACATTTTATGCCAGACATGAAAATTCTTGGCCTCAGGTATGTGACATTTTATGAGTAGAAACCAAAGGACATGAAACAAACTTTTAATATCATACAAAAGAAATGTTTGGTTTTTTTTTTAGTTTGTATTTGTCATTTATTTCTGTGGTAGGCACTGATTGTTCCAGTCTATAATTGGAGGAAGTGGCGTGGGCAGAGAAATATTCTCGCTTGCATTATTCTCCAAAAAACATGTATTTTTTTGTCCTTGTAACATAGAACACAAAAATAATTTTTTACAAACTGTCTGAAGGCAAATATGCAGTTAATAGCTGTAAAATCTATACACACATGGAACAAATGACAAGTAATCTACTTGCTCATAGCCACTAATCCATAATGTTTTTCATATCAAATTCATAAAAATAATAAATATATGCTACCTGCCATAGAAAAGAACGTTGCTTATGTATTAGTGCCACAAATCATTTTCCCAACATACAGTGGAGAAAAAAAGTATTTAGTCAGCCACCAATTGTGCAAGTTCTCCCACTTAAAAAGATGAGAGAGACCTGCAATTGACATCATAGGTAGACCACAACTATGAGAGTCAAAATGAGAAAACAAATCCAGAAAATCACCTTGTCTGATTTGGCAAGATTTATTTTGCAAATTATGGTGGAAAATAAGTATTTGGTCATCTAAAATCATGTAAGATTTCTGGCTCTCACAGACCTGTAACTTCTTCTTTAAGAAGCTCCTCTGTCCTCCACTCGTTACCTGTAGTAATGGCACCTGTTTGAACTTGATATCAGTATAAAAGACACCTGTCCACAACCTCAAACCATCACACTCCTAACTCCACTATGGTGAAGACCACACAGCTGTCAAAGGACACCAGAAGCAAAATTGTAGCCCTGCATCAGGATGTGAAGACTGAATCTGTAATTGGCAAGCAGCTTAGTTTGATGAAATCAACTGTGGGAGCAATAATAAGAAAATAGAAGACATACAAGACCATGGAAAATCTCCCTCGATCTGGGGTTTCATGCAAGATCTCCCCCTGTGGGGTCAAAATGATCACAAGAACAGTGAGCAAAAATCCCAGAACCACATGGGGGGAATGACCTGCATAGAGCTGGAATGACCATAACAAAGACTACCATCAGTAATAAGCTTTATTATACTCACCCGGGGGGCGGTCTGTGGGGTGGTCCGGTCCAATGGGTGTCGCAGATCCGAGTCCAGCACCTCCCATATTCTTGCAATGCCGCCCTCCTGCTTGCTTCACAGGCTCCATGGCATCACACTCCTGCACAGGCATACTTATCTGTCCTGTTGAGGGCAGAGCAAATTCCTTCAGTGCACAGGCGCCGGGCTTCTCTGACCTTTCCCGGCGCCTGTGTACTGCAGTACCTTGCTCTGCCCTCAAAATGTCAGAGAAGTATGCCTGCACAGGAGAGCAATGCCAGGGAGCCATGAAGCAAGCAGGAGGATTGCATCGCAAGGAGACGGGAGGAGCCGGACTCGGACCTGCAACACCCATTGGACCGGACCACCCTACGGACCGCCCCCCGGGTGAATATAATAAAACTTATTTTTCTTCTCTTTCAGGTCAGATTGGGGGCTTATCTACAGCATTATAGAATGCTGTAGATAAGCCCTGAAAGGCAGTGGCCGTATCTTATATCGGCCAAAACTGCTGACAGGTTCGCTTTAAGTGGGAGAACTTGCACAATTGGTGGTTGACTAAATACTTTTTTTCCCCACTGTAAAAGAAAACTAAAGTGAATAACGCCTATAATACAGTGAGCCAAGAGGATTTTAGGAATCGCTCAGAGAGTACTTGCAGGAGCACAACAGAATAAAACAGTACAATATGGTATGTTTAAACATACTGCATATGTCTTTTTTTGGTTCTTAATTTAGAGATAGTAAGAAGGAGGCAAATAAACACTTTTTATATTTTATGAAAGGCCCTTATTTTGCAAATGTTGCTCAAAAGAGCTGGTGTTTCATTGCTTCCTCTTCTTTATCCATACTATGGCGTTGTATATAGGTATTAATGGCTTGATGGATAAATGATTAAAATTATCGTGCAGGTTAGTAGAGCTTATTTGTTAATCTATTGAAGAAGAAAATGAAGCCTTATGTAGTGATGGGCAAACCCGTGGATTTTAAGGTCCAGCGGGTTCTTCCGATCATTTAAAAAAAGTATGGTTCCGGTAGCAGAACTATACCTGACTTCAAACTCAAGCCCAGACCCCATTCAACTGAGTGGGGGCCCAAACATCAGTTGTTTGCTGCGCTGTCATCTGCATGACAATGTGGCAAACATGCGCACTGAATAGCAGTTAGATAGTTACCGCCAGTCAGAGAGCTGCAGTTCCTATAAGACAGCTTGTGAGCCAGCAGCTGTGACCAGCAGTAAATAGGTTACCGCCAGTCACAGGCGACACCTGATGAAAGTACTACTCTCATCAGTGTATGCTTGCTGTCGCTGAAAGCAGCAAGAGCAGGTGAGGCTCATGAGAGTATTTATCAGCCATCACCTGTGCAATACATAAATCATTTTTTTTTAAAATGATGTGGGCTTCAACCCCCAGCTATCATCTTTGTCATGGCTGGTTATCAAGAATAGAGGGGTCTAACACCAGTTTTTTTTAGTATTTAAATAAATAAAGTAAAAAAAACGGCTTGAGGTGCCCCATTTTTGACAGCCAGCCAAGCTAAAGCAGACAGCTGGGTGCTGGGATTTTTCGACTGGGAATTAAATAATTTAAAAAAATGGTATGGGACCCATCTATTCTTGATAACCAGCCATGATAAAGCTGACAGATGGGGGTTGCAGTCCACAGCTGTTGGTTTTGCCTGCACTGGTTATCAAAAATAGAAGAGACCCCACGTCTTTTTTTTTAATTTATTTATTGCACAGGCGTCGGCTGATGAATTCTCTCATCAGCCTCACGTGCTCTCACTGCTGTCGGCTTGTGATCGGTGGTCACAGCTTCTGGGTCACATGCTGCCAAATGGCAGCAAAGGAACCCCAGCTCTCTGACCGGCAGAAACGATCTTACCGCCGATCACAGCCACTGGTGTTTCTCACTCTGTCACAGAGATGAGAGCATGGGAAACAGCCAAACCTCAGGGTGCCGAACCTTAACAGTAACAAAAACTTCCATGAACTTTACTGTTCGGGCTCAGCCATCACTTGCTTTATGCTTACTATAGGCATGTCAAGACCCCTGAAAACCATTTCATGTGGCTCAACTGCAAATCGGAACAAGATATGGTAATTTATTATACGGCATCAACATTTCAGCGCTGTGTATCTGAAGTAAAAGGAGACTTGGCTATACATTCTGACACAAATTAAGTTCAGTTTCCTGGAAATACAAAGTATCAATCACAAGCATCACATGTAAAGTTCCACAGAAGTGTTACAGATGCTCAGTAACAGTACAGATGTTCCTGTAGTGTCACTGACAACATACGTGCACTATGCTGCAATATGCATTGACAGTTCTACTACTCCAAGTGACTAGCATTTATTATAGAAATCAAGAAATATGTGATTGTGATACATGATGATTTGACATTGCCTCCCATGAAACTTTTTTAAAAATAAATGACGAAAAACATGCTATACTGCAACCAGTGAACATTTTATTTGTATTTACAAAATCATGCAGTAAATGATTACTTTATATATATATAGATATATAGATAGATATATACAGATAGATATATCTATATATCTATAGATATACATATGTATACATACATACTGTATATATTCATATTGTAAGTTGTTCCAGAAAACGAAGTATTTCTCCTAGAACATCAATGCAATTACACATGTTTTTTTATACACATTTATTTCCTATGTGTGTCTTGGAACGACACAAAAAAAACACAGAAGAGAAGGCAAATTGGACATAATTTCAAACTAAACCTCAAAAAAGGGCTGTACAAAATTGTTGACACCCTCAACTTAATATTTAGTTGGACACCTCCTGGAAGAAATAACTTAAATCTATTGCTTCCTATAACCATCAACTTCTTACATCTCTCAACTGGAATTTGGGACCACTCTTCTTTTGCAAACTGCTCCAGGTTTCTCATATGTGAACAGTGCCTTCTCCCAACAGCAATTTTAAGATCTTTCCACCGGTGTTCAATGGGATTTGGATCTGGACTTATTGCTGGCCACTTCGGAACCTTCCAGCTCTTTTTTCCATCCATTTCTATGTGCTTCTTGAAATTTGTTTGAGATCATTGCTCTGCTGAAAAACCATGATCTAGGACTCAAACCCAGCTTTCTTACACTGGGCACTACATTTAGACCTAAAATATTCAGATTTCATAATGACTTGTACACAGTCAAGAAACCCAGTGCCATAGGCAGAAAAACAACCCCAAAACATATTTGAACCTCCATATTTGACTGTAAGTACTAAGTTCTGCTCTTTGTAGGCCTCATTATATTTTCGGCAAACAGTAGAATGTTGTGCTTTACCCAAAAGCTCTATTTTGATCTCATCTGTCCACAAGACGCTTTCCCAGAAGAATTTTGGCTTACTCATGTACATTTTGGCAAACTGCAATCTAGCTTTTTTATTTGTCTGTGTCAGCAGTGGGGTCTTTCTGGGTCTCCTGCCATAGTGTTTCATTTCATTCAAATGTCAACGGATAGTTTGCTCTGCCACTGATGCATCCCAAGCCTGCGAGACAGCTTGAATTTCTTTGGAACTTAATTGGGGCTGCTCATCCACCATCTGTACTATCCTGCGTTGCAACCTTTCATTGGTTTCTCTCTGCCGTCCACGTCCAGGGACACTACCTACAGTGCCTTAGGTTGTAAGTTTCTAGATTATGTTGCGCACTATAGTAAAATGAACATCAAGATCTCTGGAGATGGACGTGTAACCTTGAGTGTGGAACACACAGACACAATGCAAAGATTGAGTAAACACATCCTTTTTTTATCTGGTTTCAGGAGTGAATTTCTTATTGCCCATACCTGCTACTTGCCACAGGTGAGTTTGAACGAGCATTACATGCTTGAAAAAAAAGTTGTTTACATACAATTTTGGAAAGATGCAAACGATTTTGTCTGGCTCATTTTTGGGGTTTTGTGTGAAATGATGTTCAATTTGCCATTTTCACTCTGTCTTGTTCCAATACACACAAAGGATATAAACATGTGTGTAACAAAACATGTTTAACTGCATTAATTTTCTGGGAGAAATACTTCATTTTCTGGAAAAATTTCAAGGGTGCAACACTTTTGGCCATGATTGTGTATATATAGTGGATTAACAACTATTTCCAAATCTCCCGTATAAAATTAACTAAAATGTTATGGCGGCCTGCAGTCACCATAAGGGGGAGG
This sequence comes from Dendrobates tinctorius, assembly GCF_039654945.1. NCBI lineage: Eukaryota > Metazoa > Chordata > Amphibia > Anura > Dendrobatidae > Dendrobates > Dendrobates tinctorius. The sequence continues at coordinate 3,031,816 of NW_027361796.1, forward strand.
TTACTGCGTGCAACTATTTAAAGCTTCCATAGGTAAATCCATCCTCTGAGCCCCTTAGCAGTGGTGGCAAAATTAATTGACTATCAATGTGTGAAGAGAAGAAGGGGAATTGGACCTCTGTACCCAACCCTTATAAAAATAAATTAGCTAGTGCCATTAATCTCATATTACTTCTATAACTATTTGAGCGACACCCCTACTTTCTCAATACCTTTCTATCACTACCCTATAACTATCGTTTCCTAATTAATTTTTGTTATCCGTGAATGTGAAAATCCATCTTTCCAAAACAGGGAGTATTCATACTATTTTATCAATCAAGCTCTGAAAATAAGTCTTGTTTTATAGTTTAAACATATACATAACCAGAAACAAAGTTGCTCTGGATTACAGATTTTTATATGTAATTTCGTTCCAGATCCAGGAATTGCCGCTGTTTTCACAATCAAAAGATAAACTGTTCTAGACAGCTCCTTATAAATCTCCACCATTTGGCACTTAAACACTTAGTGCTAGCTGAAGCCACAGTACAACATGAAGAAAACTAAGAAAACTTGTCTGTGATTCATTGGGAACATTCTGGCATTCAGCTAAATCCTCCAGCAGCCAATACTTCTTGCTGCTTCAGCCCGAAAAGGAAATGACCACTTTCAAGTACAATCTCACTTCTTTTATATAAGATTAATTTACTTAGCTTTTTATAACCTAATCACATATTTCACTTTGACATATTATGGTAGTTTCTTACTGTAAGCCAAGCCATCATGGACTGAAAAAAGATTATTCTTTAAATGTGATTTTCTACTCTAGACTCTATTTATTCAGTATCTCCTCAACCTCATTGCTATAGAAAAAGAGTACGGTATATCATAAAAAATAGAACTGAGAGTATGATAACAGGAAACTTCTGAGCACCACTGTATTAATGCCCCCTATGTACCCTAAAATGCATAGGGTCATCTGTCTCCGATGGGGTGTGTCGTATGTCTGATCCATCCCTGCCTTTACTTCTGTTATTTTGCGTAAATTCAGGTTCTGTCCCACATTTAAATTCACATTAGAATATATTTGTTTCCAATGAATTAGCTAAATTTGCTTTTTGGCAATGTACCCAAACACAACTGGAGCAAAAAATCTACATAATTGCAAATACAGTGCATCCCTTACCTCTCAGTGCCCGATTCCATTGGTGTTAATGGAGGTAGCTGGGATGGGGCATTGTGTGGACTGGACTGCATGTTGCTTCCTGGAGAAGGATGACTAGAAGACAGAGGCTGTGACTGGGGAACATTGCCGGCTGCTGTGCCACTTCGGCTGGAGTGCGTACTGGAGAACAAGGTAGCTAAAAAACGGGAGTAAATATTACATTTCGGCAATTTATAACGATACAAGATAAAACTTTAAATTCAGACATAATGAACATAGAGAAGAACAGTTGAAGTTTGTGTCATATGACCAGAAGCCCAAAATCTACAATTACATTATACTGAAAAACTGCAGGCAATGTAAATGACAAATTCTTTCATTACTGTGATCACACTGTGCAAACACCAAAGGCATCGCTCTTAACACTGCTAATAAGGTGAGGGCATATACAGATACAGAATATCTACATTCTTAAAGGAGCACTCGATGAACCTATTTTCCCTAAACATTTGTATATGTGAATATAATGTAGTGCCATTTTGTTAATGTATTCAATACAAATTGCCAAAAGGTAAAACATCCCTAATTAAAGACAATTATAATATAACTTTTATTACTTATTTTAATAGGAATATCTAGTGCAAGTTTAAAATCACAAGGGTCAGTGATTAGTCCAAAATGTAGGGATATATTGCACACTATCTCAACAGTTAGATAAGGAGTATCACTCTTATTGATGAGGCTATTCCCAAGTTTATTTTATGATCAAGTATTCAAATCAGAGTGACCGCGGACCAAGCACTCTACTAATACTAATGTATTCTCATTGACTAACCAACTGACCTATGCTAATAATAAAAGCATAGCCTCCACAACATGTTTCATCAAGAAATCAGGGGATTAAAGCTATCAGGATAGCCTCATTATAGTCTCAATCCCCTGATGATGCCATTTCTTAGTGAAAAATGTTGGGGAGGCTAATAGTGATGAGCGAGTATACTAGTTTCTCAGGTTTCCGCGAGCAGGCTCGGGTGTCCTCCGAGTATTTTGGTGTGCGCGGAGATTTCGTTTGTGTCGATGTAGCTGCATGATTTGTGGCTGCTGGACAGCCTGAATACATGTGAGGAATGACTCTCTGTTAGGGAATTCCCACATGTATTGAGGTTGTCTTGCAGGCGCAAATCATGCAGCTTCGGCGACACAAACTAAATCTCCGAACACTACAAAATACTCAGAGGACACCCGAGCATGCTAGGGAAAAAGGGAAAACCCAAGCAACGAGTATTCTCGCTCATCACTAGAGGCTAATTGTTGAATCTTTTTATTATTAGCATAGGTCAGTTGGTTAGTCAATGAGAATACATTGTTAGTATTAGTAGAGTGCTTGGTTCGCGGTCACTCTGATATGAATACTTGATCATAAACAAAAAATATGTTGGGAATAGTCTCATCAGATAGAGTGATACACCTTATGTAACTGCTGAGATAGTGTACAATATATCCCTACATTTTGGACTAATCACTGACCCTTATGATTTTAAACTTGCACTAGATTTTCCTATTAAAATAATTAATAAAAGTTATATTTTAATGGTCAATAGCTAGGGATTTTTTGCATTTTGGCAATTTGTATTGAATATGGTTAACCCTACACTGACTTTCTTGAACAACTTTCTATTGTGCAATATGTATGTTAATGTAGTCACCTTCTACCATCTTCTCTAGGATTCAGGACCGTTCCGCTCCTCGTCTGAGTGACATCACTGCTCTTCACACTCTTGAGATCACTCTGTGCTCCATGTGGGGGCTGGAAGTCTCTTTTAGGGCAGAGACACACTGGCGAATTTTTCGTCCGAGAATCGGATCGTAAAACTTGCCCTGGCCGGCACCTCTCCTCACCTGAGCATGACAGCATGATGGATTACTGTGCAGCTGTCAAGTTCAGGTCAGGAGAGGTGCCGGCCAGGGCAAGTTTTACGATCCGATTCTCAGACGAAAAATTCGCTAGTGTGTCTCTGCCCTTACAGTGTAAATCTATGGTGCTTCGTTCTGATGCTTTCGGTCGTGCAGTCTGAAGAGCAGTGATGTCACTGAGAAGAGAAGCAGAACGGCGCTGGACCCCAGAGAAGGTGGTGGTAGGTGAGAATATTAACACATTCACATAACAGTACATACACATATACACGTTTAGGTGGGAAAAGTTAATGGGAGGGCTTCTTTAAAATATATTCATAGAAAAAGGATTTCATGAATGTTTCTAAGTGGATTCACAGTGATATTAATCAAGTGCGGAAAGCATTTGTGTCTTTGGCTATACATATTCATTGAAGGTCTATGCTGAGCTCAGAAATGTATGGCATGCTGGTAATAAGATGACTATTTTACATTGCTAGATGTATAAAATAATAGCAAGATCTATTTTTTTCCAGAGAGTAATAGAGATTGCAATTTAAAGAACTGTATAACCTACAGTGGGGAAAAAAAGTATTTAGTCAATCAGCAATAGTGCAAGTTCCACCACTTAAAAAGATGAGAGGCGTCTGTAATTTACATCATAGGTAGACCTCAACTATGGGAGACAAACTGAGAAAAAAAAATCCAGAAAATCACATTGTCTGTTTTTTTTTTCATTTTATTTGCATATTATGGTGGAAAATACACTCACTGGCCACTTTATTAGGTACACCTGTCCAACTGTGTGTTAAGACTTAATTTCTAATCAGCCAATCACATGGCGGCAACTCAGTGCATTTAGGCATGTAGACATGGTCAAGACAATCTCCTGCAGTTCAAACCGAGCATCAGTATGGGGAAGAAAGGTGATTTGAGTGCCTTTGAACGTGGCATGATTGTTGGTGCCAGAAGGGCTGGTCTGAGAATTTCAGAAACTGCTGATCTACTGGGATTTTCACGCACAACCATCTCTAGGGTTTACAGAGAATGGTCCGAAAAAGAAAAAAAATCCAGTGAGCGGCAGTTCTGTGGCCGGAAATGCCATGTTGATGCCAGAGGTCAGAGGAGAATGGGCAGACTGGTTCGAGCTGATAGAAAGGCAACAGTGACTCAAATTGCCACCCGTTACAACCAAGGTAGGCAGAAGAGCATCTCTGAACGCACAGTGCGTCGAACTTTGAGGCAGATGGGCTACAGCAGCAGAAGACCACAATGGGTACCACTCCTCTCAGCTAAGAACAGGAAACTGAGGCTAAAATTTGCACAAGCTCATCGAAATTGGACAGTAGAAGATTGGAAAAACGTTGCCTGGTCTGATGAGTCTCGATTTCTGCTGCGACATTGGGATGGTAGGGTCAGAATTTGGCGAAAACAACATGAAAGCATGGATCCATCCTGCCTTGTATCAACGGTTCAGGCTGGTGGAGGTGGTGTCATGGTGTGGGGAATTTTTTCTGGGCACTCTTTGGGCCCCTTGGTACCAATTGAGCATCGTTGCAACGCCACAGCCTACCTGAGTATTGTTGCTGACCATGTCCATCCCTTTATGACCACAATGTACCCAACATCTGATGGCTACTTTCAGCAGGATAATGCGCCATGTCATAAAGCTCGAATCATCTCAGATTGGTTTCTTGAACATGACAATGAGTTTACTGTACTCAAATGGCCTCCTCAGTCACCAGATCTCAATCCAATAGAGCATCTTTGGGATGTGGTGGAACGGGAGATTCGCATCAGGGATGTGCAGCCGACAAATCTGCGCCAACTGTGTGATGCCATCATGTCAATATGGTCCAAAATCTCTGAGGAATGCTTCCAGCACCTTGTTGAATCTCTGCCACGAAGAATTGAGGCAGTTCTGAAGGCAAAAGGGGGTCCAACCCCTTACTAGCATGGTGTACCTAATAAAGTGGCCAGTGAGTTTAAGTATTTGGTCAGAAACAAAATTTCATCTCAATACTTTGTGATATATCCTTTGTTGGCAATGACAGAGGTCAAACGTTTTCTGTAAGTCTTCACAAGGTTGCCACACACTGTTGTTGGTATGTTGGCCCATTCCTCCATGCAGATCTCCTCTAGAGCATTGATGTTTTTGGCTTTTCGCTTGGCAACACGGACTTTCAACTCCCTCCAAAGGTTTTCTATAGGGTTGAGATCTGGAGACTGGCTAGGCCACTCCAGGACCTTGAAATGCTTCTTACGAAGCCACTCCTTCGTTGCCCTGGCGGTGTGCTTTGGATCATTGTCATGTTGAAAGACCCAGCCACGTTTCATCTTCAATGCCCTTGCTGATGGAAGGAGGTTTGCACTCAAAATCTCACGATACATGGCCCCATTCATTCTTTCATGTACCCGGATCAGTCGTCCTGGCCCCTTTGCAGAGAAACAGCCTCAAAGCATGTTTCCACCACCATGCTTTACAGTAGGTATGGTGTTTGATGGATGCAACTCAGTATTCTTTTTCCTCCAAACACGACATGTTGTGTTTCTACCAAACAGTTCCAGTTTGGTTTCATCAGACCATAGGACATTCTCCCAAAACTCCTCTGGATCATCCAAATGCTCTCTAGCAAAATTCAGACGGGCCCGGACATGTACAGGCTTAAGCAGTGGGACACGTCTGGCACTGCAGGATCTGAGTCCATGGTGGCATAGTGTGTTACTTATGGTAGGCCTTGTTACATTGGTCCCAGCTCTCTGCAGTTCATTCACTAGGTCCCCCCGCGTGGTTCTGGGATTTTTGCTCACCGTTCTTGTGATCATTCTGACCCCACGGGGTGGGATTTTGCGTGGAGCACCAGATCGAGGGAGATTATCAGTGGTCTTGTATGTCTTCCATTTTCTAATTATTGCTCCCACAGTTGATTTCTTCACTCCAAGCTGGTTGGCTATTGCAGATTCAGTCTTCCCAGCCTGGTGCAGGGCTACAATTTTGTTTCTGGTGTCCTTTGACAGCTCTTTGGTCTTCACCATAGTGGAGTTTGGAGTCAGACTGTTTGAGGGTGTGCACAGGTATCTTTTTATACTGATAACAAGTTTAAACAGGTGCCATTACTACAGGTAATGAGTGGAGGAAAGAGGAGACTCTTAAAGAAGAAGTTACAGGTCTGTGAGAGCCAGAAATCTTGATTGCTTGTTTCTGACCAAATACTTATTTTCCACCATAATATGCAAATAAAATGAAAAAAAAACAGACAATGTGATTTTCTGGATTTTTTTTTCTCAGTTTGTCTCCCATAGTTGAGGTCTACCTATGATGTAAATTACAGACGCCTCTCATCTTTTTAAGTGGTGGAACTTGCACTATTGCTGACTGACTAAATACTTTTTTTCCCCACTGTAGATTTACTTTACATATTTTCCTGGGATGTAAACTTTCACATCTGGCTTTGTAGCTTACTCATCCTTATAGATGTGGCTGAGTCTCACTTGGCACTAGAAAGCTCAGGCTCCTTCAGAGTTACGACATTAGTTTCCTTGGGAATTACACTTGGAATGTCCCAGCTTACTTGTGTGTAATAAGGAGTACATTCTTAATATTACAGCCATCCAATTTCCAGGAATTTCTCACAAACATTTGTTATTTAAGGGGTAATGTGTTACTTTGTGGTCTGTGTTGGTTGGATAAGGGCTTTTCACACATAGAATGGCATTCTATGTTCATTAAATGTATCATATAAAATAATATGGTAAAAATACAAAACACATTAATATTGGCTGTACTACTGTACTTGCAGTTAACCATTAAACACTTTGAAATGTCCTAACCTGGTTTTCCTTTAAATTGTTATGAATATGGTTTTATTCATCAAAACGGGACTCCACTGCTGGCCACTCCAATTTGCAAGGTTCAGATGCTCTCTGGTTTTGACCCTTTAACTTTACAGGGATCTGGACTACAGTGCAGGGTTCCCTAAGTTGTCTCTGTAGACTAGTTTCTTAACAGTGGAGCAAGCTGAGAGTAGAACTAAAACTAGCTGGGTCAGAAGCTAGTCAGGGACAAGGACAAAATCGGACTCAAATGCATAGCTAGGTATAGTGAGATCACAGTCCAAGAGGTCAATAAGAATCAAAGGCAGAGAAGTGTCATGCAGTAGGAGGCTTAAACCAGTGAGGGATTCCAAAGATTCAATGAGAGGATAGTTAGGAAGACAACCAGTTCTGAATGCAAAAAACAAATCCAAAAGCGCATCAGAGTAGTATCCAATAATTATACAATAGCTGACACAATAGACAGAACACAGGAAATACAGAGTACCACCTATTGGCCACCAATCCTATTGACCTATGATCAATCCTGTCTGCTGATTATCCAATTGCTCTTGCAATTGGATAGTCAGACTACCTGCCTCATTGGCCCTTAGAGGTTTCAATCATGCTTGTCTCTGTCAGCATCACAGTTAGAACTAAAGTTGCGGTGTCCGACACAATGACTGTCACTGAAGCAAGGGCAGAAAAGTTTATGACAACACTGAAGACTTGCGCACTGCATACTGAGTGCTTGGTAACCCAACTTGTTTTATTGTTACACTGTGGAAGTATTGAGATGAGCTGTGTATCTGTGACTTTAAACAGTCATTTAGGATAAATCAAAGGCTTGGTATTGGTGGTTTCTCATCAGAATACATGTTTACTTACTGAGAAGCTTTAATGAGCTATTACAATGCATGAATGTAGCGGCTCAATGACAAATGCAAAACTGTTATATATATATACAGTATATATATAAATATATATATATATATATATATATATATAAATCACACAATTAACGCCATAAGCATCCACAATACATTACATATATTCAATTATATGTAAGCCGGAAAGCAAAACTGTAACCACAAATTCCCAATGAGTACAGCAAGATGATTAAAAAATGTGTATAATAGCTTCAGAGTAAATGACAACTCTATTGCAACTATTCAGAAAATTCTGAACTTGGGATAATTCTGCCGATAACCAGAGCAAGGCTGTATTTCACCAGAGGCAGAGGTTCAATTTTGTGCCCTAACTCTCGATCTAGACACCTTCTGACCAAGGCAAATTGGCTTGATAGCACCAACTAGCTCTCAGAATTTCAGTTGCTCCTCCTTGGGTACACCCATAACCATAATAAGCCTGGTGTATGGGTTAACCTCAGATGCTGCCTCTTTGACCATAATACCTTACTAGCATACTAAAACCCTGTAGATTAAACCATTCTTTAAATTATTCCCAAAGCAGTCATTATAAAGGAATCTGTAGCAGCCTTAGAAGGCATTCTGTAGATTACAAGAGCTGTACTTAGACCCAGTTAAGCTCCCCAACCACAGGTTAATTGGCGGCTCTAATTGCTTCTTCATTGTCTTCTTCTTTTAAATTTATAATGTTACAAATTATGTTCAACAGATGTTTCCAATTTCAGAAAAATCTTAGATACAATAGTAAAGTATTTCTCCGTAGATCAAACAGCTTTACCATTCTCACTTTAAGTGCTACCACATTGAAAAGTTCTGAAACCTAATACAAAGCAGAGTAAAACAAGAGATGATTACACACGACTCAGTAGCTGTCTTCTACCACCTCTTGATCTAAGTAGTATGGAGTGAGGGATGTCCACATTGACAAGCCATGTTCATTTGTGAACATGTAGTGACGCTAAGCTAAAACTTCTGACTGAACACAGAATAATGCGGAATCACTTATATATATTTAAGCAGCAAAGGAATCAAACTCAAGCAAGCCACAAAAACTGACAAAATATCACACACATTGCAATATGACCAGGTGATTGATTAAAGCAGTTCTAGGCTTTTTGTATGAGGATCATATAACAGAACAATGGAGGCAATACCATATTGACCCATGGCTGGGTCGCCAGACTTTCAAGTATTTTGGCCCCACTTCGCAACTTAAATCTTTCACCCCAATACAGCCTGACTTTTGTACAATGGGCACTAGACACCAAAGCATAGTCCTATGGAAAAACAAAAAAGTGACATCTTATGAGTTATGACACTTTAATCCAATTTGCAAAAAAATTTGGAACGTGGTGTACATTGTATTTCTGATAAGGATGTAGTGCAGGAGGAGGCAGCATTCACAGTCCTGAGACCAGTGTGCTGTTTCTCAACTGTGGTAAATATGTACAATTACTGCTGTGATGAAAATGCCTTTGACCATTGGAACCTTAGCGAGTAAAGAGATGGGACTGAATGAAGTAAAAAGGAATGGATGTTTTGGATATGGAACTGCATATTAGAGGTGACTAATTATAGGAAGGGAGGTTCATTACATGGGGGTTTATGCTGGAGGGGCTGAAGGGAAGGGAATGATTATTTTTATGTAGGACTGCCTGTTGTAGAGAAATTAAAGGAAGGAGAATCATGTTTTTTTGAGTCATTTCACTATACGTTCAAAGCTACACTTATTTATGGGTTTTATGTTGGATCTGAACTCATTTGTATGTCACTAGAAGTTGGGTATGGTTGAAGTAGAGCAAGGCGAAAAATACCTTTGCAATTGTTAGAGAAATCTTAGTGGCAGTCTGGGCAAGATAGAGACACAAAAGGAGGATCTATACAATCAGAGAAGTATGCCAGAGGATTTATTAAGTAAAGTTGTCAGTCACCTCTTCATATCCCTTTTTAAATAAACACTTGCATTTTTCTAGGGACAACAATTCTAGAAAATCGTTATAATAAGTCTCCTGCAGAATGTATAAATAAGACCTGAATTACAAGGAGACTTTTTTTGCGAAGCATCTAACTATGGAGTTACCATACTGTAGATTAAGATAGCGGTATATTAAAGAAAAGCTGTCAGTCGATTTTTGCTGCCCAAACCACGGACAGCATGAATACATGGTTGCAACAAAGTAAATTATTCTCTGAAACTATTCTCTGAAACTATTCTCTGAAACACTCCAACATTTCAGAGAAAACATACTTTGAAGATCCAGTTCGGGGACCATAACCAATCCAGTCGGGGGACCATAACCAATCCAGTTCGGCACCATAATCAGAAACCAGACTTGTCTGGACGACTATTCCCAGCACTGCACTTGCTGATTGACAGGTCTCTTCCTATGTACAAGCGAGGGAGAGACCAATCAATCAGATGCTGCACTAGTAAGAGATGTTTGAAGTACATTAACTCTGAAACGATGGAGCACTATGAGAACAATATACCTTCAGTACAATTAATGCTGCTCCTGGTTTGGGCAGCATACATAGTCTCTCTTTAAGTTGCATTCCAATAGGATTACCAAGAGAGTGGCACATATAAAAGGTTCTAAAGGTTCTATATGTTTCAGAATTGCTGTCTCATAGGGAATAAATTAAAATGGATATCCTATATTTATGTGGCCAATATAATGTTTGAATGTGTTACTTCCACACCCCAAAGACTTACTGATAGGGAATTTAGATTGTGATCCCCAATGGAGACAACGATGAGATTGCTTGAAAAGCGCTGTAGAATATGTTGGTGCTGCATAAGCAAGAATCATAAATAATTATCACGTAACTCAAATTTATGCCCAGCTTCACTCTTCATAAGTATTTCAGTTTCCACCACATAACAGACATGCAATCACATGGCTAGGTCATAAAGTTGGTGCATACTTAGCCCCATGTCTAGCTCAAATAGATGGGGCATATTTACCATGTCCGTGGACGCGAAAGTCATAATTGTAGCAAATCTATATATATAAACCTGAGTGTATGTGTGTATCAAGCCACGCCCATGCCACATAGCCCCACCCATTGGCAGATGAGAGTGGGGTTGCAGAGGGAAAGTGTGGGACGTGGGTGGAGAGCGGAGCTGAGAGGGAGAGAGCGGGACACGGATGAAGAGCGGTGTTGTGGAGGGATAGATCGGGAAGGCGTGTGGAGAGCGGGGCAGTGGAGGGAGAGAGTGGGGTTGTGGAGGGAGAGAGCGAGGCTGTGGAGGGATAGAACGGGATGGCGCATGGAGAGCAGGGCTGCAGAGGGAGAGAGCGGGACGGCAAGTGGAAAGTGGGGCTGCGGAGGGAGAGAATGGGACAACAGTTAGTTACTATGCCCAGGCAACGCCAGGCTCTTAAGCTAGTGACTTATAAAATGGACTTGCAAAAATAATTTACTTGAAATAGCATAAAGCCAGCTTTTCCATTTGAAATGTAAGAAAACTCTATAATGTTTAGAACTATTACATAAAGGACAAACTGGCAAATGAGAATCTTTTCTTCTCATAGTTACCAGACACATTGTGAATGGTATGTAAGCAACAAGATTAAATTGTTAGTGTCTGCAGATGGACAGCACAATGATAGCCAACCTGCTGTGAGCCTTAATATAATGTGTCACTAGGTCGGAGCAATGGAAGTTCATTGTCTGGTCACTTCTGTGCTATTATAGGGTCACAGCTGTTTACATGGCTCAGAGGTGTCTTTGAAAGATATTTCCAATGAGTGGCAGCTGCAAAAATTGATTAGACATGGTAGATGAACATGTCGGAAATTCACATTGCTTTAAGAATTGAAAAGTAGAAAAAGGTGTGTGATCTTTAAAAAACCTGGGTCAAACCATGACATCATTCATTCATTCTGGTCATTGAGTATATGTCCGTTTTGTTCAAATGGAAACAAAATTACCCAGATGTCACCAAAATGAGACCACGGCTAATGCGATTAAAAGGATGTAATATTCTTCTGAGACTACTTTGTTCAGTTCTGATGTGTAAATTATAGCATTCCTCAAAAAATATATACAGTATACCCTCTTTAAAATGACCACCCAACTTTGCATTGAAATAGTGGTTTTCTATGGAGAAGGTCTTCTTTAAGATAATGGCCAGTAAACATCTATTTAATTCACTTAGCTTCATTAAATCCACAGCGCCGCTTTACATACATTATTGGCACTGTCCCCGATGGGGCTCACAAACTAAATTCCCTATCAGTATGTCTATGGAGTGTGGGAGGAAACCAGAGTACCCGGACCCTGAGGTCCCTACGCAAATGCAGGGAGAACATATAAAATTCCTTGCAGATGTTGTCCTTGGTGGGATTTGTACCCAGGGCCCGATGCTGCAAAGCAATAGTGTTAACCACTGCGCCACTGTGCTGATAGAGGAAGAACACCTGCCACAGAAACACTGGTCTTCTCAACAATGTGATTTTTTGAAATGGTTTTACTGTATACAGTATATGCTCTGATCAAAGTTTGAGCCGAGTGTCAGTTTACTGTGATCTGATTTTCTTGCATGAGAGAATCGTATCAGAGGTGCAGAGAAGATGGAGAACTTAATTTTACTATCTTCTCTATTGTCTGTGTCCGCTTAAATCAGACTGCACTTGAATGACATTCAAGTGCAGGCCGATGTTTCACACGCACCTATAGACTTGTATGTGATTTGAACTTCGGAGCCACTCGCAGCATGCTGCGTCTTTTTTTCCACAGACCGATATAGTCTGCAGAAAAGCAGGAAAAAATGCAGATCTGCACTGCACCATAGTATAACACTGGTCCTAGTGCTATCTGATAAAACACTGGCTAGCACTTGGCCATTTTATACGCCAGTGTAAGCTAGCTCCAAAGGGACTTTCCACCCAGTGCAAATTTTTAGGCAACAGTGCAGCTTGCTCCATAGCTTCACTGGCTTGTAAACGTTTGGGCACGCCTGGTCAAAATTAGTTATTGTGAACAGTTAAGCAAGTAGGAGATGAAATGATCTCTAAAAGGCCTACATTTAAAGTTGAAATATTTTCTTTTTATTTTAAGGCCAAAAAAAGTATTTTTATCTTTTTCAATAGGTTAAAAATTACATAAAAGAAAATAGGCCGATGCAAAAGTTTGAGCACCCAGCATGGTTGTACTAAAAGTACCTAGCCCACGCTTTTGAAAGTAAAGCTTGTAAACGCTTTTTGTAGCCAGCCAAGAGTCTTTCAATTCTGGTTTGAGGGATTTTCACCCATTCTTCCTTGGAAAATTCTTCCAGTTCTGTGAGATTCCTGGGTCGTCTTGCATGCACTGCTATTTTGAGTTCTAGCCACAGATTTTCAATGATATTCAGATCAGTGGATTGTGAGGGCCATTGTAAAACCTTCAGCTTGCCACTTTAGAGGTAGGTAGTCTATTCTGGATTTTGATTTGTGTTTGGGATCATTATCCATTTGCAGAAGCCAGTCTCTAGTCAACTTCATCTTTTTACAGATGGCATTATGTTTGCATCAAGAATTTGTTGAAATTTCATTGAATCCATTCTTTCCTCTACCCGTGAAATATTCCCCATGCCATTGGCTGCAACACAGCCCCAAAATATGATTAATTCACCACCATTCTTAATTGGTGAGATATTCTTTTCCTGAAATTGTGTCCTTTTTTCTCCACACACACTGTACCTTTGATCATTATGGCAAAAGAGTTCTATTTTAACCTTATCGGTCCACGTGACTTGTTTCCAAAATACATCAGGCTTGTTTAGATGTTGCATACTTCTCACAGTGAATTTTATAGTGAGGATGCAGCAGAGATTTTCATCTGATCACTCATCCATGAAGGCCATATTTTTGTAGGTGTCTCTGAACAATAGAACAATGTGCCACATCTGCAGAGTCTGGTGAATCTTTCTGAAGGTCTTTTGCAGTCAAGCAGGGGTTCTGATAAGCCTCTCTGAGCATCTGTCACTGAAACCTTGCTTGGTCTTCCAGACCTGATCTTGATCTCCACTGTTCCTGTGAATGGCCATTTCTTAGTTACATTTGAAACTGAGGAAAGAGCAACTTGAAGATGCTTTGCATCTTCTTATAGCCTTCTCCTGCTATGTGGGCCTCCACCATTTTAATTTTCAGAGTGATAGGCAGCTGCTTAGAAGAACCCATGGCTGCTGTTTTTTGGCACACGGTTAGAGGAGACTAGGTTTTTATAAAGCTGGGAAATTCGCATCACCTGGCCTTTCCTAACGATGGTAGTGAACAAGCCATAATCCTAACAGGCTAATTAAGGTCTAAAACCTTGGTCAACATTATCTGGGCATTCAAATCACCAACGGTGTCCAAATGTTTGTATCTGCCCAGTTCCTTTTTTGCAATTTTTGAAATGTAAAAGATAACATGCATATATGTATATGTATATACAGGGTGAGCCATTTATATGGATACACCTAAATAAAATGGGTACGGTTGGTGATATCAACTTCCTGTTTTTGGCACATTAGTATATGGCAGGGGGGAACTTTTCAAGATGGGCGGTGACCATGGTGGCCATTTTGAAGTTGGCCATTTTGGATCCATCTTTATTTTTTTCATTGGGAAGAGGGTCATGTGACACATCAAACTTGAGAAATTTGAGAATTTCACAAGAATAACAATTGTGTGCTTGGGTTTAACATAACTTTATTGTTTCATGAGTTATTTACAAGTTTATAACCATTTATAAAATGTATTCAAAGTGCTGCCCTTTGTGTTGGATTGTCCATGCAACCCTCTTCTCCCACTCTTGACACACTGATAGCAACATCGCAGAAGAAATGCTAGTCTAAGGGGGTCAGTGTCATGCTCGCCATGTCTGTCATGTCCGCCATGTCTGTTTTGCCTCATGACCCTGAAGCTGTGTGCACGTGCATCTCATGTCTGCTTTCCTGCTTGTTCCCTAGAGCAGTGTGCACACTCACCTCATGTCTGCTGAGCTGCAAGATGCCTGCGTTTCTGCTTTGCCTTCTGTGATCTTCTCGTCATGTCTAGAATCCCTGATCATGTCTTTCCTAGGATCCTGCACTGTCTGGTTCTGCAATCATCTCGCCATGACTGAAGCCTTGATCATGTGACGTTTCCTAAGATCCTGCACTGCCTGGTTCTGCAATCATCTCGTCATGTCTGAAACCTTGATCATGTGACGTTTCCTAGGATCCTGCACTGTCTGGTTCTGTGATCATCTCGTCAGGTCTGAAACACTGATCATGTGACTGCGCTCTGTGATCCTGGAGCATCTGAACTAGGAAGTTCTTCCCTGGTCCTGACCCGGAAGAGGAGGTGCCATGCCCTATATTAGACCGCCCCTTCCTATGCTCAGGGCCTGAGTATTGTGTGCTGTCCCTGCATGGCTGCTTGGTCTGTGGGGCGCTCCCTCTATTCTGTGCCCTTGCACTCTGCACTGTCGTGCATCTCTGCACACGCTCCGTGCTCGTATTCCATCTCTTGTCCCGTGCCGTGTCTTATGTTTGTCCGCAGTGCCATGTTTGTCTTTGTCCTGCTTGGACTTGTAGTCCTTCTGTTATTCTCTGCCTTGCCTGTTTTCGCTATGCCTTGTTCTGCCTTGTTCCTCCCTATGGTCTCAGTCTTTGCTTGCTCTGCTTCGCTCTCTCCTATGGTGCTCTGTAGTGCTCCCTGGCACACGCATCATTCCTCCTTTCTTTCCTTTCGTGCTCTTTTCCATGTCTAGTCCCAAGGCTCTGCCTTGGCCCGGCTCTGGGCTTCGGCCTACACTCCGCTGCAAGACTCTTTCCTATTATGCTCTCTTGCATGTTTCTAGGCTAGTCCCAAGGTTCTCCCTTGGCCCGGCTCTGGGCTTCGGCCTACGCTCCGCTGCTAGCTCTGTTCTTGCTATGACCTGATTCCGTGTGTCTGCCTATGCTTCCGTTCCTGGTTCTGTACTCTGCTTGAGCCCTGCCTTGTTTCACATCTTGTCTTCCCTTGCTCTGTTTCTTCGTATGCTCTATGCATGCGCCTGGCCTTCCTAGCCTCCTGTTTGTGCCTCAGCCTTGCCCGCCCTAGCCGTGCCCGCCTGCTTGTGCCTCAGCCGTGCTCGTCGGTCAGTGACAGCTGTGTCGCCTTCCATGCCTCAGCCGGGTTCGCAGGAGTCTTGCCCGTCTGTCAGTGCCGCAGCCTGATCAGCTAGCCAGTGCCCCAGCCATGCCCTCTGTGCTCCCTTGCACTTCACGCTGTTTCCGCACTGTGCTCTGCGTGCTTTCTAAAGCACGCACAGGCCCTCGCCTGCCCATGGCTTACCTCCCCGTGCTTCTGTAAAAGTACGCGCAGGCTTTGCCATGTTCAAGTCGTGCCCTCTTGCACGCACAGGCCCTAACCCTGTCCTGGAACCCTGACCTTGGCGTGTCTCTACACACGCACTCTGTCTTGAACCTTGTGCCTTGGCGTGTCTCTACACACGCACTGTCTTGTACCTTGGCGTGTCTCCAAGCACACACCCTGCCTTGAACCCTGGCGTGTCTCCAAGCAAACACCCTGCCTTGAACCCTGGCGTGTCTCCAAGCATGCACCCTGCCTTGAACCCTGGCGTGTCTCCAAGCACGCACCCTGCCTTGAACCCTGGCGTGGCTCAAAGCACGCACCCTGCCTTGAACGTTGGCTTGCCTGCCGGATTCCTGAAACCTGCCGACCGTTGCTAGAGGTCCGGAACCAGATGACTGCGGCCTGATGTTCGGAGCTGATGTCCGCAGCCTGATGCCTGAACCCTGTCGGTCATTGCCAGTAGTCCGGAGTCCGATGCCATTGCACCCCATCTTGGATCCTGGCGTGTCCTAGCATGCATCCCTTCTAGGAACTCTTGTGTGATCCCTATCACGTATCCTGTCCTGGACCCTGGTATGTTTTCGTGCACGTGTTATGCCTGGAACATTTGGCGTGCCCTTGCACGCATCCTGCCATGTTTCACTGTTTGTGCCCTGCACCTGATTCCCTGTTATGCCTTGCACCTGAATAAAGTGTGAATCCACGTTTGAGGAAGAAACTGTGTGACTTCGCTTTATCTTTGGTATCCTATCCGTCCTGTTGTCAGACACTCAATAGTGTCTCCTTGAGCCGGCTGTCTGGTCCAGCTGCCGTGGTGGCTCACCCCCTTGGTCTTGCCCCTGACACTCCCTGTACAGAGGGTGGGTTTTCACTAGGTCAGCTCGCCCTAGGTGGGTGGGTGCCACGACCCAGAGGGTCCACTCTAAAAAAGAAAATGGACTCAGCAGAAGCCGAGTCCGTCAGTCAGATTCCTTGTAGGAATGCTTGGACCTGACACGCATAATGTGGGGGTGCACCATCTTGCTGGAAAAACTCAGGGAAAGTGCCATCTTCAGTGCATAAAGAGGGCAACCCATCATCATGTAGCAATTCCAGATATCCAGTGGCATTAAGGTTTCCAAGTCTAAGGGGGTCAGATCGGGAGACCTTGATGGCCATTCAACTGGCCCACAACGACCAATCCACTTTCCAGGAAACTGTTCATATAGGAATGCTCGGATCTGACATCCATAATTGATGGTATGGTGTGGTATATGGTTTACACAGATAGTAGGGCCAATCTTCAACAATGGAAAGCCGAGATCTCAATCTGTGCATGCGCCACCTCCGGCGGCCATTTTCTTGGAGCCCACAGCATTGAGGCAATAGAAATGCGGGGATGCAGGCTTTCAGAAAATGTCGCCGGCGACCCCGGCACCACCGAGCAAATTTTGGGGGAATAAAGTGCGTCTTATATTCTGAAAAATACGGTACACATAAAAATTTTATGGCTCGTTTTAAGTTTGCCAAAAGACATGTGGGAGACTCCCCAAATGAATAGAGGAAGGTGCTGTGGTCAGATGATAACTTTTTGGCCGTCAAGGTAAACACTATGTCCAGTGAAACATGGTGTTGGCAACATCATGATGTGAGAATGTTTTTCAGAAGAAGGGACAGGGAAAATGGTTCAAGTCGAGAGGAAGATGGAAGGTGCGAAATACAGTGATATCCTTAAGTCAAACTTGTTTCAGTCTTTCAGTGACATGAGACTGGGATGGAGATTCACTTTCCAACAAGACAATGACCCAAAGCATACTGCTAAAGCAGCACTCGAGTGGTTTAATAGGAAACATGTAAATATTTTAGAGTGGCCATTGTCAAAGCCCAGACCTTAATCCAATCGAGAATCTGTAGTCAGAATTGAAGATTGCTGTTCAGTAGAAAAAAAATCATCTAACTTGAAGGACCTGGAGCAGTTTTGCCTTGAGGAATGGGCAAAAATCCCAGTGGCAAGATGTGGAAAGCTTATCCAAAGCGACTTGCAGCTGTAATTGTCACAAAAGGAGACTCTACAAAGTTACAAAGTACTGACTTTAGGGAGGTGAATAGTTATGCACACTGAAGTTTTCAGTTATTATGTCCTATTTGTTGTTTGCTTCCCAATAAAAAGTAAAACCAAGTGTTCACAGTTGTAGGCATGTTCTTTATATGAATTGATGCAAACCCTCAAAAAACAGGGAAATTCCAGGTTATGAAATAAGGATGGTGTAGAATACTGCAGGATCAGGCTTTTCTGTAATTGGCAGCCATGTTGCCGTTTCTGCACAGGAGCTGTGTACTCTACACTTTTTATCTGTGTTTTTTTTTTTATTTTGCCATGTTGGACATGCGTGTATTTTGCAATGTGGCACATGGATATTACGTTTCATTAGCAGATCCTGCTTCTTCTCCCATTCCCTTTACACTGTTACATTATTAGTCTGAAACCTGTATTAAGGCTGTAAAGTTGGTCATTTACGAATAAATGGTGGTGACCACCATATGGGTAAGTTATTCAAAACCAACAAAAAGAAATAGAATATCTATATCCCTAGTAAATATAAACCCCCTGAGATGGCCGCTGCGTAATTACACTCATACTTGTGAAACCTGTAAAAATTACAACAGCAAAATACTGTGTACAGAATCAGTAACTCAGCAGGAAAGAGTAGAATGACCAATTTACATCATCTTGTTAAATTTACTGCCGTGCACATATTTCCAAACTACATTTTCAAAGAGGCACTTTTACTAAATGATGTCATTCCATGGCTATTTTTAGGTAGAAATAAACAGTAAACAAGGTACCTAAGAATTGGTGGCGACGGCGGCCCCTTTGACATGCAGCGATAATGAATATGTTTATAGGCAATTTAAAGCTATATCATTCTAGAGAATTACAGCATTTACTGTGCATATAAGGTTTCCATTACTATTCACTGCCAAGATAATATTTTGTCACTACAATATAACTCCTGTTTTTACAATCAGCAGACTCTGCTCTGCTTGCTGTCATTCAACAGAAACCTAAATAGTTTAGTCCCAAATTCCATTTATCTTTCTAGATGATATGATGGATGCGCAGATACACTGCTCATTCTGAGACTGTGATGAGAGTACTATAACGGTAACAGCCCATGCACTGGTCTGTCCATCACATGACCAGCAGGAAAGCAAGGACTGCAAGCATAGCTTGGGAAAACCTTGAGAAATTCATACAAGAAATATGGAAAATTGTAGAAACCACAATACTTCTTTGACATAGTACATGAGACCCAATAAGTCCTAAAGCTACACCTGATCTCTGTTGTGAATTTGCTTTCTGGCCTACCTCTGGTTACTACTGAAGGTAGTGGAGCTGGTCAAATTGACAGAGGTGTTGCGAGTTCTCTTTCTGGGCTCCCTCTGGTGGTTACTGGAGGTAATGGAGCTGATCTGATTAACAAAGGCTTGCCACCTGATAATGAGGACGACGATTGGAGATCTGGGGTTTCAGACTGGATTTAAGACAGCCGACTCACTCAATCCCTGCTGGTGATTTTCTTCCTGCCTCCTGAGGTTTTAGTTTCCAGCTCAGTCCCTGCATGTTCAGCTAAGTGTTCATTAGCTATTCTTTTTACATTTGATCTGGTTTTGTCTATTTCAGTTTTGTGTGGGTCAGCCAGCTCTGGCTGGGGCTGTGCTGAATCACCATCCATATTTTACTTTTTGTGCCAGTTTGTTTTTGTCCCTTATTAGATTGGCCTCTTTTTGCTCTGCTTTCAGAATATACCAGAGTGCTGATATAGTGGGCGAAGTCGTGCGACTTCAGTATTTTTTGCATCAGACGTGTTGGATTTTTTTTGCAGGGTTTTTTGCGTGATTGCAGACAGTGTCTTTCCTTTCCTGTCTAGTCAGTGTGGGCCCCATCATTTGCTCAGTCTATTTTCCTACTTGCGTTTGTGTTTTCAACTTGTCTCACCGACAATATATGTTTGGGGGCTATCTATTCCTTTGGGGTCTGCTCTGGGGCAATTTAGACTTCCCCTTTCTTGCTTTAGGCTTAGTTAGCTCTCCGGCTGTGCCGAGGCGTCTGCGATCATCGTAGGCACGCTCCACGGCTACTGCTAGTTGTGTGGATAGGATCAGGGGTCTGCAGTCTGCTTAGCTACCAACCTCTCTGGTTTTCTGTGGCTTAGCTTGGGCTTGCTCTCCTCCTCGGTGACCCAATCATAACAGATCTCTATGAAACAGATTGACCATGATGCCAACCAATAAAAGAGAACCCTTCCGAAGCCAAGAATCCTAATCTTAGCAGGCAGTACTTAAAAAGGACAACTCCTGTTTAATCAATTCAGTGCCCCGCAGAAAATAGAGACCATATCTACTCACCTCCAGCATTGTACCAGCAATGTCGGCACTCCTGTTCCCAGTGGAGTCATGACGCAGTTGTGTGACATGACAACTGCAGCCTTTACTATTTCGCCAGAGCGGACGTCAGCTTTAAAGGAATATTGATGAGCTGCAGCCGATCAGCGAATGCTGACTGACTTCAGCGGTTATGTGACACAACAATGCCACATCACCCACCAGGAACAGTGACGCTGTCATTGTTAGAACTTTGGCGGGATGTGAGTTTACATTCTTTTTGTTTGTTTGCTTATTTCTTGTAGTAAATAATTGAATCAACAGGTATAGTCCAGTAGTGTACTGCACATCACATCCCCTTTAAAGGGAATCTGTTACTAGATTTTTGCCACCTATTCTGAAATCAACAATGATGTAGAGACGGAGACAATAATTCCAGCGAAGTGTTACTTACTGGGCTGCTGCTTGCTGCAATTTTGATAAAATCACTGCTTTATCAGAAAGAGATTATCACTAGAGGACTGGAAAACCTGCTGTCATATAGTCTTCCATATTCATCATCTGTGTATCACCACTGATTGACAGCTTTCTATGAACAGTGAGCACAGAAAGCTTCCAATCAGTGTGGGTGGCGATATACAGGACTCAACAATCAGAGAATTGGAGGATTTGCAGCAGATACAACAGGGATTTTATGAAAACTGCAAAAAGCAATCCAGTTAGTAACATATCGCTGTAATTAGGGTCTCTGCTTGTAAATCATACTGCTCTCAGATGGGCTAGCTGAAACTTGTTAACAGATTTACAGAAGGAACCATAGCAAGAATTGCTTGCCATTTTCAGCCCAATAAGTTCGAGATCATGCCACGCCGATGTTATCTGGGGGAAGTGATGGCGTTCCATTGTTTGGTCACCTGACCACTGAGGCCTGTGATTTTTTTTTCTCTAGTGGTCAGGTGACTGGAATGGGACATAATCAGAAGCACAGCCAATCACAGAGCCGAGTCTTCAAATTAATAAGAATGAGACATCATCCTTATAACATCTGCACATGAAGGTTTGACGTTATCACAATACATAGTTACATAATTACATAGATTGAAAAAAAGACTCAGTTTCAACTCAGGTCCATCAAGTTCAACCTTTCTCCACCAACTATACATTTTTGGCACTAAATTTTCTATAACCCGCAATGTTGTGTACTAAGGAAATCATCCAGCTCTTTTTTAAAAGCTGTTCTGGTGTCTGCCATTACTACCTCTTGTGCTGGGGCATTGCACAGTCTGACTGCTCTAACTATAAAGAAACCTTTCCTATTTAGCTGCCGGAATTGCGTTTCTTCCATCCATAATGCATGCCCCCTGGTCTTTAGTATGACCTTTGGAAGGAATAAGTCATGTGCCAGTGTTTTGTACTGACCACACATGTACAGGTGCTTCTCACAAAACTAAAATATCATCGAAAGGTTAATTTATTTCAGTTCTTCAATACAAAAAGTGAAAATCAAATATTATATAGAGTCATTACAAACAGAGTGACCTACTTCAAGTGTTTATTTCTGTTAATGTTGATGATTATGGCTTACAGCCAATGAAAACACAAACGTCATTATCCCAGTAAATTAGAATAATTAACAAAAAACACCTGCAAAGGGTTCCTAGGCATTTAAAAAGGTCACTTAGTCTGTTTCAGTATGATCCACAATCATGGGGAAGACTGCTGACTTGACAGATGTACAGAAGGCAGTCATTGACACACTCCACAAGGAGAGTAAGCCACAAAAGGTCATTGCTAAAGAAGGTGGCTGTATCCAAGTGCTGTATCCAAGCATGTTAATGGAAAGTTGAGTGGAAGGAAAAAGTGTGGAAGAAAAAGGTGCACAAGCAAGCGGGATAACAGCAGTCTTCAAAGGATTGTTAAGAAAAAGCCATTCAAAAATATGGGGTCATTGCTTCAAGAGCCACCACATGCAGACATATCCAGGACATAGGCTACAAGTGTCACATTTCTTGTGTCAAGCCACTCATAACCAATAGACAACGCCAGAAGCGTCTTACCTGGGCCAAGGAGAAAAAGAACTGAACTGTTGCTCAGTGGTCCAAGGTGTTGTTTTCAGATGAAAGTAAATTTTGCATTTCATTTGGAAATTAAGGTCCCAGAGTCTGGAGGAAGAGTGGAGAGGCACACAATCCAAGCTGCTTGAGGTCAAGTGTGAAGTTTCCACCATCAATGATGGTTGGAGGAGCCATGTCATCTGCTGGTGTGGGTCCTCTGTGTGTTATCAAGACCAAAGTCAGCGCAGCCATCTACCAGGAAATTTTAGAGCACTTCATGCTTCCATCTGCCGACAAGCTTTTTGGAGATGGAAATTTCATTCTCCAGCAGGATTTGGCACCTGTCCACACTGCCAAAAGTACCAATACCTGGTTTAAAAACAACAGTATCACTGTGCTTGATTGGCCAGAAAACTCGCCTGACCTTAACCCCATAGAGAATCTATGGGGTATTGTCAAGAGGAAGATGAGAGACACCAGACTCAACAATGGAGAAGAGCTGAAGACTACTATCAAAGCAACCTGGGCTTCCATAACACCTCAGCAGTGCCAAAGCCTGATCGCCTCCATGCCATGCCGCATTGATGCAGCAATTGATGCAAAAGGAGCCCCGACCAAATATTGAGTGCATTTACTGAACATACATTTTAGTAGGCCAAGATTTTAGATTTTAAAATCATTTTTTCAAGCTGGTGTTATAAAGTATTCTAATTTACTGAGAAAATGACTTTTGGTTTTCACTGGCTTTAAGCCATAATCATCAACAATAACAGAAATAAAAACTTGAAATAGATCACTTTGTGTGTAATGACTCTATATAATATATGAGTTTCACTTTTTGTATTGAATAACTGAAATAGGTAAGTTAACTTTTTAATGATATTCTAATTTAGTGAGAAGCACTTGTATGTATACAGTGGGGAAAAAAAGTATTTAGTCAATCAGCAATAGTGCAAGTTCCACCACTTAAAAAGATGAGAGGCGTCTGTAATTTACATCATAGGTAGACCTCAACTATGGGAGACAAACTGAGAAAAAAAAATCCAGAAAATCACATTGTCTGTTTTTTTTTCATTTTATTTGCATATTATGGTGGAAAATAAGTATTTGGTCAGAAACAAAATTTCATCTCAATACTTTGTGATATATCCTTTGTTGGCAATGGCAGAGGTCAAACGTTTTCTGTAAGTCTTCACAAGGTTGCCACACACTGTTGTTGGTATGTTGGCCCATTCCTCCATGCAGATCTCCTCTAGAGCATTGATGTTTTTGGCTTTTCGCTTGGCAACACGGACTTTCAACTCCCTCCAAAGGTTTTCTATAGGGTTGAGATCTGGAGACTGGCTAGGCCACTCCAGGACCTTGAAATGCTTCTTACGAAGCCACTCCTTCGTTGCCCTGGCGGTGTGCTTTGGATCATTGTCATGTTGAAAGACCCAGCCACGTTTCATCTTCAATGCCCTTGCTGATGGAAGGAGGTTTGCACTCAAAATCTCACGATACATGGCCCCATTCATTCTTTCATGTACCCGGATCAGTCGTCCTGGCCCCTTTGCAGAGAAACAGCCTCAAAGCATGTTTCCACCACCATGCTTTACAGTAGGTATGGTGTTTGATGGATGCAACTCAGTATTCTTTTTCCTCCAAACACGACAAGTTGTGTTTCTACCAAACAGTTCCAGTTTGGTTTCATCAGACCATAGGACATTCTCCCAAAACTCCTCTGGATCATCCAAATGCTCTCTAGCAAAATTCAGACGGGCCCGGACATGTACAGGCTTAAGCAGTGGGACACGTCTGGCACTGCAGGATCTGAGTCCATGGTGGCATAGTGTGTTACTTATGGTAGGCCTTGTTACATTGGTCCCAGCTCTCTGCAGTTCATTCACTAGGTCCCCCCGCGTGGTTCTGGGATGTTTGCTCACCGTTCTTGTGATCATTCTGACCCCACGGGGTGGGATTTTGCGTGGAGCACCAGATCGAGGGAGATTATCAGTGGTCTTGTATGTCTTCCATTTTCTAATTATTGCTCCCACAGTTGATTTCTTCACTCCAAGCTGGTTGGCTATTGCAGATTCAGTCTTCCCAGCCTGGTGCAGGGCTACAATTTTGTTTCTGGTGTCCTTTGACAGCTCTTTGGTCTTCACCATAGTGGAGTTTGGAGTCAGACTGTTTGAGGGTGTGCACAGGTGTCTTTTTATACTGATAACAAGTTTAAACAGGTGCCATTACTACAGGTAATGAGTGGAGGAAAGAGGAGACTCTTAAAGAAGAAGTTACAGGTCTGTGAGAGCCAGAAATCTTGATTGCTTGTTTCTGACCAAATACTTATTTTCCACCATAATATGCAAATAAAATGAAAAAAAAACAGACAATGTGATTTTCTGGATTTTTTTTTTCTCAGTTTGTCTCCCATAGTTGAGGTCTACCTATGATGTAAATTACAGACGCCTCTCATCTTTTTAAGTGGTGGAACTTGCACTATTGCTGACTGACTAAATACTTTTTTTCCCCACTGTACATATAAATGAGATCTCCTCTGAGAAGTCCAACTTTTCCAACCTTTCATCATATGAGAGGCCTTACTAATCTAATTGCTCATCTTTGAACAGACTAACTTCTGAATACACCTTTTAAAATGTGGAGACCAAAACTGTATCTCATATTCTAGATGTGGCTTTAGTGATTTATAGAAGGGTAACAATACATTGCTCAGTAGAGTTGAGCGACTTTGGTCGGATCGGGTTTCATGAAACAAAATTTGTTTCAGATGAAACTGGTCCGAGTAGGGCAAAAAAAGTCGGAGTTTCGTCCGAAACCTGACCCTAATGCAAGTCAATGGGGAATAAAAGTCGGCATTGAGTGGATGAATGTCATCCACTCAATGCCGACTTTTATTTCCCATTGACTTCACATTAGGACAATAATGATTAGTGCAGTGAATGGCAAGAGCACAGGTGATTTACCTGCGCCATTAGCAGCTTGTGGACAGCTATCATACCTCTGTCAGCAGCTGTGACAGGTGATAAAAAGTTATATGTGTCGGCTATGACGGCTGTTGCTGAAAACAGAGCGCAGGGGCCACTGATGGGAATATTCATCAGCCGGCGTCTATGTTATAAATACAGTTGTGCTCAAAAGTTTACATACTCCGGAAGAATTTTTACTTTCTTGGCCTTTTTTCAGAGAATATGAATGATAACACCAAAACTTTTTGTCCACTCATAGTTAGTGGTTGGGTGAAGCCATTTTTTGTCAAACTACTGTGTTTTCTCTTTTTAAATCATAATGACAACCCAAAACATCCAAATGACTCTGATCAAAAGTTTACATACCCCATTTCTTAATACTGTGTATTGCCCCTCTATCATCAATGACAGCTTGAAGTCTTTTGTGGTAGTTGTGGATGAGGTTCTTTATTTTCTGAGATGGTAAAGCTGCCACTCTTCTTGACAAAAAGACTCCAGTTCCTGTAAATTCCTGGGCTATCTAGCATGAACTGCACGCTTGAGATCTCCCCAAAGTGGCTCAGTGATATTGAGGTCAGGAGACTGAGATGGCCACTCCAGAACCTTCACTTTGTTTTGCTGTAGCCAATGACAGGTTGACTTGGCCTTTTGTTTTGGATCGTTGTCATGTTGGAACGTCCAAGTACGTCCCATGCAAAACTTCCAGGCTGATGATTGCAAATTTGCCTCCAGTATTTGCTGATAACGTGCTGCTTTCATCTCTCCTTCAACTTTGACCAAGTTTCCTGTGCCTTTGTAGCTCACACATCTCCAAAACATCGGTGATTCACCTTCGTGCTTTACAGTAGGAATGGTGTTCCTTTCATCATAGGCCATGTTGACCGCTCTCCAAATGTAATGTTTGTAGTTGTGGACGAACGTTCAATTTTGGTCTCATCACTCCAAATTACCTTGTTTCAGAAGTTTTGAGGCTTGTCTCTGCTATTTTGCATATTGTAGGTGAGATACTTTGTGGCATTTGCGCAGTAATGGCTTTCTTCTGGCAACTCGACCATGCAGCCCATTTTTCTTCAAGTGTCTCCTTATTGTGCATCTTGAAACAGCCGCACCACCAGTTTTCTGAGAGTCCAATATTTCAGTTGATGTTATTTGTTGGTTGTCCTTTGCATCCCGAACAATTTTCTTGGCAGCTGTGGACGAAATTTTTGTTGACTGCCATTATCAATTCTTTGGATATCTTTTTGTATCCCTTTCCTGTTTCACACAGTTCAACTACCTTTTCCTGTAGAACCATTTACAATTCTTTTGCTTTTCCCATGACTCACAATCCAGAAACGTCAGTGGCTGGATGAAAGATGCAAGAGTCTGTCTGGATCTCAGAAACTCACTCTATTCTCACGCTTTTCCCTGCTCTTCCCACATGACCTGGGGCTGTGGCAAGTGTGTTAATAAGCCAGAGCCCTGACCTAAACCCAATTGAGCATCTCTGGAGAGACCTGAAAATGTCTGTCCACCAGCGTTCACCATCCAACCTGACGGATCTGAAGAGGATCTGCAAGAAAGAATGGCAGAGGATCCCCAAATCCAGGTGTGAAAAACTTGTTGCATCATTCCCAAGAAGTCTCATGGCTGTACTAGCTCAAAAGGGTGCTTCTACTCAATACTGAGCAAAGGGTCTGAATACTTATGACCATGTGATATTTCAGTTTTTCTTTTTTAATAAATTTGCAAAAATTTCTACATTTCTATTTTTTTCAGTCAAGATGGGGTGCAGAGTGCTCATTAATGAGAAATAAATGAACTTTTTTGAATTTACCAAATGGCTGCAATGAAACAAAGACTGAAAAATTTATACTTTCCATACCCACTGTATTGTCAATTTGGTCCTACTTTGGGCAGTTATTTAGCATCTAGCATGGTAGCATTATTATTGGTAAAGGTTCCTTTGGTAGGACATATTAAGCACATGCACATATTGATTATATGTATTAACACATGATTTAGGCTGGTTTCACATTCGCGTTAAAACAACGCTGCGCCCTGCGTCGTTAAGCCCCGCCCCGAGCCGGCTCCCTGCCCGCCCCATCCGGGATCACCGCCTACTTTCGCATTTGCACGCATGCTATCGGCGCACCCTATCTTTAGCATAGGGTGCGCAGATCATGCGCTGCCAGTGTGAAAGTAGCGTGCTGCGCACTTTTGACGGTGCGCCGTGCGCGCCGAAATGCAACATGCTGCATTTCGGCGCGCACGGCGCACCGTCAAAAGTGCGCAGCACGCTACTTTCACACTGGCAGCGCATGATCTGCGCACCCTATGCTAAAGATAGGGTGCGCCGATCGCATGCGTGCAAATGCGAAAGTAGGCGGTGATCCCGGATGGGGCAGGCAGGGAGCCGGCTCGGGGCGGGGCTTAACGACGCAGGGCGCAGCGTTGTTTTAACGCGAATGTGAAACCAGCCTTACTGTTATTTTTATTTTTTTAACATCTTTTCTTTCCTTATGATTAATAATAATAGGTCCCTTCCTTCACAATATCCCTTATTTATACTTTCCATTTCACATCCGACCTGCCTTTATGCAGTTCACGTTTTCCCTCACTATACATTCTTTATTCCTTTAGCTCATTTTTTTTGCTTTAAATTATGCCATTCCATTTACATCACTCACTAGCACAGTTGCTTGTCTTTAACCCCTTTCTGCCATATGATGTACTATCCCATCCATGTGCCCTGGGACTTAATTCCCAGGGACGGGATAGTACGTCATAGCGATCAGCAGCGCTCACGTGGTGAGTGCCGCTGATCGCGGCTGGGTGTCAGCTGATTATCACAGCTGACACCCGGCACTATGTGTCAGGGGCGGTCACGGCACGTTTACCCCTGGCACAGTGCTATCAAACACGATCGCAGTGTACCGGGGGTTTTGGGAAGCATCGGCAGGGAGGGGGGCTCCCTCCGTGCTTCCCTGAGACCCCCACAGCAGCGCAATGTGCAGCGCTGTTGCAGGGGCCTCCTTCCCTGCGGGTCCCTGGATCCAAAATGGCGGTGGGGCCCTTCCTCATGCCTGCAAAGCGCCGGCATTAGGAAGCCTGCTGCACTGCCTGTGATGTGACAGATCAGCGATCCGTCACATGACATTGTAATGAAGTTAAAAAAAAGTGTAAAAATAATTTATAAAAAAATCGCTAAATAAATAAAAAAAAAAAATATTCCCCAATAAATTAATTTTTTGGAAATAAAAAAAAACAATAAAATTACACATATTTAGTATCGCTGCGTCTGTAACGACCCACCCTATAAAAATGTCCCATTAGTTAAACCCTTTAGCGAACAACTTAAAAAATAAAAAACAAAGAACAAAATAGTGCTTTACTATCATACCACCGAACAAAAAGTGCAATAACGCGCGATCAAAAAGACGGATATAAATAACCATGGTACCGCTGAAAACGTCATCTTGTCCCGCAAAAAATGAGCTGCTATATAGCATCATCAGTGAAAAATAAAAAAGTTATACCTCGCAAAATAAAGCGATGCAAAATAATTATTTTTTATATAAAATTGTTTCTATTGCATAAAAGCGCCAAACATAAAAAAAGACATAAATGAGGTATCGCTGTAACCGTACTGACCCGAAGTATAAAACCGCCTTATCAATTTTACCGCACGCGGAATGGTGTAAACGCACCCCCCAAAAGAAATTCTTGAAATGCTGGTTTTTGTTCATTCTGCGTCCCAAAAATCGGAATCAAAAGCGATCAAAAAATGTCACATGCCCAAAAATGGTACCAATAAAAACGTCAACTCGTCCCACAAAAAATAAGACCCCACATGACTAGGTGGGTCAAAATATGGAAAAATTATAGCTCTCAAAATGTGATGATGCAAAAACTATTTTTAAAATAAAAAGCGTCTTTTAGCGTATTACAGCTACCAAATATAAAAACCCGCTATAAATAGTAAATCAAACCCCCCCTTTATCACCCCCTTAGTTAGGGAAAAATAATAAAATTAAAAAAAGTCTTTATTTCCATTTTCCCATTAGGGTTAGGGCTAGGGTTAGGGCTGAGATTAGGGTTAGGGTTGTAGTTAGAATTGGGGGGTTTGCACTGTTTGGGCACATCAGGTGCTCTCCAAACGCAACATAGCGTCTGATCTCAATTCCAGCCAATTCTGCGTTGAAAAAATCAAACGGTGCTCTTTCCCTTCCAAGCTCTCCTATGCGCCCAAACAGTGTTTTACCCCCACATATGGGGTATCAGCCTACTCAGGACAAATTGCAAAACAACTTTTGGGGTCCAATTTCTCCTGTTACCCTTAGGAAAATAAAAAATTGGGGGCAAAAACATCATTTTTGTGGAAAAAAAATATGATTTTTTTATTTTCACGCCCGGGCGTTATAAACTTCTGTGAAGCACTTGGGGTTTCAAAGTGCTTACCACACATCTAGATAAGTTCCGTGTGGGGTCTAGTTTCTAAAACGGGGCCACTTGTGGGGAGTTTCAACAGATTAGGTACATCAGAGGCTCTCCAAATGCGACATGACACCCGCAGACCATTCCATCAAAGTCTGCATTCCAAACCATCACTACTTCCCTTCCGAGCCCTGACGTGTGCCCATACGGTAGTTTTCTCCCACATATGGGGTATCAGTGTACTCAGGACAAATTGGACAACAACTTTTGGGGTCCAATTTCTCCTGTTACCCTTGCAAAAATAAAAAATTGGGGACTAAAAATCATGTTTGTGGAAAAAATATGATTTTTTTATTTTCACGCCTGGGCGTTATAAACTTCTGTGAAGCCCTTGGGGGTTCAAAGTTCTCACCACACATCTAGATAAGTTCCTTGGGAGGTCTAGTTTCCAAAATGGTGTCATTTGTGGGGGGTTTCCACTGTTTTGGCACATCAGGGGCTTTCCAAACGCGATATAGTGTCCAATCTCAATTCCAGCCAAAAAAGTCAAATGGCGCTGCTTCCCTTCCGAGCTCTGCTATGCGCCCAAATAGTCATTTACATCCACATATGGGGTATAAGCGTACTCAGGACAAATTGCACAATAACTTTTATGGTCCTGTTACCCTTGGGAAAATAAAAATTGGGGGTGAAAAGATCATTTTTATGGAAAAAATATGATTTTTTAATTGTACGGCTGTACGTTATAAACTGCTGTGAAGCCCTTGTGGGTTCAAAGTTCTCACCACATATCTAGATAAGTTCCTTGGGGGTCTAGTTTCCAAAATGGGGTCACTTGTGGGGGTTTCCACATCAGGGGCTCTCCAAATGTGTCTGATCTGAATTCCAGCCAATTTTGCATTGAAAAAGTCAAACGGCGCTCCTTCCCTTCTGAGCTCTGCCATGTGCCGAAACAGTGGTCCCCCCACATATCAGGTATCAGCGTACTCAGGAGAAATTGCACAATAACTTTTGCGTCCAATTTCTCCTGTTACCCTTGGTAAAATAAAAAAAATTGGACCTGAATTAATTTTTTGGTGAAAAAAAGTTAAATGTTCATTTTTTTTTAAACATTCAAAAAATTCCTGTGAAGCACCTGAAGGGTTAATAAACTTCTTGAATGTGGTTTTGAGCACCTTGAGGGGTTCAATTTTTAGAATTGTGTCACTTTTGGGTATTTTATATCATATAGACCCCTTAAAGTGACTTCAAATGTGATGTGGTCCGTAAAAATAAAATGGTGTTGTAAAAATGAGAAATCGTTGGTCAACTTTTATCCCTTATAACTTCCTACCAAAAAAAAATTTTGGTTCCAAAATTATGCTAATGTAAAGTAAATATATGTGAAATGTTATTTTTTAGGTTTTTTGTGTGCCATATCTCTGTGATTTAAGGGCATAAAAATTCAAAGTTGGAAAATTGCGAAATTTTCAAAATTTTCGCCAAATTTCTGTTTTTTCACAAATAAATGCAAGCAATAACAAAGAAATTTTACCACTATCAAGAAGTACAATATGTCACGAGAAAACAATGTCAGAATCCATGAAAGCGTTTAAGAGTTATTACCTCATAAAGGGACAGTGGTCAGAATTGTAAAAATTGTCCCGGTCTTGAATGTGCAAACCACCCTTGGGGGTTAAGGGGTCAATACATTTTATAATCCACTTTATGTTTGAAAATACTCACATTCTATCCTTATGATCTGTATTCAACTTGTCCTCATATACACCACATTCTATCTTTATTCATTTTTTCAATACAAAGCCCTTCCTACTTACAATCATTCTTAGTCACCTCCGATATGCGCATAGGCTGGACTTGAGCACGCTCACAACACAGCATGCACGGTCTCGATGCGGGTGCCGAACATCCACTATCACTTAATTGGCGGAGTGGATCACTGACAATCCCGCTCGACCTTGTCCTTCTGTGTCTTCTCCGAGCTCCGAGTATGGCTCGGCTGACACATGCGCCGTCAAACCCAGCGGTGTGTCATCACATGACACAGCCTCTTGTCTTTCATTGGCTCATTTGGCACATTTAAACCTCTGACACCCTTTGCCCTGACACGCCCCCCAAGAAGCTGGCGAAACGTGTGCGTTGGGGCAGAGGGACAGGACTCATCTATCTTGTCACATGCTAATTGGATCCAGGTAAACACTCCATGTCTAACTTTTATTGCCTGACTTACAGTTAATGTGTTCTGCCATCTGTGTACTTTTGGAAGTCATTAGGCATCCCCCACAGCTCTAGTCCAAACACCTCGTATGAGGCTAAGGGTCCCGTTAGACTAAGCGACGCATCAGCGATCCCGACAGCGATATGACCTGGTCAGGATCGCTGGTGTGTCGCAACATGATCGCTGGTGAGCTGTCAAACAGGCAGATTCACCAGAGATCAGTTACCCGCTGTGTACACTGGATACCAGCGTGCTCTCGCTGGGAGCTGGTATCCAAGGTAAACAGCGGGTAACTAAGCGCCTGTTACCGCGCGTGTTACCTGGATACCAGCTTCCAGGGTCTGCTTACAGCGCTGGGAGCTCGCTGATCGATGGTCTCCTGCTGCCACGCGATGCGTGCTGGCCAGCGGGAGACCAACGATCAAAAAATGGCCCAGGACACTCCTGCACAATCAGCGATACCCGGTGGGGGGGCAGTCGCTGATACATGTCATACACAGCGAGATCGTTGATGCGTAAAAAAATCGGTGACTCATTAGCGATCTCGCTAGCGATCTCGCTTAGTGTGAAGTATCCCTTACACTAAGTTTTGTGTTGACATCAACCGGAACTGGCTGGGCTGCATATGTGCTCCTCCTCTTATGCTAAATTAGCAAGGGTATACTAAATGCCATATTCCTGCACCTCAGCCTTTTGTGGATGATGACAATAACTTTAAGAGTCAGTCCTATTGAATCAAGAATTTTTTCTAGATATTGAATTTCACACCAAAGGATCATATGAATGATTTATATACTACTGTATAACTGAACCTATCTCAGGTCAAACTTTATTAATTTTATATTTTTTGGCACTAGGCACTTTAACATTCTTGATAGCACTGATATTTTATGGACGGCCGAACTCTTGCCTCTTATTTGTGTAACATTATCTATGGAGCATTGTACTGTTTTTGACATGAAGCTGTTTACCATGTAGCAATCATTATCACAAAAGAGCCCCTCGTCCCTCCTTTTTCTCTTGCACCTTTCTCAAATTTCAATTTTGTTTTTTTACTATCTAATTAATAAAATAAAATTATTTTAAATCTACTTGTAGTCTAATTGAGCCACTCCTTTATCCTAATGGTTAAATCTTTGCCTGGGATATTAATAATCGCTCTTTGTATTTAGGAGTGTGCACCTAATGTCATAGGAATATTGCACGAATAAAGACTTTAACTAAGATAATACTGTGAATAATATGTGGCTATAAGAGATTTCCAAGTTATTGTAATCTTGTTTTACTTACATTTGTAACGGTTGTATAACTCAAGTACATCATTAGCAAGAAATGACCAAATGCTGCCAATGTACAGTATATCAAATATTTCTATTTTTTCATTGGTATCAAATATGCTGTAGTTTCTTCCATCGGTTGACATAAGTATTTACGCAAATGTCTTCTGATCATCTAATAGGACTGCTCTCTCATGCAATCATGCATAATACAACTCAGCTTTTGCAATATGACATTTTGACTTTTGTATGTTTGCAATATGTGTTACGACAAGAATGTACTGAATTTGCAGCTGAGCTGAGTTAAGAATTATGTTCCCTGCTGAGACTAATGTCTACTCACTGAATAAGTATCATGGAGCTCCATCAATACAAATCTATTGTGACAAGAAGCACTACTGTAAAGATTTTATTTATACATTTATTTTTCACAAGTAGAACAGTTTTCTTTTCATGTAATTTGGACCTTTAGTTTAAGTGGTTAACAGCAGCGATCAGAGCTCAACCATAATGTACTGTGCGTGGAGGGAGCTCAGCTCCTCAGACCCCTTTGCACACGCTCACCCTAGTGCTGCCATACACGAACATCATTTTACGCTAAAAGGTAAAGGATTTAAACTATTAAAAGGCTTCCAACATGGATCACAGACTCACAGCAGCAATTCATGTGCAATGAGTGAATGCGCACAGATAGCATCTTATCCGAGCATGCTCGGGTGCTAACCGAGCGTCTTCAGTGCTTCAAATACTATCTTCGAGTCCCCGCGACAGCATGTCTCACCGCTGTTCAACAACCACAACACATGCAGGGATCACCTAACAAACAGGCAATCCCCTGCATGTGTCGATGCTGTCGAATGCCGCTAGACATGTTGCCGCGGGGACTCGTACATAGTATTAGTGCATGCTTTAGATACTCCGTTAGCACCCGAGCATCTTTTCCGAGCACGTTCGCTCATTACTAACAAGGATACATGTAATTTTATTGTGTTGTGGAGCACATCTAAGGGCTCACTCACATGAGCTTCTATTTTCCCTTGTGAGAGATCTTGGCCTATTATGGTAATGTCACTAGACTCAAACTCTGTCAGAGTTATACGCCAGTGTGAGCAAGCCCTTAGTCTGACATAATTATTAGTATGTTGCTCACAATAAGAATGGTGCAGTAATAATAATAATGCAGTAGCTTATAAACCACATATAGGACACACTGACTAGCATAACACAAGTGGAATGGCTGTCACCCCATCAACACAAATGCCTCATGCAGATGCAAATTTTCAGGAACATTTTTTGTGCCTTTTTCTGTTCCTACTTTTTCTGAGAGCAGACAATGTAAAACATTCTGCATCTCTGCTAGTTATGTCAGATTGGTTCTTCATATTTCAGTTTGAAATGGTGACTATTAGGTTCATTGACCCCTAAGAAAAGAAATCCCATAAATTAAGATTTTCCTATGTTGTAATAACCGTAAAATGTATATCCCTCCCATTTGATGCCTAATTGATGAAAAGCTTTAACCACTCGTAAACTGTTATTACCAGCTTGTTCATAGCTAACTTGCTCCATTGCTTGCTTTTATGACTTTTAATGCATGTATGAATTCCAGATCACTCACAAGCACAGATTTTCTTCTGTTGGTTGATTTATAGTTTTCCTGTAGGGCAAAACTACTTAATAAATGAAACCTTTGTCCAGGTTTGTGTCTCTGATTACAGAACAAATATGGAGCACATGGCTCCTGCAGAATGTAAACTGTACGCATAAAATGGCTAACTGAGTGGCTGCCCAGAAACTTTGAAGGAGACTCCAGCTTTTCTGAAATCAATGTGGGCCCCATCCTCGCCCTTCATCCACTTCCACTACGATGTACATGATTCCAATTTTTAAACACATGGTTACAATTGTTAAAACCTGTTTTGTTGGAACAAAGGCCATCAAATGTTATTTTCCCAGCATGACATTTTTTTCTTTAAAAGATAACATTCTTATCAGGTAATATAAAAAGCATACACATTGAGAATGTTTAGCTACTGTAGTTACAATGCAGATGGAGCAAACAATGTTTGGCTCCTGCTACACAGATCAATCCGAATAGTTTCTAATGGCTGACTTTACGAGGGGCGATCCAAAAGTAATGATAATCAATAATAAACACAATGAATATAGTAAAAAAAAAATTATTTTTCTACATAGTCTCCTAACAAGTCTATACATTTAGTCCATCTCTTTTCTAAACTTAGAATTCCCTTCAAAACAAATTCTTGATCTTGACCCTCAAAAAACTCCCCAACAGCGGTTATCACGTCGCTATTGTCGTCAAATTTCTTGCCCCGGAGGTGTTCCTTGAGCCGAGGAAAGAGAAAGAAGTCACTGGGGGCTAGATCTGGCGAATAGGGGGGGTGTTCCACCAGTTCAAAGTCCGCTTCTTGAATGGTAGCCATGGCAACTGCAGCTTTGTGAGCCGATGCATTATCTTGGAGAAACAGCACTCCAGCCCGCAGTTTGGCGCGCCTTTTCTCCTTGTCAGCCTCCCGCAATCTTCTTATTTGTTCTGCGTAGTAGGAGCCCGTAATAGTGGCTCCCTTCTCCAAATGGTCCACCATAATAATTCCTTCAGCGTCCCAAAACCCAGGTTGGTTCTGTTGCATTATGTGTACATTGTATAAAAGCACTGATGCTGTCATTATTTTCAACATGTGTACACTCCAACAAAACAAAACGATTTTTAAGAATATAATCCTGAATAGGAAAAAAACTTTCATACTTAATGAATACACTTTAAGCCCAATTCACATTATTGTTTATTATTCTTTTGACACACTCATTACTAGTTCTTTTGCAGGACGAGTTGTAGTATTAAATTACATTATCTACTTCATTTTTACTGCTTCATTTTTACTGCATTCATTGTGTGGTAAAAATGATCTGGCAACACAATACCCAAGGTCAGTACAGTTACAGTGATACCAAACTTGGGAAGGTTTTTTTTTTTTTTTAAATATTTTATTGGTTAATGGAAACCTTTTTAACAAATTTTTCATGTTGAACTGGACACCCAATGAAATAGTGGCTGCACAGCAAAATAAATATTTTTTATGTATTTGGCATCTAAAGTGTTAACTTTTTTTAAAGTCCAAGTGGGAGTTATCAGACATTTATGGGGCATGTACGTCTTCTCAATGTATTATATTGACTGCAGATGAGCAGATAGTTTTCCCCAACATCAGGCCTCAGTCCCGGTCTATAGCATCTGGCAGTGGACAGTAGCTGCTCAAATTTAATTACAGTTTGCACAGATGATGCCAGGCCAGCAAATCACAGCCAAACAGCACTGACTTGGACAGTGGATTGGGGTTGTGTCAACCTAATCTCTAATGCTGGCGAAGCATAGGCAACCAGTCAGCAACACTCAAAGGAATAAAGAACACTCCCCCACTATAGCTTAGAGCAGATTTCTCGGTGTGTGAGACATATAATGACAACTCTGATCTCCTGGTCTAACCTCCTGCACGAGTCAGTGTGGGTGGAGAAGCAGGCCAGCTAAGTTTAGCTGTGTCACATTACAAACCCTTTTATCAGTTTTCATGAGTGTGTCAGTAATTACATTTACTTATGAAATATAGCGTGGCACTACTGCAGGGTGCACAAGTAGGTACCCAAACCAAAGAGCAATAATGAAAATAACTTGGCACTCAACTTATAGCATTCATGAAAATAGAAAAGAATTTTATTTGTGCAGTCTGCAAAATGTTTTGGGCTACATGGCCTTCATCATTCCACCTGCTTTAAATAATTTGGTAAAGAGATAATGAGGTAAGTAATGTGCCAACTCCTGTTGTAAGGACAGTAATGGTGGGCTATCCAGCTCACTGTCCAGGCAAAATTCTGTACAATAACCAATGTATGGTAAGCTATCCAGCTCCCTGTCCAGGCAAAATTCTTTTATTTTTGATCAGGGTGCCTGTATATTTGGCCCTTGTGAGGCTATTGTGTGAAATGATAAGGATTGTAGTCTGGCTTGCTGCTATGTCAGTGTTCTCTCTGCTCGCTTGTTTTACATGAGTGTGTCAGTACAGCAGGTCCTAATGAGGCACTGGTGGTTAGTAGAAGTGGGCATGGGTCCGGACGCAGTTTCCACTGATTGTCACATTTAGGCTTTAAAGTCATTTAAGTTACATGTATATTTGTACTATTTTGTAATATTATCTTGCTGTACTATTCCTGTGGTGGGATATTCTAGGAGTCTATTACTGGCAGATTTTAATATCTCGTTTTGTCTGACAAATTTCAATTAACTCTTATATATCTTTTGAAATTTCATATATAACTTACATTATTCTCGTTTATTCCTGAATTCTCCTAACCTCTACGCCATATCCCATTGAGTTTATTTATAAAAACTGAAATCTAGTACTTCACTTAATTCTCGTATGTTTTTCACATAAACCTTGCCATAGGGGTATTTGAACAAAACGGATGCTGCAAAGCTGAGAAACAAAACTAAGTCTAAAAAAAAATACTCTGTCCCACATGGGAGCACTTTCAAAGTCATTTGAAGACTTCCCTAGCCTCTTAGACCTGGGCAGATTGAGGTCCCCACCAAAAGTAGATGAGTCGAGGCCTTCCTTTTTCAAACAATCGCAGATCCCAATAGTAAATCTAATAAGATGGGTAATGGCTCTGGCTTAAAAAATTCAGTGTCAAAATCTCAAACTAACTTGCCCTCTTCTACAGATAACTTTCAAGGGGTAGTCTGCCCTCCAGACCAGATTAATTCTCCTTTAGAAGGGATGGACATCACTATTTCGGCCAAACGAAAAGTTCATAATGATCAGGAGAGTACTTCCCATTCTTGTACTACGAAATCTGAAAGTTTCTCGGACGATTATTCCCCTAACAATAGTCCGGAGAGACAAAGGGTTAAAAGAACACACTAAACTGTGGCACCAATCATGGCAGTTGCACCTCCTTCACTTGATCTAGACCAATATCTTGGTTCTAGTAAACAAGTTACAGAAGGTTTTCTAGCAAGTGTCTTCAAATCTTTCAGTGATGCAATGAAAATAGGGTTCGAAACAGAAACCAGAAACATGTAGCAGTTTTAACCAAAAGCATGAAAAACATGAAAAAAGATTAACCACAGTAGAGGAAGGCATTAGATTCCTCTCTAAACAGAATTTGGTCCTTCAGGAAGAGGTCTTACTTCTTAAAAATAAACTAACCGATCTCGAGGACCGAAATAGACAAAACAATTTGAAGTTAAGGGGTATCCCAGAGTCCATTTTACCAGATAGTCTTTCAGGGTACTCAAAGAACCTTTTTAAAAAACTGGTCCCTAACTTAACAGACCTTGCGTTACATATTGATCGTATCCATCGTCTCCCTCGCCCACGGGGGATTTCTCAAGACAAACCTAGGTGTCAGGAACACCGCACTGAACTTGCTCACTGAGCCAGTGCACGTGTCCTGAGTAAAACAAACTGTGCTCAGTGATACCTGTGGAGCGGGCAGCAGCAGAGAAGGTGCGTACTTCAGAACAGCAGGACCTGAAGCACGTGACTTCTGGGGGCGTGGCCTAAACCTCAGAGAGCTAGGAGTTGCAGGAAAACTCCTAGCAGGGTAACTACAGGACAAAGTTACCAAGGAGCATAGACAGGGGCGAAAACAGATCAAGCCGGGGTCAAAGCATGAGATAGCACGACAAAACCAGAGGATTAGACAGGAAGAATAGTCAGGACGTAGCCAATGAGTCATACACGGAGATAGCTGCAAAGTACCAGAGGGGCGAGCAGAGAGTAGTCAGGTCACAGGCAATGAGTCATATACAGAGAGGGTAGCGCAGTACAGAATCAACAGGCAAACTCACAACGGGGAACATAACCGGGTCAGAACCATATAAGCAAGCTATAAGACAACGAACAGGCACAGGCACACAGGGGTCAACACACTCGGCCAACGGCAAAAGTATAACTGACGGGGATGGGAGTTTCTCATGGGTATAAGAAGCTCTCCCTGAATCAAAGAGAGGCCACAATAATTAACCCCAGGTGTGCAGGTCAAAGCCTGCACTGGGCTCCAGACATTAACCCCTGACGTGCAGGTCAAAACCTGCACTGGGATCATGACACTAGGGACACCATTCTTAGAATCCATTTTTTCGGTATTAAGGAGAAAATTTTGAATGCCATTACGGAATGGGGCTCCTGTCCAGATCCTCATGGAAATATCAAGGTTTATTCCAAATTTTCTAAAGCCACGATGGACGCTCGCAGGTCTTTTAAAGATACTACCACAAA
Organism: Dendrobates tinctorius; assembly: GCF_039654945.1. NCBI lineage: Eukaryota > Metazoa > Chordata > Amphibia > Anura > Dendrobatidae > Dendrobates > Dendrobates tinctorius. Next base: position 3,071,504 of record NW_027361796.1, read on the forward strand.
ACTCAGGGACTTCAGTCTCCTACAGGTGGAGCTTTCCTACCAAACTGATTACTTGGTGTAATGGTAAAAACTATATAATCAACACCCCTCAGGAGGGACAGCGGTTCCTGGCATTTTTCGGGAAAGAACCAGCTTTTAGGGAAAAAGATTAGGAGCTGAGACGTTTATGTCTGTTGTCTTTAATGCCTATCTTTGTTCCCACATGCTTTTTTAGTATGATACATTATACCTCTAAATGTATGATGTCTTTCTGGGATCTCAGCCACTTATTTGTAGGGTTTTTTTTCCCCCATATTTAGGTGAGACTTCAGCTGTATTGAAGTCCACCAGGAGATCGTTTGCTACCTATTATTAGATAGCTCTCCTTTTCCTTTTTGGTTTAAATTTCAGGCAAGTTTGCCTATTTGTTTCTTGTTTTTTATTTGTTTGTTAACTTGCTATTCCTTTTCAGGAAGTGTTATGAAGATTTTATCTTACAACGTCAGGTGTCTTAATAGTCCCCATAAGAGATTTGCAATATGGATGGAGATTAATTGTATTCACCCTGATATTGTTTGTTTACAGGAGGTTAAGATGGCGGTCGACCACCAACCATATTTAAAGCACAAAAACTACCCTCATCAATTCAAGTCTTTAGGTCCCTCTAAGAAAGCTGGAGTCATTACTTTGGTAAGTGTGATGTCCCATTTAAATTGCTCAATGAGGTCACTGATTTCCTGGGGAGATATCACATCCTTGTCTGTCTCCTCAATAATAGGCTCTGCACGGTAGTGAACACCTATGTTCCCAATAAAAGACAAATTTCTTTCCTAAATAAACTCCAAAAGAAAATTAACAAAACTAAATCTGGGGACCTTTTCCTGGCTGGAGACTTTAACATAGTACTCGACAGCAGCATGGATTCTACATCATCGGTTAGGTATAGGGATTGAGTACTAAAACATTGGCTTATTCAAAATGAATACTACGACATATTTCGCTGCCTTAACACATCTTCAAGGGAATACACCCATTATTCCAATGTCCATATGACATCCTCTCAAATTGATCTGATTCTCACAAATATTTTTTCATTATCTAAGTTTCAAAGTATTAAAATCCTGAATAAGTCCTTATCTGATCACTCCCCAGTCTTAGCACAATTCACACTAGGCCCATCTCTAGAGAATACCCATCTCTGGAAAAATAACCCATCACTTTTTAAAATACCTGAGTTTAAACAAGAGATTGAAAATCCTATTGCCAACTTCTTCTTCAATGAAAACCAATCAGACAAAATTGATATTTTCACACTGTGGAACGCCCACAAGGCTGTATTACGGGGAACTTTCATCCAGATTTCCTCGAGGTATAGAAAGAAAAACACAGAAAAAACTGCCACATTGCAAAAACAGATCAATGAGAGAGAGGAATGACAAAATAATCTGTCACTTCCTTCCCCTGCCCTTCAAGGGGAAATTTTAAAACTTAGACAAAGCCTAAAACTCGAAATTAGCCAAGAATACGAGGCAGTAATCAAAGCCTCAAAATTTAAGACTTATACATCATTGAACAGACCTACAAGATACATGATGGCGAAACTGAAATGGGAAAGAGTCAACAGAAGGATAAGCAAGATAGTCTCCCTCTCGGGTGAACCCAAAACATAACCTAAAGATATCACTATGAAAAAAAAATTTCAGCCCACCCCTTAGCGTCCTCCGGATAGCAGGAACCACACCGTTGCACGGAGCCACCCTGGCCTGGTGGATACAAGACCAAACACACAGTAATCTCCAGCGATCTCAGGCAGGAAGGTAGTTATAAAAAATATTCCTTTATTTCTTTTCGTTAAAAGAACATGTTACAGGTAGTGGATACCTCAGTGGATGGTAAAAAATCCAACGCGTTTCAACTCAAAAGAGTCTTAAGAAAAGCCACAACAGGCGAAACGTGCGTTGGAGCTGGAGAATTTAGGGGCCATCTATCACTGGTATTTACTATTTGCTATAATCCTGTTTTATATTTGTTATGCACTCTTATTTCAGATTCTTTCTGACTGATATTGCACTTTATATTTATTAACAATAGGATTATGTATGCTTTTTATATAGTATGGTCCTAACATCCACCATGTTAATATTATCCTATTTATGGTAATATAGTTTTGTCTATTGTTTGCTGGACTCTTTCCCCGTTTTTAATAATGATGTAATAAAGCAATTTTAAAAAAAAATCTTTTGATTTTTATATTTTGGTTTATTCACTTTTTTGAGAAGGTTTATATAGTGTGTAATGTGGATATTCTATATGATCTATTTTATGAGTGGGTGGTTTACTAAAAGTTGTTGATAAATTTGGTTTCAGCCAAGGATTCCTGTCATCAGTCTTCGCATTATATTCTGCCCCCATTGCCACTTATCTATGCTAATCATTGCCTCTCAAACCCGTTCCCTATTTCAAACGGAACAAGACAGGGGTGCCCTTTGTCACCTTTGCTCTTTGTGTTGGCAATAGAGCCACTGGCGGAGAAGATCAGATCCAATGAGAATATTGTAGGATTTGATTTCCCCTCCCGTCGTTTTAAAATTGGATTATTTGCTGACGACCTCTTTTTGACCCTACTAGACCCCTTGAATTCCATCAGAGCACTTGCTGCAGATTTGGAAATGTTTTCAAGGGCCTCTTATTTCAAAATTAATTTTCACAAGTCGAAATTCTTAACCCTCAACATGATTTCGGTAGAAATCGAGGAGCTAAAGAGAAGTACTGAGTTTGCCTGGGAAGATATGGGAAAGGGATATTTTATCTTGGGATCACTATAGCTAGTTCTATCCAAGCAACTGTCAAGGCAAATCTAAATGGGATCCTTGCAACTGTCTCCAAGGATATTTCCTTTTTCAGACAAATTGAACTCTCTATGTTTGGTAGGGTGATGGTTGCGAAATCCATCATTCTGCCCAAAATTCTCTATTTCTTTAGGACACACCCGATCACTCTACCATTTCAATCTATACAAAATTTACAAAATTTGCTAAAATCATTCGTGTGGAATGATAGGAGGCCTAGAGTGTCATCAGAAATTCTATATAAACATAAGAGCAGAGGAGGTACGAGCATGCCTAGCTTACATGCATACTACTCGGCCTTATTAATTAAGCAGAGCTGGTATTGGCTCTATAGTACACAAAAATTCCCAGCTTGGTTCTACCTGGAAAGAGACATAAGTAAATTTGGCTCTCTAAAAGAATTGCTTTTCTATTTCTTGTTTCAAGAGCCTCAAAAGGCATCTTCTCATCCAATTTTCAGTCCCATCATTTCTGCATGGAGATCACTGATCAACCACATAAAAATTTAACAAAGTTGAACAGGCTTTGAGGTTTCCGCTTCGTGTAGTGGCTTTCATTTTTGACTTCCCTCTCTCAGAAATCTGGAATAATTTGGGTATTAAAAAAATAAAAAACATACACGATGGGTCTACTTTTCTCACATTCAGAGAATTAAAAGCCAAATATAATATCCCCTCCTCTGAATTTTTCCCTTACTTAATGTTAAAAGATAAGGTACAAAAAATCCTTTTAGGCAAAACATTTAATTATGAAATTGTGTCTTCACTGCTGTGCAGCTTAAATAATAAACATACCTGGAGCCTAAGGAATGTGTACTCTTTTTTCAATAGAGAGCATCTGTCTTATAAGAGTATATATTTAAGGAGATGGGAATCCGACCTTGGGATTGTTATTCCGATTGAGCAATGGGACATTGCCATAAAAAATATGTATAACTCTAACATATCAATGACTCTTCATGAGTCATATTTTAAACTACTTACCAGGTGGTATCTCACGCCTATTAGACTCCCTCACATTAACAAGGACCATTCCCCCCTCTGTTGGAGAGGTTGTGGTCAACCGGGGAATCTTTACCACATCTTTTGGTGTTGCCCGAAGCTTAAACGTCTCTTGCTCCAGGCTTCTCGTCATATTGAATCCTTCACTGGAAACTTTACTTTGACTCCCCAAAAAGCATTGCTTTCCTTGGATATGGCTCAATTGCACCCGTCGGTGCAATATCCATATCCTCCTGGTAGTTAAAAATGATTTGGCTTACCTTTGGAAGAAACCTGATCCTCCTAAATTCTCAGACATTTTAAATAAAATCTACCAACATAATGCTATTGAATGAAGGTTTGCAGTTATTAATAAAACTATTCCCGCCCACACTAAAAAATGGAAAGTTTGGAACAGTAAATTTAGAAGAGTTTAAATTTAAATTTTTCTCATATACAGTTGTGGCCAAAAGTATTGACACCCCTGCAATTCTGTCAGATAATACTCAGTTTCTTCCTGAAAATGATTGCAAACACAAATTCTTTGGTATTGTTATCTTCATTTAATTTGTCTTAAATGAAAAAACACAAAAAGAATTGTCCTAAAGCCAAATTGGATATAATTCCACACCAAACATAAAAAAGAGGGTGGACAAAAGTATTGGCACTGTTCGAAAAATCATGTGATGCTTCTCTAATTTGTGTAAATAACAGCACCTATAACTTACCTGTGGCACCTAAAAGGTGTTGGCAATAACTAAATCACACTTGCAGCCAGTTGACATGGATTAAAGTTGACTCAACCTCTGTCCTGTGTCCTTGTGTGTACCACATTGAGCATGGAGAAAAGAAAGAAGACCAAAGAACTGTCTGAGGACTTGAGAAACCAAATTGTGAGGAAGCATGAGCAGTCTCAAGGCTACAAGTCCATCTCCAAAGACCTGAATGTTCCTGTGTCTACCGTGCGCAGTGTCATCAAGAAGTTTAAAGCCCAATGCACTGTGGCTAACCTCCCTAGATGTGGATGGAAAAGAAAAATTGACAAGATTTTTCAACGCAAGATTGTGTGGATGTTGGATAAAGAACCTCGACTAACATCCAAACAAGTTCAAGCTGCCCTGCAGTCCGAGGGTACAACAGTGTCAACCCGTACTATCCGTCGGCGTCTGAATGAAAAGGGACTGTATGGTAGGAGACCCAGGAAGACCCCACTTCTTACCCCGAGACATAAAAAAGCCAGGCTGGAGTTTGCCAAAACTTACCTGAAAAAGCCTAAAACGTTTTGGAAGAATGTTATCTGGTCAGATGAGACAAAAGTAGAGCTTTTTGGGCAAAGGCATCAACATAGAGTTTACAGGAGAAAAAAAGAGGCATTCAAAGAAAAGAACACGGTCCCTACAGTCAAACATGGCGGAGGTTCCCTGATGTTTTGGGGTTGCTTTGCTGCCTCTGGCACTGGACTGCTTGATCATGTGCATGGCATTATGAAGTCTGAAGACTACCAACAAATTTTGCAGCATAATGTAGGGCCCAGTGTGAGAAAGCTGGGTCTCCCTCAGAGGTCATGGGTCTTCCAGCAGGACAATGACCCAAAACCCACTTCAAAAAGCACTAGAAAATGGTTTGAGAGATAGCACTGGAGACTTCTAAGGTGGCCAGCAATGAGTCCAGACCTGAATCCCATAGAACACCTGTGGAGAGATCTAAAAATGGCAGTTTGGAGAAGGCACCCTTCAAATATCAGGGACCTGGAGCAGTTTGCCAAAGAAGAATGGTCTAAAATTCCAGCAGAGCATTGTAAGAAACTCATTGATGGTTACCGAAAGCGGTTGGTCGCATTTATTTTGGGTAAAGGTTGTACAACCAAGTATTAGGCTGAGGGTGCCAATACTTTTGTCTGGCCCATTTTTGGAGTTTTGTGTGAAATGATCAATGTTTTGCTTTTTGCTTCATTCTCTTTTGTGTTTTTTTCATTTAAGACAAATTAAATGAAGATAATAATACCAAAGAATTTATGTTTGCAATCATTTTCAGGAAGAAACTGAGTATTATCTGACAGAATTGCAGGGGTGTCAATACTTTTGGCCACAACTGTACCTCCTTACATGACTGGATTAGATCGCCCTCTTGCCTCTCCTTCTCAAAGGTTCAGCATTTTGTACCGCTTATTGGTATTACTATATTGTATACTTATTGATGCATGCTTTGTTACAAAGGTTATCTATTTTTTATGACCTTTACATTTATCCTTTTCCTTCCCCCTTCCCCCTCCCTGTTCCCCCCTCCCTCTCCACATACCAGTTTTATAAAAATTTTAATACAAATATTTAAGAGAAAAGGCCTATCTGTCCACATATAAAGTTGCAAAATTTGATAAGAAAAGGGCCAACAATGCCTAACATAAATGAAGTCCAGGGAGACTGTTGTGAATGCTGTGGAAGCATCAGTAAGTGAATGCGTCTTTTTGTAATTTCTAAAATGTAAAAGATGAAAATATATATATATTGTTTTTGCCTAAAATACAAAGGAAATGTGTCATATTTAACTTTAGGTCTTTTAGAGATAAACTTAATCTTCAACTTGCTTAACTGTTCACAATAACAGTAGTCTAAAGCTGCACTAACAAAATGTCGCTGGGACTGGATCGGCGCTGAAAAATGGTTAAGACGCTGGAGGATGATTATATGGCCAGGGCAGGACTTATGTTTAAAGCACCACAGTGAAAAAATACAAAATGCCGGAGTGATGCCTTAAGGATATATGAAAGATCCAAGTTCCTTTATATGCAAGAGGAATCGGGTTGCTGTGAGTTAAATAAGAAGCAAATATTTTATAAAATATGGTATAATTTGCCAGACTATATGTTAAAGCGAGTTTTTCCAATTTTTAAAGGCAGAGAGGGAGGTGGCTTGGGGTTATGTGCATTGGAGATACTATAACAATTGATTTTGTGTTGTAGTAGAAACTGGGATATTAAAAATAATTATTAAAAACAAATTATATGAGATGTTTTGTAGAGATGCAGTACCCAGCCTAACTACAGAAGTGGCTAACAAAAAAAATATGATACTAATGTATTGTTGCCCGCAGCAACCAATCAAAGCTAACCTTTCATATGTTTCATATGTTTAACTGCTCTGGAAAAATGAAAGCAGTGAAGTGATTGATTGACAAGGATAACAGGTACAAGATAAGTGTGAAAATGTTTTGTTAAATAAGGTCCATGTCATGCATTATATAAAAAGATTCCCAATGGCTGTGTCCTTTATAAACTGAGTTCTTACTGTAGCCACTACCAAATGACAGTTTCAGAGCCTGCGGATACCCAAGTGTGAGGCAGTGACCAGTGTCACATGTAATGGGCACTGTGTGTTTCCCCAGGATGCGCACGGAGGCGTATTGAGGCCATGAAAGTGCATTGCAGTCACCGGCGTAGCTGTGGTTGCAATGCAGACTAAAGTGAATATAGATCTTGGACATGCTGGTTGTCCAAGAAAGATTTAAGGAAAACCTGCTCTGGGTTTTTGTGTTTTGAAACGGACTACAAGATGGTAGTGCTGCAATCCGTTTCATTCCTGGCTCAGGTTTTCCATGTAGCTGAAGGCCACAGGTTGCTAGTTAAAAACCCTGCAGTATAGGGTTTGGGTGTGTCAGGTTTAGAGTCAGTGTCAGTCTGGTGTTGGCAGGAGCACAGAGCAGGAGGCTCTGCATAACTCCACCTGTGTGAGGCAACACAGGCCAGTGGAGCCAAACAGCCAAGGCAGCTGAATAGCCTGGCACCCATAGCTTACACAGCGGTGCAGTGGCCCACGGTAATTGGTCTTGTAGGTGGACTGTCTTGTGCCCAGAGGTGAACCGGAGGTACACTGTCCTCTGCCTGGAAGAGGATTGGTGTGTTTAGTGACTGTAAACTGGGGGATATGGTTCCCAGCTGCGATCCGGAGGATATTGTGTACTGTGTAAAGCTGTGAGTAGAACATTAACATGGCGGTGCAGTCACCCACGGCAACAGGTCACAAGTGGACTGGCAAGTTTAGTGACTGTAATCCAGAGGATATGTGCCCGGCTGCGATCCAGAGGATATTGTGTGCTGTGTTTTGCTAAGTTGAACACTAAACAGACATTTTGCTTTGAACTTTGCTGGGTCACTGCCTCATCACTGCAGTGTGCTACCACTGCACTAGACAAGTTATTACCAATTTGTAGGATAAATAATAACGTACTGATCAGTGGGGGTCTGACTGTTGGACCCATAGTGGCAGTTGACCATACTCTATTTGAATGGGGATAAAAGTGCCCCATTCAGCTCATTGGTGCAAGTCAGAGCATTCAACCCCATCACTGATCAATAAGTATTAACCTGTTTTACCAGAAAACACTTTAACACTTTTAAGATACAGTTTTACTATCTATTTTTTTCTTAAAAGTCAGCTCAAACCAAAAAGACCTGAACTTCCTCTTGTTACTTTTGCAAAAATTGCCATCAGAAAAAAAAGTGTCAATATCTCAGTAAGTGATCATTTTTTTGGCTACAGTTATTTCTTTTGATTTTCTAATGGAAATAGAATACACGTATAGGGTAAAATTTTGCAATTCTAGATTTTCGCTTAGCGCCATTTCATGCAGTATAATTCTAATTCTATTTTTACTACAATAGGACATTTTTCAGAACTTAACAATGCTGACATATGCACATAATGTACTTGTTTCCTTGCTCAGAAAAATGTAAGCCTAAATTCTTATATTACATAAATGGCGTCATGTGCTACTGTATTTCTTCTTCACATAAATGAGCAAAATATGACAAAATACTTGTATATAACAGTACAGAATTTTACTATACTTGTAGAAATTATGCTTTTGGGCAGTGAAAGAAATTCTAACAAGTAGCTATCTAGCTCAGGAAACATGTCATGACTCTGTTGTTGGATTACCCGGTTCCAGGGGATCCTTCCCTGTCCCTATCACTAGGGGCTCCCTAGCTGTCCCTAGATTACTTCTGATGGTAAAGATGCCGGGGCTACAAACCTTGCTGAGCTCCTAAATCAGGACTATATCTGTCCCCCTCCCCCACCCATAGAAGTGGGGAGTAATAGTGTATGTATATACACAAACCAGACAAACAAGGAAGGATGTACAGGGTTAAAGGAAAAATACCAATCATTCAAATAAGACAAACAACAAAGGAGAACACCGAGGAGAAAAGGAATGTAAACCAAATAGGAGAGGAAGAGTATTTGCACACAGCCAGAACCTCCAAGCAACAGTCACAGAACAATACTTCAAACACCTCCACCAAAAACCAACTCCTCCATTCCTCACAAGGCAGTACAAGACTTAACACTGGCAATCCAGATTGCCAGAGGAGAGTATATATAGAAGAGGGGAGTGGTCAATACTGCACAGCTGATATCATTCAAGCAGGAACGTTTCAGAGACTCTAAGCTGAACAGTTTAACCCTTGTACTGCTAACAGAAACATGCACCATTTAATATGAAGGAGATGGGCTTCTAATCAGTGCAAGGAGTTTGTGAAATCAGTCGATGTGGTCCTCTGGCTCCTCTTTGTCGTGGTAAACCCGTGACATAACAGGTCTCATATTTACTAAGGCATAAATTTGACCATCTTACATTGAAATGTTATGAAGTGGATAAAAAATATAGTGTCAAATAAGGTTTATTCAGGGCTATGGCAAGAACAAATCAAATTGATTACATCAGGATCTATAATAAACAAACTAGGGTCAATAAGATTGGAAGCCAATTAACCTTGCAGCATACTCTTGTAGTGTGAGAAAGAAAGCCAGAAGTGGAGGAAATTCACAGAGACACAGAAAGAACATACAACCTCACTGCAGATGTTGTCCTTGGTTTGATCCAAACCCCAAACTTCTGCACAGTAGTGTACTAGGGTTAACCACTGAGCGCAATAGAAATTACAACTCATGACCTCCAAGCTCATACCTGAAAATACATCGTGCACAGGACCAGGAGACCTTCCTAAAGCATTTTCTGTGGGATCCTTTGGTGATGTTGCTGGTTGAAGAGGTTGAATAGTGAGGCAATCACTGAGGATTTCTTGGTCAAGCTCCGTCCTAGGTCGCAACTATAGAAGAACAAAAGAAAAGATATGTCCTGTTATTTGGTTATAGATCAACAATACATTGGGAGACACAGGAAAGTGAAAGCAGTGTTAATATTGGGGACCGGACTGTCAATTAAAGCTAGCATGAGTCTTGGTAATTAGCAATAATTTATTTTCCATGGTAAAGATGTTTCTAAGTAGTTCTATGAAATCCATATGTTTTCCCTTTACACAGTTAAAGATGCCTGCTTCCGATTACCTACTAAGCCTTACGTTTTACTGCTATCAGCTGTAATGGGTATTCATCATGAAATCAGTTGCACGTGTACTCCAGGAACCAACATGTTGTGAAAGATTTGCATACTTTATAAAATAGTCCTAGCGCTCAATAGCTGGGCTTGTGTTATCAATCATTGACTACATGGCAAACTGTGTGTAAACATACACATACCTTGGGAAGGAACTTAACATGATGAGAGTAGCAAAAGCATACTAGAAGGACTAATACGCTATTTATTTCATTCTGTACAAATCTATTACAAGAGCTGAATTCATCACTGTCAAAATATATTCGCAGATAGGTTTAATCATAGACATAAATTAAGATTATTAATATAATATGACATATTAAATGTGGCCCTAAAGTTAGGACAACTGATGGCTACTATGAAAATATTATTTCTTGCAAAATCTTGTGTCAGCCTTTGCTTTTATTTGAATAAAGCTCATTTTAAGCCACAGATCCAATTGAGCAGATTAAATTGATATGATTTTCACTCAAGCATAGTAAAACTGCTTCAGATAAGGGATTCCAACAATTTCATGCACACACATTATATAAATATATATATATATATATATATATATATATATATATATATATGGAGGCCCAAGTGTAGGTATACTCTGGAATCAATTAAATTTATCACAACACATTGTATGGGTAATCATACACGTTGGCACACAACACATAGGCAAACCAGTTAATTAGCATTTTATTCCATTATTTATGACATTTACACTTGTCCATCACTGTTTAATCTCATAAGAGCTTAATATGTCTTCCATTAACGTTGCAACATTTCTCAAACTGTGCAGTGCCCTGTGACACACTGTATGGCATAAATTCGGTTCTACATCAATCTCCATATATTTATGGACAGAAGTGCTGTTTAGTTTTGGGGGGGATCTGAATTTACAAGACAAAGTGGTCACCTCGTTTAATTGCCACTTTGATGCATATCATTGTATATGTGTATTGTATATGTCACAGACTTTTATATGATAAAAAGTACAATTTTATTGAAACAATTAAAAGTAGATATAATTAAAAATCAGGGAAATACATAAGACTGGACATTCATGGTTAGTAGTATATAGTAGTGATGAGCGAGTATACTTTTTGCTTGGGTTTTTGGGAATTCCTAACAAACAGGCAATCCCCACATGTATTCAGCCTGTCTAGCAGCCGCAAATCAGGCAGCTGCATCGACAGAAACTAAATCTCCGAGCACGCCAAAATACTTGGAGATCATCCGAGCATGAACACGAGCAACGAGTATACTCGCTCATCACTAGCATATAGATGTCCAATTTAGGTGTCAGCCCTTTGATAAAGCAACAAGCGAAACATACGTTGGGCAGGCACCTCCCTGTGGTTCTTTGGGTATGGATGTCCTTTTATTAATGTTACTGTTGTTATTGTTATTATTACTATTTAGATAAGGTTATATCATAACAGATTATGGCTACTTTGGGTTAATAATTGTACTTGCTAAATTACAGATTGAGATGCATATGCAGGTATAATTATACTTATAAATTACCCTCTATACCCATTAATAGGGATGAGCCGACCCATGGAAGTTCGGATTCGGGTACCAGAACTGTACTTAAACTTTAACTAGCTTTGGGCCATCAGGGTTTTTTTGCTACACATCCAGCACCTTCCAGTAAATCAGCAACTAAATCTTGTTCTCCTATGAAGCTCTGTAGTCAATCATTGAAAGCATCATTTACTGGAGTTCAAAAATAAAGTTATTAAAAATTTAAAGAAAATAATCATGCAATATTTGGTACTGTAATGTCCAGTCTAAGTCCGATCTAACAAAATATACAATTATTTAAACTGCACATTAAATGCCAATAAGAAAAAAAGAAAGAAAAAAGAGCCAATATTGCCATTTTTGTTTTTTTGCAAAAAAAATTGTAGAAAAGCAATCAAAATGCCAAAATGCTATCTATTAAAACAACAGCTCAGTACACAAAAAACAAGCTCTCATACAGATCAATCAATAGAAAAATAAAAAAAAAGTTACAGGTCTCAAAATCTGAAAAAACAAAGAGACTCTCTTTACTCAAGGTTCTGAATTTTTTAAATCACTGAAATATATATATAAAAAAAAACTTTTAAGTTTGGCATTGACAAAATCATACTAAAGGCTCGTACACAAGCGATAATTCACTCTTCTGAGAAAATCAGATTATATTAATGACACTCGGATCAATCTGTGATCAGAGTAAAGGCCCCGTCACACTAAGCGACTTACCAGCGATCCCGACGAAGACTCGCGGTCATTCTTGCAAAGGATTACTGGGACCGAAGCGTGGAGAGAGGCGGGAATGCTGCGCGGGACGTCGGAAGGTGAGAATAGTAATATTTTTTACTTATTTTATCGCTGGTCTCCCGCCTGTCACACACAGCGATGCGTGCTGGCTAGCGGGAGATCAGCGACGAAAGAAATGTCCAGAGGTTTCCAAGAGCGATCAGCGATACCAGTAGGGGGGCCGGTCGTTGATCGCTGTCACACATAGCGATCTCGCTGGTGAGATCGCTGTTGTGTCACAAAACTTGTGACTCAGCAGTGATCTCGCTAGCGAGATCGCTATGTGTGACGGGGCCTTTAGAGCCAAGTGTCATTTAACTTTAATCCGACTCTCTCGACTGAGACGTTCATAGCACAGGTGTGGCGAAGGGATTTTAATTTTCCATTCTCCATTGTCTGTGTCCGTGAAAATGTTTTAGACATGCTATACACTTGTATGGGTGCGTGTGCTCCGATTTGCAGAGCCACAACCAAATTGGTGTGTAGAAAAACTGCAGATCTGAACTTCCCCATAGTATGACATTGGTCCTAGTGCTATCCGATAAAACATCTGCTCTGGTAAAATGAAAGCAGTGCTGTGATTGCTTACTATGGGAAACAAAGAGGGTTTATTTTTTATCTAGGTAGTTTTTATAAATCTGATCCATCTTGTTCTGTCTTCTTGTAGACATGACTGCAGCATGATACCATACGTACGGTTAAATATGGCAATTTTCATCTAAGGAATCAGTCTTCAGATCTGAGAGTACATTTATTTTACTTTTCTAAATTAATATAATATTCAAATTGCAATAAATAAGCAAAAATAGAGAATATATCTGTACCCTCATCAGCTCCATGCTGCAACCATGACGCCTTGTCCTGAATGTCCCACTGCAAAGCCTTAGATGAATCCAAAGAATCCCAAGTATTATATTTACTAATCAGTCTCTGGGACAAAGGACATAAGCAAACAAAGAGGGCAGATAGGTCAAATTCCCGGTCTACACATTTATTAGACCGGGAATCACAGTTTACTTAATGCTTTGATTGACACGTCACTGGCATCATATATATGAGGACAAAATAGTGCTTGCTCTTTGTGTATATGCTTACATAGATTATAACCATCTAAAATCAAGAAATAGGTGAACTTACAGTATTTTATTATTGTCATTATGTAAAAATAATAGATACATACAGCAGTAAATTACATCTTAAGAAATATAGCTCTATTCTACCTCTATGCTGAAAAGTGGCAGAATTTTTTCATGAATGCTTGTGAATTAGAAGCCATGCTTCTCAGTTTTCCAATGACACTACTCATCATTGAAATTGAAACACTAAGGACAAGCCGTAAGGTTAAGCAAATCGAGAAAGTGGCAGGTGTCGCTAAGATCTGCGAATGTTCACATTTTCAAGCACCGAGCTCCAATCTGTGGTATGTGGGGGAGACATTAAAGCCAGATTGAAAAATATTTTTTTTAGCCATATGAAACCTCAAAAATCAGATCAAGTCTTGTGAGATGATTGTGCAATGCCTCCTGTTTGCTGACATGCTTGTCACAAACTGAGAGGGACAGAATCCTTGAACTGAGAGATTGTGACTTATTGCTTTGGCAGACTGCAACACACTTTGACTGAGATCTCTGCACTGTTTAAAGGGCAATGAAGAAAGGAATGTCCAGCTCCATGATGTAGTGAAAACATATAAATCCTTTTATTCACTTAGTCCATTCAGTAGTGAGGTTAAAAGGCCAGCACAGAAAAACAAAGCTTGTGTTCTCAACGCGTTTCTGGTGACTTCGCACCCTTAGAAACTTACACAACAAGATATGGCCTCACCAAAATCCTGTCTGATGACAAATGCACATATAGCAGGATGCTGCTGGCCTCCACTAATAGAGGCAAGGGGCAGCTCAGGTGCAAACTACTGATAAAAACAACCACCCCACACCTAACAAACCATGGTGGAGTAGGCTGCCTAGTAGGAAAAATGCACATAGCTAAGGCTTGCCATGATCACGACTAAGGGTGCGAAGTCACCAGAAACGCGTTGAGAACGCAAGCTTTGTTTTTCTGTGCTGGCCTTTTAATCTCACTAGTGAATGGACTAAGTGAATAAAAGGATTTATATGTTTTCACTACATCATGGAGCTGGACATTCCTTTCTTCACTGTACTAATTCAAGCGCTTTGACACAGCGGTCTCGTGCTCCGATGTCCAAGATGCTATTTCTGGTGAGCTGGATTTTTCTACTGTTTAAAGGGCACCTGTTAAAAATGCTATTAACCTGCAGATATGGGGTTAATATCCAAGTTAATAGGGTTCTAAACCTGCCCGGCACCCACACTGAAAGCCCAGCTGCCAGGAGGAAATAAACTTTATTCCTTCTGCAGCATTCAGCTTTTGGTCATAGGGGTTGCCCTTGGCATTGACTGACAGCCGGCTCCAGATTAGAGTTGGCTGTCAGTGCCGGGGTGTGCGGTCACAGCTGAGCTCACTGTATATTAAGTGGTGACTGAAGCCATTGTGGGGAGGAGGACTCCCAGACAGTGACTGGGCTGGTACCTAGGGGACCGCCATCAGGGTTCCTGAGGGAACAATACTGGGAGAACAGTAAAGGGAGAGACATGACTGGAGTTGTCAGGGCAACAGGGGGCGGGGCGAGGACAAAAGGAGCAGGGGGCGCGCTCAAGTGGCAGTTGGGAGAGTGTGACAGGAGGCAGGAAGCCGGGTGATTTGAGGAGACACCGACAGGGGCCTGTGAGGAGGATACTGCGCACTCACCAACAAGTGAGACGTGAGAGACTTTTACCGGAGGCTGCTTCCCGCCCATGTTCACAGAGATCCACGCCCGCCATCCCCGCCCTTGTGAGACAGATCCCTTACCTCAGGTCGCGGCTGCGGCTATGCATAAAACGGCCACAGAGGCTTGGAGACTGCCCCCCGGCCTTCTCCCACTGCAGCGACCCAGTTATCACCGGCCTCAGGGGACGCCATCTCGCCATAGGCGACATTAGAGGCCCTTGTCCCGGCTACGGAGGGACCCTTAGCGTAGGACGGCCACTGTACATTTAGGGGAACTGCGTCTTTACTGCGCCCCACGGGCATCGTTTCTACAGGGCCTGCTGCGCCCCACCAGCATCGTTTCTTCAGGGCCTGTTGCACCCCACCGGCATCGTTTCTTCAGGGCCTGTTGCGCCCCACTGGCATCGTTTCTTCAGGGCCTGTTGCGCCCAACCGGCATCGGTTCTTCAGGGCCTGTTGCACCCCACCGGCATCCGTTCTTCAGGGCCTGTTGCGCCCCAGCGACACCGTTTCTTCAGGGCCTGTTGCGCCCCAACGACACCGCTTCTTCAGGGCCTGTTGTGCCCCAAGTCTTCCCAGAATATCGAGGTGTCAAGACAGCCGCATCAACGATCTCAAAGCGGCCGCATCTGCAATCCCGAGTGACGCAAGGAAGGATAAGTGGACTATAGCAATAAGTGCCATAGTTTGGCTATATTTCGGTCTTTGACACCCGGACTAGCCGGGTACTTCCCGCTACTTAGAAAAGTATTGTTTATTTTATTGAGTCCCTGCGAGGACAGATTTGTGTTACCCCTTCTTTTGCCTGTTCAGCATAGCCCTAGTGGCGCCAGTTTATAAAAGTTGATTACACAAGGCATACCCTGTCTCGTGTCTCGTCACTGCATCCTGAGAATCTGCTAGATCCTACACTTGGCGTAGTCGGCAGGATGCAGTCTCCGAGCGCGGACAGTGGTGCTCCCGATAAGGGCGGAGCTGTCAACTTTACAAACAATGAGGGACCCCGCTCCAGCATTCATTGGGGCCATGCTGAACAACCCGCCTAGATTCTCCGGCTCCAATACTATGTTATGGAGCTGGCCAGAGCGGATGCGGGGGCTCTTTCGGATGCACCCAATGACCCCTGATCTGGAAGCTGAGGTGGCACTTATGGCACTGGACGGGGAGGTGCGGAGGTCAGTGATGTTGAAATCTCCGGGGCACCGCAACACTTTTGAAAAAGTGTTACAGATAGTAGAACAGACCCATGGGGACCCTACTAATGTGGGAGAGTTAAGAACCCTTTTGTTTAGTCGGATGCAAGTAGAGGGAGAGACGATCACAGAGTATATGAATGTCCTCCAAGAATTGCATACGGTTACTGAAAGAAAGGACGGGGTAGGGGTAGGACCTGTTGACATTACCCTACGTGACCTACTGGTGACTGGTTTGCGAGATCCATTATTCAAACAGGCACTGCGGGAACAGATCAGAATGAATCCCCGAATAGACCTTTCAGAAGTGTGAAGTCAGGCACATGCTCGAGAGCAGGAGCAGGGGTTGGCGGTCCTCGTGGGGAAACTCCGAGGTGTGGAGGCCTCTGCGAATGCAGTCGAGGAGCCTCAGTGGGTGGAGATGAAGCAAGAGCTGAAAAATATTAAACCAGGGGAAGAGTCCTGAGGAGATCATTTGCATATTCCCAGTGCCTTATGGGATAAGTGAAGAGTCTCCGTGATCTCAACGATCACTGGGTTTTGGCCGTTGCAGCTGATAAGAGGAAATCGGAAAACCAGGGGAAGAGTCCTGAGGAGATCATTTGCATATTCCCACTGGGAATTTTGGCTCATCTCTCATCGTTTCTAAGAAATCTCAATATGGAAGAGGCCAGGAGCCATTTGGTGAGCTGCATTTCTTGCTACATGTTCACAGACTTACCAGTGGAAAAGCCAAACTTCACATGCCACAAATGCAAGTTTGTGTCCCTGTTGGAGGAAAAGTTGCAAAATCTCGAAGAGAGGTTAGCTACCTTGAAGATCATTAAGGATGGTGAAGAGTTCTTAGACAGAGCAGAATTATCTCTTCATGTTACAGAAAGAGAAGAAATTCAAAGTGCACCTGAAGAAACAGAGGAATGGTAACATGTGACCCAGAGAAGCAGGAGGATCAGGAGTCAGTCAGCACCCATACTTCTCAGGAACCAGTACCAGGCTCTCACGCAGGAAAACGATGAAGAAATACATCAGGATAAGACTTTGCCCACAAACAGCAACCTTGTACGCCTTCAGAGTCCTCCTGGATGGAGAAAGAAAAATGTTGTGAAGAACAAACGGAGAGTGGTGGTCATGGGGGATTCCCTGTTGAGAGGAACAGAGGCACGAAATCAGCAGACCGAATATAACTTCAAGAGAAATGTGCTGTCTTCCAGGTGCAAAAATTAAAGATGTGTCTGACAGGATATCAGGACTCTTCAGACCTACAATGACTACCCATTCCTGCTACTACATGTGGGGACAAATGCCACTGCAAGACACGACCTGGAAACCATCTGCAGAGACTTTGAAAACTTAGGCAAGAAAGTGAAAGAACTGGGAGCGCAGGTGGTCTTCTCTTCCATCCTCCCAGTGGATGGCCATGGAACAAGGAAGTGGAATAAGATTCTGCAGGTGAACAACTGGCTACGACGATAGTGCCGTTAGCAACGATTTGGATTTCTGGATCACGGAGTGAATTACCTATACGATGGACTACTTGCTAGAGATGGGGTGCACCTTACGAAGACTGGAAAACATGTATTTGGAAGTCGCCTTGCTACACTTGTAAGGAGAGCTTTAAACTAGAACAACATGGGAAGGGAAGCAAAAGACCAGAAAAAGCCATACACCTGACAAATGCTATTGAGAACTCTGCTATTAGAAGTGGAAAGGAAGAACAAAGACAAAAGAATCTAATTAATAAAAATATTGGAGAAAGAGAAGCCAATCACAAACTAAAATGTTTCTATACTAATGCACAAAGCATGGGCAACAAACAAGGAGAATTGGAACTACTAACACAGGAAAATAAATATGATGTCATTGGAATCACTGAAACTTGGTGGGACAATACACATGATTGGAATACAAGACTAGAAGGATACAACTTATTTGCAAGAAACAGACTTGATAAACGAGGAAGAGGTGTTGCATTGTATGTTAGAAATGCGTATATCTGCACAGAGATTGAAGCTTCAGAGACTGGGAGTTCTGTGGAAACTGTTTGGGTAAAAATACAAGGACAGAACAATGGAAAGGACACCATTGTAGGCATTTACTACAGGCCGCCTGTGCAAGCTGAAGATATGGATGAACTCTTTATGCATCAAATGGCCAAGTTCTCCAAAAAATATGACATAGTTGTCATGAGAGATTTCAACTATCCAGACATTTGTTGGGAATCTCTCTCAGGCAAAACTAACAGGTCAAGGAAATTCTTATCCTCTCTTGCTGACAACTTTATCTTCCAAAAGGTAGGGGAGAAAACAAGGGGAACTGCTACCTTGGATCTAATCCTTATAAACAGGGAGGAAATGGCTGAGGAGGTAAAAGTGGCTGGGACCCTAGGAGGTAGCGACCATGCCAATTTAGAATTTTGGATAACTAGAGGAGGAAGACCTGTGAAGACTCAGACGTCAAGGTTAGATTTCAGAAAGGCAGATTTTAAGGGATTCAGCAAGAGAATTGGAGGGATCCAATGGCTGGATATCCTTAAAAACAAAAATGTCCAGGAAGGATGGGAAATCTTGAAAAATGAAATTCTCAAAGCACAATTGTTAACAATTCCGAAAAGAGGGAAGAATAAGAAGCATTTAAGGAAACCAGGATGGATGAACACAGAACTTAAGCACATGCTAAAAAGGAAGAAAAAAATGTTTATAAAATGGAAAGAAGGAGGCATATCTAAAGAAGAATATAATGCTGTCTACAGAACCTGCAGGGCACAAATCAGATTATCTAAAGCTGACGATGAATTGAGGCTTGCAAGAGATGTCAAAAGCAATAATAAAGGATTTTGGGGATATGTCAAAGGTAAAAGAAAAGTCAAAGATGCTATAGGATTTTTACAGGATGAAAATGATGAAATGGTAAGACAGGATGTTGAGAAGGCCGAACTTTTAAATTCCTATTTTGCATCTGTTTTCTCTCAGAAAGGAAATGTAACATCAACTGTTCTTCACTGTCCTATTAAGGGAATAGAAGAATCCAGGATATCTATAAACAGAAAGATAGTGAGGAAACACTTAGCTAACCTAAATGAATTCAAGTCTCCAGGACCAGATGAATTACACCCCAGAGAACTGAAGGAGATAGCAGAAGAAATTTTTGAACCCCTCTCCATAACCTTTGAAAATTCTTGGAGAATAGGAGAAGTCCCAGAAGACTGGAGAAGTGCAAATGTTGTTCCTATCTTCAAAAAGGGGAAGAAGGTGGACCCAGGCAACTATAGTCCGGTGAGTCTGACTTCTATACCAGGAAAGATCTTTAAACAAATTATTAAACAACATGTATGTCAGTATCTGGATAAGAATGAAGTGATTAAACAGAGTCAGCATGGGTTTGTAACTAATAAGTCATGTCAGACTAACTTAATTTCCTTCTATGGATATAATTCCACACCAAACATAAAAAAGAGGGTGGACAAAGTATTGGCACTGTTCAAAATATATGTGATGCTTCTAACAGCACCTGTAACTTACCTGTGGCACCTAACAGGTGTTGGCAATAACTAAATAACACTTGCAGCCAGTTGACATGCATTAAAGTTGACTCAACCTCTGTCCGGTGTCCTTGTGTGTACCACATTGAGCATGGAGAAAAGAAAGAAGACCAAAGAACTGTCTGAGGACTTGAGAAACCAAATTGTGAGGAAGCATGAGCAATCTCAAGGCTACAAATCCATCTCCAAAGACCTGAATGTTCCTGTGTCTACCGAGCGCGGTGTCATCAAGAAGTTTAAAGCCCATGGCACTGTGGCTAACCTCCCTAGATGTGGACGGAAAAGAAAATTGACAAGAGATTTCAACGCAAGATTGTGTGGATGTTGGATAAAGAACCTCGACTAACATCCAAACAAGTTCAAGCTGCCCTGCAGTCCGAGGGTACAACAGTGTCAACCCGTACTATCCGTCGGCGTCTGAATGAAAAGGGACTGCATGGTAGGATACCCAGGAAGACCCCACTTCTTACCCCGAGACATAAAAAAGCCAAGCTGGAGTTTGCCAAAACTTACCTGAAAAAGCCTAAAACGTTTTGGAAGAATGTTCTTTGGTCAGATGAGACAAAAGTAGAGCTTTTTGGGCAAAGGCATCAACATAGAGTTTACAGGAGAAAAAAAGAGGCATTCAAAGAAAAAAACACGGTCCCTACAGTCAAACATTGCGGAGGTTCCCTGATGTTTTGGTGCCGCTTTGCTGCCTCTGGCACTGGACTGCTTGACCGTGTGCATGGCATTATGAAGTCTGAGGACTACCAACAAATTTTGCAGCATAATGTAGGGCCCAGTGTGAGAAAGCTGGGTCTCCCTCAGAGGTCATGGGTCTTCCAGCAGGACAATGACCCAAAACACAATTCAAAAAGCACTAGAAAATAGTTTGAGAGAAAGCTGTTGTGAGTTCATTTTCCCCTTCACCATTGAGGTCTGATGAACTCCCTCTTCTGGTGAAGGAAGGTAGTGAGGCTGATTACCAAGCACCTGGGTATGATGATGATGACTGGGTGACGGGAATTGCTGACTGGATATAAGGCAGCCAACGCCCTTCTGCCTTGCTGGTGATATCTCTGAGGGATTCTAGGAGACCAGTCTGATTCCTGCACTGCTTTTTGCATTTGTGTTTTGTTTTGTTTTGCCTTGTTTTTCTGAATTTCTGCCATTCCCTGCTGGGGTGAGTTGAATTCCTTTTTGCTCTGTCTTCAGAAAATACCTGAGTGCTGATATAGTCTTTTTGAAGCCTAGCGTCTTCAGGGCCTTTTTCCCTATCAGCCTGTTGGCCCTTGTTTTGATAGGGTTTTTGGCGGATTGCAGACAGCAGCTTTCCTATCCTGTCCTATTTAGTTAGCTTGGGCCCCATCATTTGCTCAGCCTATCTTTCTATCTGTGTGAGTGTTTTTTCATCTTGCTTCACCGTCATTATATGTTGGGGGCTGCCTATTGCTTTGGGGTCTGCTCTGGGGCAGTTTAGATTTCCCTTTCTGTCTTTAGGCTATGTAGCTCTCCGGCTGTGATCGAGGGGTCTAGGGCACCGTAGGAACCCCTCACGGCTACTGCTAGTTGTTGTTGATAGATTCAGGGGTCTGCAATCCGATAGCTGCCAACTTCTCTGGTTTTCTGGACTTAGCTAGTATTTCTGTTTTTGCCTCCTACGGTGACTCATTCATAACAGAAAGCACTGGAGACTTCTAAGGTGGCCAGCAATGAGTCCAGACCTGAATCCTATAGAACACCTGTGGAGAGATCTAAAAATGGCAGTTTGGAGAAGGCACCTTTCTAATATCAGGGACCTGGAGCAGTGTGCCAAAGAAGAATGGTCTAAAATTCCAGCAGAGCATTGTAAGAAACTCATTGATGGTTACCGGAAGCAGTTGGTCGCAGTTATTTTGGCTAAAGGTTGTGCAACCAAGTATTAGGCTGAGGGTGCCAATACTTTTGTTTGGCCCATTTTTGGAGTTTTGTGTGAAATGATCAATGTTTTGCTTTTTGCTTCATTCTCTTTTGTGTTTTTTCATTTAAGACAAATTAAATGAAGATAATAATACCAAAGAATTTGTTCTTGCAATCATTTTCAGGAAGAAACTGAGTATTATCTGACAAAATTGCAGGGGTGTCAATACTTTTGGCCACAAGTGTATATTATAGATCAATCGAAGAAGAAAGAACTTTGACTATCTACAATTCAAGCCAAGAATTAGAAATTACACCTCTTTCTTTCTCACCTACCTATTTCATTTCTTTATCACATCCCTGCCACTATAGGGCCCTATAGGGATAGCAGGGTAAGCCGTCGTTGAGTGGGGGGGCCAATTGCACAGGTCCTAGGGCTCCAACCTCCGCTGATAGGTAGGGAGAGATTAGCCAGTGCAGGGGAAGGCACCTCCCAGTGGTGTTCATCTCTGTTTGGTATGATGCAATGATAATTTTAGTCTTTGGTTATTAAGTGTTTGGTATTTTTGTAATAAAATTTGAACTTTTAACAGAGTTACAAGAGACACTGTGAGACCCATTTTAATTAGTATTTTGTTGTATATAATTTTCTTGAAACTGTGAATTATAATAATAATAATTTTTATTTCTATAGCGCCGACATATTCCACAGCACTTTACATTTCAGAGGGGATTTGTACAGACAATAGACATTACAGCATAACAATAATCACATAGATCATAACAGATACCAAGAGGAATGAGGGCCCTGCTTGCAAGCTTACAATCTATGAGGAAAAAAGGCAGACACGAAAGGTGGGTGGTGACAGTTGCCCTGATTGTATGGACCAGTCATAATGTTAAGTGTGTAACAGTACAGACGCAGAGGGCTAATGGATGCATAAAGCATGTGGGAACATGATGCGGGGAACCTGGTTATGGTAAAAACTTTTGGCTGTGCCACATAGGGATAGATTAGGTTAATGTGGCCAGTCTGAATAAATGAGTTTTCAGGGCACGCTTAAAATTGTGGGGATAGGGGACTAATCGTATTGAGCTGGGAAGTGCATTCCAAAGAATTGGCGCAGCACGTGTATAGTCTTGGAGACGGGAGTGGGAGGTTCTGATTATTGAGGATGCTAACCTCAGGTCATCAGCAGAATGGAGGGCACGGGTAGGATGGTATACTGATACAAGGGAGGAGATGTAGGGTGGTGCTGAGCCATGAAGAACTTTGTGGGTGAGGGTAATAAGTTTGTACTGGATTCTGTAGTGGATGGGTAGCCAGTGTAATGACTGGCACAAGGTAGAGGCATCGGTGTAACGATTGGCGAGGAATATGATCCTGGCAACAGCATTCAAGACAGATTGGAGGGGGGAGAGTTTGGTAAGAGGGAGACCGATTAGAAGAGAGTTACAATAGTCAAGACGAGAATGAATAAGCGAAACAGTAAGAGTTTTTGTGGAGTCAAAAGTAAGAAAAGGTCGAATTCTAGAAATGTTTTTGAAGTGCAGATAACAAGAGCGAGCCAGTGATCGTATGTGGGGGACAAAGGAAAGCTCGGAGTCAAGCATGACCCCAAGACAGCGGGCATGTTGCTGGGGAGTAATAGTGGAACCACACACGGAAATGGCAATGTCGGGAATAGGTACATTAGTACCACATTAGTACCACATTAGTAACACAAGGAGTTTAGTCTTTGACAGGTTCAGTTTCAGATATAGTAAGGACATGATGTTAGATACAGCGTTTAGACAATCTCTGGTGTTTTCTAGAAAGGCTGGCGTGATGTCAGGAGAAAAAGCGTATAATTGGGTGTCATCAGCATAGAGATGGCACTGGAAACCAAATCTACTGATTGTTTGACCAATAGGGGCAATGTACAAAGAGAAGAGGAGGGGGCCTAGGACTGATCCTTGAGGAACCCCAACAGTAAGGGGAAGATGAGAGGAGGAGGAGCCAGCAAGAGATACAGTAAAGGAGCGGTCAGAGAGATAGGAGAATCAGGAGAGAACGGTGTCCTGAATTGATTGAGATCATCCAACACTTCTTCACTGGTATTGTCAATCAAGAAGGTTGCAATTTATTTTGAGGAAGCCATCCTACCAAGAATTTTCTTCTGGGCCTGGACAGCCGTATTGTCAGGAACACCACACTGCACTTGTTCACTGAGCCAGTGCGTGTGTCCTGAGTACAAAAACAGTGCTCAAAGATACCTGTGGAGCAGGGCAGCAGCAGTGACGATGCGTGCTTCAGAGTATCAGGACCTGAAGCACGTGACTGCTGGAGGCATGGCCTAAGCTCCACAGAGCTAGGAGCTGCAGGGAAACTCCTAGAAAGGTAACTACAGGACAATGTTACCAAGGGGCATAGACAGAGACAGAAACCAGATGAAGCCAGGGTCAAAGCACAAGATAGCAATACAGTACCAAAGGGTTAGACAGAATGGATAGTCGGGACGTAGCAATAGATCAGAAAACTAGAACGGGCAATAGACAGTACAATAGGAACAAACTGTAATGGAGTAACGATAGCCAAGCCAGGAGGTCAGAACCAGAAAAGACAATAATACCAAAACGAGAGATGGAGTACAGAGTGAGGGAACAGACCGGGTCATACACGGGAAGCAAACAAGCAACGCAGAATACATGCACACCAGGGGTCAGACACACCAGAACAACAGTATAGCTGACAGAGAACCCTGGTAAAGAGTGAGTATAAATACCCCTCCCAGATCCAGAAAGAGGTCACGAACACTTAACCCTGTGAGTGCAAGGCAAGAACCCTGTTCAAGCCATGACAGTACCCCCCTCTTAAAGGGGGGCCACTGGACCCCCATGCTTGTCTGGGTATCTGGCGTGGAAAGCCCGCACCAGACGATCGGCATGCACCGAACTGGCTGGAACCCATGACCGATCCTCCAGAGAGTACCCCTTCCAGTGTATCAGATACTGGAGTCTCCGGCGCACCCACCGGAAGTCAACAATGCGCCATACTTCATACTCCAGCTGCCCCTCTACCAGCACTGGCAGAGCATTTGATGAGGGATCCTCTCTGTAACTCAGATGAGATTTCGGCCACCACTACTCCTGGCTGAAGAATGGAGGAGGGAGGTTCTGTAGGGGACACCGAATCAAAGCTTCGGGATAAGGCATCAGCCTTGATGTTTTTAGATCCCGGGCGGAATGTGATGGTAAACTGAAATCGAGAAAAAAAAAGCGCCCACCGAGCCTGCCTGGGGGTCAATCTCTTGGCAGACTCGATATAGGCCAAATTTTTGTGATGAGTGATGACTGTAATGGGATGTACAGCCCTCTCCAGGAAATGCCTCCATTCTTCAAAAGCCAACTTTACCGCCAACATCTCTCTATTGCCGACATCGTAATTTCTCTCGGCAGAGGAAAATTTTTTAGAGAAGAAGGCGCAAGGCCTCAGATTAGTAAGGGTAGGAGGGCCATGAGACAAAACTGCCCCCACCCCTACTTCCGAGGCATCAACCTCCACGACAAAAGGTCTTGATGGGTCGGGTTGCACCAATACAGGGGCTGAAGAAAAGCACTTTTTTAATGTCATGAAAGATTTTTTTGCAGCTACAGACCAATTTTTTACATCAGCTCCCTTGAGAGTAAGGTCCGTTAGAGGCTTTATCACCTGCGAGAAGCCCTTAATAAATTTCCTATAAAAGTTGGCAAAGCCCAAAATTCGCTGCAACCCTTTCAAGTCATGAGGCTGCACCCAATCCATAACAGCCTGGACCTTCTTAGGATCCATGCGGAACCCCTCCCCTGACACAATCAACCCCAGAAAGGATACTTCTTGCATGAAAAATTAGCATTTTTCCAACTTGGCATACAAATGATTCTCCCTCAGTCTCATGAGAACCATCCGCAAATGATGCAAGTGAGATTGACTGTCCACCGAGTACACCAGAATGTCATCTAAATTGATAACCCTAAAACGACCAATTAAATCAGAGAAAATTGCATTAATAAAATTCTGAAAAGCAGCAGGAGCGTTGGTGAGACCAAAGGGCATAACCAAGTTTTCGAACAGCCCTTCAGTCATCAGGAATGCTGTTTTCCATTCGTCCCCTTCCCGGACTCTTATCAGGTTATATGCCCCACGTAAATCCAGTTTAGAGAACCACTTGGCCCCAGTGAGTTGGTTACATAGATCAGGAATTAGGGGGAGAGGGTATGTATTTTTCACAGTAGTTTTGTTTAATTCCCAAAAGTCTAGGCACGGCCGCAAACCACCATCTTTTTTCTTAACAAAAAAGCACACCGCCACAGGTGAAACAGAAGGCCTAATATGCCCTTTGCGGAGACTCTCGGTAATGTACTCCTTCATGGCTAGACGTTCGGGCCCGGACAAATTGAACAGTCGAGCCTTGGGTAACTTGGCTCCAGGGACTAGATTAATGGCACAATCAAAGGGTCTATGTGGTGGTAGCGCCTCAGCCTCACTTTCAGAAAATACGTCTTCAAAATCTTTCAGGTACTCCGGAATACCTTCCAGATCGACAGACGACACTGACACAGATTTTACTGGGGTGACAAGAGTTGTCAAGTTACAACATAGACCGTTAGCCATACAACCCCACTGAATGATCGCCCCCGTGACCCAGTCAATAGAAGGATTGTGACGTTGAAGCCAAGGCATACCCAGTACCAGTCCAGCCAGCAGATTATTTAGAACAAAACACCTTAATTTTTCCACGTGAGTGGAACCCACTTTCAGAGAAAAGGTATCAGTCATGAAACAAATTCCCTCCTGGGTGATAGGAGAAGAATCAATTGCCACGATTTTAACAGGATCTTTTAACCTGACTGTCCCTATGTTATGAAAAGTCACAACTTTGGCATCGATCAGATTAATAGAAGAACCACAGTCAACAAAGGCGGTAGTCACAACCGGACCGCCTGTAAGTTCTAGTACCACCGGAAGCAGAATTTTAGTAAGTGAGGAGAAGGGTACCTGGGAGTCTGGGCAACCTCCTCAACTGTTACCCAGACTCAGTCGTTTTCCTTAAAAATAGAATCTTTATTGAGAAATCTTCATTAAAAATCCAAAAGCAGGATACAGGTTAAAAAACCATGCTAAAGACAGGCATTTACGCATTTCAACTCAGAGTCTTACTCATAATGACCACATACTAAAAATTCCCAACCATGTATCCTGCGCTAGGAACTGAAGACAAATCAGTATGCACCTGATGAATTATCTCAATGTGAACCGCAAATAAACTCAAAGGATCATATGATTGCAAAGAGTACCGTCAAACCATCTACATGTATATTATAGAATTGAAAAAAAAAAAAAGCGCATGAGTCTCATGCGTTTACAATACAATTCCCCTTTTCCCTTCGATATAAAAAACTTAGATCATTTTTCAAATTTAAACCACCAGGCGTTCTTGTCTGCAAACACAGAATCCACCTCGCCTCACATTTTCGTAATTCATATATTATGTTACCTCCTCTGGTTTTTAAATTTGGCTTATCAATAGCCATAACTTTTAAGTTAGATACATCACCCCCATGTATTTGCAAAAAATGTCGAGATGCACCCGAGGGAGTACGTGTAGTACGATTTTGAGCATCATAAATATGCTCCGATAAACGTTTACGAAGCGAACGCGTGGTGTATCCCACGTACTGCAGACGGCATTGTTCGCAGCAAATGAGGTACACCAGATTAGTACTACTGCAATTCATGAGAAAGTTTATATCATTGGTCTTATTTGTCTGGAAGGAAGAAAAATTTTTGGAATTGACCATATATTTGCAGGCATTACATGTTTTATGGCCACAACGATATGAGCCCAGCGTGGCAAGCCATGTGGATTGGGCTTCCCTATGAAAATTCCTATTAGACGAGTGATCACTGGGTGAAAGATAGTTGCCAATAGTAACCCCGCGTTTTGATACAAATTTAACACCCTTTGAAAGAATTTTTTGTGTAGTGGGATCAGTATTTAAAATGGGAAGGTACTTCTTTACAATTGCCACTATCTTATTAAATTGATTACTATATGTAGTAGAAAAAACTATTTCAAAAATCGGAGAGATATCCAAATTCGGTGTGTGTACACTATCCCTTAAATAATCCTCCCTACTCCCCATATTAGTTTTTCTCTTGGCATTCTCCAATATTGTTTATTTATATCCTCTACATAGAAAACGTTTATCAATAATTTGGCATTCAGCAGAATATAAAGCCTCTGTTGTACAGCAGCGTTTAGCTCTAATATAGTCTCCAGTAGGGATATTATTAATGATATACTTCGGAGGATTGCTTGCTGCATGTAAGAGGGAATTTCCACACACTGGTTTCCTATATAGACCACAGCTGATATTTTTCTCGTGGGCATTACCCGTGAGTTGAAGATCCAAAAAGGAAATAGTGTGTGGATTCTGTTCAAAGCTGAAAGTCATATTGCAGGGATTGTTATTGAGATATGTAATAAATGCACTAATTTCAATTTTGTCACCCCTCCAGATCACCGGGACATCATCAATATAACGTGTATAAATATAGATGCTATCCAAAAAAGGATTTAAATCAGTATATATATAACTGTTGTTCAAATCAATTCATAAAAATAATACCCAGGGAGGGGCTAAATTTGGCCCCCATTGCACAACCTTGAATCTGTAAATAAAATTTCTTAAGAAACATAAAATAATTATTTATTGCATATTTCAATAACAATCCCTGCAGCTTTGAACAGAATCCACACACTATTTCCTTTTTGGATCTTCAACTCACGGGTAACTCCCATGAGAAAAATATCAGCTGTGGTCTATATAGGAAACCAATGTGTGGAAATTCCCTCTTACATGCAGCAAGTAATCATCCGAAGCCTGGATCATAGCGTCCTCCAAAGAATCCGGTGGAGGATGAAGGGCTAGGGCATCTTTCAAATGTTCGGACAGGCCTCTACAGAACAAACCCCGGAGGGCAGCATCATCCCAGGAGACCTCCGCTGCCCAGCATCTGAATTCAGAGCAGAACCATTCAGCAGAGAGCCTCCCCTGTGTCACACTCATCACCATATCCTCTGCCAGACGCACTCTATCAGGCTCATCATAAATGTGCCCCAGAGCCTCAAAGAACAAATTCACAGACATATGTTCAGGAGCAGAGGAAGAGAGAGAGAAAGCCCATGCCTGTGGAGCCCCCCGAAGTAGGGAAATGATGACCCCCACCCTCTGGAACTCATCCCCGGAGGAGCGGGGCCTCAGAGAAAAAAAAAGCTTGCATCCTTCTCTGAATGACCTGAACTCCCTTTTATCCCCTGAGAAAGGGTCTGGCAATTTGACTGGAGATTCGGGGGATGCCAATGACACATCTCCATCCCCGGCACTAGGAGCCCCTGCAGCGACAGCCCCCTGCATAGTATCCACCAACTGTTGCTGGGTATGGGCCATCGTGCACTGTTCCACATTAAGTTTGTGGAACATTTGGGTCAGGTGCTTGACCTGATCAGCCAAAGCTTGTATGGGATCCATGAGGATAACACACTTTTTTTTTTCCTTCAGAGAAAAAAAAAAAACTGAAATGGTCAGCTATAATGTCAGGAACACTGCACTGCACTTGCTCACTGAGCCAGTGCATGTGTCCTGAGTACAAAAACAGTGCTAAAAGATACCTGTGGAGCAGGGCAGCAGCGGTGACGATGCGTGCTTCAGAGTATCAGGACCTGAAGCACATGACTGCTGGGGGCGTGGCCTAAGCGCCACAGAGCTAGGAGCTGCAGGGAAACTCCTAGAAAGGTAACTACAGGACAATGTTACCAAGGGGCATAGAGACAGAAACCAGGTGAAGCCAGGGTCAAAGCACAAGATAGCAATACAGTACCAAAGGGTTAGACAGAATGGATAGTCAGGACGTAGCAATAGATCAGAAAACCAGAACGGGCAATAGTACAATAGGGACAAACTGTAACGGAGTAACGATAGCCAAGCCAGGAGGTCAGAACCAGGAAAGACAATAGTACCAAAACGAGAGACGGAGTACAGAGTGAGGGAACAGACCGGGTCATACACGGGAAGCAAACAAGCAACGCAGAATACATGCACACCAGGGGTCAGACACACCAGAACAACAGTATAGCTGACAGAGAACCCTAGTAAAGAGTGAGTATAAATACCCCTCCCAGATCCAGAAAGAGGCTACGAACACTTTACCCTGTGAGTGCAGGGCAAGAACCCTGTTCAAACCATGACACGTATATTTCGAACCGAAAAAATCTGTCATCATCAGGGTGCAGAAAATGGTGCACAGTGGTGAGAGCTGCCAAGTCCAGTGTACAGTAATCATTATGCTCTGGGTAATGCCAAGTGAACAGTTGGGAGCACAAGCTGTGATCAGTCTGCTTGGCAGAAACGTGTTACCATGCCATGCAGTATCTACAGATACTGCATTTCTGAGACAAATGCACTTACAGATAAGTACATTTGTAAGGAGATGGACAAGTGAAAAGACATAGACAGTAATGCCTAAACCAAGTGTCTGCAAGTGAACATTGCCATCTTCTGATGGAAGGTGATAAGAAAAGAGAAAACAGAGAGAATTACACTAGTAGGAACTGACTAGCAAAGTACATGTCCCATGATGGAAAAGATTAGCGAAGACACCAGGTTAGGAGTCACCTGTGGCACAGTTTATAATTATTAAAAGTCCAGGATGGCAGAGAAGGGGAGGAGTCATTGCCTGGACCTGTAGCAGGACAGACATGTGAGCAGTGGAGTTGGCTTATAGCCGCCATTATGAGAGACAAGACCCGAATGAATACCCGAGAGACCAGACCTGAGTGAAGACCTGAGAGTCCAGACCAAAGCAGAGACCCGAGATATCAAACTTGAGTGAGGACCTGAGAGACCTGACCTGAGTGAGGACCCGAGAGCCCAGACCCGAGTGTAGACCTGGAGACCAGAGGCCTGAGTTGGGTGATCCAAGTCCTGTGAGCAGGGCTAGAACAAGGAGAGGAAACGAGCCACAAAAGAGGGACATTCGTGTGAGCTGCAACCCTGGTGAAAATGTACAGTACAGATGGGTGGTCGGGGCCATACTTCAGGAAATGGAGGAGGCCAGCGTGATGGTTGTGCTAAGTGACCCATCAATATGGGACTTGCGGCCTAACGAGGAGTAATGTAGACTCCTTTTGGGGCCTGTACAACATTTCATATTGCTTAGGCAGTGACAACGGTGACAGGCCCACAAGTGACAGTGACTAATCCTAGGGCCGAGACATTGTTGACGACAATAGTTGCTCAGTGGTGATTGTAGAATGACAGCCTGCAAATAACATTGTGTAATTTTCTTATTTAGCTATATTACTAACTTCTTGCTGTGCCACAATTTACTGTATTGCTACTGTTCACTTCACCTTTGATATTGTGTCACAGGCACTAAATATACAGTGGGGAAAAAAAGTATTTAGTCAGTCAGCAATAGTGCAAGTCCCACCACTTAAAAAGATGAGAGGCGTCTGTAATTTACATCATAGGTAGACCTCAACTATGGGAGACAAACTGAGAAAAAAAATCCAGAAAATCACATTGTCTGTTTTTTTTTCATTTTATTTGCATATTATGGTGGAAAATAAGTATTTGGTCAGAAACAAAATTTCATCTCAATACTTTGTGATATATCCTTTGTTGGCAATGACAGAGGTCAAACGTTTTCTGTAAGTCTTCACAAGGTTGCCACACACTGTTGTTGGTATGTTGGCCCATTCCTCCATGCAGATCTCCTCTAGAGCAGTGATGTTTTTGGCTTTTCGCTTGGCAACACGGACTTTCAACTCCCTCCAAAGGTTTTCTATAGGGTTGAGATCTGGAGACGGGCTAGGCCACTCCAGGACCTTGAAATGCTTCTTACGAAGCCACTCCTTCGTTGCCCTGGCGGTGTGCTTTGGATCATTGTCATGTTGAAAGACCCAGCCACGTTTCATCTTCAATGCCCTTGCTGATGGAAGGAGGTTTGCACTCAAAATCTCACGATACATGGCCCCATTCATTCTTTCATGTACCCGGATCAGTCGTCCTGGCCCCTTTGCAGAGAAACAGCCCCAAAGCATGATGTTTCCACCACCATGCTTTACAGTAGGTATGGTGTTTGATGGATGCAACTCAGTATTCTTTTTCCTCCAAACACGACAAGTTGTGTTTCTACCAAACAGTTCCAGTTTGGTTTCATCAGACCATAGGACATTCTCCCAAAACTCCTCTGGATCATCCAAATGCCCTCTAGCAAACTTCAGACGGGCCCAGACATGTACAGGCTTAAGCAGTGGGACACGTCTGGCACTGCGGGATCTGAGTCCATGGTGGCGTAGTGTGTTACTTATGGTAGGCCTTGTTACATTGGTCCCAGCTCTCTGCAGTTCATTCACTAGGTCCCCCCGCGTGGTTCTGGGATTTTTGCTCACCGTTCTTGTGATCATTCTGACCCCACGGGGTGGGATTTTGCGTGGAGCACCAGATCGAGGGAGATTATCAGTGGTCTTGTATGTCTTCCATTTTCTAATTATTGCTCCCACAGTTGATTTCTTCACTCCAGGCTGGTTGGCTATTGCAGATTCAGTCTTCCCAGCCTGGTGCAGGGCTACAATTTTGTTTCTGGTGTCCTTTGACAGCTCTTTGGTCTTCACCATAGTGGAGTTTGGAGTCAGACTGTTTGAGGGTGTGCACAGGTGTCTTTTTATACTGATAACAAGTTTAAACAGGTGCCATTACTACAGGTAATGAGTGGAGGAAAGAGGAGACTCTTAAAGAAGAAGTTACAGGTCTGTGAGAGCCAGAAATCTTGATTGCTTGTTTCTGACCAAATACTTATTTTCCACCATAATATGCAAATAAAATGAAAAAAAAACAGACAATGTGATTTTCTGGATTTTTTTTTCTCAGTTTGTCTCCCATAGTTGAGGTCTACCTATGATGTAAATTACAGACGCCTCTCATCTTTTTAAGTGGTGGAACTTGCACTATTGCTGACTGACTAAATACTTTTTTTCCCCACTGTATATTCATTTGTGTTAATCAAATAAATAGATGTTGGTTACTAACTGTCGCCTCATTCTTTGCACTGTTGCACCCGTGTACCTGTTAACACATTCAGTATGGTAGAACATTCCTCAGACATCAATTAGTAACCTCACCGATCGCATGCCAAGACATGTAAAAAGCATGTTTTTCTGCACATGTTGCTCATACTCAATACTGAGATATTTTAAAAATTTTGTTTCCATTTTTTCATTTGCATATCATTAACATGACTATCTATCCTCTGATTTCCATAACTCCATGACTTTTGTCCTTCTTGGTGTTGCAATGGCAATGTTGAGGAGGCCAATCTTTCCTAGCGAAGTTAATATTTATTGACCATATTTGGAAATTTTTAGTTTGTTGCGTTTACGGCTGATAGTAAAACCATTAATGGGTTGCCCTTCCACCCTAATGCAGATGCATACCAGTGAACTAATACACTGGAATTAAATAGTAATTGAGGCACAACTTGAAACATTAATTCCTGGTTTTGTCGCTATATGGTTTGTAGATTGTCCTAAATTATACAAACTGACATGAGTATGCATTTGTTAAATTAAATATTATTTGCATGCCTAGTGAAGTGACCAAAAAATGTCCATCAATAGTATAAGGTGCCCTGCAATGCTTTGCTTTCACTGCCGGGAAAACAAGAACTGACAAAGCAGTTTTCCTTCAGCTATCCTGTGATCATGCAATAGTCAAAGCCATGTAATTAGCTTTACTCTTGGGACCTACAATGTAACACTGTGCTTGTCAGCTGCAGACAA
Organism: Dendrobates tinctorius; assembly: GCF_039654945.1. Taxonomy (NCBI): domain Eukaryota; kingdom Metazoa; phylum Chordata; class Amphibia; order Anura; family Dendrobatidae; genus Dendrobates; species Dendrobates tinctorius. The sequence continues at coordinate 3,105,269 of NW_027361796.1, forward strand.
CCTCTCTAACAAGCAGAATCCTATTATCATATTATGCACCACAGATGAGACCATCATTTTGGTTACAACAGAACATTTTGCTTCTGTGAACGAAGATTCTAGGCTTCCCATGACAGCCAACAGCTATGGAGGTTTACTCTGCCATGCAATAGTCCTGTGACTACAGCACAATGTGACCATGATCTCTTCTTACTGGGTTCGTTTGAATAAGCTCCAAGTTGCTTATGGCCTAAGAAAAAGTGTCTCTATTATCTCTTGTGAGCTGTATAAAACACAAATCACAAAGCACATCACATGGACTTTGTGCCAAAGTGCCCTTATAACAGCAGTTACTGTATTTTTTGGACTATAAGACGCACTTTTTTCCATCAAAATTTTGGAGGAAAATGGAGGTGCGTCTTATAGTCCGGATGTACTTACCAGGTGTGTCATCGCAGGCTGATGGCAGTTTCACAGATGCTCAGTGGCGCGGGGGCTCTGCCGTCTCCTGAGATCTCATTCTGCACATGCGTAGCCTCTGGCTGCCATTTTCCTGGAGACCACAGCTTTATAGCAATGGAAGGACGGGGGCTCCGGGCTTTCACAAAATGTTGGCGAACCCCCACACCATCGAGCATCTCCAAAACTGCCATGCACCAGCCTGGGATGGATGTGTGGGTGGCTTTCACAAAAAAGGTGGAGCCCACTGAACCTGCCGCACCAGCTTGGGATGAGTCAGATCATTGCCAGACCACCAAACACCTCATGTGACCCCGCTCCACCAGCACTCCCGATCACATCCTACCCCCCGGGTAAGCTGAATAATTTGGACTGTAAGACGGACCCTCATTTGAAGCATTCATTTTATTTTTCTTCTGAAAATTTGGGGTGCATCTTATGGTCTGGTGCGTCTTATGGTCTGAAAAATATGTTATGTTCATTCCCACATGTATTGTATGGTGATGTAAAATGTTATATTTATAAATGTTGTCCAATGGCAATATTTCTGGAATAAAAACCAGGTTCACCTAAACACATACAGTTAGGTCCAGAAATGTATGGACAGTGACACAAGTTTTGGCATTTTAGATGTCTACCAAAATATATTCAAGATATAATTCTATAATCAATATGTACTTACACATGGGCGGACACTGACAGCTTGGGGCCCCTGTGCAAGAAATATGTCTGGGGGGCCCCTCCTTTTATTGCGACCAAGCTACAGATACAGTCATGGCCAAAAGTATTGACACCCCTGCAATTCTGTCAGATAATATTCAGTTTCTTCCTGAAAATGATTGCAAACACAAATTCTTTGGTATTATTATCTTCATTTAATTTGTCTCAAATGAAAAAACACAAAATAGAATGAAGCAAAAAGCAAAACATTGATCATTTCACACAAAACTCCAAAAATGGGCCGGACAAAAGTATTGGCACCCTCAGCCTAATACTTGATTGCACAACCTTTAGCCAAAATAACTGCGACCAACCGCTTCCGGTAACCATCAATGAGTTTCTTACAATGCTCTGCTGGAATTTTAGACCATTCTTCTTTGGCAAACTACTCCAGGTCCCTGATATTTGAAGGGTGCCTTCTAAAACTGCCATTTTTAGATCTCTCCACAGGTGTTCTATGGGATTCAGGTCTGGACTCATTGCTGGCCACCTTAGAAGTCTCCAGTGCTTCCTCACAAACCACTTTCTAGTGCTTTTTGAAGTGTGTTTTGGGTTATTGTCCTGCTGGAAGACCCATGACCTCTGAGGTAGACCCAGCTTTCTCACACTGGGCTCTAAATTATGCTGCAAAATTTGTTGGTAGTCTTCTGACTTCATAATGCCATGCACACGGTCAAGCAGTCCAGTGCCAGAGGCAGCAAAGCAACCCCAAAACATCAGGGAACCTCCGCCATGTTTGACTGTAGGGACCGTGTACTTTTCTTTGAATGCCTCTTTTTTCTCCTGTAAACTCTATGTTGATGCTTTTGCCCTAAAAGCTCTACTTTTGTCTCATCTGACCAGAGAACATTCTTCCAAAATGTTTTAGGCTTTTTCAGGTAAGTTTTGGCAAACTCCAGCCTGGCTTTTTTATGTCTCGGGGTAAGAAGTGGAGTCTTCCTGGGTCTCCTACCATACAGTCCCTTTTCATTCAGATGCCGACGGATAGTACGGGTTGACACCGTTGTACCCTCGGACTGCAGGGCAGCTTGAACTTGTTTGGATGTTAGTGGAGGTTCTTTATCCAACATCCGCACAATCTTGCGTTGAAATCTCTTGTCAAGTTTCCTTTTCCGGCCACATCTAGGGAGGTTAGCCACAGTGCCATGGGCTTTAAACTTCTTGATGACACTGCGCACGGTAGACACAGGAACATTCAGGTCTTTGGAGATGGACTTGTAGCCTTGAGATTGCTCATGCTTCGTCACAATTTGGTTTCTCAAGTCCTCAGACAGTTCTTTGGTCTTCTTTCTTTTCTCCATGCTCAATGTGGTACACACAAGGACACAGGACAGAGGTTGAGTCAACTTTAATCCATGTTAACTGGCTGCAAGTGTGATTTAGTTATTGCCAACACCTGTTAGGTGCCACAGGTAAGTTACAGGTGCTGTTAATTACACAAATTAGAGAAGCATCACATGATTTTTCGAACAGTGCCAATACTTTTGTCCACCCTCTTTTTTAAGTTTGGTGTGGAATTATATCCAATTTGGCTTTAGGACAATTCTTTTTGTGTTTTTTCATTTAAGACAAATTAAATGAAGATAATAATACCAAAGAATTTGTGTTTGCAATCATTTTCAGGAAGAAACTGATTATTATCTGACAGAATTGCAGGGGTGTCAATACTTTTGGCCATGACTGCATATATATATATATATTTGTTACAGTCTCCTCTCATTATATATATTGCCGCCATTTACTAGTTCCCTCTTGTTAAAAACAGCACCGTCCCTTACATATCAGATTCCCGCTATTTTTGTTATTTATAGCTCCCTATTATTTATTACATATCATCCTCTCGTGTTAGATATAAACAGAGATGACTGCTGATGGAGCATGGGAAAGCTCCTATTATAATGGATGCGGATGATGGACAGGTCTTCTGGTCAGACGCTGCTCCATCAGCTGTCATTTCACATTCTACACGAGAAGATGCTATGTAATAAAGAGAGTGTGCTGTGAATAACCAAAATAATGAGAATACTCAATGTAAGGGATGGTGCTATAGATGACAAGAGATGGTAATATGTAATAAAGGAAGGCACTCCACATAACAGGATGCTATATAATAAAGGACGGCACTCCACATAACAGGAAGCTATATAATAAAAGACGGTGCTCCACATAACAGGACACTATATAATAATGGACGGCGCTCCACATAACAAGATGCTATATAATAATGGATGGCACTCCACATAACAGGACACTATATAATAAAGGATGGCACCATACATAAATAGAGGATGTTACGTAATAAGGGACAGCAGGGTATCAGTACCACAGACACAGTGCACAGAGGAGGCAGGAGCATGCCAAGGACTGTGCCAAAGGGCCAGTGAGTAAGCTGGCATCCCTGCATGGAGGGAGGAGGGCACACTATGCTGGGCATAGCACTACATGCCCTTCTCTCTGATAATTTGTCTTGTTCTTCTGCGACACATAAAAAAAATGATTCTACTCACCTTTCTCCGCCCCCACGCTATGCGGTGTCCTCTTCTGCATCCGGTGCAGGAGCCACCAGCTGACTTCGCCGTCCACACCATTGTGTATGATGCCATTGACATATGACTCCCAGTCATGGGCACACCGAGGTCACTTGCTGGACGCAAATTGGCCAGTGGTGTGTACTGCAGCAGAACTGGCGGATCCCCTGCGCTGCAATATATTTCTGCTGAATGTGCATCCGGGGATGCAAATAGAGCTGAAATATTCACTGGTGTCAGCCGGCCTCACTCCAACTCTGGGCCCGATGCAGCCGTATCGGCAATTTGTCTGCTCCCAAGAAACCCCCGTTAAGCGATACTTACCCTTACACATACACATACTGTCTACTGTGTCTCAGGGACTAATATAACGTATATACATATTTATATATACACATATATACTGTATATAGTGTACTATTATCTGTGTGTATAGATACATACTGTACATACACAGATAACCACACTACACATATAAGCACTGTGCACTCTTTACAGGTATATATATATATATATATATATATATACAGTGGGGAAAAAAGTATTTAGTCAGTCAGCAATAGTGCAAGTTCCACCACTTAAAAAGATGAGAGGCGTCTGTAATTTACATCATAGGTAGACCTCAACTATGGGAGACAAACTGAGAAAAAAAAATCCAGAAAATCACATTGTCTGTTTTTTTTTTCATTTTATTTGCATATTATGGTGGAAAATAAGTATTTGGTCAGAAACAAGCAATCAAGATTTCTGGCTCTCACAGACCTGTAACTTCTTCTTTAAGAGTCTCCTCTTTCCTCCACTCATTACCTGTAGTAATGGCACCTGTTTAAACTTGTTATCAGTATAAAAAGACACCTGTGCACACCCTCAAACAGTCTGACTCCAAACTCCACTATGGTGAAGACCAAAGAGCTGTAAAAGGACACCAGAAACAAAATTGTAGCCCTGCACCAGGCTGGGAAGACTGAATCTGCAATAGCCAACCAGCTTGGAGTGAAGAAATCAACTGTGGGAGCAATAATTAGAAAATGGAAGACATACAAGACCACTGATAATCTCCCTCGATCTGGTGCTCCACGCAAAATCCCACCCCGTGGGGTCAGAATGATCACAAGAACGGTGAGCAAAAATCCCAGAACCACGCGGGGGGACCTAGTGAATGAACTGCAGAGAGCTGGGACCAATGTAACAAGGCCTACCATAAGTAACACACTACGCCACCATAGACTCAGATCCTGCAGTGCCAGACATGTCCCACTGCTTAAGCCTGTACATGTCCGGGCCCGTCTGAAGTTTGCTAGAGAGCATTTGGATGATCCAGAGGAGTTTTGGGAGAATGTCCTATGGTCTGATGAAACCAAACTGGAACTGTTTGGTAGAAACACAACTTGTCGTGTTTGGAGGAAAAAGAATACTGAGTTGCATCCATCAAACACCATACCTACTGTAAAGCATGGTGGTGGAAACATCATGCTTTGGGGCTGTTTCTCTGCAAAGGGGCCAGGACGACTGATCCGGGTACATGAAAGAATGAATGGGGCCATGTATCGTGAGATTTTGAGTGCAAACCTCCTTCCATCAGCAAGGGCATTGAAGATGAAACGTGGCTGGGTCTTTCAACATGACAATGATCCAAAGCACACTGCCAGGGCAACGAAGGAGTGGCTTCGTAAGAAGCATTTCAAGGTCCTGGAGTGGCCTAGCCAGTCTCCAGATCTCAACCCTATAGAAAACCTTTGGAGGGAGTTGAAAGTCCGTGTTGCCAAGCGAAAAGCCAAAAACATCACTGCTCTAGAGGAGATCTGCATGGAGGAATGGGCCAACATACCAACAACAGTGTGTGGCAGCCTTGTGAAGACTTACAGAAAATGTTTGACCTCTGTCATTGCCAACAAAGGATATATCACAAAGTATTGAGATGAAATTTTGTTTCTGACCAAATACTTATTTTCCACCATAATATGCAAATAAAATGAAAAAAAAAACAGACAATGTGATTTTCTGGATTTTTTTTCTCAGTTTGTCTCCCATAGTTGAGGTCTACCTATGATGTAAATTACAGACGCCTCTCATCTTTTTAAGTGGTGGAACTTGCACTATTGCTGACTGACTAAATACTTTTTTTCCCCACTGTATATATACAGGGGTTGGACAAAATAATGGAAACACCTAACGCTTTGGTATCATAATCTTCGAACATGTTATAAACATGCAAACCGTGACATATGGTAATGTTTTGTACTTGATTATTTGTGTTATGTGATATGTGTATGTAAATTAACTGTTTGTTTTGCAGAATTGTAAGAACATTGATGAAAACCTGATACCAATGGCAGACCTCTCAGATTTTCAAAGAGGCCAAATTGTTGGTGCTGGTATGGCAGGCGCTAGTGTAACAGAAAGCGCCAGAATGCTTGGCGTGTCAAGATGTACTGTCTCCAAAGTAATGACTGCGTTTGAAAGAGAAGGAAAAACGTCCGCAGCAAAGCACATGTCCGGCCAAAAGTCGAAGTTGACTGAGAGAGACCATCGGACTCTAAAGCGAATTGTGAGAGAGAATCACAAGACCATGGCTCTGAAAATCACTGCTGAGCTCAATGAACACCTACAGTCCCAGTTTCCATGAAAAATGTTCGTCGGGAGCTGCACAAATCTGGATTCCACGGAAGAGCTGCAATTCGAAAACCGCTGCTCTCAATGACAAATGTTTCCAAGCATGTAGAAACCTCCAGGATAGGTCCCTCGAGCAGTGGAAATGTGATATTCTCAGACGAATCATTGTTTACCCTATTTCCGACCTCCGGCCGAGTGTACATTTGGAGATAGCCGAAAGAAGCATTCCATCCAGACTGCCTTCTCCCAACCGTAAAACATGGCGGAGGTTCTTTGATGATCTGGGGTGCTATTTCGTGGAGATCCGCCAGGCCAATGATATCCCTTCATGGAAGAATTAACAGCCGCGATTATTTAGGCATTTTGGGTGACCAAGTGCATCTTATGGTTCAAGCACTGTTCCCGGAGGGGAACGCCATCTTTCAGGATGATAATGCACCAATTCATACAGCTAGAATCGTTAAAGAATAGCACAAGGAACATTGTAATGAAGTTGAGCATCTCATCTGGCCCCCACAATCCCCAGACATCAGCATTATTGAGCATTTATGGCCGATTTTACAGATTCAAGTTAGACGTCGATTTCCGCCACCATCGTCTCTCAAAGAACTGGAGGGTGTTTTAACTGAAGAATGGGCTACAATTCCTTTGGAAACAATTCACACCTTTGGTTTGAATCCATACCTCAGATAATTGAGGCTGTAATCACCGCAAAAGGTGGACCTACACCATATTAAACTAACTTTTGTTGATGTTTCCATTATTTTGTCCAACCCCTGTATATATATAAATATATATATACCGTATTTTTCGCTTTATAAGACGCACTTTTGTTCCCCCAAATTTTGGGGGAAAGTAGGGGGTGCGTCTTATAATCCGAATATACGAGTTTATTTTACTAAAAGCAGCAGCATGGAGGCGATATCTAACACAGGGGGCCGTGTGTCAGCCACAGGGGGCCGTGTGTCAGCCACAGGGGGCCAGTGTGTCAGCCACAGGGGGCCAGTGTGTCAGCCACAGGGGGCCAGTGTGCCAGCCACAGGGGGCCAGTGTGCCAGCCACAGGGGGCCAGTGTGCCAGCCACAGGGGGCCGTGTGTCAGCCACAGGGGGCCAGTGTGTCAGCCACAGGGGGCCAGTGTGTCAGCCACAGGGGGCCAGTGTGTCAGCCACAGTGGGCCAGTGTGCCAGCCACAGGGGGCCGTGTGTCAGCCACAGGGGGCCGTGTGTCAGCCACAGGGGGCCAGTGTGTCAGCCACAGGGGGTCAGTGTGTCATCCACACGGGGCCAGTGTGTCAGCCACAGGGGGCCAGTGTGTCAGCCACTGAGGGCCAGTGTGTCAGCCACAGTGGGCCAGCCACAAGGGGCCATGTGTCAGCCACAGGGGGCCGTGTGTCAGCCACAGGGGGCCAGTGTGTCAGCCACAGGGGGCCAGTGTGCCAGCCACAGGGGGCCAGTGTGTCAGCCACAGTGGGCCAGTGTGCCAGCCACAGGGGGCCGTGTGTCAGCCACAGGGGGCCAGTGTGTCAGCCACAGGGGGCCAGTGTGCCAGCCACAGGGGGCCAGTGTGTCAGCCACAGTGGGCCAGTGTGCCAGCCACAGGGGGCCGTGTGTCAGCCACAGGGGGCCAGTGTGTCAGCCACAGGGGGCCAGTGTGCCAGCCACAGGGGGCCAGTGTGTCAGCCACAGGGGGCCAGTGTGTCAGCCGCAGGGGGCCAGTGTGCCAGCCACAGGGGGCCGTGTGTCAGCCACAGGGGGCCCGTGTGCCAGCACAAGGGGGCTATATTCAATATAAGGTGGCCATATCCAGATAAGGGGGCTAATTTTAGGATGGGGGGGCTATGAGGGACATATACCCTATATGATTTGTTAGACGGACACTGGCATTATAAGACGGACCCCATTTATTAAAAAATTCTCTATTCCTTCACCACATTTGGGGGTGCGTCTTATAATCAGGTGCGTCTTATAAAGCGAAAAATATATATATACAGATAATGGTAAGTACAGGGGGTGGAGGTAGCTACAGGGGGCAGTGGGGATTTATGTGATAACCAATATTCACATTGGTAAGGCAGTTCAATTCTTACCTAAGAACTACTCAGAAGGAAGGAAACTTGTCAGCTGTACTGACTACTCGGAGGCTGTTCCCAGCAGTCAGATGAAGTGAGGAGGCAGGAGACAGGGTTGGCTGCGATCGGCCATACTTTCCAGGCCTGTCTTCCTGCCTGTGCCTGAACGATGATGCAGACAAGCAGGGGCATGTCCAGGAATCCTGGGGGGCGTGTCCAGGGATCCCTGCGGGCGTGTCCAGGGATACCGGCTCCTGCATCATAGAGCGAGCAGCAGCATCAAGTAGGAAGAGAGGAAGGGGCCCCTTCTAACATATTCTGAAGAGTGCATGTCTGTCTCTGACTGCAAAAAACTCAGGTATGGGCCCTCTTTTTCTCTTTGTGTAGATGCTCTATCAGAGAACAAGAACAGCAGCTGATCAGGCCCCCTCTCCTTCAGGGCCCCTGTGCAGCTGTACCTGCTGTATGTTCGCCCCTGGGCTTACAGTACAGACTCCTCTTTCATGAGGGTATTCACATCCTAATTGGAGAAAGGGTTCAGGAATTACAGCTCTTTAATATTTAGCTGCCTCTTTCTAACCCCTTCACCATGCGGGCGATTTTCCGTATTTTGTTTTTTCCTCCCCTTCTTCCCTGAGATTTAAATTTTTTATTTTCCCATCAATACAGTCATATAAGGGCTTGTTTTTTTGTGGGATGGGTAAAACGTTTGAATTATATCATTCATTCTGCCACATAGTATACTGGAAAACGAGGAAAAAAATTCAAAGTGCGGTGAAATTGCAAAAGAAGTACAACTCTACAATGACTTTTGGGGATTTCTTTTATTTACCTTGTTCAATATATGGTAAATCTGACCTGGCAGCATGATTCTTCGGGTCAGTACAGTCACTCGCTATATATTCAGAAAGTTAGACGCTAGATGAAGATTATAAGTTTGTACATTGTGCTTCATTTATTTACAGACCTTCTCTGAATTGAAGCAGCAGCCTTTTTTTTGGAAAAGGGAATTGCAACAAGAAGCCCAGTCATTATTGTTTTTTTACTTTTGAATTCTTTGCTCAGCGACTAATGGTAAACCTGTCACATTGTTAATGATAAGGCACACTGACTATGGCTACTTTCAAGTGACAGTATTTGGGGGAGTATTTTCAACCAGTATCATGATACTGACCAAAATACCGCTTTGTGAGAGTGACAAAAAAGTCACAATGTATATGTCTGCATTTCATTATAAGTGCATAGAAAAATGGTGACAAATCATGACCGTAGATGAATAGAAAGATGTCAGCTTCTGTTTGCTAACATATATGATTATACCGTTTTGGGTGGAAATGCTATTTACTTTCAATGCCAATAAGTAACGTTGGCAGATATGCAGAAAGGGTTAAGAAGCATCCATGCATATAATTTATGAACAAGTCCCTATGGCACTGAAGGGATTATATAGCACATCTGCTACATGGTGCGCAGCATAAATCTAGGAATTTGGGTTTGTAAAACAGATAATTGAGAGCATCCATAACAATATATTTTTGGCATTCCGGAGGATATATACTGCCTCTTTTAAATACAATGCAGAAATACAAACATTATGCTATGTATTCATAGATGCTGCCGCTACATCTGCCACATCTGATTATTCTGTAAAAAAAACATGGTTTAAAGGTTTCATTTATTGGAGCCATATTTCCAATTAGATTGTTTCTGGTCTGTAATAGAAGGCCTTCTAGCCAATGCTGGCTGTCAGATCTGATCAGTATTTAGCTAAATATTTTCTAAAGAGTCCGTTTGTCCAACAACCACTTGGCATCATGCTTGTTCTAGTGATTAACTCTCCCTTTAGTTAGGCAACATTGTGCTAGTGAGGCAATCTTGGTTATACAATGATATATTTCGCCATGAAAAACGGTTAGAACAATTATTGTGCTATATTACATATTTGCTATATTATTTTTTCCTGCTAAGATATTACATTATGTCCAGTAATCAGTGTAATTGTGCGATATTGGACTCCAACACATTTTCCCTTTTGCCTTTGTATAGTTTCAGAAAAATGTTAGATATATGGCACAATAACGAAAGACAGTAGAAAATGCCATTCCTCTCTGGTATTATGTGAATCGTATTTTCCAAAACTTTGAACGTCCTTAAATATATATACTGTATATTTATATAAATGCTGTGTCTATAGAAGAAATACCTGCAAAATATTTTTATTACCATATGATGCGAGTTTTCTGTAATTACTTTTAAAGAAAAACTTATTAGGTTATAAATAACACATTTGTAGAGCTAAGTGAATACTCGAAAACTCAAATTTGCCAACTACACCAAATTTTTCCCAAAAATTTGATTCGCTACAAAGTCTAACATTTTTCCTATTATTTTTTTGTTTCTGTTGGGAGATTGTTTTACTGCTTTTAATGACATATTCACAAAATCACAATGTGGTCTTTTAATAATCCATGCAGAGAAAACTGAGTGGCACTCACTGTCCCATAAAATCCATTTTATTAAATTAGTTTAAAGCATATGCGGCAGGGGAGCTATGCGTGGAACTAGCTATAATAATGCACACGTACATTTATGCATCAGTATCAAAATAACCAATTTTTAAATATGCCCTATTTTCGACATATCACACCCCTAAGGATGACCCTCCAGACTCTGTTTACTACCCTGTAGTTGCCTTTGGAACCATTCTGTAGTTCCAGGGGCCTCAGGCGATCATGCACAATGCACTCTCAGTTTGCCTCCTTCCAGCACAGCTGTGTTTTATCTAGAGTAGAGCTTTTACTGTGAAGGATGATGTCACTGAAATGGGCTGAGCCTACTTCATTACACTGTGGGAACACATAGAAGGAAGTAGTGGTGTGCTGATAACTAAGTGGAGTGATGTATTGCAGGATGGGCTATGTACAGGAGAGATATACTGCAGAAGATTGCTAAAAGGAGTGATGTCCTTCAGGATGGGGCTCTGTATATAGGGGGCTGAGAGGAAATACTGTAGGATAGGTCTATATACAGGGACTGAAATTAGTTGAGTTATGTTTGCTGACTGCTGCGGAGAGTCCAATGATTTGAAACTGCAAATGCAGTTCTATTGATGCATATGGCAGAGGATTGTTTTCCGCTATATGCATAAATAGTGCTGCATTTGTAGTTTCACATAACTGATCTGTCAGCAGCAGTCAACAGACACAGTTCTGCACTGCTGTTGTGGATGAGTGTGAGCTCCTCTAGAGTCAACTAATGATGCAAATACCACACTGTAGCTATATTTATATAAACTAACTATATAAGATAATAGACTGAAAGTTAAAAGTGCAGGAAATCTCAATAAAATATATTAATTTTTATTATTAAATCTCATTAAAAACATATAGATAGATAAATAGGTAAAACATGCCAAAATAAACAGACACAAATTTGTGGGTGAGCCAAAAAATGTACATCATAAATATCTCACATGCAAAAATTTGTATAATATCATGTGAGGCAAGGGAACCAAAAAAGGTATAAATATTGACCAGACACAAATTCCAGCAAAAAAGACAGCAAAAAAATAGAAGTAATGATATGTCACACAGGATGAAAAAGTAAATAGTATAGGTCACTGTGGACAGAATAAAAACACCCCAATGAACTATGTATTCCTCAAATGCCTAAGAAGACGATGTTAATGATGCAATGACTCACTCATCATCCACTCAATGCACGTTTCGCAACTGCTTTCCCTTCAGTCTATCATGCTATATACTGTATGTGCATTGGAATGAATTAACATTGGCTTTGGGCCACAATTTTTCAGTTTCTCAAACTATAAAATAACAATACACTTAGATAACATTTTGGAAAAAAATGCATGACAAGGGCGCTGCTGATGATGGCCATCCAAAGAAGACAGGGTGTAATTAAGGTTTCTTTATTGGCAAGCGATTAAAGCAGACCTGTCACCATGTCTGACCAATATGAGATTAACACCACCACCTTTCAGTGCTGATATATAGCATTCTATAATGCTGTATATATGCACCCAACCTGACCTGCAAGACAAGAAAAACAATTTTTATTATACTCACCTTTTTCTTGTCATGCGCTATTGTAAATATATAGCGTGGGGTTATGTTCCTGTACTCTAGCACAGAGGTGAGCAATTAACTTTCCCAAGGGGCTAGATGAGTAACTGGCACTGCTGTGGAGGGCCGAACCAATCGGCTGAACTTAAAGGGGCGGTACAAAACCAAATGTGAGTTTCATACCAAATTTGCATCTATTTAGTGTAATAGTCTAATCTCCCTTTCTAATATACTTCAATGAAAAATTCTCTAACATATCCTCTAGATTCTGACTTTCTTTCTTGCTTGTTTTTTTTTTCACTTCCATTGGCATTTTGTTTGAGATTCACCAGTACATGCTGGGATACTCAAATCAGTCATCATCAGGGAGCAGAGGCTGCAGTCACTGACACAGCCTCTGAGCCCTCTCTGAGATAAGACGTCATCAGTGATGTCTGTTTTGGAGGCTCAGCTAGTCCTGCTCACCTGATAATGTGTCGGTTGTAAATTATGACGCATTGTAAATTATGAGCTCCATGTGCTATATTCCTTTGAATGAACAGTGACAGTGCACTCCTTTGATAGCTCTAAAGAAGAGTGATGAGCCGGCAAGAGCGCGCACTGTCAGTGCAAATTGTAAGGAGGCAACACAGCGAGCAGGAACTAGTCCAGTCTCTGAAACAGATGTCACAGATGATGCTTCATTTCAAGATGGGGAAAGCAGCTATGGCAATAATCGCAGACTCTGCCCCCTGATGATGTCCCGTGTGGGTGTCCCAAAATATCCGAGATTCTCAAACAAAACGTCATTGGAAGCTTAAAAAATAAAAAACTAGCAGACAGGAAGTTAGAGTAGATTATTTGAAGTATATTGGAAAAGTGATTGGATTATTCCATTAAATAGACCACGCCTTTAATTCTGCATAATATTAATGCTATCACTTTATAAAAAGCAGTTGAGTATCAGGTTAAGGTTACATGAGCATATAAAAAAATCATTCATCCAGAAAACCATCTGTCTTGTCATCCGCATTGCATCCATTTTTAAACATCAGACGTAAATAAAATTTACAAGAACAAATAGTGTCCTATGTTAGTAATGTAATTGTATTCATAAAAATCGGATGCTATATGGACGATTCATATGGGATCCAATTTTGCACACCTATAGACTTCAACAGACGAGTCTTATCCAAAATAAAGCAGAGACGGGTGTGTGCTGAGATCTTTTTCACACAGACATTTTCAAACTGTAATCTAAGTACCATACATACTCATGTATAAGCTGACCCGAGTATAAGCCGAAGCACCTAATTTTGCACGAAAAACTGGGAAAACTTATTGACTTGAGCATAAGCCACATTTTGGTGTCACACAAAATAGTTAATAAATAACATTTCTCACATGTCTACTTTACATCAGCACAATTTTGGAAAAATAATTATTTTTGTTAGGACATTATAATGGTTAAAAGTTGACCAGTGATTTCTCATTTTTCCAACAAAATTTACAAAACCATTTTTTAGGGATCACATCACATTTGAAGTGAGTTTGGGGGGTCAATATAACAGAAAATACCCAAAAGTGAAACCATTATAAAAACTGCACCCCTCAAGGTGCACAAAACCATATTCAAGAAGTTTATTAACCCTTCTGGTGCTTCATGAGAACTAAAGCAATGTGGAAGGAAAAAATGAACATTTTACTTTTTTCAGAAAAAATTTAACTTGGAACCAATTTTTTTATTTTCACAAGAGTATCAGGAGAAAATGGGCCACAAAATTTGTTATGCAATCTCTCCTGAGTACGCCAATACCACATATGTGGGGGAAAGCCACTCTTTGTGCGCATGGCAGGGCTCAGAGGGAGCACCATTTGACTGCAAAATTGTCTGGAATCAATGGCGGCACCATGTCACATTTGGAGACCCCCTGATGTACCTAAACAGTGGAAACCCCCTAATTCTAACTCCAACCCTAACTCCAACACACCCCTAACTCTAATCCCAACCCTAACCATAACCCTAACCACAGCCCTAACCCCAACACACACCTAACCCTAATCCCAAACCTAAACATAACCACAACCTTAACTAACAAACCCCTAACCATAATCCCAACTCTAACCCTAATCCAAACCATAACCACAACCCTAACCTTAGCCCAACCCTAACCCTAGCCTCAACCCTAACTCTAGCCCAACCCCAACCCTAGCTCAAGCCCCAAACCGTAACCCTAGCCCTAGCCCAACCCTAATGGAAAAATGGAAATAAATACTTTGCATTTTATTTTTACCTAACTAAGGAGGTGATAAAGGGGGTTTGATTTACTATTTTTTTAAATTTTGATCACTGTGATAGTGTATCACAGTGATAAAAATTAACCAATAGAAAAAATTTCCTATTGTTACCGGGTACCAGCATGCACCCGACATTTTCATTCCAGAAGAAGACGTCGCCAGGTGACATCAGGATGCAGGAGGATCCAGGGACACTGGAGGTACTGGGGGTGGGATCAGGGGACCCTGTTTCTCTTTCCTCTGATGTGCGATCACATCAGAGGAGAGAGAAATTAAATGGGAAATCAGACTTTTTCTTTGCGGTCGCCGTTATTAAATTACGACGCTAGGGTGTGATATACACTTATTTCTCAGCGCCGTTAAACAGTAGAGCTGAGGCATAAGTACCCTTAATGGCCGCCATTAAAAAGTGTATCAGTTGTCTTTAAGGGTTTAGTCCCCTTTAGGCCTTGTCGTTAAAAAGTTAAGTAGGAATATTCATTGTTTACATCTAGCAGATGAAAATCTGTCCTGGTCATGTGATGAACATCCAGGTTCCTGGCTCTGATAACGTTACATCATTCTACCAGGACTCATTTTTGTCACAGTAGAGATGTTAAAAGGCAAAATAAGAAGTGTAAATAGGTTTGTGTAACAAATTGTGTACAAACATAACAGAGAGGGTGACTTTAACCTTTAAGGGCATGGAAGTCATTGCACAATAACAAGGAACAAGACATACTATGAAGCAAAGGGAAAGTGAGTTCCAGCACTTATAGTTCTGGCAGAATGCTGATGTAGAGGAACTGCATGAAAATTAGAACAGTTATCTAAGCAACTGTGAAGAGGTTAATTAATAAACTTCAATAGGTAGAACAGCATTAAAAAGGGCATATCATTTTACAGCTATGTTCAAGACTCATAATTCGCTTTATTTTCCCAAGTTTTTTTATTCTACCTGCTTTCCAAGGAAGCAAAACATTCTAGCTAAGATTTTCCACAGCAGTTATTTTACACATAAACTTTTTCTTTTTCACCGAGGCAGCTGCCTTGCAATTAATTTGCTTTACTGTTCTCTCAATTTGTAAGTAGCTTACACGGGATGTTTGTGTTTTCCCTACAGCAACCAGACAAAAAGAAAACAGGCCTCCGCAAAGCCCTGCTCAGCCTCTGAGCCAGTGAATGGCCGTCGTATGTGCAGATCAGCCTTTCATCTTTCTAGCAAACCCTGAATATGTTAATGGCTGAGTAATGTTGCGGCAGTCTGGTACCGGACCAAGAGTGAGGCAATTATTCCTATGTTAATTAAATATATTCATAGCCAGTGGATGTTTGGTAACAGGAGGTTTGCTTTCCAAAAATGACATTTTACCGCAGGTAAGCTGGAAATGTATGATTGACGTGCTCACAGCATACGAATGATCCCAGAGCTTTCATAAATCCCCAGACCACTGAATGATTAATAGGTAAATAACTCATTCATTCCTAATACTGAGATACAGGGCTACATGCGATTAGCTGTATTTTTCCTGATCACGTTAGCCACGGGTCGCTGCTAGAAAAGCCTTTTTAGGTTTGTCCTGCAAGCGGCTTTTGTTTTATTTTCCGCAGCTCCGCTACTCCCAAGTGAAATGAAAGTATCCTTGATTTGGCATTAAAAAAATGTTTCTTTTAAAGGAAAGAGACAAGAGGAGATGCCTTAAACATTACAGAGGCGATAGGGATGCGACATATAATTGGACTACCACCAACACAGCTATCTAATATCCATAAATCAATGTCACGTTGCAGAATTTTACAAAGCGCCTCTATGAACCAGAGAAGGGATCAGCCGTTAATATTAGTGTCAATCAGACAAATTTTACTTGGCACGCACCATTCAAATAAATATTCCTATGGGTACAATTGGAAATAATATTCCTAGCACAACGGGCAAGCACGATCCAAGTTAACAATACTCATAAACCAGCAGCGTGATTCATTATAAAGAATTAATATTCCTAGTGCAGCATGTATGAAAAAAATTGGTTATTTTATACTTTGTTTTCCCGTTAAACAACACCATAGAGGAATCAATCATTCTGTTATATATGCTACTATAGAATACTAAGTACAAATGTACATACTATATGTATAATAATAACAATTTTATTTCTATAGCTCCAGCAAGGCGACTTTGACAGACTACACATGCATCTATATATATAAATAAATAAATATATATATATATATACACCAGTGGATATAGTGGATATAGAAATTCTACACACTCCCATTAAAATGTCAGGTTTTTGTCATGTAACAAGAATGATACCAAGAAGAGTCTTTTTAGAACTTTTTCCACCTTTAATTTCTTTACCCCCAAGGGTGGTTTGCATGTTAATGACGGGCCAATTTTCACAATTCTGACCACTGTCCCTTTAAGAGGTCAAAACTCTGAAACGCTTCCATGGATCCCGGTGATTCTGACATTGTTTTCTCGTGACATATTGTACTTCATGATAGTGGTAAAATTTCTTTGTTATTACTTGCATTTATTTGTGAAAAAACAAATTTGGCGAAAATTTTGAAAATTTTCCAACTTCGAATTGTTATGCCTTTAAATCACAGAGATGATACACAAAATACTTAATAAGACAGATTTCCCACATGTTTACTTTACATTAGCACAATTTTGGAAACACATTTTTTTTGTTAGGAAGTTATAAGGGTTAAAATTTAACCAGCGATTTCTTATTTTTACAACACCATTTTTTTAGGGACCACATCACATTTGAAGTCACTTTGAGGGGTCTATATGATAGAAAATACCCAAAAGTGACACCATTCTAAAAACTGCACCCCTCGAGGTGCTCAAAACCACATTCAAAAAGTTTATGAACCCTTCAGGTGCTTCACAGGAATTTTTTGAATGTTTAAAAAAAATGAATATTTAACTTTTTTTCCACAAAAAAATTACTTCAGGTCCAATTTTTTTTATTTTACCAAGGGTAACAGGAGAAATTGGACAACAAAAGTTATTGTGCAATTTGTCCTGAGTATGCTGATACCTGATATGTGGGGGTGACTACTGTTTCGGCACATGGCAGAGCTCAGAAGGGAAGGAGAACCGTTTGACTTTTTCAACGCAAAATTGGCTGGAATTGAGATCCGATGCCATGTTGCGTTTGGAGAGCCCCTGATGTGCCTAAACAGTGGAAACCCCCAAGTGACCCCATTTTGGAAACTATACCCCCCAAGGAACTTACCTAGATGTGTGGTGAGGACTTTGAACCCCCAAAGGCTTCACAGAAGTTTGATCGCAGTGTGCCAGGGGTTAATGTGCCGGGAGCCGTCCGTGACCCCTCCTGGCACGTAGTGCAGGGTGCCAGCTGTGATAAACAGCTGACAACCAGCTGCGATCCCCCCGTGAGCGCAGCTGATCTCTATGACGTGCTATCCTGTCCATGAGCATCAAGGCCCAGGGCACATGGACGGGATAGTACGTCATATGTCAGGACGGGGTTAATAATAATCTGTGCACATCCATTGAAAAACAGACTGATATCTGTACTACTTATAATTGAGGATTTGGTTGTATTCACTACCAGCCAATCACATTTAAACTCATGATAAATAGTAGTAAATACATACAGTGGCATGCAAACGTTTGGGCACCCCTGGTGAAAATTACTGCTGTTGTGAACTGCTAAGCAAGCTGAAGATTAAATGATCTGTAAAAGGCCTAAAGTTAAAGATTGCATATTTCCTTTGTATCTTAGGCAAAAAATGTATATATTTTCATCTTTTACATTTTAAAAATTACAAAAAGGAAAATTAGCCGATGCAAAAGTTTGGGCACACTGCATGTTTAGTACCTAGTAGCATCCCCCTTTGAAAGTGTCTCAGCTTGTAAACAATTTTTGTAGGCAGCTAAGAGTCTTTCAATTCCTGTTTAAGGAATTTTCATCCATTCTTCTTTTAGTTCTGTGAGATTCCTGGGTCGTCTTGCATGCTCTGCTATTCTGAGATCTAGCCACAGATTTTCAATGATATTCAGATCAGTGGACTGTGAGGGTCATTGTAAAACCTTCAGAATGTGCCTTTTGAGGTAGTCTATTGTGGATTTTGACGTGTGTTTAGGATCATTATCCGTTTTTAGAAGACATCCTCTTTTCAATTTCAGCGAAATGTTCCCCATGCCATTGACTGCAACACAACCTCAAAGCATGATTGATCCATGCCCATGCTTAATAGTTGGCGAGATGTTCTTTTCCTGAAATTCTGTGCCATTTTTTCTCCACACATACAGTACCTTTTGATCATTGTGGCCAAAGAGTTCTATTTTAATCTCATTGGTCCACAGGACTTGTTTCAAAAATGCATCAGGCTTGTTTAGATTGTTTTTTTTTTGCATACTTCTGGCACTGAATTTTATGATGATGCAGGAGAGGTTTTCTTCTGATTACTCTTACATGAAGTCCATATTTGTGTAGGTGTCTCTTAACAGTAGAACAATGTACCACAATTCCAGAGTCTTCTGAATCTTTCTGAAGGTCTTTTGTAGTCAAGCAGGGGTTCTGATTTTCCTCTCTAGCAATCCGATGAGCAGTTCTTGCTGAAATTTTGCTTGGTCTTCCAGACCTTACCTTGATCTCCACTGTTTATGTTAACTACAATTTCTTATTTACATTTTGAACTGAGGAAACAGCAACTTGAAAATGCTATGCTATCTTCTTATAGCCTTCTCCTGCTTTGTTGGCCTTCACCATTTTCATTTTCAGAGTGCTAGGCAGCTGCTTAGAAGAAACCATTGATGCTGCTTTTTGGCACAAGGTTAGAGGAGGCTGGGTCTTTATAAAGCTTGGAAATTTGTATCACCTGGCCTTTCCTAACGATGATAGTGAACAAGCCATAACCCTAACAGGCTAATTAAGGTCTCAAACCTTGGTCAAAGTTATCTGTACACAACTCTCCAAGAGTGCCCAAGCTTTTGCATCGACCAATTTTCCTTTCAGTAATTTTTAAAATGTAAAAGATTAAAAACATATATTTTTTGCCTAAAATACAAAGGAAATGTGTAATCTGTAATCTTTAACTATAGGCCCTTCAGAGATCATTTCATCTTCAAATTGCTTAACTTCACAATAACAGTAATTTTGACTAGGGGTACCCAAACTTTTACATGCAACTGTAGCTGCTATCATTTAATGTTATTTTGATTGGCTCCATATAAAGTTTAACTGTTCTAGAAGGATTTTCCTGACATTTTCTTAGTTACATTTTACAGTGAAAGCCAGTGTCCATAAACAGCTTACAGTAAAATAAACCTGACACTCAAGTGGATGCTTTGAAGATAATTTTAATGCAGTCCACAATAGTACAATAACAGCAGACATTTAGGTTGATTAGATCTTCCTCAGTGAACCAACTGCTTTACATCATGTTAGAATTGTTTAGGGAATGTAAGGACACAGTGTCCATTTCAGTGGAATCCAAGCTAGTGAGAAAGACTGGAGCTTCAGTGGCTATGCGGTGTCCACTGCCATTTAAAGGTAGAGCCGTACGTCTAATATGTGAAGGAGATGTTGGTGCTATGATCGGAGTTATGACCGCGGAGTCCACCACTGGTTTACATGTCAATCCATGTATCCGTGGTGGAGGTCCCAGTATCAATGCGGCATCCACACACAACATAGCAAAGGGATCTTTTTGTTGAACGCTATCAGTCAGAAGAAGGGTACAAAAAATTTCCAAGGCTCTAGATAAACTAACACTGTGAAGATGGTTGTCAAGAAGTGGCTGAAATGTAGCACAACAGTGATGATTTGAGGAATAAAATTATGAAAACACGAAAAGAATATTGGTCCAAGAGGCTGGCAAGAGGCCTACAGCAACTTAAAAGGGTTGGAGGAATTTCTGGCAAATACTAGTTGTATTGTGTATGTGACAACAATTTCTCATATTCTTCAAATGTTCGGCCTTTGGGGTAGGGTGGCAAGGTAGAAGCTGTTTCTTACAAAGAAAAACATCCAAACCAACTATGTTTTGCCAAAACCTACATAAAGTCTGCCAAACTCATTTGGTAAAATGTGTTATGGTCTTATGAGTCCAAGGTTGAACTTTTTGGCCATAATTGCAAAAGGTATGTTTGTGGAATGCCAACACTGCACATTACCAAAAAACACAGCACCCAGAGTGAAGCATGATGAAGACAGCTTTATGCTTTGGTGCTGTTTTTCAGCAGCTAGTCAAGGTGGGGGGAATAATGAACAGCTCCAAATATCAGTCAATATGTATGGTACTATGCAAAAGTTTTAGACAATTATATAAAACATCCCACAAAGTCAACACTTTCTAAAATTAAAATGTAAATAATTTATTTTTATAAATCAACAAAATGCAAACTGAATGAATAACAGATCATGAATGTTTTGACCACCCATTACCTTCTAATCAGCCTCAATTCTTCTAGGTACACTTGCATTCAGTCCTTGAAAGAACTCGGCAGGGAGGTTGTTCCAAACATCTTGGACCACTAACCACAGATTGGTGTATTCTTGTGCAAATCCTTCTGTCTCTTCATGTTTCCCTAGACACACTTGATGTTGTTGAGATCAGGGCTATGCGTGGCCATAAGTGCTCTTTCTCTGTGTCACTAATGAACCCTTGATTATGATTGCTTAAAAAATTGTAAACTACTTTAAAGTAACCATAAAAGCTTAATTAAGGACGGACCAATTACTCCTATTCCACTATTTTGTTCATAAACAATCTTTTCTAACAGAAATTTTGCTTTACATTCAACAAACATTTGTGTGCTACTTCTACTTTTATACTTCTGTCCATTTTCGGCAATAGGAATAGTCCCCTGGAGGCTTATACCATATGCCAATTCTAGTGTGCTAGCTTTGTTTGCTTGTTCATCTCATTGTCTTATGTCATCTCATGTCATTTCTCCCCATCTATCAGCTAGGATTGGGAAAACCGGATTACTTACCGGTAATACTCTTTTGTAGAGTCCACGACAGCACCCACTGAGAGAGGGGATCCGCCCCCGGAACAGGAAACCTACAGAGAGGTAAATGGGGCGGTCCCCCTCGCTCCCTCAGTTTGTGTTACCGAGAACAACGGAGGAACCGCCATACATGTTTTAGTCAAACTGTTTGGGCGATTCATCTATCTTACCCCTATGCAGTTTTAAGCTTACTAAGTTTAATCACATATCTAACTTAAATCATAATCTCCACCACCAAGGAGACCCATGTGTGAAAAAATTCTTACGGGAGGGAAGTGAGCGGGTGCTGTCGTGGACTCTACAAAAGAGTATTACCGGTAAGTAATCCGGTTTTTCCTCTTCGCCACGACAGCACCCACTGAGAGATTTCCAGAGATAATCACTTGGGCGGGCACACCGTGTTAAGGACTGATCTACCAAAAGTTAGATCCTCGGTAGAGGACAAATCTAGTCTATAGTGACTATAAAAGGTAGACGGAGAAGACCAGGTTGCAGCCTTACATATTTGTTCAATTGGGACGTTCGCCCTCTCGGCCCAGGAGGATGATATGGCTCTAGTAGAGTGCGCCTTAATCCCCAGTGGAGGGTCTTCTCCTTTTGTCAGATACGCCATTGTGATCGCATCTCTAATCCATCTGGATATCGTGCCTGATGTAACTGCAGACCCCTTCCTGCTGCCCTGGAAGGAGACAAAAAGAGACCTACTCTGCCTCCAGGGACTGGTCCTATCTAGATAGGCTAGCACGGCTCTCTTCACATCTAAGGTGTGATATTTCTCCTCGTCCTGTGTTGACGGGTTCTCATAGAATGAAGGTAGGCATATCTCTTGAGATCTATGAAATTTAGTTGCCCGTTTGGGCAGGTAGGACGGGTCCGTCTTTAAAATCAGACTGTCTCGTGTTGTTAACAGGAACGGTGGGTCTACTGATAAAGCGTGAAGATCACCCACTCTCCTGGCCGATACTAAGGCCACCAGCATAGCCGTTTTCAATGAGAGGCACTTTACTGATGCTGAGCTTATGGGCTCAAACGGTGCCTGAGTGAAGGCATCCAAAACTAGAGTAAGGTTCCACGCTGGTAGTCGAGGCACATGCACCGGTTCTGCTCGTTGACAGGCCGAGATAAACCGAGTCACCCATCTATTTGCTGCCACGTTATAGTTAAACAGGGCTCCTAGGGCTGACACGTGGACCTTAAGAGTGCTTACTGAGAGTCTAAGCTCTCGGCCTCTTTGTAGAAACTCTAGAATGGCCGTAATGGGTACTTCACCAGCTAGTTTTGTTGGGTGAAAGGCCAGGAACTTCCTCCACACCTTAGCATATATTTTTGTCGTGGACTCCTTCCTGCTTTGCAGCAGGGTATTGATTAGGTTCTTTGAGAAACCCTTCTGCCTCAGTAGCTCCCTTTCAAATTCCAGGCCACTAGGTGCAGGGCTTTGGCCTGTGGATGGTAGCAGGGTGCCTGCGAGAGAAGATTCTGGTGCAGCGGCAGGATCCACGGGTCGGTTACCGACATGGCTCTCAGCCATGAAAACCACGGTCTTTTTGGCCAAAACGGGGCTATCAAGATGACCCTCGCCCTCTCCTGTCTTATTTTCCTGACTACTGTTGGTAGTAGCACCATCGGAGGAAAGGCATAGGCTAGTTGGAATGCCCAGGGTGCTTGGAGGGCATCTAGAATATCTGGGTTGTCCGACCTGTAGAGAGAAGCAAACCTTTTTATGCGCCTGTTGGCTCTGGTTGCGAATAGGTCTATCTCCGGTCTGCCCCATTCTGACGCTATCATTTCGAAGACGTCTCTGCTGAGGACCCACTCTCCCTGGTATAGGGCCTGGCGACTGAGATAGTCTGCTCGGGAGTTGTCCACTCCTCTTATATGGAGCGCTGACAAGGAGAGAAGATGGACCTCGGCCATCTCCAGAATCTTTCCCGCGATAGACATCAGTGGCATTGACCGCGTGCCTCCTTGCCGGTTTATATAGGCCACTGCGGTGGTATTGTCTGTCTGGATCTTTACGTGGGCGCCTCTTAACTGCGGGAGGAAGTGAGATATCGCGCAAAAAATCGCTGTTAGCTCCTTTACATTAGAGGAGGCCTCTATTTCATTCTCACGCCACCAGCCTTGTACCATGTGCTCCTCTAGGTGGGCTCCCCAACCTAAGGGGCTGGCATCCGTGGTGAGTATCTTGGAGGGAGTCACCCACCACTGTACTCCCTTCGATAGATTGGAAGGAATTAACCACCATTTTAGGGATTCAACCACCTCGGGCGATAGGGACATCTTCCCTTCCAGCCGCCCCTGCAGTCTATCTATCTCCTGCAGAATAGCCCACTGTAGTTCTCTAGAGTGGAACTGAGCCCATTGCACCGCTGGAATGCACGATATCAGTGACCCCAGCAAGGACATGCCCTGTCTCAATGATATTATGGGTTCTCCTGTAGCATTCTGTACTTTGTCGATTATGGCCATTACTTTGACGTTTGGCAGAAAGCACTCCTCAGTTACGGAGTCTACTTGCAGGCCCAAAAACCTTTGACAGGTCACTGGCTCTAGTCTGGACTTCTCCCAGTTAATTAGCCAACCCAGTGTTTGTAGGGATGAGATAATCCTAGCTATTCTTGCTTCACACTGTGAAACAGAATTCCCCACTATGAGTAGGTCGTCTAAGTAAGGGACAACTAGGGTGTCATTCAGCCTTACATACGACATTACTTCCAGCATTAATTTGGTAAATACCCGAGGAGCCATGGATAGCCCGAATGGCATTGCCGCAAACTGGAAATGCTGAATCCGACCTCTGAACCAGACTGCTACCCGCAGGAACCTCTGGTGCCCTCGATATATGGGGAGATGGTAGTAGGCGTCCTTTAGGTCCAAGACCGCAATATAACACCTGGGAAACAAAAGCTTTATTGCAGACTTAATCGACTCCATTTTAAACGACCTTAGTCTTAGGAAGGTATTAAGTTTCTTTAAATTTATTATAGTCCTGTAAGAGCCATCTGGTTTTGGGACTAAGAATAGAGGAGAATAAAAGCCCATCCCTGTTTCGTCGTCTGGGACCTCCACTAGGACCTGTTTAGTTAGCAGTACCGCAATCTCCATCTCCAGTGCTTCCTGCTGTGATCGGGACTTCATAGAAGTCAATAAGAAGGAGTTCGGTGGATACCGAACGAATTCTAATTTTAGGCCTGATGATACAATACTTAGGGCCCACGGGTTTGATGTCACCTTCATCCATTGGCGGCTGAATCTTAATAGCCTGCCACCTACCGATGTAACGGTTTTATCGGGATCTGTCTCCTCTGAAGGGACGTTTCCCGAATAGGTTGCCTCTTTGCTTGGGGTCCTTATTTCCCCAGCGGTCCTGGGGTCTAAAGTCTTTCTTTTTACCGAACGGCGGCTTCCTGTAGGCCCTCCTGTTGAACGGAACATACGGGTTAGGGAACCCCTTCTTCCTCTCCCCCGCTTTTGTCAAAATCTCATCCAGTTCCGTACCAAACAGGTACTTACCCTGGCAGGGTATAGCACACAATCTAGTTTTTGTTTGTGTGTCTCCTTTCCACCCCTTCAACCATAAGGCCCGCCTGCCTGCATTGGTCAGTCCTGCCGCTCTAGCCGACAACCGGAGAGAGTCCGTGGAGGAGTCGGAGAGGAAGGCCGCTGCTCCCTTAATGAGGGGCATAGAGGAAAGAAGCCTACTCCTAGCTACTCCATTCTTAATATTGTCCTCCAAGTCGTTCAGCCACACCAACATAGATCTTGCCGTACACGTGGCTGCTATTGCGGGCTTAAAGGCTGCCGTACAAGCTTCCCAAGATCTTTTGAGGAATGTATCGGTCTTACGATCCGAAGAATCAGCCAAAGTTCCCGAATCCTCCACCGGCAAGGAGGATCTACGGGAGGTAGAGGCCACTGCCGCATCCACCTTGGGGGCTCTCGACCAGGCCGTTAACTCCTCATCGTCAAAGGGATACTTACGCTTTGACGTTAAGGGGAGGAAGGTCCTCTGACCTTGTTTCTCCCATTCCCTCTTAACTAGGTCTTTTACAGCTGGGACCACTGGGAATGCTCGGACCTTTTTACGGGAAATACCCGCAAACATTATGTCCTGAGGGGTCTTGGGGTCCTTACTCTCCGGCAACCCCATGGTATTTCGGACAGACTTCACAAGATTACTGACACTGTCCGTGGGGAAACACGTCTGATCCTCGTCCTCTGAGGAAAGGTATTCCTGGGACTTATCGGAATCTAGTTCTCCGGTATCTGACGGCGACCTTGACGCCAGCGAGACTCCTCCTTTAGATGAACGTATTTCTCTCACGGAGGAGTGACCCCCTAGACTACTGGAACCGCCTAAGGCCCGTAGTTCCTCTCTTATCATTGCCCAGATATCCTCCTTCTTTCGGGAGGATTCCTCCTGCAAGGCCTCCTCAACACATGATTGGCATAATCTCTTTGGGTGGCCATCCGGGAGGGGCTGCGAACATAAGGCACACTCTCTATGTTTCGCCTTCTCTGTTCTTTTAGCCTAAAGGGGGTATGGACCAGAAAGAGAAGGCTATCAATTATCTAACCTGACCAAAAAACACTCACCCGTGAATTTCGTCAGCAACTACCGGCTGCGGTGTCCGGGACCCAGGCTGAGGCGAGGCATGGGACGACTTCTTTTCCTTATGTTTCTTCTCTAACGGCTCATCTTGCCTGGAAGGCCCACTGGATTCCTTCCTAGAGCTGCCACTTCTTCTGGTGCTATTGGTTCTCCTCGTAGCACTGCTCTGTCTACTGCCAAGTGGGGATACCACTAGCTGACCTAATGGGAGCGAAGCTGGGTCATCTAAGGACGACATGACTGCGCACTAGCGCTGTGTCTGTGGCTTCCTTTTAAAGCCTTTGCTATAGCTGCTCCTCCTTCTCTTCTTTTTTTTTTTTTTTCGTCCGCCATTTTTTTTTTTTCCTTTACTGCGCATGCGCGGGCGTTGTCCCGCGGTCTCTGCCTTCGGCCTGATCCCGGAAGTCCTCCTCCACTTCCGGGTTGCCTCTCCTGGAGCGCTGGGTCACCGCAAATGAAAATGCGGCCGGCGACACCGCGCGTCTGCGCCCCCCCTCCACGCCTTCTCCTGCCGCAGGTATGACTCCCAGCAGCGCCGCTCAGCACACACCGCACAAGCCCTTCTGCCACTCTGGGGGGGGCGCGCGGCCTCAGTACGCCCGATGGCGTTTGTAATGCGTCTACCCCCTCGGGAGTATAGCCATGCCCCCAGTGAGCTTTGGCACCACTTTCGCCTCCAGCCTCACCTGCATTACACCAGCTCTGGGGGGGGGAATACACCTCTCCGCCCGACGCTGCCTCCGGTCCTGGGGCCCCTGCTGCTCATATTCTGCACGCAGGCGGCTACCAGACCAGGCATCCTCTTCTGCGGGTTCCTTTCCAGGAACAGGAAACCAAAACTGAGGGAGCGAGGGGGACCGCCCCATTTATCTCTCTGTAGGTTTCCTGTTCCGGGGGCGGATCCCCTCTCTCAGTGGGTGCTGTCGTGGCGAAGAGGAAAATTAGCACTTTCCTACTGATCTTTTCTTTCCAATTTATTTGTAATACAAGGTGAAATTAGAAATGATGTCTTGTGGAAGAAAAATCCCACATCTTGTCCATATACAGTATGGTTAAGAGTTCTTTATTGGATAAATCCATTGTACTGAGTTGATGTTTATTGGTGCACAATTCCTGAAGCTACACTTTCAGATGTGGTAAACCACATCATATAAATTCCTTGGGGAAATAGAAAAAATATATACCGTATATAAAAAAACATTAGTTCCTTTAGAAAGGCAACAAAATGTAGCTTTCTTGTAAGCAATCAGACCAAACCACTAAATACTCTGGCTGAAGCCTATTCCTGTAATATGCGTATAATGAAAGAAAAAACATTGTGGTAAAAAGACCAAGTCAGAACTGCAGATTCTTTTTTTTTACTATTTCTGCTTCCCAGATGAAAGGAAAGATGGGCTTTATAATTATAAGTAACCGTTGTAACTTTTTACCTGTTACAGTCAGGTTTTTGGTACTTTCTATTACTAATCTAATAAAGAAAGTCTCACAATATACCTTCATTCCATGAATAATCACTTTAAAAAGGTATACTACCATTCATTAGCATTTACTGTAGCTATTGTATATTCTCATTTTGGTTAAAAAAAGGTTTAGAACAAATTGTGTGATTAAATTCCTTAAAGACTTCAGGCCGTTACTAATCCTTTGGTGACAGCACCATTTTCAATAAGAAGAGAAAAATTGCAGAACACCCCATTGCCTGATTTATATTACATTTCAAGATACGGAAGTAAAAGGATTATAGATAGGATTAGGACAGTCTTCACAGAAAACATTTTTAGGGGGAATAGTTTTCGGAGTTACTGTGGGCATTGCTAAGCAATGCTCAGCCTGTGGTTGCATACTAATATCTGAAGTCATCTTGATATGACAGAAGAGATAACATCTGATTTACACATAATAAGGACTTTGGGGCACTCACTTTAAAACTGAGCTGAACCTAAAGTTGTATATCTGTCCACAAATTGAGAAAATAGATATCTAGCACTGCTGTGTAAAAAAATACCCTGAATGTCTGCACATATATTTTTCACATTAATAAAAAACACCTTAATCCCACTTGGAACGGGTGCTCAATCCCATATTGAAAAATCAGAACATTTCGTTGTAGAGAAAGAGAAAAAGCAGGATGGCACTCACCGTTCATGTGAATCAAATCACTTTATTTCACATACACAGATGACCGATGGCTGATTCGAACCGACTCAATTTACAACATTGGTAGTAATTTTTACATTATGTTGTTTTTTTAAATAATTATTTCTATTGTTTTCCTCAAACCCATTGACAGACTTCCCACCATGTCTTCTCATGTCAAAGAGCAATTTAAAGAAGTAATCGTATCATCAGGAAATTATTTAAACTGTGGTCAAGTTACAAATATTGTTTGATTTTCTTTTTTTTTATTCATAAACATTAACCACTTACTGCCTTCTGAAGTTTAATTGTCAGCTTCGCCATAGAGACTGGGACATTACAATATGAACAATTTCATGTTACTTATTATCAAGGTAGGATGGGCAAATTAATGACAGCTTTATTTTTCTGTTGGGGGTCGAGATAACTCAGGGTAGTAACACTATATATGCTATATTATAATGCCATTTACTGTATACTTCTCATATCCCTCTCTGGTATCCTTAATGATGACTATAATTGTTTATTTCTTTTTTTGTTCATTAACACCCATTCATTTTAGTTAACACACTCTGCGACAATACACAAAAGAATGGCGTGTCTCAAGCACCAAGTCTGTAAAATAAAAAATAAATTCCTACAAGTACTTAAAAGCACAAGAACACAATATCCTTCTTATAAACCTAATTAAAAAACTGAAATAAAACTATGGTATATAATATTATTAAATATGTGATTAAGCTGGGGAGTAAATAGGGCAAATAGTGTTTTATCTGTGGTAAGAGGATATGAAAACAGGGGGTACTTACTCACCTTGTCTGGTTGAAATTGCAACAATTTACACAGGTATACCAGCAGCTGCAACTGCGGATCACGGACCAGAAGGTAGTAGTAAGAAGATGGGTGGCTTTCCTTGCTCTGATGGCGACATCCCACAAATGGATTCGAGAGACGACTGAGAATAAAAAACGATTTTATTTCATGGTGTACAATCCATGCATTTTGAAGTTACCCAACATGAAATGTGGGTGGATCTTGAAGAAGGGGTTGAGTAACCTCGAAATGCGTAGCTTATACACCACAAAAAAAAATTGCTTTTATCCTCAATCATCTCTCGAATCTATTCATGGGACGTCGTCAGCAGTGCAAGGAAAGCCACCTATCTCCTTACTACTATCTTTTTAAATACAGCACATGTTGGAGATAATACATGTCATTAAGAGGTGATATTTGTATCATCTAGCCCTACACCTTTTCACTACATGTATTTTACATATGATATACCTAGGGTTTACTGTCTATATATTAGGACATTTATAGGTGGGTATCACCTGACTTTAATTCTTATTAGCCTTATTGGCATTTGTTTTGACCACGGCTTATATTGTATACATACCTCATAGGACAGTATGGCTTCCCCCCTTCTGGGCACTCTCTTTTTGGGATACCTTTTATGCTGTATTTTACTCTATTTTTTAATTAATAAAGATTGTTTTTATATTCTACATTCTGGTTCTCTTCCTCGGCTATTGTTAGTTAGTTAGTCTGAATCTGTGTGTGAATTTCAGATTACTAGTCCGAGATCTATGGGGTAAGGTTTCTCCTTGTGGAAAGTGACATACCAACTCTGGCTTGTCAAGGTAAGGAGGCTTATTCGCCGTGCAGTGCTCCTCTAGGAAAATAATATGTAAATTGCCTCTTCAGAGAAAGAGGACTTGAACTCTATAGCGCCACCTGTTGGTAGTTGCGATCCTACCAGTCACAATCAACCCTTTAACGAGTCTTGTAATAAGATTACTAGTCCAAAACTTATCCCCGTCTGGCTTTTCAAAGTATGGTTTTTCTGAAACACCTCAGTAAAACATACTTTACATGGCTGGATTAACATAGTCATTGTCTGATTAATGCTACGCATGGTGCAAGAAGCATGAATCAGATGATAGGTTCCTTTTAAGGCTCGGCATCAAGTTTTGTAAGTGTCAAAATTTTTGGACTGTGTAAAGGTAAGTCTTTGTTCATAATATGTGTTTAGCCCTTGGGTTTTCTGTTATATAATTGTAGCCAAACTTGTATGTAGGAGGTGTTAGGGAGTTCCCCTTAAAGAAGCACTCCTCCTCACATCAAAGTTTTTATCCTCTTAATATATTACAATTCTCATATTACAGTCATATGTTAAAGTTTGGGCACCCCTATTAATGTTAACCTTTTTTCTTTATAACAATTTTGGTTTTTGCAACAGCTATTTCAGTTTCATATATCTAATAACTGATGGACTCAGTTATATTTCTGGATTCAAATGAGGTTTATTGTATTAACAGAAAATGTGCAATCTGCATTTAAACAAAATTTGACCGATGCAAAAGTATGGGCACCTCAACATAAAAGTGACATTAATATTTCGTAGCTCCTCCTTTTGCAAAAATAACAGCCTCTAGTCGCTTCCTGTAGCTATTAATGAGTTCCTGGATCCTGGATCAAGGTATTTGTGACCATTCCTGTTTACAAAACAATTCCAGTTCAGTTAAGTTTGATGGTCGCCGAGCATGGACAGCCTGCTTCAAATCATCCCACAGATGTTCAATGATATTCAGGTCTGGGGACTGGGATGGCCATTCCAGAACATTGTAATTGTTCCTCTGCATGAATGCCTGAGTAGATTTGGAGCGGTGTTTTGGATCTTTGTCTTGTTGAAATATCTATCCCCTGCATAACTTCAACTTCGTCACTGATTCTTGCACATTATTGTCAAGAATCTGCTGATACTGAGTTGAATCCATGCGACCCTCAACTTTAGCAAGATTCCCGATGCCGGCATTGGCCACACAGCCCCAAAGCATGATGGAACCTCCACCAAATTTTACTGTGGGTAGCAAATGTGTTTTTCTTGGAATGCTGTGTTTTTTAGCCTCCATGCATAACGTCTTTTTGTATGACCAAACAACTCAATCTTTGTTTCATCAGTCCACAGGACCTTCTTCCAAAATGTAACTGGCTTGTCCAAATGTGCTTTTGCATACCTCAGGCGACTCTGTTTGTGGCGTGCTTGCAGAAACGGCTTCTTTCGCATCACTCTCCCATACAGCTTCTCCTTGTGAAAAGTGCGCTTTATTGTTGACTGATGCACAGTGACACCATCTGCTGCAAGATGATGCTGCAGGTCTTTGGAGGTGGTCTGTGGATTGTCCTTGACTGTTCTCACCATTCTACTTCTCTGCCTTTCTGATATTTTTCTTGGCCTGCAGCTTCTGGGCTTAACAAGAACTGTACCTGTGTTCTTCCATTTCCTTACTATGTTCCTCACAGTGGAAACTGACAGGGTAAATCTCTGAGACAACTTTTTGTATCCTTCCCCTGAAAAGCTATGTTGAATAATCTTTGTTTTCAGATCATTTGAGAGTTGTTTTGAGGAGCCCATGATGCCACTCTTCATAGGAGAATCAAATAGGAGAACTACTTGCAAGTGGCCACCTTAAATACCTTTTCTCATGATTTGATACACCTGGCTATGAAGTTCAAAGCTCAATGAGGTTACAAAACCAATTTAGTGCTTCAGGAAGTCAGTAAAAAGTAGTTAAGAGTGTTCAAATAAAAAAATGATAAGGGTGCCCATACTTTTGCACCGGTCAAATTTTGTTTAAATGCAGATTGCACATTTTCTGTTAGTACAATAAATCTCATTTGAATCCAGAAATATAACGGAGTCCATCAGTTATTAGATATATGAAACTGAAATAGCTGTTGCAAAAAACAAAATTGTTATAAAGAAAAAAGGTTAACATTAATAGGGGTGCCCAAACTTTAACATATGACTGTATATAGCTCTGTGTACTTACAATTGCTCATTTTGCCTTTCTACCCAATAAGTTCTTCTCTTTTATCTGCTCTATGTAGAAACGGGAAGTCTCTTGTCCCTGCATTTATCATTCCCCTCTTCAACTCCTGACCCAGCTGCTCCCTCCTCCCCCCCCGCCAGGGACTTATGACTCATACAAGAAAAATTAACCTCTTGTTTCTACATTGAGCGTAGAAGGATTAAGCTAGTCAGTTTTTAATCATGTGATGTCACAGACCTAATGGAAAGCAGAAGAATTAGCTGAGTAGAAATACAAAATGAGCAACTGTAAGTACACAGTGCCATGTAATATGGTGAATGCAATATATTAAGAGGATAAAAACTTTGATGGGAGGAAGAGCTTTTTTAAATAATGATTACATAATGAGGGAATGAACTTTGGTCTTTATTTCTTAACAAGATTGACTGTAGAAGTCATATGAAGTCCCTTGAGAGTAGAATAGACAGGGTGGCCTGTAGGGACATAGGCAGTGGTGTGAAAGTCCAATTGATATGTATTATTTTTTTTCCGACATTTGAAAAATAAAATATAGTAGTGAACAACCCCTCTACTATTGCTACTAATTGAAGCTTTGCCCGAATGTGTCAGGATGGTAACAATGACCCTGCTTTTAGATCTATCTTTAAATAATCAAGGTATATCTTTTATCACTACACTTAATATTAACACTTATAATTTAGTATCATCCTCTCCTTCAATTTTTACATT
Organism: Dendrobates tinctorius; assembly: GCF_039654945.1. NCBI lineage: Eukaryota > Metazoa > Chordata > Amphibia > Anura > Dendrobatidae > Dendrobates > Dendrobates tinctorius. The sequence goes on from NW_027361796.1 coordinate 3,138,283, forward strand.
TTACATATTATGTTACTTTGAATATCAGAAAACATTGCCACATGATAATCAATTTTACTTAATATATTTTTAGGTTTCTATGACTTACGGTATATAATCTTGAAGTATTATTTCTCTACTCTGCAGTACTTTGCAAAATAAATGACACCGACTGTTTTAGGAACTTTTAGAAAAGATTACATCCAGGACATATTAAGTGAGTCCATGACTAACAGGCTGTGACAGCTAAAGAGTTCAATCCTTTCCACACAACAGTCCCCCATGGGGGTAGCTATTTATTTCTCTGTTCCTTTATCACCTTGGAATTTTTATGGTTAGTTTTTTTTTAAGATTTCACATTTTGTTGTGTAAAACCCTTCTGTGACCTTATGCCAATTTTCAAATTTAATTAAAGCCATAAATAATCTTTATTCTATCCTAAAAGGTTTAATGTTTCTTGCTTTTTATTATTATTGCTAGGAAATATTTCAAATTCCAACGCTTGATGTGAGCTAACAACCAGGTATAAGTCAGTTAAATGCGATTAAATAGCATAGCGCTGCTGTTACTAGAGACCGGTCTTATTTTACCGTAGGAAACATGTAAGATGGGTTATGCAACGTCCCAATGTGTTCAATAATTGTCTCACTGAGATTTTTTTACTGATTTACACTTGCAGACAAACTTGTTAGAATTATTTTCCACGTGCAAAATTGTTCTTGCCTTTTGAGCACAGCTTATGGCCATGGTCAACATAGTGGCTCAGTGGTTAGCACTATAGCCCTGCAGCAATGGAGTCCTGGGTTTAAAGGACAACATCTGTAGGGAGTTTGTGTGTTCTCCCCATGTTTGTGTGGGTCTCCCCAGTACTGCAGTTTACTCCCACACTCCAAAGACATACTGATAAGGACCATACATTGTGAGGCCCAATGGGGACAGTGATGATAATGGCGCTGTGAAATTAATGGTGCAATATAAGCAGCTGAAATAAATTGACACAAAAGCACTTTTTCATACAATAATAGCTGCCATTAAACAAAGGAAACATAGGCGGCAATCGATCATCTTAGATTTATGCTGTGAATATATTGATAATGTGCCGTCTATAAGCAGCTTTAGTTAATATGGATAATATATTACAAACTTTGATGCACTGAGTTTATGAAATATAATTTTGGCATTTTACATTTTTACATTTCTGGTGGAGGCTTCAGAGTATTCTCCGTGGACAAAGCTTGTGGCACATGATTACATGAAGACCATTCTGTATTACACAGTCGCCTTATTCAATTTAAACTGCTAGTTATACAAATTGAATTTTGACCATAATTTGAAAACTCACCTTCCAGGTTAAAAAATAAGGAAAGCTGTTCATATATTAAGCACTCCACTTTCTGTGTATTGAAGCCTAAATCTTTGCAAGTTTTGCCTTGTTGCCCTAAAGAACCTAAATTGCAGTTTGTGCATGTGACCTGTGCATGGCCTCCGGCCTCCAGGAAGTGAGTACGTTGAGTGATTGATATTGGGACATGCCTCCCTTTCGATAAGTGGTGGCAGCATTGGGCATCTTGGGTGTGTGGACTGGTTAGGGGGTATGTTTTTTGTTCACTCTGCAGCCTGAGTGAGGGGTGAGTGTGAGATTGAGCTGTCGAGTAGCAATGACCTCTTATAGTCAGCCCCACCATACATCACAGAGATTAAATGAGGGCCTGACCATGACATAGGTGATAACTTCACTGGACACCCTTTTAAGTCCCCATACACACACTTGTGCAGAAATGCAGAGGCTGTACGATTCCCTATAAGGCAGAAATGTCCAATACATATCATGTCATAGTTTTAGAGTTTTTTAAGGTTGATGATAGACTTAAGTCCATTGAATGCGACCTATAGCCTAATGGTTGATACTGAGGAAGGCAAAGACCCCATGAGGAAAATGCTCCATATCTGGGGAAAGAGCCCTTACTGATTCAATCAGAATCTGTAACATTATATTTATCAAGAATGACATCTAAGCCATTCTTGTACTTTTATAGTGGATTAACCAACACAACATCACGTGGCAGAGAGTTCCATAGTCGCACTGCTCTTACAGTAAAGAATCACGCTCTATGATGCCATGGAACATGTTATTATTTCCTTTCTATTAGATCTGTCTGGAACAAAAATAACTTCCGTCTTTCTCCATATGAAACAGTAGGCATTCAGAGGTAGAGGATAGGTCACATGCCATGAGCTGTACTTTGGTTAATTATTTTTTTTCTTTTCATACATGCCCTGATCATAATTTGCTGTAGGAGGTATATGGTGGTTAAGCGACTTCTTTTTTTTCCTGCAGTATTTATTGCTTTTTACTTGTAATTCTTCAAACTGATGCAAGCAGTTTTATAAATTTTGCACAAGATCAAGATGAACTTTTTTCTGGCATATTTTACCTGTTTTGGAGCCAAAAGTCACATGATCATTTGAAACACATGAGTGTTCAACCACACAAAAATAAAATTAGATAGATTTTGTACTCCAGTAGGATACTGTTGTGTAAAAAGGTTGTGACTAGGGATGAGCTTCCCGATATTTGCGATATCGGAATTCCGGTTCCCGATTCCGATATTTTTTTCACATCAGAAATTGGAAATCCTAACCCTAAATCACTAACCCTAACCCTAACTAACCCTAACCACTAACCCTAACCCTTACCCTAACCCTACTAGCCCTAAACCTAAACCCTAACCATAACCCTACTAATCCTAACCCCTAACCCTACTAACCATAACCATAACCCCTAACTCTAATAACCCTAACCCTAAATCACAAACCCTAACTATACCTAACCCATAACCCTTAAGCCTTACCATTCACCCTAACCCTAACTATCCCTAACCCCTAACCCTTACCACTAACCCTAACCCTAAATCACTAACCCTAACTATCCCTAACCTCTATCCCTTACTACTAACCCTAACCCTAACTAACCCTAACCACTAACCCTAACCCTTAACCCTTACCACTAACCCTAACCCTAATTACCCTAACCCCTAACCCTACTAACCATAAGCATAACCCTAACCCTAACTAACCCTAACCCCTAACCCTTACCCTAACCCTACTAACCCTAACCTGAGGTGTTTCCCCTCCATTTTATCCATTATATAGCACTGTAGTGGTCATTTTGTAATTCCGATTTTTTTCTCCCATTGACTTGCATTGATATCGGAAATCGGAAATTCCGATATCCGATATTTTCCAATATCGGAAATCGGAATTCCGATACGATATTGGGCAATATCGCTCATCCCTAGTTGTGACATTTCAAAAAGGAAAAAAATGATGAATTAGCCTAGAACATCTGGGTAAGCTGAACCATTTCCATAATGGCAAACAGAAAACACAAACAAAACCAAGTAAAGATAGGTAAAAATGATGCATATTAAATAGTGAATAACGCGCAAATAAAAAAGTCCATATATGGCTTCATTCAGAAGTTTGCTTTTCACTTACATATTCTGTCCATGATTTTCATGTTCCCATTTTTTTGTATTGCAGCACTGGAGTGGTGCCACTAATCTAAGTTCCCTGCACTATGTCTCATACTCACCAGCTGCTATCGACTTCTGTTATCGGCACCGCTGTGGTTGTCTTCTGTAGGTTGTGACCTACCAGATTGGTCCAGTGTTTGCTGGGCGATCCGGAAGACACAGCTAAATAAAAGTCTATGAGCCAGAACTAAGACAGAACGATGCTCTCAGAGACTTACGCTGAAAGCTTGTGGCCGCTACCTCTGACTTCCAGTCAGTCAGACGCTGCGATCACAAGATGGTGGACTGGGACCAGAGCGGTGCTGGGAAGAGCTGAAGACAGTGGCTGGTGAGTATAATACTGGTGTGAGGAATATTACATTAGCAGCGCTGAAATAAAAAAATGCTGAAGTGGTGGTTTAACAGTGCAATATATAGGAATAGCTTTATAATGTATTTATTTTTTCATATGTGAAAATCATTGATGGTAAAAAGTGACCAAAACCTGATGAAATCTGGATGAAAAACACTGATGACAGTTAGTGATGAGAGAGTATACTCGTTGGTTGGGTTTTCTCGAGCATGCTCGGGTGTCCTCCGAGTATTTTGGTGTGATCTGAGATTTAGTTTGTCGTCTCAGCTGCATGATTTGCGACTTGTAGACAGGCTGAATACATGTGTGGAATGCCTGTTTGTTAGGGAATTCCTACATGCATTCAGCCTGTCTACAAGTCGCAAATCATGCAGCTGAGACGACAAACTAAATCTCAGATCACACCAAAATACTCGGAGATCACCCGAGCATGCTCGGGAAAACACGAGCAATGATGCTACTCGCTCATCACTAATGACAGTCAGACCATTTTTTTTGTGTATGTGAAAAATCAATGAAGTTTTAGATTTTCTTTCCTCCAGAGAAAAAGTGCAAAAATGATGAAGACCAAAGACAAGGAAAGAGTGGTTACTCATCATTTTTCTACATTGCAAAATAATAAATATGTCTTCTTATTAGTGTCATTATTTTTGCTTCCAAAGATATTCCAACCAGTTGTTTCTCTGCAGTAAATCTCACTTATCTTCTAAAAGCCTGGTGGACACATATGAGCCACATTTTTGTCAGCATTACCTTTTTTCTCGTGTGCTGATCTTTGGAAGAATGAGCTTTTACGTGCTTTCGTAATGAGCTTGGGTCTGTGTATCGCTTACTGCATCCAGGAATCTGACATGCATAGGGTTTCTAGATGAGAAGAAAAGCATAAGGAGATTGTGAGCACATGACTTCACTGCCAACTGCACTTCCACATTTGTTATCAATGAACATTCCCAAAGGTACTTACAGGATAGCAATCATTTGCTCAAGAAAGGATTAGAAAAATCAGATACAGCAGATTAGTGGAGCAGTCTAACAGCAGTGAGTATCCAGAAAACATTGGTTAGGTTTAGAGAAGAATCCTGCTACAGAGACAGAAAACAAGTAAGGAAAAGGATTAGGATTTCAAGGAGCATAGAAAGTACTCAGCAGAAAACTGAAGAAAATAGGTCATAATATTGTTACACTAAGTCTCTTTCTTGGAATATAACACATTATATTGGCTGTCAACTCCATACAGATTGATTCAATTAACGAAGCTAAGTATCCAGTGTCTCCTGTGAGTTACGTAATTAGATGGAACCAATTAACCCTTTTCACTTGTAATATAATATGACTGTAGCCATGTATATTTGTCAGCATGAATAATAGTGATGAGTGAGCGTGCTGGGATAAGGTGCTATCGGAGCATGCTCGGGTAATAACAGAGTGACATTGGCGTGCTCGAACAATATGTTTGAGTCTCCGTGGCTGCATGTCTCGTGGCTGTTCGACAACCACAACACATGCAGGGATTGTCTGTCTCTTTGTTAGGCGATCCTTGCATAAGTTGTGGCTGTTGAAAAGCCGCGAGATATGCAGCCGCGGGGACTTGAACATAGTATTCGAGCACGGGGAAGACACTCAGTGAGAACCCTGAATCTGCTGGAATTGGCCATGGGATGTTCTGGAAGAAGTCTTGCACTTCAAAACGCCTTGAGATTGTGAATAAACCATCAACCCTTTTATGAATTGTTTGCTCCTTAATCCTATACTGCAGCGCAGGAAATTATTCCACAAAATCTCCAGTGATTTAACTACGATAATGGCCACTAGTTTGACCTGTGGATCTGCGGCAGCTGTTAGATGATTCTATGGGCCTCTAATTCTCATATATCAGGTGAGTGCAATCTGACCACTATTTCTAACATATCTGTTGGATAAGACCCTATTTGGCGCTCCTTTCTCCTACAGTGTGAATTATTATATTAATAGATATATTAAACATGGAAATAAACCAGAAAAGCGTAACTGTCCTCTACATGTTTATTTTATAAATCAAAAATACACGTGAGAATGAGCAACCTATCAGAGAGATCTACTTCTTTCTCTGTCAGGACTGATCATATATTCTCAAAATTCTCAATTCCTGGGTAAAATCTGAAGACAGATTTTTTACATTACTGAAATAAGACATGACAGTTGCTACTGATGAGACTCTAGAACAATCAAAGAGGTAGTAAGTTGGGCTGGGAACATAGCCTACTAATAAAGAGTACCACAAGGTATCATAGTAATACTGGTGATGTACTCCCATATAGGTAGAAAGAAGTAAACTACTCTTACCGAAAATATACCGATAAACAAATCGAGTGACAAGTGCAGTAGGAATATACAGAGTTGAGCTAGAACTGTCTGACATTGTCACACCATTCATACTAGCTTTGGATGTCCATATGTGCACAATAGTTCTGATTTATGTGGGGATCATCTTGCTCCAGTGTTTTTTGTGTGGTTTCTTGATTGACATAGTGGTATACTATTCTTGTAATTTTTTAATATTTGCATGCAATAATAAAGTATTTTGGTTTTATATACAACTAGCTGAAGAGCCCGGCGCTGCCCGGGCATAGTAACTAACTGTGGTTAGTTATAACAAATTATAATTATCCTCCATCCCATAGTCCCATGCCCATATACCCATCATACATATCCACCATCCCATAGGCCTGTGCCCATATACCCATCATACATAACCTCCATCCCATAGTCCCATGCCCATATACCCATCATACATATTCCCCATCCCATAGTCCCATGCCCATATACCCATCATACATATTCGCCATCCCATAGTCGAGTGCCCATATACCCATCACACATCCTTCATCCCATAGTCCTGTGCCCATATACCCATCATACATATCCACCATCCCATAGGCCCGTGCCTATATACCCATCATACATATCCTCTATCCCATAGTCGAGTGCCCATATACCCATCACACATCCTCCATCCCATAGTCCCCTGCCCATATATCCATCATACATATTCTCCATCCCATAGTCCCATGCCCATATACCCATCATACATCCTTCATCTCATAGTCCAATGCCCATATACCCATCATACATATCCTACATCCCATAGTCCCATGCCCATATACCCGTCATACATATCCACCATCCCATAGGCCCGTGCCCATATACTCGTCATACATATCCTCCATCCCATAGTCCAGTGCCCATATACCCATCACACATCCTCCATCCCATAGTCAACCATTATGACATCATAATGAGCGGCGGGGCTTGATGACATCAGGGTCGCCATGGCAACCATTGTGACATCATAATGAGGGGTGGGGCTTGATACGCACACACTGTTTCCCCATTATGTAGATAGGGGCATTATGACATCATAATGAGGGGCGTGGCTTGACGCGCACACACTTTTTCCCCATTATGTAGATAGGGGCAAAATTGTTCGGTGAATTGGAATGCGCGGGGTTAAAATTTCGCCTCACAACATCGCTTAGGACGCTCTCGGGGTCCAGACGTGTGACTGTGCCAAATTTTGTGGCTGTAGCTGCGACAGTGCGGATGCCTATCCCGGACATACACACACACACACACACACACACACACACACATACATACACACATACATACACACATTGAGCTTTATATATTAGATTTTCCATTAGTAGTCTACTTCACTTTTTCTTTTGCATGTCTGATGAGATTCGATGTTGATGAGAGGAGGAAGGAGCAAAAGGCAGAGTTCCTCCCTCCCCCCCCCCCTCACTCCTACATAGAATTTTATTAAGACTAACTGCCATCTCCTATCTCAGTAATGGAAAAATCGATCTTCACGGAATACAGATTTTACCCAGGAACTGAGAATTTTGGTAATGAATAATCAGTCCAGGAGGAGAAAGAAACTGATTTCTCTGCTAAGATATATCACAAAGTTGCTTAATTTAATGTGCTTTTGAGATTGGTTCAGTAACTTCGTCAATGCCGGCCTTTATAGTTAAACATAAAGGATTTTCACTACATTACTTCTTATACATATAAAACATATATTAAGCATTTATGTTAAGTTCAAAGGGAGAGGAGAATAACTTGCTGCCCATAGGAACAAATGATCAGGCATATTAAAATTAGACATGCCTGATCCCTCAATGACAAATGACCGTCATACAGTCTAGAATCATCTGCTTTGGCCAACTATTATCGCTTGCATGTGGGCAGCTTAGGAACAGATATCACATTAGTAGTGCTTTATATTATAACATCAACAGTCTATGATTTTTTTTTAACGTTTCTTTATGTTGACAAATTGGTTTCAGGGACAAAGCATAAAAGAATAAAGAAAGGCATAACATAGCCTAAAATCTAAATGTACAATTGTATAAGCATCAGAACACATGACAGTCACATTTTCATCATTTTTTTCATACATAAGGTTTTAAAAGGTCTAAACAATTTTGTTCTCATTTGCTTATTCAAATAATTTTTGTCTCTCTTTTGTGATAAACGAGGCTCAATTTTTATGTATTTGTATGTCTTTTTATTACAATAACAGGTTAAAATGTAAATAAATAAAGGAAATATGAATATTTTTACATTTTTGGGGCAAGAATCAAGTTTATTACTTTCTCTGCCTTCTCTGTAGGGAGTCCAACTGACGATGGCTGCTGACTCCTCACTACTGTACATGAATGATCTCTATGGAGCTGCTGACACTAGATGGATGTTTTAAAATGTCTGGCACTTCAAGTGGTTGGGGGTCTTTCAAATAGTTAAAGACCAGCAAATGCTTTAATGCTGTATGCTGTCAGCAGACATTTGTCATCTGAGAGCAGCAAAATGTAGTTGCTGAGATCTTGATTCCAGGGATGTGTCACTTACTGGACTGTTGGTGGAGTTTTGCTAGAATCCTTGACTTCTCTGCTGTAGATGTTGCAGTGCTCAGAAAGCTGATATGTGTATATTCCTGGCCACGCATCTGACTGGCAGCTTCCTGTGTATACCATACATTGTGAGCAAGTTGCAAATCAATGATGGGCAGGGGTTACACAGATTAGCTGGACTGTTGTGCACGTGAGACCTAGTCCTGTACTGATAATCTCCAGCTGATAAAACACTCATTGTTTTTAAATTACAACACACAGCCTAGTAAGTGACACATCCCTGTAATCAGGATCTCTTGCCTTATATTATGTTCCGCTCAGATTAAATAGCAAAAACCCTGCTGATAGATTCCCTTGTTAAATAGTCAATATGTTCGTGCAGCAAAAATCCTTTATAAACACGTCTAAGAACTACCAGCAACAGCGATATACTAAAAATGTCACAATACCCAATAATTGTGTGCCTTGAGGAAATGAGTCAGATCACAATTAAAAGCCCTGCTTTATGTAGACTAGCATAGTATGAAGACTACTAAGATACATAAATTAAGGCAGGCACGTTACGGAAAAGTTAAACTACAGAAAAATGGTTCTGAACAGCTTAGATGAATGGCAACCATGTGGGAGTCTTTTCTTGCAGAACAAGCTTATTATTTTATGTGTCTTTCCTTACAGTATCCAGGTGTGTCCTTTGATGCTTGGCCCGATCGCTGGAATTGCTGAAAGCCTTTTGACAGCCAGGATGCTGGCAAAGGTAAGGCTTCTCTCCTGTGTGACTCCGTAAGTGAATCTTTAGATTTTCAAGTCTTGAGAACGCTTTCTTGCAACCTTCAAACTGTAAAGAGAAACAAAATACAGAGGAATGTTCCTATTTTCTCATTCTTTAAAAGCTATTTTATCTTGTTGTGGAAACTCCAGCAGTTAATGTTTCATCACTCTTATGAAAACTGATTTCTAGTTGCTTGTTACTTTTTATAAAAGCACCATACCTTTTTTTTGAAGTTTGGCATACCTAATAATCTGCACTGCCAATTTTAATGAATGAACATACAAACTTTAGTCATTTTCGAGAAATGGATTTGCTGGAGGTTTCGCAACATCTTCTGTTTACCATGCTATAGAAAGGAGTAGTGGTCTCCGAGCAGAAACTAGGCATACATTTGCTAGGCTGTGATTACACAGTGAAGAACAAAATAGTAGATGTTTAGCAAGCTATGAAATGTCTGAGACTGAGAATACCATTGTCAAGAGTGAATAATTAATGAGATGCATTCTTCATGTTGTATCACATTGCCTTTAGATTCACAGGTTTTCTTTCATGAAAAGCCACAATGAATAGCTAGCCTAGCTTGCTTTAATAAAACATGGGTTAGTGTCACTCACTTGAGCTTTGTTGTCTTGAGCCATGCTATAGATATGGCCAAGTGTAGTAAGTAGGCAACAAAAATTGCACACTATAGAAAAACCAAATGTTCAGAGCAGCTTATTGGTGCCCTCAACAACTAGTACAACGGGCAAAAGTGCCACATGGTCCCACAAGCTACAACATTCCTAACTTAGTAGTACTGATATCTTTTGCATCACTACTATAAAATCCTGCACCCGCCTTCAAAATAAATTATGCAATACAATAACTGATGTTTTTGAACGCTAAAGTTGGTGAATACTTTTCATTATGCTAAAGATCGAAAGGAAAATGCAAACGTATATCCACAACTATCTCCAGACTTAGGATTGCTAGGGGTCCCAATAGTCAGATCCCACCAATTTTTCTTAAAGAAGACTGACCATCAGTCGTGAGCAGACTATGTACAGTATGAAAGGCATCACCCTTTTGGTGTTAAAGTCAGAGAGATTTATAGTTCATACAACATCTCAAAAACTGTTTTATACTTGAAATTCAAGACTAACCCATACTTAAAGGTGATTTTCAGTATCAAAACAAATTTGTGCCATCATTCAATGTAACTGAAGGTTACCGAATCACCCCATACTGTCAGGATTCCCCTGTATTCCCAGCACAAGCTGGCGATCATGGGTCCGCAGCCATTTGACATGCATAGTTGTATTGCCACCTAGATTCTCATCTGCATCTCTCAATAGAACAATGAAAGAAGTGGATGAGAATCTAGTCAATACGTGACCGTAAATCGCATACTCACTTTTTTGACTCACTATTGCAGAAATGGTTTTAGAGTCAGGAAAATCCCTTTAACTTTTAGAATAGTGAAATGTAAGATAATTACTGTGAAACCTTAATGCTTCTGTTCATGGAAACTTTACACCCTGACAAGTTTCATTCCCATAACAGTAATTTTCATAAAGATGTTTCTCCTATATGTGTTTCCGATCTAGAAGGAGTTAACAATGTGACAATACAAAACATCTGCATTTATTATAAACTGCTTTTCTAAAATTGCAGTCTCAAGTCATACACATCTCAATGTTGTTTTTCTTTTTTTTATTGCTTCTATAGAAAGGAGGGGACCAATTCTCTTGAAAGGCTCAATTAGAAAAGCTGATAATCATCGAAAAACCATTCCTAAGAACGATCGATCCACCTTGCTGACCGGTGTAAACATGCTGCTGATCACCCGACTATAGAAACCATTGTTGGCGACAGCACATAGCACCTTGTAAATGGGGGACTGTGTTGTCATTAACATGATATTGTATGGATGCAGAATTATTATTCTTCCCATCCAGACCCAGAAAAGAGCTCAATGGCTTTACGTAGAGTAGACTGAAACTGGATAAAAGGCGAAGGGCTACTGTTATTCCTCTGCTGCCCAACTACCCAAGTTTAGAGCTAGTCTTTAGGTACCTAAGATCAGGTAGTGAAAAACTTCATTATTTACAGTCATCGTAAAGTCAGATTCCCTTTGGGTTTTTTAGGAGCATGTCGACCACTTTCACAGTACATTTTAATTATCGATAAGATGAGCATTCCAAGACTAACAGTAACCTTACTTGGATGAACAAAATGAACCAGAACACATTCAGCAATGAACCAACTACATGGTTTAACCCTCTGGCCCTGGGTCAGAACTACGCCAAAACTATAGTTTCTCTTTTCTCAGTTTGTTTTCTTCATCTGTTAATGATAAAAGAACATGGCTAATGAACAGCATGCTCAATATGTATTATGTGCTTCAATAAGATGACTTGTTTATGGTGTAATTCTCAAAGGGTTATTAGACTACATATGGCATAGTCATTTTAAACTATAATCATACGGAATTCAATTTCCCATTACTTATTTACAAACCAGACATGAGATTGTTTTAAGCACTTAAATAAGAAATTATTTTTAAGAGATCAATGGAAGTTATAAATTCAGTTCAATTAAATATGCAATCAGGTCTGACATACGTTAACTACACATTTCCACTAAACTGGCATGCATGGATGAACGCCCTTTATGGGTAATGACTGACCAATGAATCTTCATTCTTGCTGTATGAAACACACAATTGGCGAATTTCAGACATAAAAGAAAAGGATTATTTTCCAATGACAAACTCATGAAAAGGAATAGTTCATAGATTCAGCCCCCTAATTATCATATAATACCATAATGTGAATGTGAAGTACCGTAATTCTCTTCAAAATATAAAAAGAGAGGAGAACAAATACTTTGCTGGCATTTTCAGGCAGGAGGCTTTTGCACAGATCAGCCACTATCATGGTTAGCTGGTTTTCAAGTGTTTCAATACCATTTATCAGTGATTTATGGCGATCATGACATGGTAGTGTAGGTAACAACAGGTTCGCAGGATGCAGTGACAAGACATGAGACTGAGTGTTGTTTTGGAAAATAACGTTTATGAACTGGAGCCGCAAGGGCTATACTGAGCAACCAAAAAGGGGTAACACTAATTGTCCTCGCAGGGACTCAACAACAATAACAACAATTTTCTTTAATGAGAATGTGACTGACCCAGCAAGGCCAGCTATTATGGGGCCACAAAACGGCCAACTATAGGTCCTTATTTCCTAAAGTCAACTTATCCTTCCTGACGTCCCTCAGTGTCGTTGGTGTGGCTGCTTTGGTGTCGCTGATGTGGCTGCTTTGATGTCGCTGATGTGGCTGCTTTGACGTCGCAGCCGCTGGGCCCAGCTGTTGAAGAACTGTCGTGTTCAGGTGTCCAGCACCCAGGAGAAGTTGGGGCACAACAGACCCTAAGGGAGTCTTTCATTGCGGTAACCCTCTGTAACCACAGCAGGGTCCCGTTCGTTAGCGAGTCCACGGGGACTCCAGTCCCCCCAAGCAGGGTAGTGACGTAGTCTGGAAGAGTGGCAGTTGGTAGGCCACGCGCACGGACTGGGCCTGTGCAAAGAGTCTCTCTGTAGGCAAGGAGCAGGCCCCAACTGCCAACTGTAGCGGGGTAATGGCAGCCCTGGGCTGTGATGCACAGGCCACAACTGCGGACTGTAGTGGGGCGGCAGCGGGCAGGCCGTCACTGCGGGCAGGATTGAAGTGGCGGCGGCGGCGGGAGACAGCGGACAGGCCGCAATGGGCTGGAGCACAGCGGTACCGGCTGTGGACGACCGTGGGCAGGTCGTGTCCCCGACTTGGCGGGGGGGTGACAGTCTCTGGTCAGTAAGTTCGGTACCTCCTCTCTGATGGGCACTGAGAATCTCCTCTCTGCTGCTGTTCTCCCCTCAGGTCACCAACGGCCGCTCTAGCTCTCTCACAGTCCCACAGCCTCTTGTTCAGTGTCTGACATGCCACCAACTGTCTCCCCTGTGCGCCCCCTGCTCCTTTTATACTCGCCCCTCCCCTTGCTGCCCAGTCACACTCAATCAGTTGCTCTCCTCCTTTGTTCCCCGGGTACTGTTTCCCTAGGAACCCAGATGGCAGTTCCCTTGGTTCCGATCCAGACAACCTATGGGGGTCTTCCTCCCTACACTCCCCCACCCTGTAAGCTCGCCAGTCCTCGGGCGAGGGCTTCAGTGTACTTGATTTGATCTGCGGAGGTGCCAGTTTTTGTTGCCCTATGAACTGGTCTTGTTCGTATCGTTCGGGGGGTTTGCCGACTGTTGACCGCTCGGAGCTTCTTAATTTGACTGGGGTGGAGTCTTCTGGGGTGGTGGACAGTGGCGAGTTAACTAGTTCGGGCAGGTTAATTGCGTCAGTTGGTTCGTCATTAAGTAGAGAGCCCCTGGTTATTGGGGAAAAGTCTTCTTCGTCGTCCGGGTCTAAGAACACAGGCAACAGTTCAGAGATCGGAGGGGCAAGTTCAGGTTGTTCCGGGTCAATCGAGATACACAGACGTACCATATTACGGTGCACAATGTGAGTGGGCAGCGTTCCATCCTTCTCGGGTTGTATTTTGTACACAGGTCCCTCAGGATTTATACGGCGTAGGACCCGATAGGGACTCTTCCCAGCATGGCTCTAATTTGTTCTGGGGGCATTGATCTAGTACAAGTACTCGGTCTCCGCTTTGGAGCTTGAGAGGTGAACTTGTATTCTTTCCTGGATGTTCTAAGTCTTGGAGTTTGGTATGTACGATTCGATGAAGAGTTTGCAGCCGGTGTCGATGATTTCGGACCCATGAAGATACTCCGGTCCCATGAAGATACTCCGGTCCAGGGCTGGGGCTCCTCCGGGTCCAACTCTACCTCCGTGATCCCTCTGCCCTCTCGTCCGAACAACAGAGAGTAGGGGGTGTAGCCGGTAACTCGATGTACTCGGTTGTTATAGACCCATACTAATTTAGGGACATATTCGGGCCAACGGGCCTTCTCGTCACTCTCTAGAGTACGCAACATTTGGATTAAAGTCCGATTAAATAGTTTGCAGGCCCCGTTTCCCTGTGGGTGATACGGCGTGGTCCGGGATTTGTCAATACCATAGAGATGGTGTAGTTCCTCCATAACTTTTCCCAAAAAACATGCTCCCTGATCTGAATATATCCGTTGAGGACAGCCGTAAACTTGTATGAAGTTTCTGCAAATTGCAGAGGCGGCCGACTCCGCGGCCTGATCTCGAGTGGGAGTGAATACAGCGAACTTAGTGAAATGGTCCACCATGAAGAGGCAGTGTTCGTACCCCTGGAATGTCAGAAGATTGAGGGGCGCTGAGGTCACAATTGTTTGCACTGAGATTTGCTGTGCGGGCGGTTTAGCTAATTCACATGGGTGACAGGTCCGGCAAGTCTCGTCCACTACAGCCTGTAAGCGTGGATGGTAAATTTTCTGTTGTAACCATTGCAAAGTCTTTTGAGCCCGAAATGAGTCCCTTTTTCGTGGGCTTCTCGAGCCAGTTTGTGGAGTAGGGTTCCGGGCGTAACTACCTGCCAGATTGTCATATAGGTTGTTCGTAATGACTTTTTACGATACAATAGTCCCTTTCTGATTACTAGCCTCTCCCATTGTCGCAACATTAGCGACATGTCCTGAGTCAAAGTTCGTCTCTGGGGTCAGTGGGCAATTTGCCAGTGGCGACCCACATCCAGAGAAGTCTAATTTCTTCATCTTCTTGCTGCTGCTGGATCCACTTGTCCCGGGATTGTTCCAACATGCCTCTTTGGGTCTCCGAGGGAGATACTTTCTGGGTGGCAGCTGTGAGCACGGCAGCAGTATGGGCGAACGGTATCTCTTCCCCTTCTAGTTCGTCGTCTCGACTCTTTCCTAGGGTTGTATGTCGAATTCTGGAGAGGGCGTCAGCATGTACATTCTCGGCCCCTCTTTTATAGATGATTTTATAGTTGAATTTTGCCATCCGGGCCACCCATCTTTATTCCAGAGCTCTCAGTTTGGCATTTTCCAAATGAGCCAGCGGGTTATTGTCGGTCCGCACCACTACTTCGGAGCCTGCCAGGTACTTTGCGAACCGCTCCATCATGGCCCACACCACTGCAAGGAGCTCGAGCTTAAAGGCACTGTAATTGTCAGAGTTGCGCTCGGAATCATGGAGTGAGCGGCTTCCATACGCGATCACTCTCTCCCGGCCGTCTTGAACCTGTGACAACACAGCCCCCAGCCCGTGAAGACTCCTGTCAGTGTGTAGGATGAACGGTAGCGAGAAATCCGCATACGCTAACACCGGGGCATCCGAGATCGCAGCCTTAAGGTCTTGGAAGGCCTCTTCTTGAGGTTGTTGCCACTGGATTTTCCATCCATTTGCCCAAGCGGGAGCCCCCTTCAGCAGGTCGTGCAGGGCTCGAGATGAAAAAATTCTTTACGAAACGACGGTAGTATCCGGCCAATCCCAGGAAGGCCCGCACGTCTTTTATCGTCTCGGGGGTAGGCCTTCCCTGAATAACAACAACCTTTTCCCGGGACGGCCTCACGCCCTCTGCCGAGATGACATGGCCCAGATACTCAATCTGGGAGTGAAATAGGTGGCATTTTTGGGGTTTTACCTTCAACCCGTACTTTTGCAACCAGCCGAGCACCTGCCCCAACCGCTTTAGGTGGTCCTCGAATGTGGCAGCATAGACGATGATATCGTCCAGGTATATCAACGTGGCCTCAAAATTGAGATCTCCCAGACACCGCTCCATCAAACGCTGAAAGGTCCCCGGGGCGCTGGCCAGTCTGAACAGCATTCGATTGAACTCAAATAGTCCCATAGGCAGTATGAAAACCGTCTTGGCCCAATCTTCTTCTGACATGGGCACCTGCTTTACCCACTGGCCAAGTCCAAAGTAGAAAAGTACGTCGCCTTCCCCAGGGAGGACAAGGACTCTTCTATGCGGGGCAGTGGGTATGAGTCTTTAATAGTACAAGCATTCAGCTTTTGATAATCCACACAGAATCGTAAGGTACCATTTTTTTTTACGGACCAACACAATGGGGGCCGCCCTGGGGCTTTGGCTTTCCCGTATCACCCCCTTTCGCAACATTTGGGCCAACAGAGTTTTCACCTCTTGGTAGAGTTGTGGAGGAATCTGTCGATATTGTTCTTGGATGGGGGCCGCCCCTGCTGTGGGAATTTCATGAGTGATGGAGGTGGTACATCCAAAATCTTCCTCGTGACTAGCAAATACTTCATGGTACTGTCCGAGCAGTGTTTTTATCTGGGAGAGCTGGGCTGGAGTTAGTCCGGAGAGCTCGGCCCGCATCTGTTCAAGGATGTTTCGACCCTTCTCCTGAGCCAAGATTTCGGTGGCCTGTAGAGTCCAAATCGTTACTTCCCAAGGATCCTAGGATTGCACTCTCAATTGAACCCCAGGAGCCAGCAGCACTTCTTCTAAAGGCCTTACTAGTTTGGCCAGTTCGGTCCGAGCTTTCAGGATGATGTCTCGGTCTTCGAGGTTGACGCAGCGCACCAGGACGGTCCCTTTTTGCACTGTAGTTAAGGGAACGGGCCACCAGTATGCCAGGAGGTAAGTGCTCCGAGTAGCATGGCTCCACCTGCATCTCCACGCCCTCCAAAGGCATTGAGGCTCGAATTGGCAGGGCCATCACCGTCTGCCCAGGAGGCAGTACAAGCAGGGGAGCCGCTGGGGTGATGACTTTGCCCAGAACCTCACCTTCCCGGCAGTCCTCCCATACCAACTGCTGGAATACCTGTCCCTGAGTCGTGCGGGAACCCCACTGCTTCAGATTCTTATGTGTGGGATCATTGAGGAGCAGATTGCCGAACTCTCGTAGTATGTTCATGCCCAGAATAACTGGGTGCTGCTTATGGGTTTCTCCTTGTGTCAGTACCACTCCTCTGCGACCAAGGGATTTACCGCACAACGTTACCTGCACCCAGACCACCCCGGCTACTAGTCGGATCATGGGTCCCCACTGGGGTCTCGCTGCTTCGGAGAAATTTTGCCGGAAATAAGTTGCAGGCATAGTTGTCACTTGTGACCCCGTGTCCACCAGGCACCGGACGGCCCGGCCCTCCACTTCTGCCCAAACCACCGGACATTTTGCGACCAAATCTTCGGGACTTCCACCACCCCTTGTTGTGGTTTTTGGCTCCGAGCGGCGTCCCCCCAGCCCGGAGCCCTCTAGTTTAATGGCCGCCGGGGTGGGTATTTCCCATGCCACGGACACTCTCGGGCGAAGTGGCCTGGTTCTCCGCACTCATAACACCGGGCCTGCGCAGACCGCCCGCCCCGCGGGAAGCGGGGCCCCCAGGGGCCGGGATTAAAACTAGGCCGTCCAGTCCCGGACTCGGTCCTTCTCTTCACTTCGGCTAACTCGCCCTTAATGTTCTTCAACTCTTATTTCATCTCTTCCACCCATTGAGGCTCCTCGACTACGTTCACGGAAACCTCCACACTCCGGACCTTCCCCACGGGAACCACCATCCCCTGCTCTTGCTCTCGAGCCCGTGCTTGACTTTCCACCTCTGAAGTCTATATGGGGATTCATTCTGATCTGCTCTCGTAATGCCTGTTTTATTAACGGATCTCGCAGTCCAGTCACCAGTAGGTCACGTAGGGTAATGTCAATAGGTTCTACCCCTACTCTGTCCTTTCTTTCAATAGCCGTATGCAATTCTTGGAGGACATTCATATACAGGGTGATAGTCTCCCCCTCTCCCTGCATTCGACTGAACAACCGGGTCCTTAATTCTCCCACATCAGTTGGGTCCCCATGGGTCTGTTCTACTATCTGCAAAACTTTATCAAAGGTGTTGCGGTGTCCCGGGGGCCTCAACATCACTGACCTCCGAACCTCCCCATTTAATGCCATGAGAGCTACTTCGGCTTCCAGGTCAGGAGTCATTGGGTGCATCCGAAAAAGCCCCCGCATCCGCTCTATCCAGCTCCATAGCATAGTATTGGAGCCGGAAAACTTAGGCAGGCTGTTTAGCATAGCCCCCAATGAAATGAACGGGGGCCCTCATCTGTAGAGTTCACAGCCCTGCCCTGGTCTGGGGCACCATTGTCTGCGCTTGGAGACTGCATCCTGACGACTACGCCAAATGTAGGTAACAGCAGGTTCGCAGGATGCAGTGACGAGACATGAGACTGAGTGTTGTTTTGGAAAATAACGTTTATGAACTGGAGCCACAAGGGCTATTGTCATGATCCCAGTGCAGGTTTTTGAGCTGCACACCGGGCGTTAATGTCTGGAGCTCTGTGCAGGTTTTGACCTGCACACTTGGGGTTAATGATTGTGGCCTCTTTCTGGTTCTGGGAGAGCTTCATAAACCCCTGGGTAGCTTCAATCCCTGCCAGTTATACTTTTGCTTTTGGCCTAGTGTGCTGACCCCCGTGTGCCTGTTTGTTGCTATAGCTTGTTTATATGGTTCTGACCCGCCTCTGTTTCCCGTTGTGAGTTTGCCTGTTGATTTTGTACTGCGTTAATATCTGTGTATGACTCATTGCCTGTGACCTGACTACTCTCTGCTCGCCGCTCTTGTACCTTGCAACTATCTGTGTATAACTCATTGCCTGTGACCTGACTACTCTCTGCTCGCCCCTCTGGTACCTTGCAGCTATCTCTGTGTGTGACTCATTGGCTACGTCCTGACTATTCTCCCTGTCTATGCCCCTTGGTAACTTTGTCTCGCAGTTACTCTGCTAGGAATTGTCTTGCAGCTCCTAGCTCTGTGGAGTTTAAGCCACGCCTCTAGCAGTCACGTGCTTCAGGTCCTGCGGCTCTGAAGTACACATCTATTCGGTTGCTGCCCGCTCCACAGGCAGCTTTGAGCACTGTTCGCTTTACTCAGGACACACGCACTGGCTCAGTGAGCAAGTTCAGTGCGGTGTCTCTGACATTATAACTGGCCTACAATTTTTTTTTCCTCTCCTCACTTCTGCAGCATGGACCCAATGTGTGCTTTATCTGAGCAGGTGAAAAGCTTGACTCAGTCACTGCAGAAGCTTAGTTTGGAACACCAAGCTCTGGCCCAGTCCCAACGGCGGGTAGAGGACTCAGTTCAGGGGGTACTTTCCGCAGGCTTCCAGCAGGTGGGGAATAGAGATGTCATTTTAGTCCCACCTGAATCCCTGGTTAAATTGCCAGATATATTTTCTGGTAACAAGGATGAGTTCAGGGCATTTAAGGAGGGCTGTAAGCTTTTTTTTTCTTTGAGACCCCGCTCCTCTGGGGATGACAAACAGAGGGTGGGGGTGGTGATGTCCCTGCTTAGGGGGTCCCCACAAGCCTGGGCAATCTCACTTTCCTCTTCTGCCCCTGAGAGAATGTCTGTGGATGCATTTTTTGAAGCCTTAGGGCTTATTTATGATGAGCCTGATAGAGTGCGGTTGGCTGAGGACAAAGTAATGAGTGTCTGTCAGGGGGAGCACTCGGCCGAATGGTTCTGTACTGAATTCAGACGTTGGGCAGCGGAGATTTCCTGGAGTGATGCCGCCCTTCGGGGGCTGTTCCACAGAGGCCTGTGTGAATGTCTGAAGGATGCTTTGGCACTCCATCCTCCGCCTGACTCCCTGGAGGATGCCATGGTCCAAGCGGTTCGCATGGATCGCAGGCTGCGGGCTAGAGGCATTATGCAACGGGAATCGCCCTTATTCTTCAGTGGAGATGAGACCCAGACTCTTCCTATGGCTATGGAGGTGAGCGCTGTCACCTGTGAGGGAAAGGAAAGAAGATGCCGCCGGGAAAAGCAGTTGTGCTTCTATTGTGGGAAATCTGGACATTGGAAGAAGGACTGCCCCTCCTGTCCGTCATCCTCCAAGATGGCGGGAAACGACTAGGTCTGGGTAGTAATCGAGGAGGCTACCCAGACCTTCAGGTACAATTTTCCTCATGTGCAAAAATGGTGCTGCAGGTGGAACTGGAACTTGGTTATGGTCCTGTTCAGACTACTGCTTTTATTGACTGCGGTTCGGCTGTGAACCTGACTGATACCAAGGTTATGACTCTTAATAAGATAGGGACAGTCAGGCTTCATGATCCTGTTAAACTTGTGGCAATTGACTCATCTCCTCTTACCCAAGATGGTATCTGTCGCAGGTCTGAACTTTTTTCTCTAAAAGTGGGTTCCACTCATGTGGAGAAACTAAGTTGTCTGGTGCTAGATAGCTTGCCTGCAGGACTGGTACTGGGGATGCCTTGGCTTCAACGCCATAATCCTACCATTGATTGGGTTACAGGGGAAATCACTCAATGGGGATGCAATAATAAATGTGGTAATCGGGGACATCTTGTTAACGCTGTTAAATCCATGTCTGTGTTGTCTGTCGATCTGGAAGGTAATCCGGAGTACCTCAAAGATTTCGAAGACGTTTTTTCCGAAAGTGAGGCTGAGGTGCTGCCACCACATAGACCCTATGATTGTGCCATTGATTTAGTACCCGGAGCCAAGTTACCTAAGGCTCGATTATTCAATTTGTCTGGGCCTGAGCGCCAAGCCATGAAGGAGTACATAGCTGAGAGTCTCCGCAAAGGGCATATCAGGCCTTCTGTGTCACCTGTGGCAGCAGGGTTCTTCTTCGTGAAGAAAGGTGGTTTGCGGCCGTGCCTCGACTTTCGGGAACTGAACAAGATAACGGTTAGGAACTCTTACCCGCTTCCCCTCATCCCAGACTTATGTAACCAGTTAGCTGGGGCCCAATGGTTCTCCAAGTTAGATCTGCGGGGGGCCTACAATCTGATAAGGGTTCGGGAAGGGGACGAGTGGAAAACGGCATTCCTCACATCAGAAGGACTCTTTGAGAACCTGGTAATGCCATTTGGGTTAACTAATGCACCCGCTATTTTCCAAAATTTCATCAATGTTGTGTTTTCTGATCTGATAGGCCGTTTTGTTATTATTTATTTGGATGATATTTTGGTGTATTCCCCAGACAGTCAATCTCACTTGCAACATCTAAAGACAGTTCTCCAGAGACTCAGGGAGAACGAATTGTTCGCCAAATTGGAAAAATGTTCGTTTTTTGTACAGGAGCTGTCTTTTTTGGGGTTGATTGTGTCCTGTGAGGGGTTTCGTATGGATCCTAAGAAGGTGCTGGCGATCGCTGACTGGGTTCAGCCTCGAGATCTCAAGGGGCTCCAGTGCTTCTTAGGATTTGCGAACTATTCCCGAAGATTCATTAAAGGTTTCTCACAAGTGGTGAAACCACTCACGGATCTTACCCAGAAGGGAGCTGATGTAAAAAATTGGTCTGTACTCGCTAAGGAATCCTTCTCAGCGATTAAGAAATGTTTTATGTCTGCCCCGGTGTTGGTGCAACCTGACCCGTCCAAACCATTCATTGTGGAGGTGGATGCTTCTGAAGTGGGGGTGGGGGCTGTGCTGTCCCAGGGTCCGGCCACCCTTACCAATCTCAAACCCTGTGCCTTCTTCTCCAAGAAGTTCTCTTCAGCTGAGAAAAACTATGATGTAGGCAATAGAGAACTTCTTGCGGTCAAGCTGGCGTTTGAGGAATGGAGGCACTTTTTGGAAGGGGCGGCTCACCCTATCACGGTTGTCACGGATCAAAAAATTTGGCATATCTTGAATCTGCTAAGAGGCTTACTCCTCGACAGGCCCGTTGGTCACTTTTTTTTTCACGATTTCAGTTCTCAATTACTTTTCGACCGGGGTCCAAAAATGTTAAAGCGGATGCCCTGTCCAGAAGTTTTGATCCAGTGTCTCCCCCTGAGCCGCCGTCCTCCATTCTTCCCCCAGGGGTGGTAGTGGTGGGGGTCTCAACTGAGTTGGAACAAGAAATCCTAAGGGCTCAGGCCCTAGCTCCGGCAACCAGGCCAAGCGATAAACTGTTTGTTCCAGATTCATTGCGGCCTAGACTTCTGCAGGAGTTTCATGATTCTAGGCTGAGTGCTCATCCAGGTATCACGGCCACTAGAGAGGCAGTAGCCAGGGGTTTTTGGTGGCCTTCATTAAGGTCCGATGTCAAGGAATTTGTTTCTGCTTGTGACATATGTGCCCGTTCCAAAAGCTTGCATAACCGACCGGCTGGGGAACTCATACCTTTACCGGTTCCTGATAGGCCATGGACTCATCTTTCCATGGATTTTATTACCGGCCTTCCACCTTCCAGGGGCAATACCGTGATCTGGGTGGTGGTGGATAGGTTTTCTAAACAGGCCCATTTCATTCCCTTGGCAGAATTACCTTCAGCAGAAACGTTGTCAAGATTGTTTGTGCAGCATGTGGTCCGATTGCATGGGGTACCCCTGAATGTTGTGTCTGACAGAGGTGTGCAGTTTGTGGCCAAATTTTGGAGGGCGTTCTGTATGAAATTGGGCATCTCACTCTCCTTCTCGTAGGCATATCACCCGGAGAGTAATGGTCAGACAGAACGCACCAATCAATCCCTGGAACAAATTCTCAGGTGTCTGACCTCCGCTAGACAGGAGGATTGGTGTGATGCGTTACCGTTGGCTGAATTCGCTTTTAACAACCGGGTGAGTCAGTCCACCAACATGTCCCCATTCCTGATTAACTATGGCTTTAATCCGCATTTTGGGGAGTTTTCTCGGGTGGATTCCGGTTGTCCAGGAGCAGAGGGGTCCGTTCAACGGTTAAAAAACCTCTGGGCTGAAGTCCGGCGTAATATCTCTCGAGCCCAGGGGAGATACAAATATTTTGCGGACAAAAAGAGAGCCTCAGGAGACATGTTTCAGGTGGGAGAGAAGGTTTGGCTCTCCACGCGTAGCATCAACTTAAAGGTACCATCAGTTAAGTTGGGACCAAAGTTCATTGGTCCGTACGAGGTTATGGAGATGGTCAACCCTGTGGCATATAGGTTGTGTCTCCCCGCCTCCTTAAAAATATCTAATGTGTTCCATAAGTCTCTGTTGAAACCACCAGGATCTGTCAAAGAGAACTCTGAGACTGTTGTTCCTCCAGTGCTGGTGGAGGGTCAATTGGAGTATGAGGTCGGACATATTGTGGACTCTCGGGGGGTGCGCCGCTCTTTGCAGTACCTGGTCCACTGGAAGGGATATGGACCAGAAGAGCGCACATGGGTCCCTGCTCGCTCGGTGCATGCAGATCGCCTGGTTCAGGCGTTCCATGCCAAGCACCCGGGGAAGCCTGGGGGTCCAGAGGCCCCCCGTTAAGAGCGGGGTACTGTCATGATCCCAGTGCAGGTTTTTGAGCTGCACACCGGGGGTTAATGTCTGGAGCTCTGTGCAGGTTTTGACCTGCACACTTGGGGTTAATGATTGTGGCCTCTTTCTGGTTCTGGGAGAGCTTCATAAACCCCTGGGTAGCTTCAATCCCTGCCAGTTATACTTTTGCTTTTGGCCTAGTGTGCTGACCCCCGTGTGCCTGTTTGTTGCTATAGCTTGTTTATATGGTTCTGACCCGCCTCTGTTTCCCGTTGTGAGTTTGCCTGTTGATTTTCTACTGCGTTATTATCTGTGTATGACTCATTGCCTGTGACCTGACTACTCTCTGCTCGCCGCTCTTGTACCTTGCAACTATCTGTGTATGACTCATTGCCTGTGACCTGACTACTCTCTGCTCGCCCCTCTGGTACCTTGCAGCTATCTCTGTGTGTGACTCATTGGCTACGTCCTGACTATTCTCCCTGTCTATGCCCCTTGGTAACTTTGTCTCGCAGTTACTCTGCTAGGAATGGTCTTGCAGCTCCTAGCTCTGTGGAGTTTAAGCCACGCCTCTAGCAGTCACGTGCTTCAGGTCCTGCGGCTCTGAAGTACACATCTATTCGGTTGCTGCCCGCTCCACAGGTAGCTTTGAGCACTGTTCGCTTTACTCAGGACACGCGCACTGGCTCAGTGAGCAAGTTCAGTGCGGTGTCTCTGACAGCTATACTGTGCAACCAAAAAGGGGTAACACTAATTGTCCTTGCAAGGACTCAACAACAATAACAACACTTTTCTTTACCGAGAATGTGACTGACCCAGCAAGGCCAGCTATTATGCGGCCATGAAACGGCCAGCTACGGGTCCTTATTTCCTAAAGTCAACTTATCCTTCCTGACGTCCCTCGGTGTCGTTGGTGTGGCTGCTTTGGTGTCGCTGATGTGGCTGCTTTGATGTCGCTGATGTGGCTGCTTTGACATCGCAGCCGCTGGGCCCAGCTGTTGAGGAACTGTCGTCGTCTTCAGGTGTCCAGCACCCAGGATAAGTTGGGGCACAACAGGCCCTAAGGGAGTCTTTCATTGCGGTAACCCCCTGTAGCCACAGCAGGGTCCTGTTCATTAGCGAGTCGACGGGGACTCCAGCCCCCCCAAGCAGGGTAGTGACGTAGTCTGGAAGAGTGGCAGTTGGTAGGCCACGTGCACGGACTGGGCCTGTGCAAAGAGTCTCTCTGTAGGCGAGGAGCAGGCCCCAACTGCCAACTGTAGCGGGGTAATGGCAGCCCTGGGCTGTGATGTACAGGCCACAACTGCTGACTGTAGTGGGGCAGCAGCGGGCAGGCCGCCACTGCGGGCAGGATTAAAGTGGCGGCGGCCGTGGGAAACAGCGGACAGGCCGCAACGGGCTGGAGCACAGCAGTACCAGCTGCAGACAACCGTGGGCAGGCCGTGTCCCCGAGTTGCAGGGGGGTGACAGTCTCTGGTCGGTAAGTTCAGTACCTCCTATCTGATGGGCACTGAGAATCTCCTCTCTGCTGCAGTTCTCCCCTCTGGTCACCATCGGCCGCTCTAGCTCTCTCACAGTCCCACAGGCTCTTGTTCAGTGTCTGACGTGCCACCAACTGTCTCCCCTGCTCGCCCCCTGCTCCTTTTATACTTGCCCCTCCCCTTGCTGCCCAGTCACGCTCAATTATCTGCTCTCCTCCTTTGTTCCCCAGGTACTGTTTCCCTAGGAACCCAGATGGCGGTTCCCTTGGTTCCGGTCCAGACAACCTATGGGGGTCCTCCTCCCTACAGTAGAAATCCGTAATAACCAGCATAATCTGCCATTATTTTCCCAAATGTTTACCAAAATCTTGGCATTTACTACCTTTAGGCTGGGTTTATACACATAGATTTCTGACCAGTCAGATCTTTTTCATTATTATTTGTTTGGTCTAAGTTGTCCATTTATATACAGAATTATCAACAACAGCTCTCGACTTCTTAAAGGGAATCTGTCACCAGGTTTTTATTACCCCATCTGAGAGCAGCTTAATGTAGAGGCAGAGATTCTGATTCCAGGGATGTATCACCAATTGGGCTGCTTGATATCATTTTGATAAAATCACTCTTTTCTCTGCAGCAGCTCTAGCAGTTCTCTTGAATGCTGAGCTCTGTGTAACCCCACCCACACCACTGATTGGCAGCTTTCTGCCCATGTACAGTATACATAGGAAGCTGGTGGAATCAGAGGTGGGGTGTGGTTATACAAAGTTCATAAATATGCTGGACTACCTGGCAGCAGGTTTACTAGTCCTCTAATGATCTAATCCCCTCCTGATAAAACAGTGATTTTATGAAAACTACACTAAGCAGCCCAATAAGTGACACATCACTGGAATCAGGGTCTCTGTCTCTACATTATGGTGCTCTCACGTTAGGTGTCAAAAATCTGGTGACAGATTCCCTATAAATTTACAGCTTAAAAATATATAGTATGTAATCAATTAAAGGAACATTAAACACAAAAATGTAAATATATTTAAAATATCCAAGCCACTTTTCCCGTGATACCAAACTGAGAACTATATGACATTTTTAAATTGTTCCTTGGAATTTAGAAATATTCTTCTTCTATTTCCTCACTGTCCTGTGTGTGCCTCTTAGCTGGCTGCTGTTGAAGTCTCCCTGCTTTACCCTATCTCAGTGATTTTCAACCTTTTTTGAGCCGCGGCACACTTTTTATACGTAAAAAATCCCGGGGCACACCACCAACCAAAATGGCACAAAATGACACTAAAACAGTACATATTATACATATAGTTAATAATATAGATTCTAAATGTATTTTTACTCACTCAGTGTGAGGTCCTTTCAATAAATTATTTATTTTAAAAAAGTTAAATAAAAAAGGATAACCCCCTCATGCATACAATCCCATGTAACCTCATACATACAGTCCCATGTATTCCCATATATATATACAGTCCCATGTAAAGTCATACATACAGTCCCACGTATATGAGCCACATAATTATCAGCATATACCATATATATAAAGTATATGAGCTGGCGCTTGTACTCCAGCCTCATGGCCATAGTATTTCTCATTGTACCCCTTTATATTGCAATATATGAGCCACATAATTATCCCTTTCTTTTAGTAATATGCCCCATCATTATCCCCTTCTTTTAGTAATATGCCCCATCATTATCACCTTCTTGTAGTAATATGCCCCATCATAATCCCCTTCATGTAGAAATTGCCCATTCCACTACCTCCATCATTTCCTTCTCCCCACCACCCCATTATTGCCCTTTCGACAACCCCATCATTGCCCTCTCCCCACCACCGCCTTCTTATCACCCCCATCACCGCCTTCTCCATTGCCCTCTCCCCACCACCGCCTTCTTATCACCCCCATCACCGCCTTCTCCATTGCCCTCTCCCCATCACCGCCTTCTCCATGACTCCCATCATTGCTTCTCATCACATCCATCAACTCACCTACACACGCACACAAACACACACCTCTCACCTAGACACACACACACACACACCCCTCACCTCTCCTCACCGGCAGCTTCCTCTCACTGGCACAGCAGCCGCGGGGCTGAATGATGATGTCATCCAGCCGCGCCGCTGACTGCTGTGTCAGGGAGGAAGCGACACAGGAACACGGGACTGCTGCCTCTCCGACCCGCCGCCCTGCTTGCCTCCACATGGCTAATTTGCATCGCATGTAAATTAGCCATGCGGACACGCGGCACACCCGACCATGTGTCGCGGAACACTAGTGTGCCGCGGAACACTGGTTGAAAACCACTGCCCTACCTGCAGTAGAGCTTTAACTGTCCTCTAGATGAACATGGAACTGATCAGCAAAACATGCAGAATTTTTGACAGCTAATGTTATATACCAACAAAAAGGGAGAGAAAACATAATTTTTGCTTCAATCTAAACATTTGTAAGTTCCACTCCTGGTTTTTAGCTTGCAAATACTGATGTAAAATACAGTCCAAAAACTAAACATGAACGTGGCCTAATGGTAACAGTGGTTGTGGTCCGATACATCTTGTCATGGACAAAGTGGTAATAGTCTTAATAAGAGGACAAAAGCGGAGACTGTGCATAGTGATAGGTGTGATTTGGACTATTTTTACAAAAATACTTGCAAGCAGACTGAACAGACTGAAAAACAGAAAATGTAAGCATTTCTGTACACAACATAACTGATATTAATCCCAAATATGATGCTAATTAATTTCAATCATGGTAAATCTTCACCAAAAAATGAGATGCCATAGCTCAGACCATAATCTCTACAAGAAGCACTGTCTTTAGAACTTACACAAACCCAAAAAAATTGACCAGCACCTCCAAACAGAATAAAGCACTTGTGAACAGGTGCAAACCAATATGACTGCATAATATACAAAGAAAAGAATACAGCAGCACTCTGGAAGCACTAAGATATAGGCAAATACTGGATACTGTATATGACATTTGAATTGCAGTACTGCTATACAGAATATTTTTGGAAAAATGAAGGTACTTAGCACATAAATTTGCCAATTCATGAGCCCATCAGCTGGGACAAGGCATACCTTTCTTTAATGAGACCCTAACCTAACATCGCGCCTCCCCTGGGCTAAAAGCCTACAAATTTAAATGGCAAGTAGGATCATAGCACTAATTAAAAACAGCCTTAGGTTGATGGGAGGAGTGCACTTTTAAAAAATCAGGTAGTCACCACCTTCAATAGTATACTACAAAAAACAAAAAAACTGACTAGCAGAATAAAGCAAGCTTGAACCGGTACAAGCCACTATGACTGCGTAATATACAGTCTTTAGGGCTTAGGTTTTATTTTTTGCAGTATATTAGTTTTTTTTCAAATAGTTACTGAGCAAAAAAAATGACAAATGTAGGCTATGTTCTCAGCACATTTCATATGTAGGTTCCGTGAATATGCTGAAAAATACTCACGCCAAATACGTTATATGTAGTGTTGAGCATTCCGATACCGCAAATATCGGGTATCGGCCGATATTCGCGGTATCGGAATTCCGATACAGAGTACCAATATTTTTACAATATCGAATACCGGAATCGGAAGTTCCCATAATGCTATCAGCCAGTTGTGTTAGTCATGTTAACTAATGGCATGGCTGTGATTGGCTGCTGAAATTATGTCATCATGATGTGCGGTCTGTGCGGCCCTGCCGGGGGTCTGTGCAGGCCTGCCGGGGGTCTGTGCGGGCCTGCCGGGGGTCCGTGCGGGCTGCCAGGGGTCTGTGCGGGCTGCCGGGGGTCTGTGCGGGCCTGCCGGGGGTCTGTGAGGGCTGCCGGGGGTCTGTGAGGGCCTGCCGGGGGTCTGTGCGGGCCTGCCGGGGGTCTGTGTGGGCTGCCGCGGGTCTGTGCGGGCCTGCCGGGGGTCTGTACAGGCCTGCTGGGGGTCTGTGCGGGCTGCCGGGGGTCTGAACGGGCCTGCCGGGGGTCTGTGCGGGCCTGCCAGGGGTTGTGTGTGTGTGTGCAGGCATCGTCTGATGGGACTACATATATACTACATTCATACAACATACATACATACTACATACTTACTACATACATACATACTACATACATACAACATGCTACATACATACAACATACATACAACATACATACAATACATTCATACAATACATACATATAGACATACAGTACATATAACATAGAGTACATACTCACCATCACTTCTCACGTTGATCCCCGAAGCCAGTGTCATCTCACTGTAAAAAATATTAAAATAACAAACAACCAATATACTCCCTGATACGCAGAAATCCACGAGTGTCCCACGACAATCTCCTGTAGTGCATCACTGAGACCTTACTATAGTTCACTGGTCTCACTTTATGGCAAATGCTGCGTGGGAACTTTCTCACACAGCAATGCCAAAAGTGAGACTAGGGACTATTTTTTTACAGTGGCGGAGGAATACAGTGCGGAAGGATACCTACCTCCCGTCATTGTATTCCTGGTGCCCCTAGAGAGCGGTCGCATCAGCTGATGCTGCTGTTCTCCATGGGAGATCGTCGTGGGACACTCGTGGATTTCTGCGGACCAGGGAGTATATCGGTTGTTTGTTATTTTAATATTTTTTACACATGACACTGGCTTCGGGGATCAAAGTGACAAGTGATGGTGAGTATGTACACTATGTTGTATGTACTGTATGTCTATATGTATGTATTGTATGAATTTATGAATGTATTGTATGTAGTATGTATGTAGTATGTATGTTGTATGTCTGTAGCATGTTTTATGTATGTTGTATGTCTGTAGTATGTATGTAGTATGTACTATGTATGTTTGTATGTTGTATGAATGTAGTACTGTATATATGTAGTATGTATGTAGTATGTATGTATGTTATATGAATGTAGTATGTATGTAGCATGTATGTATTGTGATAAAACACTCCGGGATCGCCTTTGCTGGGGTCAAAGGTCACATGCGGTTAGCATGAAACTCAGGCGCACAGCCAGGGTCCGGGTATAACTGACACTGGGTCAGGTTTATTAAAGGTGAAAGCAATGCATAAAAGAAATAAAAACATAAAACAAATCCTTGCCTGTCCGGCACTAACTAAACAAGGTACAACCTAACTACCAACTGGCAGGCTTCTCCCATCCAGCCAAACCACAGTTACAGTGGGCACTGCATTCACTCACGTGTTTCTCTCATACAGACAGGCTCTCTGTATCCCCAGGCTGAGACACTCACACAACCACCTGGCATCCTTTTATATCCGCCTCCCATTATTCCTTAGTCACCAGGTGAGACACTGACCAGACTAGGCCACATAGTAAAGGTATCTGGGCGAGATATACCTGCCCTCATCCACTACTCCCACATGATTCTCACAGTATGTATGTTGTATGAATGTAGTATATATGTAGTATGTATGTATGTATGTATGTTGTATGAATGTAGTATATATGTAGTATGTATGTATGTTTTATATATGTAGTATGTATGTAGTATGTATGTATGTTGTATGAATGTAGTATATATGTAATATGTATGTATGTTGTATGAATGTAGTATATATGTAGTATGTATGTAGTATGTATTTTTTTTTTTACATTCAACACATTAGCCGGATGATGGGACTACTACTGTCCCATCATTGGCTAATGTGTCAATCACTGTCATTGTAGCAGGCATAGCCCGATGGGACTTGTAGTCCCATTGGACGATGCCTGCACACACACACAATCCCCGGCAGGCCCGCACAGACCCCCGGCAGCCCGCACAGACCCCCGGCAGGCCCGCACAGACCCCCGGCAGCTCGCACAGACCCTCGGCAGGCCCGCACAGACCACCGGCATGCCCGCACAGACCCCCGGCAGGCCCGCACAGACCCCCAGCAGCCCACACAGACCCCCGGCAGCCCGCACAGACCCCCAGCAGGCCCGCACAGACCCCCGGCAGGCTCGCACAGACACCCGGCAGGCCCGCACAGACTCCTGGCAGCCTGCACAGACCCCCAACAGGCCCGCACAGACCCCCGGCAGGCCCGCACAGACCCCCAGCAGGCCCGCACAGACCCCCAGCAGGCCTGCACAGACCCCCGAGAGGCCCGTACAGACCCCGCCCACACACACAGACAAGCAGTGTCTGCCCACGCACCGCCCACACTCTTCCCCCCTCCCGAACTGGATGTGCAAGTAAAGAAAGGGTTTATTTTCATTCCGATATTTGTGCCCCATTGACTTGCATGGGTTTCCGGTATCGGAATTGGCGATACCCGACACTTTTTGGGTATCAGTCCGATCTAATCCGATCCGATACTTCACGATATCGGATGGTATCGCTCAACACTAGTTATATGTACTAATTGCCTATTATGACCAAAAGTATGCCAAAAATGTGTTGTTTTTGCAAACATCTGTTGGGCATACATTGGCATATGTTTTTACAACATCTAGGAGAAATCTGTTTTGAAATGGATCCCAACTAGGGATGAGCAGAACCATGAAGTTCTGGTACCCAAGCCAAACTTTATGCAAAACCAGAATTCCACCCGACCTTGAACCAGAACCCAAACCCCATTGAAAAGAACGATGACTCGAACTCTCTCTCTCTTTGCAATGGAGTTTCCCTGGGAACTCCGAACATTGCAACAGACTTCTGGGAGCAGTCCGTGTTAGTCGTTTAGCCCCGAACAATAACTGTCACATGTAATATCTTTTCTGTGCTGCACTTACTGTGCACACTAGTCTTCTTCATCAAGCTATCTGGATCTTAATGACATATTTCCTAGCTCCAGTATCATCAGATTTCTAAAGTGATTGAAAATACATGAGTTCACCATATCACTGAGTGGTACACATGGGCAAAATTAAAGCTAACATTTACTAAGACAGTGTTGCTATAGAGAACACAATAACAAAATGCAAACTGCATCATGAGCCTTTAGGGAAAATATTAAAAGTTTATGCTTTAAGCATAACAAGCCTTTCTGAAGCGCTCAAAAGTCACAAACTGTGGTTTCTGTTTATTGCAAATGCAAATTAAAGCTATTAACAAACTCATACCGTACATGTGACTTCCTGGATTACTGTATTTCCTTAAATCTGGAAAATTACGTGGCAGTGATGGGGCTACACAAATTCATTGCAGTTGTATTATTCAGAATAGTACCACATTTATACGATATATCCAATGTTTTATCCAGCCATCTCTATACAAAATATGCTAAACCAGGGAACTCTGTTCAGTTTACTAACTGAAGAAATTGTGCAAAGATTAAAAAACGCAACAAGAACCACATGATGCCCCTATTACTAATATTCAGCACATCGACACAGTAAAATGGGGGACTAGGGGTCTACTTAAAAGCCAATAAGTTGTGAATGAGAACTTTCATAAGAATGCTTGTTCCTGACTGTTGTCCCATGTAAACATCACTCAAAAACAAGTACAATGCTTATTTGTTGGGTGATTAGATTTATTATGCGGTTATAATAATCATCCTTATTGTCAGGAACACCGCACTGAACTTGCTCACTGAGCCAGTGCGCGTGTCCTGAGGAAAGCGAACTGTGCTCAAAGATACCTGTGGAGCGGGCAGCAGCCGAGTAGGTGCATACTTCAGAACAGCAGGACCTGAAGCACGTGACTGCTGGGGGCGTGGCCTAAACTCCAGAGAGCTAGGAGCTGCAAGGATACTCTTAGCAGGGTAACTGCGAGACAAAGATACTAAGGGGCATAGACAGGGAGGATAGTCAGGACGTAGCCAATGAGTCATACACAGAGATAGCTGCAAGGTACAAGAGGGGCGAGCAGAGAGTAGTCAGATCACAGGCAATGAGTCATACACAGAGAGGGTAGCACAGTACAGAATCAACAGGCAAACTCTCAACGGGAAACAGAACAGGGTCAGAACCATATAAACAAGCTATAACAACGAACAGGCACAGGAACACAGAGGTCACCACACTCGGCCAAAGGCAAAAGTATAACTGACAGGGATTGGAGCTTCCCAGGGGTTTAAGAAGCTCTCCCAGAACCAAAGAGAGTCCACAATCATTAACCCCAGGTGTGTAGGTCAAAACCTGCACTGAGCTCCAGACATTAACCCCTGACGTGCAGCTCAAAAACCTGAACTGGGATCATGACACTTATTACCAACACATCGCCCTGTGGAAATGGGGGACACTCTGATAAAAACATGATGGGAACAGAACGATTGGAATCATGATTGCTCTGGTCCCATATGTTTTGTGCAAACAGGTCAGTAAAAGATCAATTTGTCTAAAACCCAATGGCACTCATTGACAGCTCATCTACATGGGCCTTAAATTATCTCTGAATCCTATCACATTCTCAGAAGAGGTGGCTCATAGTCATACTTACACCAGACAATAATGTATAGAGCATTTTTACTACTTTACATCACAAAATGAATATAGATAATAGGAAAACATAGCCAATAACTGGTAATCTGACCTCTAGATGTAATGTAGGACTAGAGAACATTTTAAGAGAACAAATTAGGTCCCCTAATTGTTCCAAACAGAAACTATAGCCTTATGTACACTGTGTGCACAATTATTAGGAAAATTAATATTTTGACCCTACCATTATTTTTTATGTATATTTTACAATTCCAAGCTGTATAAACTTGAATGCTTTTTGGATGAAGCAGATCAGGTGATGTGTATCTGTGTGATTAAGGAGGCTGTAACCTAAGGATATCAACACCCTTTATCAAAGTGTTCAGAATTATTAGCCAGATTGCTTTCCTCATGCAAAATGGACCAAAAAAAGATTTAAGTGACTCTAAAAACTCAAATATTGTTACAAGAAGAAGGAAGCAGCATCTTCTTCACAATAAGTCAACTGGATCTCAAAAATGTTGAAAAAAAGACGCATATTAACTGTCAAAGATCTGAGAAGAATCAAACGTGAAGTGACCAGGAATTCATTATCTTCCAGTGCTGACATATTCCAGTACAATCTCTCGTGTGGCTCTGTCACCAGTGGCTTTGAACCAAACCTGCATGGAGATCATAAAGCCAGCATCTGATAAATGCTGCCCATGAATCGAACAGTATGTATCAGCTGTCAATTTAACTTTAATACTATAAGAACATAGCAGTACCCCATCTTCATGGTGTCTGAGTCATTGGAGGTCTGTGCCTGTTACTGATTCAGCCATGGGCTAATCCATCTTGCACATCAAGAGTCCTTCTCATCTCCTGAGACCATAAAACCTTTGAAAATCTGTCTTCAGATATTTCTTGGCCGTCTTTTTATTTCACCTTTTGTGTCTTGTTCAGTGTGTGGTCGGGTTTCAGCTTACCTTACCTTGGCCTTGTCTCTGAGCACTGAACACCTTGTACTTCTAGGCTCTTAAGGAAGTTGCAGTTCTGGAATATGGCAGCACTGGAGAATAATGGTTTCCTGGTCACTTCACATTTGATTCTTGTCAACTCTTTGCACTTAATAAAATTATTTTTTGCAACACTTTTCTTGCGACCCTGTGTGACCACACCCAATATCTTAGAAATTTCAAGATTGCTGCATCCCTCTCTAAGACTAGTAACAATTTCGACTTTTTAAAGTCAGTTAACTCTTTTTTTAGTCCATTTTTCATTTTGATAAGCAGATACTAAGGGCCATCTTGATTTGTGCATAGGCTATGGAATCCTGCATCAGCCTGGAGAACACATCCTGTGCACTAAACTGTGGAATGCAATGATATAGCATAGGTGTGTTTTTGAGGTCACAGAGTCTATAAAATGCATCTCATTTGATCTCAATCATACACTAGATACTATATCCAACATTTGCACATAATGCAATAAATGGTACCCGCAGTTCTTGCTTGTTCCTTAACCCCTTAACCCCCAAGGCTGGTTTCCACGTTCATGACCGGGCCAATTTTTACAATTCTGACCACTGTCCCATTATGAGGTAATAACTCTGAAACGCTTCCATGGATCCTGGTGATTCTGACATTGTTTTCTTGTGACATATTGTACTTCATGTTAGTGGTAAAATTTCATTCATATAACTTGCGTTTATTTGTGAAAAAAATGGAAATTTGGCGAAAATTTTGAAAATTTCGCAATTTTCCAACTTTGAATTTTTATGCCCTTAAATCACAGAGATATGGCACACAAAAAAACTTATTAAGTAACATTTCCCACATGTTTACTTTACATCAGCACAATTTTGGAACCAAAATTTTTTTGTTAGGAAGTTATAAGGGTTAAAAGTTGACCAGCGATTTCTCATTTTTGCAACACCATTTTATTTTTACGGACCACATCACATTTGAAGCCACTTTGAGGGGTCTATAAGATAGAAAATACCCAAAAGAGACACCATTCTAAAAACTGCACCCCTCAAGGTGCTCAAAACCACATTCAAGAAGTTTATTAACCCTTCAGGTGCTTCACAGGAATTTTTTGAATATTTTTTAAAAAAATGAACATTTAACTTTTTTTCACAAAAAAAAACTTCAGGTTCAATTTTTTTTATTTTACCAAGGGTAAAAGGATAAAATGGACTGGAAAAGTTACTGTGCAATTTCTCCTGAGTACGCTGATACATGATCTGTGGGGGGAACCACTGTTTCGGCGCATGACAGAGCTCAGAAGGGAAGGAGCGCCGTTTGACTTTTTCAATGCAAAATTGGCTGGAATTCAGATCGGATGCTATGTCACGATTGGAGAGCCCCTGATGTACATAAACAGTGGAAACCCACCATAAGTGACCCCATTTTGGAAACTAGACTCCCCCCCAAGGAATTTATCCAGATATGTGGTGAGAACTTTGAACCCACAAGGGCTTCACAGAAGTTTATAACGTACAGCGGTACAATTAAAAAATCATATTTTTTCCACAAAAATTATCTTTTCACCCCCAATTTTTATTTTCCCAAGGGTAACAGGAACCTAAAAGGTATTGTGCAATTTGTCTTGAGTACGCTGATACCCCATATGTGGGTATAAACGACTATTTGGGCGCATGGCAGAGCTCAGAATGGAAGCAGCGCCATTTGACTTTTTTGGCTGGAATTGAGATCGGACACCATGTCGCGTTTGGATAGCCCCTGATGTACCAAAACAGTGGAAACCCCCGACAAATGACACCATTTTGGAAACTAGACCCCCCAAGGAACTTATCTAGATGTGTGGTGAGAACTTTGAACCCCCAAGGGCTTCACAGAAGTTTACAACGTACAGCCGTACATTTAAAAAATCATATTTTTTCCACAAAAATGATCTTTTCACCCTCAATTCTTACTTTTCCAAGGGTAACAGGACCCTAAAAGTAATTGTGAAATTTGTCCCGAGTACGCTGATACCCCGTATGTGGGTGTAAACGACTATTTGGGCGCATGGCAGAGCTCGGAAGGGAAGCAGTGCCATTTGACGTTTTTGGCTGAAATTGAGAACGGACACCATGTCGCGTTTGGAAAGCCCCTGATGTACCTAAACAGTGGAATCCCCCCACAAGTGTCCCCATTTTGGAAACTACACCCCCTAAGGAACTTATCTAGATGTGTGGTGAGCACTTTGAACCCCCCCAGTGCTTCACAAAAGTTTATAACGCCCGGGCGTGAAAATAAAAAAATCGTATTTTTCCACAAACATGATCATTTAGTCCCCAATTTTTTT
Organism: Dendrobates tinctorius; assembly: GCF_039654945.1. NCBI lineage: Eukaryota > Metazoa > Chordata > Amphibia > Anura > Dendrobatidae > Dendrobates > Dendrobates tinctorius. Next base: position 3,175,128 of record NW_027361796.1, read on the forward strand.
ATTTTCCCAAGGGTACCAGGAGAAAATGGACCCCAAAAGTTGTACAATTTGTCCTGAGTACACGAATACCCCATATGTGGGAGAAAACTACTGTATGGGCACACGTCGGGGCTCGGAAGGGAAGTAGTGATGGTTTGGAATGCAGACTTTGATGGAATGGTCTGCGGGTGTCATGTTGCCTTTGGAGAGCCCCTGATGTACCTATACAGTGGAAACCCCCCCAAATAACACCATTTTGGAAACTAGACCCCCTAAGGAACTTATCTAGATGTGTGGTGAGCACTTTGAACCCCCAAGGGCTTCACACAAGTTTATAATGCCTGGGCGTGAAAATAAAAAAATTGTAGTTTTGCACAAACATGATCATTTAGTCCCCAATTTTATTATTTTCCCAAGGGTACCAGGAGAAATTGGACCCCAAATGTTGTTGTCTAATTTGTCCTGAGTACGTTGATACCTTATATGTGGGAGAAAACTACTGTATGGGCACACGTCTGGGCTCGGAAGGGAAGTAGTGATGTTTTGGAATGCAGACTTTGATGGAATGGTCTGCGGGTGTCATGTGCGTTTGGAGAGCCTCTGATGTGCCTAAACTAGTGAAACTCCCCACAAGTGACCCCATTTTGGAAACTAGACCCCCCACGGAACTTGTCTAGATGTGTGGTGAGCACTTTGAACCCCCAAGTGCTTCATAGAAGTTGATAACGCCCAGGCGTGAAAATAAAAAAATCATATTTTTTTTTCCACAAAAATGATATTTTTTCCCCCAATTTTTTTATTTTCCTAAGGGCAACAGAAGAAATAGAACCCCAAAAGTTGTTTTCCAATTTGTCCTGAGTAGGCTGATACCCCAAATGTGGGGGTAAAACACTTTTTGGGCGCATGGCAGAGCTTGGAAGGGAAGGAGCACCATTTGACTTTTTCAACGCAGAACTGGCTGGAATTGAGATCAGACGCCATGTTGCGTTTGGAGAGCACCTGATGTGCCCAAACAGTGGAAACCCCCGAATTCTAACTCCAACCCTAACCCCAACACACCCCTAACCCTAATCTCAGCCCTAACCCTAGCCCTAACCCTAGCCCTAACCCTAATGGGAAAATGGAAATAAATATTTTTTTTAATTTTATTATTTTTCCCTAACTAAGGGGGTGATAACGGGGGGGTTTGATTTACTATTTATGGCGGTTTTTATGTTCGGCAGCTTTCACACGCTAATAGACGCTTTTTAATGTAGAATGAACAAAAACCAGCGTTTCATGAATTTCTTTTGGGTGGTGCGTTTACACCGTTCCGCGTGCGGTAAAATTGATAAAGCGGTTTTATTCTTCGGGTCAGTACGGTTACAGCGATACCTCATTTATGTAATTTTTTTATGTTTTGGCGCTTTTATGCAATAAAAAGAATTTTATATAAAAATAATTATTTTTGCATCGCTTTATTCTGCGAGCTATAACTTTTTTATTTTTTATCTGATGATGCTGTGTGGCAGCTCGTTTTTTGCGGGACAAGATGACGTTTTCAGCGGTACCATGGATATTTATATGCGTCTTTTTGATCGCATGTTATTGCACTTTTTGTTTGGCAGTATGATAATAAAACATTATTTTTTGCTTCGTTTTTTTATTTTTTAATGGGTTCGCTAAAAGGGTTAACTAATGGGACAATTTTATAGGGCAGGTCATTACGGATGCAGCGATACCAAATATGTGTACTTTTATAGTTTTTTTTTATTTCCAAAAAATGAATTTATTAGGGAATATATTTTTTTTAATTTATTTAGCGATTTTTAAAAAATTATTTTTACACTTTTTTTTAACTTTATTAGGTTGTCACAGGGGGGACATCACTGTCCTGTGACAGATCACTGATCTGTCACATCACAGATCACTGTGACAGATCAGCAATCTGTCACAGGCATTGAAGCAGACTTCCTCTTGCCTGCGCTTTGCAGGCATGAGGAAGCCGGCTCCCTGCAGGCCCCGGAAGGTCCCCATCGCCATCTTGGATCCGGGGACCTGCAGGGAAGGAGCCCCCCGCAGCAGCGCTGCAAACTGCGCTGCTGTGGGGGGCTCAGGGAAGCACGGAGGGAGCCCCCTCCCTGCCGATGCTTCCCTTTAAGCCCCGGTACTCCGCGATCGTGTTTGATCGTGGTGTGCAAAAGGTTAATGTGTCGGGGGCCGTCCATGACCGCCCCTGACACATTGTGTCGGGTGTCAGCTGTGATAATCAGCTGACACCCGGCCGCGACCAGCGGCACTCACCACGTGAGCGCCGCTGATCGCTGTGACGTACTATCCCATCCCTGGGAATTAAGTCCCAGGGCACATGGACGGGATAGTACGTTACATGGCAGAAAGGGGTTAAAAACACATTATGATTGACACAAACATCTGACAGTACCTTAAAACAATAAGCTACAGATACTATGGCCAAGGAGCAGGGTAAGAATTCCTACAAGAAAAGACATTAAATTCAATACTAGTCTTGTTTTCCTTTAAATTGATAAAAAACATGAAGACATACCCTTCCACTTAAGCGTTCATTCAGTTGCTTATGAAGTCCATGTGGCAGCATTGAAAGTGTACTATATGGGGGTTATTGTTTTTGTTATAACAGTGTTTGGCAGAGCGTCTTGTTAACAACGCATTGTTTTGATAAAATGGATTTTTATATATGTCTTTCAAAGGGCCATGCAGATTTCACATTTACTTTTCTTTTTTCACAGGTTAATAAAACTAATTAAAGCAATATGATTTGCCCTTTGTAGTTACGAAATTGGGTTAATGTCATGTAAGTGCTGACTGAAATATTGTTTCAGATAGTGTTGAAAATTTTTGAGAGGGCACATAAAAATACATTAAAATGTTAACCAGTTTAGTTTCACTATTTTTTCAACAATAATTGGGAATGTTTTTGGCTTTTCATCTGGATTTATTTATTTCTTCTTGTCACAAATGATAGCACCAACTTATTCAGCAGCATTGTACAGAGATTGTCACCAATCCCAACTAAGCTCACAATCTAATTTCTAAGGCAAAAATTAAGAGACCACCACATCAAAACCCTGTCATGGGCTGCCCATTCTCCAGACCTGAACCCCATTGAAAATCTCTGGAATGTAATCAAGAGGAAGATGGATAGTCACAAGCCATTAAACAAAGAAGAACTGCTTACATTTTTCCGCCAGAAGCAGTGTGAAAGACTGGTGGCAAGCATTCCAAGACACATAAAAGCTATTTTTAAAAATCATGGTTATTCCACAAAATATTGATTTCAGAACTCTTCCTGAGTTAAAACATTAGTATTGTTGTTTCTAAATGATTATGAACTTGTTTTCTTTGCATTATTTGAGGTCTGAAAGCACTTTTTTTAATTTTGACCATTTTTCTTTGTCAGAAAAAAATACAAAATGTATTGCTTGGAAATTGAAGACATGTTGTCAGAAGTTTATAGACAAAAAGAACAATTTACATTTTACTCAAAAATATACCTATAAAGAGAAAAATCAGACAAACTGAACATTTGAAAGTGGTCTCTTAATTTTTGCCAGAGCTGTATACTGTATATCAGAAACATACACACTAGGGACAATGTATTAAGTGTAATGATTAGTATATTTAAAAGTGTAGGAGGAAATTTGAAGAAACCCCACACCAAGTGAGAACGTACGACCTCCATGTAGAAGATGCCCTTTGCTGTACCTACAACAGATATGGTTCTTGTTCAACTATGATAATAGGCCTAATTCCTTCCTCTATTATCTGTAGAATAAGAGCCCATTTTGATGGGCTGATAATAGGGGAACGAGTGTTTGTAGGAATCTCATTCTTGACTCTTGGCTGGTCTAAACAGGTTGGCAAACAGCAGAGAAATAAGCAAAATATTTGGTCATTGGGCACAATGATTTTAACTTCTTCACGACCTTGAAATTTTACATTTTTCCTCTTCATTTTTTAAATCCCCTTCTTCCAAGAGCCATATCATTTTTATTTTTCCATCCCCATAGCAGTATGAGAGCTTATTTTTTGCTGGACAAGTTATAATTTTGAATTACACCATTCATTTTATCATGTGATGCACTAAAAAGCGGGAAAACAAAATCCAAGTACACTGAAATTGCAAAAAAAAGTGTAATTCCACAACTTTTTTTTTTATTTACCATGTTCACTATATGGTAAAACTGCTCGGTTCGAGTATACAGATAACAAACATGTAGAGTTTTTCGTTTTATTTAAATGTTGAAATTTTTTTTAGAAGTTTATAAGAAACTTACAACTTGTGTCGCCATTTTTCAAGTCCCGCAATGCTTTCATTTTTCGGGTTATGAGACTGTACGGTGGCTTACTTTTTGTACCCTGAGCTGACATTTTTACTAATACCATTTTGGGGTAGATAAAATTCTTTGATCGCCTCTTATTGCAATTATGGTGGCCAAAAAAAACGTAATTCCACAAAAACCGTAATTCTGACGTTTTAATATTTTTTCTCATTACACCATTTACTGATTGGATTTCTTTCTTTTATATTTTGCTAGATCAAACTTTTACTAATGCAGCAATACCAAATATGTGTATTTTTTGTTTTTTTATTGTTTTATTTTTAGTAGGGCAAAAGGGGTAGGTTTGAAATTTTTTTTTAACTTTTTTTCTGGGTTTGTTACTCCCCTCAGAGGACTTGAAGCTGATCTTATCGCTTGTACTATACATAGCAATGCATCAGTGTCAATGGGAGCGTGGAATTACATAGCCCCGTGGAATGACACACTTATTAAATGCCAGTGTCAGAGCAGGATTTAACAGGTTACCAGCTGTGGGTGGAGATATGATCCATCCGCAGCTGTTAGAGGCACATTATGGCTGATTAAAATTCAGCAGTCCTGTGCGGAGAAAGATGCGGGCTGTATCAAAGGCAGGAACACTACTTTTGACGTACAACTACGTCAAAGGCCATGAATGGATTAAGCCAGTTTAAAAGTCAATGTTATCAGTAGCGCAACATCCTGCATAAAGAGGTGATGTGCTGCTGAAAACAATGACATTCAATGGATAAAGAAAGATCATATTAACGATCGATCTGTGATTATCAAATCCTGGTGTCTTGTCGAAATGCCTATAAATGACCAGTGATAGGCTTGCATGTAATAATTTGTTCTTTGTATGCATATAAACGTAGCATAAATCATATTTAATACCAATAATTCTATATTGATATGGAGTGCTAATATAACTTTTTTCACCTGCTCTTTAAAAATGACAGCGCAATACAAGATCTTGTTTCTCTCCAAAAGCTATATGAATGATACACAGTTGCTCCATTGACCATCACTGAACCCATGGATACCCACCGGTCACCTGATCCCCATGGATACGTTTGGGGAAGCCAGGATTACGACCCACCAGTCACCTGGCTTCAATGTACTGTCAGCTTCCCAAGCTTTTCGTTTACTCCTCTTTGTGCATGCCACAGGTGGGGGTAGTCAGTCCTGGAAGCTTCAAAGTCACAGCTGCTATAATCCCAGCGAGTCAGAAGAAGGGTGAGGCTCTGCAATTTTGCACCATCTTGGGTATTTTGCTGGGACTGTTCTATATGTTACTGTCTGTTTTGTGGTAAATAAAGTATTGCCACGCTGTTTTACCCTCACCCTGTGTTGTATGAGTAGTATTCTGCCCATGATTAAAGGAGAGCAGGTGTTCCATGGGATGAGCCAGAGGTCACGGGCCAGCGGACTAGAACACCCGCTGACCCCCCCATGTCTCCAAAAGTACCTAATGGGAGAAGTAAAAATTCATCTAACACTCATGGATCTTGGATGACAGAACAAATATGCAGGTGGGGAAACAAGGTAACTGGTGTAGAATGCTGGAACATTTACAACTTTATTGCTAGCTCCATTTCTCCACTTCCAATATACCTAGAGCTAATTGTTCAAGCAACAAAATCAGACAGAAAAAAAGGCAAAAAACAAGGGGAAGAAAAAGAAGGGAGAAAAGCAAAAAGTGAAAAAAAGGATGACGAAGATTGGAATACAGTAACTAAAAAAATAACAATGAAGCTGTTACCCCATTCTCCAGACTGTCAGAGAGAAGATAGTCATCAACCACAATCAGCTTGGTTAGAAAAATAGCGTCATATGGTCTTACTATTGAATCCAAGGCAACCAGATTCTATCAAACAAAATAACCTTATCCTGAAGGATGCTAGATAAATTTGAGTGCCAGATAGGTGGCACTAGAGTTCTAGTCCTCTTCCTCTCTGAAGAGACAATTTGCATAATTAGCATATTTCCCAGAGGAGCATTGCGGCTTTAAGTCTCCTCACCTCGACATGCTTAGCATGTCATTCTCCGCAAGGAGAAATGATACTTCTTGGAGATAAATTTGAGTTTTACTTAGTCGAGACTAATCAAAGTGAACTTCCTGCAATCGTAATTCTTGTAGCTAATAACATAAATGAGATTAGGCTTTGGACATGCTTAGCAATGTCAAGGATAGATCTGCCCACATGGGTGACTGTTATGAAATGAGTCACAGTAGGAGGCAAAAGCAGAAATACAAGCTAAGTCCAGAAAACCAGAGAAGTTGGCAACTATCAGATTGCAGACCCCTGAACCTATCAACACAGCTAGCAGTAGCCGTGGGGGGTTCCTACGATGCCCTAGACCCCTCGATCACAGCCGGAGAAATACATAGGCCTAAAGAAAGAAAGACGAAATCTAAACTGCCCCAGAGCAGACCCCAAAGCAATAGGCAGCCCCCAACATACAATGACGGTGAAGCAAGATGAAAATACTAACACAGACAGAAAGATAGACTGAGCAAAGACGGGGCCCCAAAACTACCTAGATAGGAAAGGACAGGAAGGCTGCTGTCTGCAATCTGCCAAAACCCTATCAAAGACATAAGCCAACCTGCTGATATGAAAAAGGCCCTGAAGCAGCTAGGCTTCAAAAACTGAATCAGCACTCAGGTATTTTCAGAAGACAGAGCTAAATGAATTCAGCACACCCCAGCAGGGAATGGCAGAAATCCAGAAAAACAAAGCAAAAACAAAGTCAAAACACAAAAGCAAAAGGCAGAGCAGCAAACTTAGCTTTGGAGGAGCAGGAATTCAGACTGGTCTCCAAGGATCCCACAGAGAAATCACCCACAGGGCAGAAGGGCGTCAGCAGCCTTATATCCAATCCGTAACTCCACTCAGCCAGTCATCATAATCAGCCTCAGGTGTTTGACAATCAGGCTCACTACCTTTCTTCACCAGAAGAGGGAGTTCCTCGGGCCTCCGTAATGAAGGGGAAAATGAACTCACAACAGGTGACATACTGCATAAGATGAATCTTATACAAAAACGGCACACCTTGGGGCAGGACCACCATATGTGCAATAATAAACTTTTGCCCCCACAACTAAGAAAGCAAAAGCTAAAGGTTGATGGGAAAAATATGCCAACCTCTGGGGTGTCATATAACCTCACTTAAGGATCTGATAACCAAATTCAGAAGACAACTTTTAATTGAGATCTTAGCCATGTACTCTGAGAGTTAGGGACTCCCACAGATCCTCCTCCCAATGCAAAACATGTAAGAAAGCTTATTTAGAGGAGAAGCTAATTATTAGCTTGGGTGGAAATATTTCCTGGTCCCCCAGGATTATTAAGACATATGTGATTAAGCATTTAGATCCCCAGATGTCACAGATAGAAACTAAGATGGGGAGTGTTATAAAAATAACCAAACGTTATTGTAAAGGCTAAATTTTTATAGAGCAGATTCTACACAGCCAGGAAACCTGGTGTACTGTACAGCTCTCCAGTTCATTTTTTGATAACGGGAGGTTGATTTTGTAGGCAGAGTGTGTTCACAGTTATGATTCAGTAGTTTAATGTTGAGAAGGATGGTTAATATTTAAGGCTTCAGATTCACTAGCTAATCAATCAAATAGATTGAAAACTGTAAAAATATTGGGAAATGGCAAAAATAAAACATCATCAGAGAACAATGTGCATTTATAGTCTTACTTACTATACTCTTAACACTGTGATCTTTAGGAAGATTAGTATATTAGTCATAGTTTTTATCAACAGTGCAAAGGGGACCAAAGAGAAATCACAACCCTGTCTCATGCCATGAGACTCGATAAGGTCAGACTTAAACCACTAAATAGGCCATGGCTGATAGGTTGGTATATAATTCTGGAGTGTATTTAGAAATAAAGGACCAAAGCCCATTTGTTTTAAAATATATTCTAGGTACAGAAGAATAACTGAATATGAAGATCCATTATTAAAATCATACATTAACTAAAGGTGGCCTCCTACCTACCTATCCAGAATTATAAAAAGAAATGGCACCGAAGACTCACCAAACATTATGGTTATATGCCTGCCCCAAGAATCCCAAGCTCTGCTACCTCCTCTTTGGTCCGCTGTCCTCTGTTGTGCTCCATGTTGGGTTTTACAGGTTCCCAGAGTGGATCAATTACCCTAGCCCTATTTAGAGTCCCTTGACACACACACCTGCCTTGGAATTGAGAATTCAGTGTTCCTCTTTTGATATGCTCCATCATTTGTACTACAGTGCTTCATCTCACATCTGGCCCTGCTTGGTTCTACTCCATCTGTGGACCGCTCCTGAATTTCCACTTGGTCCTAGCCCCCACAATTCCATGTGTCCTATGGAAGTTGCTCCAGTGCTTGGGGTCTGTGTGCTTGTAAGGAGGAAGACCAGGCTGCAGGTGCCTGCATCATGCTGGGTCCAGAACTGCTGAGGCTGCGTCCCATGTTGCCTGGGAGAAAGAATAGGGGACAGGCCCAATGACCTAGGAAGAGGGGGTGTGGCTAAGCCAGGCAGTGAGGAGAAAGCATGCAAAAAAAAAGAGTCAGTTCCCCGCCGGCAGTGAGAGAGGATGCAGGTGTGCAGTGAGAGAGGCAGCCTGGAGCCGTGCTCCAGCAGAACTATAGCGGGCGCTCCAGTGAGACATGTGCATGTGCAGAGCGGTGCTCGTGCGGAGGAGCGGGGGCCGGGTGCAGAATTCTGAGGTGTGTTCCCCAAGACTGATAGATGCACAGCAGAACCCGTGTTGGTCAGAGTAATCTGAATGAGAGTTGGTTGGGAAAAGATCCCGGCTGCAGAGCACAAATCTCGGACAGCTGTGTGAGACACTTACTGCGTGAGAGATTTACTGGTATCGGTGGACACGCAGAGCAGCGCAAACCGAGAGCCATGCATAGCAGCCATTCAGGTGACGGCAGCTGCTTAGAGAGAGACACGTGCACTCCGTGACTGTGCGTACAGCGCACGTGCCGCATAGAGAAAGCCGTGTACTGGACAGACATTTGTGGCTTACCTTGCCAATTGACACTTGCCAGTCCACGTTGGACTCTGTCAGTGCTGCTACCGTGTTTGCTTTGGCCACACCAACTTATGGACTAGGGGCTCAGCGGAAGGTGCCGGAGACTGAGCGCTGCCGCCAGCAGACGGACCGTTGTTTGCAGAACCCCACTGGAACAGCACCGTGACAGCCGTTGTTGGCGCCACTGCCTTCAAAGCTTCAGTTGTGGACTAGGAAGCCTCTGACACTATAAGTGATTTAAAGAACTGACATTATCTTATTTATTGCTCATTAACTTTGCCTATTGCTTGCCATTGAACTGTTTAACCCTCATTTAACCATTTATCTCCCTGCCAGGAGTTAACCGCTGTTAAATTAAAACTGTTAAATTTGTTAACCCTTGCTCTGCCTTCTGTCTGTCACTGCATCCCACAACCTGCTTACATTCTCACCAGAGGTTTAGCAAATCTGACTAACTTGGTGAGCACTTACAATTATCTGCAGCATGTCTGTTAGGTATGCTTATTTAAGAAAAAAAACAACTTTCAAAGCAGGTAGTAGATCAAAGTGGAGACCCTTTTTAAATGGCTTCTTGTAGCCAATTTACCTGTATGTCAAAAGGCACCGTCATGGGTCTGCTAAAAGGTTCTCATTGTATGATTTCAGGGTAAAGTTCTCTAAATATAAAACTCTGATTCTCAACTTCAGTTCTCAAAGCCCCCGAACAGATCATGATTTATGGATATTCTTTAGAGAGCCTGTGGCAATTTCTGATACATGTTAGTAATTCCATCACCTGTGCAATACTAAGAAAATCAATCCTGAAAACATGACCTTTTTGGAGGCTTTAAGGAGTTGAGAATCACTGCTCTAGAGTTGTTGATTAAAAGTGCCACAGACCCAGCACCCCTGCTGATGAGTTGATATCTGGAACATCATGGCTCTGTACACTGTATAATGGCTATTCTTGACTACTGCAGGTAAGCTCCTATTGAAGTAATTGTGGTCTGAGCTGCAGTACTAAGGACCTGCCAGTACACATTGTACATATCTGTGGTCTTTTGACTCAACTTAGCTGAATGTTAGCAATGGGTGCAAGGTGATGAACCCAAACCAATTTGATATTGATGGTCTCTCTCCTCCTGATAGGTTATTAATATCTTACAACGACAACTTTGTTGGATTGTGTGTTCACCAAGACTCCCTAATTGTAGACCCTTTTAATTCCAGTAGTGCTCTGGTTTGTTGTTGTTGACACCACAGCTGATTCTTTATCTCTGTTTACAACAAATAAGAAAAGGGGGAGACAGGGCGCTTCCAATGCGTAGGTCTGTATGGAAAGTAGATGAGTGCACAGCAAGTGTTAGACTAACCTGATAGGGTTGTGAGAGTCACAACACCTATAATCGCATAAAACAGCTGCAGCAGTCTGCACGAGGTCCAAGGACTTGGTACAAAGAGAAGGCTGGTAGTGCAATAAGAGACTGCGCTGCTGTGGTAGAATTCAAGATATCTTTATTGCCAATGCGCTTCCTGAGCCGGTCACAGCTCACTGATAAAGTGAGCTGGGACTGGCTCAAGAAACGCATTGGCAATAAAGATATCTTGAATTCTACCACAGCAGCGCAGTCTCTTATTGCACTACCAGCCTTCTCTTTGTACAACAAATAAGAGAGAGTTGCATATATAGTCGACCCCAGTGCTGTTAATATGCCAACTACTATACTGAGTTGGCTAAATGTTGAAATGAAAAGCTATGTTACACAAAATCAATTTGAACAAGACCAGACCCAGATGGACAACATCTAAGAGTTCTAAAGAAATTCAGATCAATTATTGCTGAGACTATCTAGTGACTTGTACTTGTACTTGTGTCAAGTTACTAGCACACAGTTAATGTGGTGTTCATTTTCAAAAAGAGGTCCAGGTCTTTACCAAGAAATTATAGACTACTAAGCTTAACATCCATTGTAGAATAAATATAGGAGTATATGACAATAAGGCCGGGGTCACACTGGCGAGGAATACGGGAGAGTGAGAGGCGCTAAAAGCACGCATTAGACACGGACCAATGATTCTCTATGGGGTCACTCGCACCAGGCGTATATTTCTCCTCAGTATCCTACGCTGCGTGCTACTCGCAGCATGCTGCGATTGTCAGCGTACTACGCCCGTAGTACGCCAATGCAAGTCTATGGGTGCGCAAATAATACGGATTACACACGGAACACACGTGTGACCTGCGAGCAATACGCAGGTCTTTTGGCTGGTGAACAGGAAATGGGCCAATCCATCATCAGGAAGCCTAGACATGCAAATGAGCTCAAAAAACGCTCCAGACATCCAGGAAGTCAGCCTCCATGGAGTACAGCAGCAGCATGGCGTCCACATATATTAATGTAGAGATGCTCATTGTGCTGGTGCAGGAGCGTCCAGAAATATGGGACCCACGCGACGCAAACTATGCGAACCGGACAAGAAAGGAGGCGTCATGGAGGCGCATCTGTCGCCAGATGTACCATGACTTTGGTGACAGACCACGTGATGAGCAGCATAAAATTCGTAAGTGCAACCATAAAAATATAATTAACCTTAGCGCGCGCTATAAAATGAATGTACAATCAGCACCCCCCCTTCCTGTGCATGTACTTTTCTTAGCCTCATGAGGCCGTTACATTAGGATGTGACACGTGGCTTCACACAGCCATAATTAGGGGTTAGGCCACAAGCTCCTCATCCTCCTAGCCAATAAAATTAGTTTCAGTGGAGCTAATGAGACCCTGGGTATCGGCCCAATTACATATGCCACCATGGGTAGAACGCACACCCCAGAAGGCCCCATGCCTAGACTACTGTTTGAAAATGTGACCTCTCAAATATGTGATTTTGACAATCTTTCCTGTCACATTGCAGTGGAAGATGTGATGAAACGGTGGAGAAGCATCCGGGACCAGTACCGCCTGGAACGCCAGCAGCGGTCCAGGAGTGGGGATGCTGGCCATGTAAAGCGCAAATATATATACTATGACCGGCTGAACTTCCTCGCCCCAATTCTGGCTCTGAGACCGTAAGTACATACCTCACACCACATGACACAAAAACATTACACAAATACTTTACAGGGACAAAAATATTGATGTATTTTTGCCTCTGTTCTATTTCATAACAGAACTCAATCCAACCTTACGGATCGAGGAACGGCCTCAGAGGCAGAGCCCATTATAGATCCTGTAGGGGATGAGGTGGCTGGACCATCTTCTCCCCCTACAAGAAGGATGGCTGAAGAGGAGGCATCACCAGAACACACAATGGCTGCCCTACACAACGCACCACCAGGACGGTCTGCTGCTGCAACCTCACCCATCCTGGAGGAGCCGGGCAACTTGAGCAGCAGCCCAACTGCCCAGATCAGGCCCTCCCCACAGGCTGCTCTAGCATCACGGCGAATAAGAAGAAGGCGCCAGGTCACCATTCAAGAGAGCAGGACCAATGTGGACACAGGGGTGCTGAATTACTTGTCCAGAGTCACTACAGATGATGGTGAGGAGGCCTATGCACGTAGCCTCACCCTTTATCTCCGTGCCCTTACCCGTGAGGTCAGGCTCCGTATTAGGGGATGTATTCAGATCCTGCTTGATGCAAGAACCCCCCCAATACCTCATATGAGGTGTTTGAATTTCTGGAGAGGTGGCCGCTCTCACCAAGAAATTTAATGCGCATGAGACCATCCACACAGATGCATGCTCAAGCAGGGTCTGAACAGCCCCTAATACATGGGCCAACACCTCAAGCCCTTCCTCCCCCTACCCCATCTATTCTGCAGCCCCAAATGTCTTCCTCAAGCCAACCCCACCAATATGGCCACTTGTACCCACCCAGTGTTGGAGGCTGGTCCCAACCTGGTTGGGGACGATCTGGCTATGTTGGTGGGTATGAGCCACGGGCCTACCATAGCCAACAAGAAGCCCCTCACCATCATCAGTACTCTGGCCAGTATCACCAACAGGCCCAGGAGGCTGGACAACTACAGCATCATGGACACCAGTATGGCCCCACACAGGGCGATGTTGCCCACAATGTCCAGCAGCACCCACAGGCTGTTCCTCCACGTTCCCCTTCCCCTACATATGAGGATTTATGATTCAAAAGTTTGAAGATGTCCAGTGACATGTAACTGGTGCTTCTAATCTAGACAAAAAAACAGGTGTTCTCCTTCACCAACATTTATAACATAATTTAACACTCACATTTTTAAACAATGTTTTCCAAACATATGAAACAATCCATCATGACAGGCAACGCTACCTCACGCTTTTCACACAGATATTAAATGTGTGTATAAAAGAGAATATTTAAATGCGCTATACTGTTACATGAAAGGATGAAAATACACTATTCACTTGCTAACGCATAGGAAAGGCGTGCTTGCCTTTAGTTAAGTAGTCAACTTTGTTGTTAGCAATCTCTAGTAAAACAATTTGAGGCGACCAGCATTCAGAATATCACGCTCTCTCTATGTCTTAACAAGTGAGTTTTGTATTTTCATCCTTTCCAGTATAGCATGCTTAAATATTGTCTGTTCTACAGACAGGTAATATCTGTGTGAAAGATGTGAGGTAGCCTTGCCTGTCATGGTGGAATCTTTCTATGATTGGAAAACATTATGAGGAAATGTGAGTGTTATCTTATTGACTTTATTTAGGTGATGGCGCTCACCCTTTGTTGCCTAATCAAGGTTAATGTAGGCATGCAGCAATGTTGTTATTGCATAATGTTTGTTGCAGTTTTTTTCTGTAATGTTAATGTTACACCAAGTTAAAGAAATCACAAAGGGTCATTTTGGCCATTGCCAAATTTGTGTTATGGCAAAATTATGTTTGCCTTTAAGGAAAAAAAAAAAAAAGAGGCAAAACTAAAAATTTGTCTACTCTAGTTAACGTCTCTGTGTGATTTTTCACAATCCCTCACAACATACTAACAGACACCAACCAATGCAATGAAACAGTCATAGAATCATAAAGGCTTGAGTAATATATATTTAGACACACTTTTAAAGAAACAAATTATAACATAGACACAGCATTCTCTTGCCAAGAAGTTGCCCCCTCAGGTGAGATAAAGTAATTCGTGAATATATCACGCACTTTGAGGCCAGAGAGCGGTCTACGTTGAGGGATGATAGGTGGTCTCACCCTGCGCACATTGTCCGGCCTACGCACAACACCATCAGAGGAGGAACAATCATGTATCCTGGTGAAGTTATGCAGAACAACACAGGCTTTGACAACTTCATTCACATTTTGCTCACTCAACTGAATGGCAGACTGGAGTACCCGCCATTTGGCACAAAGAATCCCAAAGGAACACTCCACCAGTCGCCTAGCACGTGATAGGCGCAAGTTAAAAATTCTGCGCCTGTGGTCAAGGTTGCGCAGGGGATATGGTCTCATGACATTGCGTGATAACTGAAAGGCCTCATCTGCCACAAGGACATAAGGGACTGATTGTTCGGGGGAGCCTGGTAGCTGGCGTGGTGGTGGTAGATCCAACTGGTTGGTGCGTAGCCGCCGACCCATTATGGAAGTATTGAAGACTCTAGAGTCTCCCGTCCTTCCATAGGCCCCAATGTCAACAATTATAAACTTGTATTGAGGGTCTACCAGAGCCAACAATACAACAGAAAAGTATTGTTTATAATTGAAGAATTGGGAGCCTGAGTTCGGCGGCTTACGCACCCTGATATGTTTGCCATCCAGGGCCCCAATACAATTTGGAAACTGTCAGTCCTCCTCAAAGTCCCTTGAAATCCTTAACCAGTCTTCCATCCTGGGCTCGGGTAGGACCACCTGTGATGGAGTCTTGTCCAGATTTGTGCACATGTAGACCTCACTATGCCTGAAATGGTTGACTTTCCAATGAGAAACTCATGGTGGAGGGCGGCATAAGACAGGCCAGTGGACAGGAAGCTGTAGAACAACAGAAATAGTACAGTTTAGAATGGCTAAAGTAAAAAAAAATCAGTTACATGCCGACCAAACTTGTTAGGAAATGAGAGAGAACACACACATATGTGGTGGCACAATGATTAAGTGATATGCAGGACATATTAGATGTAACATTCTGCTGTGTCAGGTGAAACATATTTTGAGTAAGATGAGGGTATTAAACTTTGTCCAAGAAGGCCAAAAAACATAAATTAACACACACATTATGAACATAGAGAATGTGGTTGTGTAGTACATACCGTATTGTGAGTAGAAGTCGCTCCTCTGCAGATATGGCTTTGCGCATCCTAGTGTCCTGAAAGGTGATCCCAGGGCGCACTGTCTCCAAGAGGCGATCAAATGTGGAAATGCTCATTCGACAGTACTGGTAAAATTTCTCCGGATGCTCCCGCAGAGACGAATAGAGGCGGTGAAAATGACCTCTTGTGAGTCGTTGCCTCAAAAGTGGATGTACCCACAGGCGTCTCCTCCTCCGCGGATCCACTATCACAGGATATGGTTGACCTAAGCGCCGTGACAAAAGCCAGGTAAAGAGAACCTGCTCAGTTGTATTGAATGTCAGACCCTCTGCCATGCTGCACAAAGAACACCAACACACCTCGTGAACGCAAGGTGTCAAATGTACAGAATGTAGGCAGCCACCTGTTTCTGAGTGTCTAAATAGGGTGCAGGCTAATGATTTAAATTGTTTGCAGGCCTCAAAACCGTTAAATGTCCATTTTGCAAGGCTGCGAGAAAATCTCGCCATACGGATTGCATACGGATTACATACGGATACACACATGCGCAAAATACGCGACCACACCTTGCTTACAGATGACCTACGGACCACTATTTAGTGGTGATTCATCCGTATTACGCATGTAAAATACGGAGCGTATTTTGCGCAGCTTAGTGTGACTCCAGCCTAACACCAAAAGTAATTGCCAGCATTATTTTGCTGAGGACAGAAGTTGTCAAACTAACCTGATTACTTTTTGTGTACTGATGAGTAAAAACCTGGACAGACAGGTAGCTGTGGATTCAGTATTTTAGGACTTTGCAAGCACAGTTGACACTGTTTCACATACACATATGCCTAATTGGTAAATTGTGGTCTAGAGGCTTAGAAAGCAAGGTTTGTAACTGAATCAAAACTTAGCTCAAAGACAGGATTCAGAGAGTTGTGCGAATGACTGGTCGCTGGTTGTAAGTGGTATACCCCAAGGTTCAATTTTGGGTCCGCCATTATTCAATATATTTATTAATGATAAAGAAGACGGGATTAATATAGGTGTTCCTTTTTTCAGATGACACCAAAACTGTAGTATAGTACAGTCTATGGAAGATGATCATAAGTTACAGCTGGACTCGGACAAATTGTATCTTTGGGCATCCACTTGGCAGATGAAATTCAATGTGGATAAATGTAAAATTATGCACCTAGGCACTAATAATATACAGTTTAGGCTTCATATCCTCTGGTGAAGTAAATCTAGGAGAGTCACTTGCAGAGGAAGGTCTAGGTGTACGATTCCAGACTTTATAACAGCATGCAATGTCCATCAATGGTTTCTAAAGCCAGCAGGATATCTTTATGTATTAAAAGAGGTATACCCACATGCAACATGGATGTAATAGAACCACTTTACAAAGTGTTAGTGACGTTATCTGGAATACGCCAAACCTGTTCTGGGCATCATTTCAGAGAAAGAATGTTTTGGAATTAGAAAAAGTACAAAGAACAGCCACAAAACTTATAAATGGCTTGGAGGATCTTAGTCATGAGATAAAATTAAATAAATTCCATTTATTTAGCCTTTAAGAAAAGAAGCCTAAGGGGGTATGATAACTTATACAAGAGCATAAATAGCTCATACAAAAAGTATTGTCAACAATTGTTTCATGCAAAGCCCCCTCAAAAGACAAGGGACACTTCCTCCAACTGGAGGAAAAAAAGGTTGACAAGGCTTATTTATCATAGGAACTATTAATCTATAGAACAGCCTACCTCAGGAGCTGGTCAAAGCGGGATCCGACAATGGTTTTAAAAAAGCCTTAAGGCCCCGTCACACTAAGCGACTTACCAGCGATCCCGACACCGATATCAAGGTGTCAGGATCGCTGGTAAGTCGCTATGTGATCGTTGGTGAGCTGTCACACAGACAACTTCACCAGCGATCAGCACAGCGATGCCGAGCGCCCGGCATCGCTGGCCATCCCTGTAAAAAATAGAATTAAAATTAAAAATATAGTTATTCTCATCTTCCGACGTCCCGTTCAGCCATCCTGCCTCTCTCCACGCTCCAGTCCCAGTGATCCTTTGCACGAATGACCGCGAGATGTCACGGTCTCGAGGGATAACAAAGTCTCGCGGTCATTCGTGCAAAGGATCACTGGGACTGGAGTGTGGAGAGAGGCGGGAATGCTGCTCGGGACGTCGGAAGGTGAGAATAACAATATTTTTTATTTTAATTCTATGCGTGCTGGCCAGCAGGAGACCAGCGACGAAAAATATGTCCAGAGGTTTCTTCCAGCGATCAGCGATACCGGCAGGGGGGCCACTCGCTGATCGCTGTCACACACAGCGATCTCGCTGGTGAGATCGCTGTTACGTCACAAAAGTTGTGACTCAGCAGCGATCTCGCTACCGAGATCGCTTAGTGAGACGGGGCCTTTAGATGCTTTTTAAAAATTTTGTAAACATGTGAAATTCTTTTCTGAATGTTTGGTCCAGTGTGTGGGAAATTGGAATGAGACATGAAAGATTATCTCTTCTGGAGTGGACTGGCTCAGGCATTGTGATTATGTATGTGCCCCTTCCCTTAGTCGTATCCCATTCCTCGTTTGAACTTGATGGACATTTGTTGTTTTTCAACCATACTATTTAATTATGTATGGAAATTTTCATGGAAGTACAGTTTATGGATTAGCTGTTTTTTAAAGACTGATCATTTCACAATTGTAATCTTACAGCTAACTTTATGTTATTTTCTACTAACTTCAATTATTCCACTATGTTGCTATCAAGGTCTTTAGCAGCAAGTATGGTAGTTCTGCCTGGGAGCTAATTTCACACAAAAATAATGAAAGATTGCAGTTAAAAAATAGAACAATCCTAAGACTTCACAGGAAATTTCCCTGGGAAACATCTCTTTCGTCTGAATAGGGATGAATTAATGCTGGTGTCAGCAAACACGTGTTGTGCGTTTGCCAGTCAGGTGACTATGCCATGAGAACGCTGTGATCCTATCAAGCTTCGTCAGTGTGTGATGTATCACACAATTCTCTCTAGTGTTCCCAATATGTGATAGGATTCATGAATGAGTCACCCACAGTCAAGTCTTTCCAGATGTTAGAGACCTTAGATTTATTCAACAGTTGCCTCTTTTCGAAAATAATCCCTTTGAATGCAAAATAAATAACAACTACAATAAAAGAACAGTCGGAGAAAAACTGAATGAGAAGTACTCTGGAATTCAGTCAGTAGGAGTCCACCCTAGAAACAAATGTGAGAAAAATGTTCCTTTTCCACAAATAATCCATATGCAAATTTGGTGTGGAATTCAATATGCACTTTGGAGCTCGGTAATTGTTTTCTATTCTGTCGTTACTAAGCTGTCTCGGCTTTTTTCAATTAGATTTTGTTTATTTAAAAAAACACTGTCTGAGGAAAGGATTAGCTATCTATCTTACCGAGGAATAAAATATATGCAATTGGACTGTTATTATGCTCTAGAATATGTATCTGTACTTGCCAATTTTACTGTTCAGATGTAAAAATGCTAATTAAATGCATTAATTATATTTATTTAAAACATTTTGGTGCTCAAGCTCAAATAGGAAACTTAGAATAGAATCTATATTTGGCTTTATTCTTCTGGGGGTTATATAAAAGCTAACTGCTACACATATCAATAATTTCCATTCAGGCCCATTTCTCAATAGATTATTTCTAGAATTTCATGTCTAAGTGCGAGGTTAAAATGAGTAATCTAAAGATTCGGACGAATAGTGGCTCAGTGGTTAGCACTTTTGGTTTGTAGCTCTGGGGGCCTGGATTTAAATCACAGCATCTTTAAATAAGAAATCCATGAATGGATTGTATGTCACGTGCCTAGATTATTGCCTTTGGTCAGTATTATCAGAATTACTGTTGTTCCCATAATAGCATTATATAAAAATGTATTATTTATTTAGCTATCTTAGACAGTATAGTATCATCACATACTGTTAGGGCCCCGTCACACATAGCGATCTCACTAGCAAGATCGCTGCTGAGTCACAAGTTTTGACTTTGTCACAAGTTTTGTGACACAACAGCGATCTCACCAGCGAGATCGCTGTGTGTGACAGCGATTAGCGACCGGCCGCCTTGCAGGTATCGCTGATCGCTCCTGGAAAGCCCTGGACATTTCTTTGATCGCTGGTCTCCCGCTGGCCAGCACGCATTGCTGCCTGTGACAGGAGGGAGACCAGCGATCAGCTGGTAACTAATGTACACATCGGGTATCTAAGGGACGTGTTTGACAGCTCACCAGCGATCATGTAGCGACTCACCAGCGATCCTGATACGTTGATATCGTTGTCGGGATCGCTGGTGAGTCACTATGTGTGACGGGGCCCTTAGGCGTTGAGATCCCGCCACTGCATAGGGGGAATCTCAACCCGTGTGCTCAGGTCCTCAAGCAGCTCGGATTGGGCCATCAGGAAGGTCCCGGAAGGTTGCGGTTATAAAAGGATCGCACGGCCGTGCACTAGTATAGACAATATGGAGTGAGTGTTGTATGCACGTATAAATGTCTCTGGTGAACGACTCATTATGAAACCCCTACCCTTGGTACGTATGTGTTGATCAGCCTTGCCAGGTAGTGCCTAGGCCTAGGCAGGTAGTGCAGGTAGGAGGCAGAGAAAGGGCCTAGCTTCAGAGCAAAGTAGTGGCTTTGCCTGTACGCCAC
This sequence comes from Dendrobates tinctorius, assembly GCF_039654945.1. NCBI lineage: Eukaryota > Metazoa > Chordata > Amphibia > Anura > Dendrobatidae > Dendrobates > Dendrobates tinctorius. Next base: position 3,195,397 of record NW_027361796.1, read on the forward strand.
TGTGCACTTGGTCTGCACTCCACAGTAGCCAGCATCTATTGGTGGCATTCACAGATTCGACACCGTGCGCCTAGTTGGTCTAGAGAGGCTCTTACCCTGCGTCCTTGGGGCAGAGTCTTGTGACCGTACACTAGCGCTGACTCAGCTGTGCCCTGTGACAGTCAACAGGGTACAGCATCTGTGTTATGCGGTACCATGGTTTTGTGAAGCAACAGAGCCCGTCGCTATTACATACTAGGTGGCATTTAACCCACGTGTGTCCAGTGCGATACCGCCATTTAGTGTCCGCCATAACCAAGCAGCAGTTAGCATCTCTGCATGGTGGAGCCGAATGCATCTTATTACCATCTTTTTATTATTTGGTGCGTTCCTCCATCCCCAACATAAAAAGCAGCATTTTACAGACATGATCATCAATGTCCCCATTGGGGCTTCTAATCATAACATCACAAAATCACTTTCCTCATGGCTCACTCATAAAGAATACAAGAGTGCTCAGTAAAGCCAAATGCTCTTGAATACGGGAGAGTTGGAAGCGATATTTGTCGAAAACATGATAATAATAATATTTATATACAGCACTAACATATTCTGCAGCGCTTTACAGTTTACACACATTTTCATCACTGTCCCCGATGGGGGCTCACAATCTAAATTCCCTATCAGTATGTCTTTGGAGTGTGGGAGAAAACCGGAGGAAACCCACACAAACACAGGGAGAACATACAAACTTCTTGCAGATGTTGTCCTTGGTGGGATTCGACCCCAGGACCCCAGTGCTGCAAGGCTGCAGCGCTAACCACTGAGCCACCATGCTGCCACATGATCATTCACCTGACAGCTACCTAATGTATATGTCTAGGTTTACAAACGATACCTGGTGAATGACCGTTACTTGACTTGAAGCAACTTGTTTGTCCATTATTTCATTCCTTTTTCTTTGATAAATGGTTGTATACAATGTTCATAGAGTACATGACATGGCCAAGTTCCTTTCCAGGATGTTCTAACCAGGCATATCATTACATAAGTTAAATAAATCTTAAATGAGAAGTGAAAAATCCATTGCAATAGAACTCACAAAAAGTAGATTAGATGCAAACCAAGCCTATACCCACCATAAGCCATAAAAGCTAACGACAACACTGCCCAGTACTCCAACATGCTTTTCGCGTGCAGCTTCGTCAGGGTGCTCATGGTTTGCATCTAATCAACTTTTTGCGAGTTCTACTGCAAGTGGTATTTTACTTCTCATTTGAGATTTATTTAACTTATCCAATGATATGGCTGGTTATGTAATGCTTTAGAACTCTAAGGCATTTAGGGACCATTTCTATTGCTATGTATCCTTATAAATTAATATTTGTTGATCTATTTCCCTATACCCTCATTATTTTGATGTACTGATGGATTTGTATTTGTCTTAATATCATTTTACCTCACTGCCTGCTCTTTTTATCTGGGTTTTTATTGGGTGTTTTTTAATATTTTTTCTTTAGTACTTGTGTATTTATGTTGCCAATAATAAAATTTTGATAAATTTTGGATATTCTTTTCTTGGTATTTCACTTAATTATTTTTGTTGAGGTAATTATATGCTTACATAATCACAGACCACAGGCAGGCAGAAGGCCTGGGGAATCGCAGACAGGGAGGTGAAGAAGAATGCACTGTACAATAAAAGCTAATTGACAGAAAATTTGAAATGGTGATTAATTCCTTCCCGACCTGTGACGCTACATAGGCGTCATGAAAGTCGGTGCCATTCCGAACTGTGACGCCTATGTGGCGTCATGGCGGGATCGCGTTCCTGCGGATCGGGTGACTGGGGTAACTGAAACGTCACCCGACCTGCAGGTACGTTGGGACCTATACTTGACCCCGGGGGGTGGCTTTGCCCCCCGTGGCTACGATTGCTCTGATTGGCTGTTGAAAGTGAAACAGTCAATCAGAGCAATCGGAATATTTCACCAATGAAACTTGGTGAAATATTACAATCCAGCCATGGCCAATGCTGCAATATCATCGGCCATTGGCTGGAGCTAGGTGACCTCTGTGTCAGCGCCCCAGATCTGATTGGAGCTAGCGTCCATGTGATGCTATCCCTCCAATCAGATGTGGAGGGGCGGTATCAACTATGGCTGCCCTCGCTCTGGTCCCTGCTGCCAACGCCGCTGATGACCCCGCCACCGATGACCTCGCCGATAATAACTCCAGCCGATGACCCTGCCAACACCACCCCCGACCGTGATCTGCCACTGCCGCCACTGCTGCTGACCAGTATCTGCTCCCCTATGTGCTGTTCTCTGCTCCCTCCCTGCCCCGGTGTTCACCCCATCCCTGCCCCAGTGATTACCCCCTCCCTGCCCCGGCGATCACTCCCTCCCTGCCCCGGCGATCTCCCCCTTCCTGCACCAGCGATCTCCCCCTCAGGGTTAGGGTTGGGATTAGGCTTAGGGGTGTGTTGGGGTTATGGTTGTGTTAGGGTTGGAGTTAGAATTGGGGGGGTTCCACTGTTTAGGTACATTAGGGTTAGGGGTGGATTAGGGGTCTGTTGAGGTTAGGATCAGGGATAGGGATGTGTTAGGGTTGGAGTTAGAATTGGGGGGTTTCCACTGTTTAGGTACAACAGGGGGTCTCCAAACGCAACATGGTGCCACCATTGATTCCAGCCAATTTTGCATTCAAAAATGCTTCTGAACTCTGCCGTGCACCCAAACAGTGGTTTACCTCTGCATATGGGGCATCAGTCTACTCAGGACAAATTGCACAACAATTTTGGGTCTAATGTCTACTGTTACCCTTGGGAAAATAAAAAAAATGAAAAAAATGATTTTTTATTTTTTACAGCTCTGCGTTATAAACGTCTGTGAAGCATTTGGGGGTTCAAAGTGCTCACCAGACATCTAGATAAGTTCCTTGGGGGGCCTAGTTTCCAAAATGGGGTCATTTGTGGGGAGTTTCTACTGTTTAGGCACATCAGGGGCTCTGCAAACGTAACATGACGCCCGCAGACCATTCCATCAAAGTCTGCATTTCAAAACGTCACTACTTCGCTTCCGAGCCCCGACGTGTGCCCAAACAGTGGCTCCCCTCCACATGTGTGGTACCAGCGTACTCAGGACAAAATGCACAACAACTTTTGGGGTCCAATTTCTCCTGTCACCCTTGTGAAAATAAAAAATTGGGGGCTAAAAATCATTTTTGATGAAAAAAATTATTTTTTATATTCATGGCTCTGCACAATAAACTTCTGAGAAGCACTTGGGGGTTGAAAGTGCTCACCACACATCTAGATAAGTTCCTTGGGGGGTCTAGTTTCCAAAATGGGGTCACTTGTGGGGAAGCTCCAATGTTTAGGCACACAGGGGCTCTCCATACGCAACATGGCGTCCGCGAATGATTAGAGCTAGTTTTCTACTCAAAAAGTCAAATGGTGCTTCTTTCCTTCTGAGCCCTACCGTGACCACATATGAGGTATTGGTGTACTCAGGACAAATTGTCCAACAAATTTTAGGATCAATTTTATCCTGTTTCCCATGTAAAAATGAAAAAATTGAGGTTAAAAAATTTTTTTGTGAAAAAATGTACTTTTTCATTTTTACAGATCAATTTATGAAGCACCTGAAGGTTCAAAGTGCTCACTATGCAGCTAGATAAGTTCCTTGGGGGTCTAGTTTCCATAATGGGGTCACTTGTGGGGGAGCTCCAATGTTTAGGCACACAGGGGCTCTCCATACGCGACATGGTGTCTACTAACGATTGGAACTAATTTTCCATTCAAAAAGTCAAATGGCGCTCCTTCCTTTCCGAGCCCTGCCGTGTGCCCAAACAGTGGTTTATGACCACATATGAGGTATCGGTGTACTCAGGAGAAATTTCCCAACAAATTTTAGGATCCATTTTATCCTGATACCCCATGTCAAAATGAAAAAATTGAGGCTAAACGAACATTTTTGTTGGAAAAATGAAAATGTCCATTTTTTCCTTCCACGTTGCCTTAGTTCCTATGAAGCACCTGAAGAGTTAATAATCTTCTTGAATATAGTTTTGAGTAGCATGAGGGGTGCAGTTTTTGGAATAGTGTCACTTTTCGGTGTTTCCTGTCATGTAGGCCCCTCAAAGGGACTTCAAATGTGATTTGCTGAAAAAATGAGAAATTGCTGATAAACTTGAACTTCCTAACAAAAAAATTTTTTCCCAAAATTGTGCTGATGTAAAGTAGTCATGTGGGAAATGTTATTTATAAACTATTTATGTCATATAACTCTCTGGTTTAACAGAATAAAAATTCAAATATTGAAAATTGTGAAATTTTCAAAATTTTTGCCAAATTTCCGATTTTTTCACAAATAAATGCAAAAATGATCAACCTAAATTTATCACTAACATGAAGCCCAATATGTCATGAAAAAAACAATCTGAGAATTGCTAGGATTCGTTAAAGCATTCCTGAGTTATTACCTCATAAAGGGACACTGGTCAGAATTGCAAAAAATGGCCAGGTCATTAAGGTCAAAATAGGCTGGGTCGTGAAGGGGTTAAAGAACCACAAAGCGGATTTTTTTCACCAAAGGTATCAATGTAATCTGTGTTACAGCGCCATTACAGCTATGTCTTTACTATGAATAAATAATGCTGACAGGTTCTTTCTAAATTGGTTGTAGAGTTAAAGGGAATCTGTCACCCCTTTTTTGAGATATCATATAATGATATCATTCAATTGTGTGTCACATAAGGATTCTCTTAGTACTTTTGCTTCCCCCTGACCCCGCACCTTTCATGCATAAATACATTGTTTATATCGGTTCAGATGTATGTAAACTTCCACGGTCCGGTCCGATGGGCGGGGCTTATTCAACTGCTACCCCCCTCCCTGTCTTGCTCTATGCATTTCTTCTTGTGTAGAGCAAGACAGGGAGGGGGAGCAGTTGAATAAGCCCCGCCCAGCGGACCGGACAGCAGCAGTTTACATACATCTGAACCGATATACACAATGTATTTATGCATGAAAGGTGCGGGGTCGGGGGAAGCAAAAGTACTAAGAGAATCCTTAAGTGTCACACAATTGAATGATATCATTATATGATATCTCAAAAAAGGGGTGACAGATTCCCTTTAAAACAAGTTATCACTCATCCTAAAAATAGATAACTTATCTGTTGGTGGGTGTCTGACCACTATTACCCACACCAATTGGCTAAAAGTGACACTCTTATCTCTGTTAAAATATAATGGTAGTGTACATGCTTGACTGCCACGCTATTGATTCTTTAATAGGGTTAAGAAACTTTGCACACTGATTTTTTCTGGCCGCCCCATAGAGAATCAATGAAGGGACTTTCGGGTTTCCGACCTGACACTCCATTTTGTATTGGGAATAAAAAATGCCTTGTCAGAAATAAACATTTGCTATTCTGCCAAATGGTGTGGTTCTCAGTGATTGGACCCCTACCAATCAAAAAGTAAAAATGGCTGGAACCCCACCGGTTATTACTCTGGTTTACCTCTTCAGCTCTGCAACATTCAACTTTACTTTTTCTGTACAAGCAATCTCCATTCGACATATCACACTTCTTCTAAAACCAATTCAAAATTTCAGTAATAGTTATACCTAAAGGCCCCGTCTCACTAAGCGATCTCGGTAGTGAGATCGCTGCTGAGTCACAAGTTTTGTGATGTAACAGCGATCTCACCAGCGAGATCGCTGTGTGTGACAGCGATCAGCGAGCGGCCCCCCTGCCGGTATCGCTGATCGCTTGAAGAAACCTCTGGACATTTCTTTGGTCGCTGGTCTCCTGCTGGCCAGCACGCATCACTGTGTGTGACAGGCGGGAGACCAGCGATCAGCTGTAAAAAATAATAAAAAAAATAAAAAATATAGTTATTCTCACCTTCCGACGTCCTGTTCAGTCATCCGGCCTCTCTCCACGCTCCGGCCCCAGTGATCCTTTGCATGAATGACCGCGAGATGTCACGGTCTCGAGGGATAACAAAGTCTCACGGTCATTCATGCAAAGGATTACTGGGACCGGAGCGTGGAGAGAGGCCGGATGACTGAACAAGACGTCGGAAGGTGAGAATAACTATTTTTTTTATTTTTTTATTATTTTTTACAGCGATGGCCAGCGATGCCGCACGCACGGCATCGCTGTGCTGATCGCTTGTGAAGCTGTCTGTGTGACAGCTCACCAGCGATCACATAGCGACACCAGCGATCCTGACACCTTGATATCGGTGTCGGGATCGCTGGTAAGTCGCTTAGTGTAACGGGGCCTTTAGCAATAAAAAGCATTAAATTGCCTCATGCTTTAGAATTGTAATGTATGTAAATCACTGTGCAGACAATTGTTTATCATTCAAGTCATATATTCTGTATTTTATTATCAAACCCTATAAATCAATTCATTATGATCTATAGGAGAAAAAATATTTAAAAAATAAGGCCATGGAAAACTGTTTTTAATGACACTTTAGAGAGATTAAATAAATGCTAAATGAATCCTTGTAGATCAGTTTCAAAGCCATTGAAGCAGGATCTCCAGCCATATCTGTTTACCTCCTGTAGATGCCTTTGTAATTCCAAAGAAAATCATGGCAATCTTCCACCCATTTCTGTATGGGGTTGCTGGACTGCAGGAGAGGATTTAGTGGGTTTAACACATTGCCTGTTTGATTTAGCCCAATCAATTATACTCCATTTGCTATAAAAGTGGCAACATTTTTTTCCTTTCCTTGGGGTCATTAAACTTGTCAAAACCAATTTGTTTCCACAACTGCTGACCTTCATTGATTCTGACACAAGTATCACAGTAAACAACGCTCAGTCTTACAAGGATGCAAATGAGTGTTCTCACTTATAGTGTGTTATGACTGGTTGGCACGAGGGAGTACTCTGACCCCTACAGAGATGGGACCTTCTCAAGATTACTGATAATGCTACAGTTTGCAACACTCATTTGCATATGTAAAACATTAAAAAAACTGTAGAATTGTAGATTCCTGTCAGCACTATTCCTAAAAGACAGGTGCTAAGCCACAAAAGGCAAACTGCATATACAATAACAAAAATTCCTAAAATAAAATGAAAGATGTATATCTTTGTACCATGTTAGCCAGTAGATAGAAAAATATTCAGAATTGAGAGTCCTTAGTGGTTGATTAAAAGTATCAACCACTAAGGCCTGTTTCACACTTCCGTTTTTGACCATCAGTCAAAATCCGCCGGTTTTGCAAAAAAAGGATCCGTCATTTTTTTGGCGGATCCGTTTTTTTCCCCATTGATTTGCATTACCGGCGGATCTTGACGGATGGCCATCCGTTGGATCCGTTTTTTTGCGGATCCGTCAATTTTTTTGCGTCCGCTGAGATGCCTGGACGGACCATGCAACGTTTTTTGTGCTGCTGGATCCGCATTTTTATAGTGCGCATGCCCGGAGGAATGAAGTCAGCCAGAAATTTAACCCTGAAATCATTTCTGGAGGACAGAAAAATTCTCTCTCTTTCTCTCTCCTTCCCGGGCATCGGTTCCTTTAAAATTCTTCATTCGGCGGATCCGTCAAAAAAATGGTCCGGTGGCATCCGTTCACATCAGTTACCAACGGATCCGTTCTCCGCCATTTTGGCGGATTTTAACTGACACAAAAAAACTGATGTGTGAAACAGGCCTAAGGACTCTCAATTCTGAATATTTTTCTAAAATAAAATGAAAAAACAACAGTAAAAATAAGTACCTTTTCACAGCATATACAGTTGTGTGAAAAAGCATTTGCCCCCTTTCTGATTTCCTATTCTTTTGTATGTTAGTCACACTTAAATGTTTCAGCTCACCAAACAAATTTAAGTATTAGGCAAAGATAACACAAACACAAAATGCAGTTTTTAAATGAATGTCTTTATTATTAAGGGAAAAAGAAATCCAAACCTTTTAAATGAATGTCTTTATTATTAAGGGAAAAAGAAATCCAAACCTACAGGGCGCTGTGTTAAAAAGTGATTGCCCCACCACTTAAAACATAAATTAACTGTGGTTTATCAAATCGTTCGGAAGCTGAGTTAAAATTCTCTAGCCACTCCTAGGCCTGATTACTGCCATACCTGTTCTCAATCAAGAAATCACTTAAATAGAATCTGGTTGACAAAGTGAAGTAGGCCACAAGATCCTCAAAAGCTAGACATCATGCCACCATCCAAAGAAATTCTGGAACAAATGAGAACTAAAGTAATTGAGATCTATCAGTCTGAAAAAGGTTATAGAACCATTTCTAATACTTTGCAACTTCAGTGAATCACAGTGAGAGCCATTATCCAAAAATGGCGAAAACATGGAACAGTAGTGAACCTTCCCAGGAGTGGCTGGATGACCGAAATTACCCCAAGAGCACAGTGATGACTCATCCAAGAGGTCACAAAAGACCCCACAACAACATCCAAGAACTGCAGGCATCACTTGCCTAAGTTAGGGTTCATAGCTCCACCATAAGAAAGAGCCTGGCAAAAAGTGGCCTGTGTGGCAACGTTCGAAGATGAAAACCACTGCTGAGCATTAAGAACATAAAGGCTTATCTCAATCTTGCCAGAAAACATTATGATGATCCCAAAGACTTTTTGGAATCATAGAATCGTAGAGTTGGAAGGGACCTCCTGGGCCATCTGGTCCAACCCCCTGCTCAAAGCAGGATTCGCTAAATCATCCCAGTCAGATGTCTGTCCAGCCTCTGTTTGAAAACTTCCATTGAAGGAGAACTCACCACTTCTCGTGGCAGCTTGCTCCATTCATTGATCACTCTAACTGTCAAAAAGTTTTTTCTAATATCTAATCTGTGTCTCCTCCCATTCAGTTTCATCCCATTGCTTCTAGTCTTTCCTTGTGCAAATGAGAATAAAGTTGATCCTTGTACAATGTTTCAGCCCTTTAGATATTTGTAGACAGCTATTAAGTCTCCTCTCAGTCTTCTCTTTTGCAAACTAAACATTCCCAAATCCTGCAACCTTTCCTCATAAGACAAGGTTTGCAGACCGGTCATCATTCTGGTCGCTCTTTTCTGAACTTGCTCCAGTTTGTTGATGTCTTTTTTAAAATGTGGTGCCCAAAACTGGACACAATATTCCAGATGAGGTCTGACCAAAGAGGAGTAAAGGGAAATAATGACTTCACGTAATCTAGACTGTATGCTTCTGTTAATACATCCTAGAATTGCATTTGCCTTTTTTACTGCTGCATCACACTGTTGACTCATATTCAGTCTGTGATCTATTAGTATACCCAAGTCTTTTTCACATGTGCTGTTGCTTAGCCCTATTCCTCCCATTCTGTATATGCTTTTTTCATTTTTATTGCCCAGATGTAGTACTTTGCATTTTTCCCTGTTAAAAACCATTCTGTTAGTTGCTGCCCACTTCTCCAGTTTATTTAATCTTTTTGAATCCTCTCTCTCTCTTCTCTAGTATTAGCTATCCCTCCTAGCTTTGTGTCATCAGCAAATTTAATCAGTTTACCACCAATTCCTTCATCTAAATCGTTGATAAAGATGTTGAACAATACAGGGCCCAGGACAGAGCCCTGTGGTACCCCACTTGAGACATTCTTCCAACTGGATGTGCAGCCATTTACGACCACTCTTTGGGTCCGGTCACTAAGCCAGTTATGAATCCACCTAACAGTTGCCTTGTCCATTCCATACTTAGTCATTTTTTCAATAAGGATTGTATGAGATACTTTGTCAAATGCTTTGCTGAAGTCAAGATATACTATAGCTACAGCATTTCCTTGATCCACCCAGTGATTCCGTCATAGAAGGAAATTAAGTTAGTCTGACATGACTTATTAGTTACAAACCCATGCTGACTCTGTTTAATCACTTCATTCTTATCCAGGTACTGACAGACATGTTGTTTAATAATTTGTTCAAAGATCTTTCCTGGTATAGAAGTCAGACTCACCGGCCTATAGTTGCCTGGGTCCACCTTCTTCCCCTTTTTGAAGATAGGAACAACATTTGCTCTTCTCCAGTCTTCTGGGATTTCTCCTGTTCTCCAAGAATTTTCAAAGATTATGGAGAGGGGTTCAAAAATTTCTTCTGCTATCTCCTTCAGTACTCTGGAGTGTAATTCATCTGGACCTGGAGACTTGAATTCATTTAGGTTAGCTAAGTGTTTCCTCACTATCTTTCTGTTTATAGATATCCTGGATTCTTCTATTCCCTTAATAGGACAGTAAAGAACAGTTACATTTCCTTTCTGAGAGAAAACGGATGCAAAATAGGAATTTAAAAGTTCAGCCTTCTCAACATCCTGTCTTACCATTTCATCATTTTCATCCTGTAAAAATCCTATAGCATCTTTGACTTTTCTTTCACTTTTGACATATCCTCAAAATCCTTTATTATTGCTTTTGACATCTCTTGCAAGCCTCAATTCATTGTCAGCTTTAGATAATCTGATTTGTGCCCTGCAGGTTCTGCAGAAAGCATTATATTCTTCTCTAGATATGCCTCCCTCTTTCCATTTTATAAACATTTTTTTCTTCCTTTTTAGCATGTGCTTAAGTTCTGTGTTCATCCATCCTGGTTTCAATAAATGCTTCCTATTCTTCCCTCTTTTTGGAATTGTTAACAATTGTGCTTTGAGAATTTCATTTTTCAAGATTTCCCATCCTTCCTGGACATTTTTGTCTTTAAGGATATCCAGCCATTGGATCCCTCCAATTCTCTTTCTGAACCCCTTAAAATCTGCCTTTCTGAAATCTAACCTTGACGTCTGAGTCTTCACAGGTCTTCCTCCTCTAGTTATCCAAAATTCTAAAATAGCATGGTCGCTACCTCCTAGGGTCCCAGCCACTTTTACCTCCTCAACCATTTCCTCCCTGTTTATAAGGATTATATCCAAGGTAGCAGTTCCCCTTGTTTTCTCCCCTACCTTTTGGAAGATAAAGTTGTCAGCAAGAGAGGATAAGAATTTCCTTGACCTGTTAGTTTTGCCTGAGAGAGATTCCCAACAAATGTCAGGATAGTTGAAATCTCCCATAACAACTATGTCATATTTTGTGGAGAACTTGGTCATTTGATGCATAAAGAGTTCATCCATATCTTCAGCTTGCACAGGCGGCCTGTAGTAAATGCCTACAATGGTGTCCTTTCCATTGTTCTGTCCTTGTATTCTTACCCAAACAGTTTCCACAGAACTCCCAGTCTCTGAAGCTTCAATCTCTGTGCAGATATACGCGTTTCTAACATACAATGCAACACCTCCTCCTCGTTTATCAAGTCTGTTTCTTGCAAATAAGTTGTATCCTTCTAGTCTTGTATTCCAATCATGTGTATTGTCCCACCAAGTTTCAGTGATTCCAATGACATCATATTTTTCCTGTGTTAGTAGTTCCATTTCTCCTTGTTTGTTGCCCATGCTTTGTGCATTAGTATAGAAACATTTTAGTTTGTGATTGGTTTCTCTTTCTCCAATACTTTTATTAATTAGATTCTTTTGTCTTTGTTCTTCCTTTACACTTCTAATAGCAGAGTTCTCAATAGCATTTGTCAGGTGTATAGCTTTTTTTGGTCTTTTGCTTCCTTTCCCATGTTGTTCTAGTTTAAAGCTCTCCTTACAAGTGTAGCAAGGCGACTTCCAAATACATGTTTTCCAGTCTTCGTAAGGTGCACCCCATCTCTAGCAAGTAGTCCATCGTAAAGGTACTTCACTCCGTGATCCATAAATCCAAATCGTTGCTGACGGCACCATCGACGTAGCCAGTTGTTCACCTGCAGAATCTTATTCCACCTCCTGGTTCCATGGCCATCCACTGGGAGGATGGAAGAGAAGACCACCTGCGCTCCCAGTTCTTTCACTTTCTTGCCTAAGTCTTCAAAGTCTCTGCAGATGGTTTCCAGGTCGTTTCTTGCGGTGTCATTTGTCCCCACATGTAGTAGCAGGAATGGGTAGTCATCTGTAGGTCTGAAGAGTCCTGATATCCTGTCAGACACATCTTTAATTTTTGCACCTGGAAGACAGCACATTTCTCTTGAAGTTATATCCGGTCTGCAGATAGCGGCTGCTGTTCCTCTCAACAGGTAATACCCCATGACCACCACTCTCCGTTTCTTCTTCACAACATTTTCCTTTCTCCATCCAGGAGAACTTTGAAGGCGTACAAGGATGCTGTTTGTGGGCAAAGTCTTATCCTGATGTATTTCTTCATCGTTTTCCTGCGTGAGAGCCTGGTACTGGTTCCTGAGAAGTATGGGTGCTGACTGCCTCCTGATCCTCCTGCTTCTCTGGGTCACATGTCTCCATTCCTCTGTTTCTTCAGGTGCACTTCGAATTTCTTCTCTTTTTGTAACATGAAGAGATAATTCTGCTCTGTCTAAGAACTCTTCACCTTCCTTAATGATCTTCAACGTAGCTAACCTCTCTTCGAGATTCTGCAACTTTTCCTCCAACAGGGACACAAGCTTGCATTTGTGGCATGTGAAGTTTGGCTTTTCCTGGCCTCTTCCATATTGAGATTTCTTAAAAACGATGAAAGATGAGCCAAAATATCGGCGCACGGTTTTCCGATTTCCTCTATTCAGCTGCAACGGCCAAAACCCAGTGATTGTTGAGGGGAGGCGCCGGACCCGGATCTGCGACTCCCATTAGATTGGACCTCCCCCCCAGATGAGTATAATAAAACATTTTTCTTATCTTTCAGGTCGGTACAGGAGCTTATCTACAGCATTATAGGATGCTGTAGATAAGCCCTGTAAGGCAGTGGCCATATCTTATATCAGCCAAAACTGCTGACAGGTTCCCTTTAAGTGTGACAAACATGCAAAAGAATAAGAAATCAGGAAGGGGCAAACTCATGTTCATACAACTGTATTTAGAAGTTTGTTTGGAAAACTGGGTGGACAACCCCATAATAAAACTTGTGACTGCAGTAAACCTCAGCACCCCCATCACTCAATATCACACTCACAATAGTCTAAGAATCTAAGGATGCAGGGTTAGTATTTTTATCCCTTACAATACTGCAAGTCTAAATTAGAATTATTATCAGTTAAGCATTTTCACATTTATAGGGATTAAAAAAAATAAATGAAATAGAATAAGCTTTGTAGAAATAAATATAAAATAATATAAATAAAATATTAAATAATAGCTTCATGTGTTAGAAATTAGCAAAAATGTTAAGCTTTAATATTTGTATTGTTCTTCTGTATTGCACCTATGCGCATCACATATAAAAGAAATTATCATTGCAATCTCACACACCAAACACAATTGTCTCCACAGTAACTTGCAGACTGCAGCCAAAGAATAACTACAGATACAATAAAGAAAGTTGTAATAGTTTCTCAACATTCTCATTGTGCATATGAAGTGTTTTTTTATGACTCATAAGCCTAAATATCAAGGGATAGTCAACTTCCCCCTTCCCCCAATATCCTGCTCACTTTCCAACACTTCCCAGGTGCCTGTTGGTCTTTTCTTCTGATTACCTCATAGCACTTTTTGATTGTTGAGTGTAATCAATGGCCGCAGTGGTCACCTTGCCTAAATCAGGGATTAGCTAAGAACCATTTCTTGACTGTCAAGAGGGACAAGTAATCAGAGACCAGATGAGACCAAAGGAACATCACAATGGAAGCAGTGTGGGATCAGTGAATAAATAATGCTTCACTTTTTTTGTACAACTTGGAGCCTTGTTTATAAAATATGTAGTGAACCAAAGAAGGGAGAATTATTTTACCATATATATTAAATCCTTACTTTAGGACTTAAAAAATTCTGCCTGATCCTATTCCACAGATAAGCTACTGTACTTCAAATTTGTTTGCAATGCTGGTTAGGATCAAAAAGTAAAGAAACACACAATGTATCACAGCTTGCTGTATAATCACTGGCCGGTCATATTGCCCAGTCCACTTCTGAATACACCTACCATGGGCTAATGTCCAGAAGAACCATATCATGGAGCAATAAAAAATGGTCTGATGAATCACATTTTCTTTACATGTCACATACTTTTATCATATGGATGGGGGGATGGGTGTCTTTTACCTGAAAAACAGATCGCACCAGGAGGCGGTTTGGGAAGAAGGTAATGTGTGCTTATTACGTTGAAGTGTATCTTCTTTCAGCAGCATAATGGGGTCTGCCATACTGAAAATATTGTTCTCCTTTGAAGTTCAGCATGCAACTGAGTTTCAGAAGAGGATCAAGATGGCATTGATGGGACCTACAGTAGGCCCCTTGCTTACATGTAATCCATGGGCTCCTTATGAATGCATAGCGAGGAAAAGATGTAAGCCGGTATGTTCGAGCTTTGGCGTGAATTCCATGTAATCACAGATTGATTTTATCAGAGATTGATATTGGCATTTAAATGGTTAATATCACGGTTCCACGCCTCAGTGTATCTGGGATACAGTTATTGACAGGATAGCCATCTAATCTGGTACAGGGGCATGCTAAAGTTGTCGGTACTTTGATTGACAGCTCAGTCATCGAGTCTGGTACAGGGGCATGCTTAGCTGTCAGTGTGTTGATTGACAGCTCGACTGTCCAATCTGAGACTGGGAGGTGCAGGCTGTATCCAAGTGTTCATTATACCAGGTGATTGCCATGCTACTTAACTGAGCTGTGTCTCCCAGACCTTTGCCAGATATACATTCAGCATATGTGGTTTGTTTCATCTGTGCCTTGCATTCTGTATGGTGATCTTTCATTGCCTGACCTCATTCTGACCATCTATCTGTTTTGACCACTTCTGTTATGATCCGCTATGCTCCTAGTATTCTGACGTTGGAATGTTACCTGACTATGCTTTTGTCTCTTCCTTCTGTTTATGATGTACCCTCCTGGCTTCTGACCTTGGACTCCTTGACAATCCTAACTCATGACCTAGCAGTGAGAAGTGACTAGGTCATGGTTAACAAGAGCAGCCAAAGCTCAGCTAAAATGATCATTCATCTAATGCAATGATTATTAAGTTAGCAATACATCTTTCTGTTTAAATAGGTAATGTGCTCCCAATAACATGATACTCTGTATGCACAGTATAGACCCGTATTCTATATTGATGATTAGCTTGAATGTAGCAAATCAATAGTCATCTAAGTGCTCCAATGCGAACACCCAGCATTAGTCATGGAAATAAAATGATAATATGTAAATTCTATTATCTTTATTGTCTACTTAACCCCTTAACGACCGCTGATAAAACTTTTAATGGCGGCAGTTAAGGGGCCTTGTTCCTCAGTGCTGCTAAAGCGATGCTGAGAAATAAGTGTATAGTGCACCCCAGCCTCAGAAAATCTCTGGGGTGTCTCGGTTACCAGGGGTAGCTGAGACCCCGGAGAACACAATTCGAGTCAGTTTTTACCATCCCCATTCAAGTGATCGCCGTTATTCACCAAATAACGGAGATCACAAAAAGTCAGATTTTCCATTCATTTGTCTCTCCTCTGATATGATATAGCATACCAGAGGAGAGAGAAATGGGGTCCCTGAGTCCCCCTGGTAACTCCACCATCCCCGGACCCTCCTGCTCCATCCCTTGGCCCTCCACGTCATCTTCCTGAAAGAAATGGTGGGCGCATGCGCAGTGTACCCTGTTGTGAATTCACTTTCTGGCCTACCTCTGGTTGCTAGTGAAGGTAGTAGAGATGGCTGTATTGACAGAGGGGTTGCAAGTTCTCTTTCCGGGCTCCCTCTGGTGGATACAGGAGGTAATGGAGCCCCGGCTGGGGCTGTGCTGAATTTCCATCCTTGTTACTGTTTGTGCCAGTTTGTTTTTGTCCCTTATTAGATTGGCCTCTCTTTGCTCTGTTTTCAGAATATACCAGAGTGCTGATATAGTGGGCGAAGTCTAGTGACTTCAGTATTTTTTCTATCAGACGTGTTGGGCATTTTTTGCAGGTTTTTTTGGGTGATTGCAGACATTGTCTTTCCTTTCCTGTCCTGTCTAGTTAGTTTGGGACCTATTTTCCTACCTGCGTTTGTGTTTTCATCTTGTCTCACCGACAATATATGTTTGGGGGCTATCTATTCCTTTGGGGTCTGCTCTGGGGCAGTTTAGATTTCCCCTTTCTTGCTTTAGGCTTATTTAGTTCTCCGGCTGTGTCGAGGCGTCTAGAATCATCGTAGGTACGCTCCACGGCTACTGCTAGTTGTGTGGATAGGATCAGGGGTCTGCAATCCGCTTAGTTGCCAACCTCTCTGGTTTTCTGTGGCTTAGCTTGGTCTTGATTTCCTTCTCGGTGACCCATTCATAACAGCACCCTCCGAGATCTGCCGGACAGTACTTGGCAACAATAGGAGATTTTCCTATTGGTTAATTTTGATCACTGTGATATACCCTATCACGGTGATCAAAAAAAATAGTAAATAAAAATCCCCCTTTGTCACCTCCTTAGTTGGATAAAAATAATAAAACATTTTTTTCCATTCTTTGCGGTTAGGGTTAGAGTAAGGGTTAAGGTTGGGGCTAGGGTTGTGTTGGGGTTAGGGCTGTGTTGCAGATAGGGTTGTGTTAGGGTTCTGTTGGGAATAAGGTTGGGGTTATGGTTGTGTTGGGGTTACAGTTGTGTTAAGGTTAGGGTTGTGCTCCATTTTCTCATGATACTTTTTTGAAAATAAAAAAGTTTGGGTAAAGTAAATTTTTTGTGAAAAAAGATAAAATGTTAATTTTTTACTTCCAAGTTGCTTTAGTTCTCATGAAATGCACTGTTTTTGCAATTTCACTGCACTTTTTTTTTTACCGTTTTCCAGTATGCTATTTGGTAAAACCAATCATGACATTCAAAGTACAACTTGTCCCACAAAAAACAAGCCCTCACATGGCCACATTGACACAAAATAAAATAGTTTTGGCTCTGGGAGGAAGGGGAGCAAAAACAGACGCAAAAACAGAATTACCCCTGGTCTTTAAGTGGTTAATGGACTTTTGGGGATAGACCATCGGACATGATTGGGTAACTGGCATATGATCACATCAGGTTGAAGGACCAAGCAAGAAACAATAATGTACAAGTTAGAGATCCATGGAGCATATTAATAAAAAAAGAGAAAAGAAAAACAAGAAAAGTAAGTTTTGTCTTCTACCAGTGCTCATATACCTGACAGCAAAAACAGTATTTTATGTACTGCTTTAATTCTATGCACAATGTTAATGTTCAAGACGATGCCAGGTAACAATAATACAAAATTTCAATAGGTAAAAAGGCTCAACAAAAGCTTTTGTGAAGAATAGTTAAATTGAATGCTAGGAAGCATCAGAGCTCTTAGATTTAGCAAGCACAGATTGGACAGGAATTGGAGACCATTCAGTGATTCTACAAGCCCTATTATACCTAATAGGAAGGGTAAGGGTTGGTATTCTACCGATAAATGTATGTTTATGGAAAAAGAATAATGGGATAACACGGAAGAAATAAACTTTACACATAAATAAACTTTGAGACAAAATAAAAATATCTAAATGACACATGTGGTTTTTAGTGGATAATGCTTATCAGGTCTTATTGTTCAAAACTTTCTTTCTGTAAAACTGCCTTTGTTTCCCACCCTGTAATACAAGATGATTAGACTACAAATAAATGTGATATTGTCAATCGTTAAGGGTTCATTAGCAAAGTGAATTAAAAAAACTAATTGAAGAAAATCTTCTGCAAGTACAATGATGGGAGGAAGATATATCACTGCATTCAGATTTATTAAATGCAAAAGTCTAATAATTCTAAATAGCAAAGGCATGTAATAAAGTTAGCAATTGGCTTCAAAGATGGATAATTGATGGAAATATTCCTACATATGTAAGCCTGGAACAGACATTAAAGTTGCTCTATGTATCACTTCTTCTTCAGAAGTGATTTTGTTGTCCATAATAATTTATAACACTTTAATAGAACTCAGCTTTATGTTTCTGGGAAAAAAAGAAAAGTTTATGTAGGCAACCAAACCAGTTCTTCTTGGTATTGGATTTCATATCCAATACTATGCAGAAATGTATGAAAGTATTTTTTTACAATCCTGTCATCTAATTGCATGTGGTCAAAGTCTTTGTGATAATTCTGCAGAAAAAGTTTAATAAATAAAATATTACATTGGAAAATATATTAATTAGAACTAGAATGTGTTGCTCACATGTGTATTAACAAGCCATTTGAAAATCATGGCTAAAAGCAAAACTTCTCCTTCTGCTGCAGCAATTCTATGGTGCATGAGTATTTTTCTTTAACATTTAAAACAGGATTTCAAAATTCATCCCAGTTTATTAAAAAAACAAAACAAAATATCCAATAAAAAATAATATGGATTATTACAAGCATAAATCATGCCTTGGATTGGGCAACTTGTTAAGTACAAATGTAAGATCAGGTCACTACAAAGTAGGATAGTCATGTACTCAGGTCACTACAAAATAATACAAAATGGTTAATCAAAAGGCTAATATCAGTACAGAGACTTTAAGTACTTGTATGTATGCCATTCCCACTCCAGAAAGACTTCTAAAAAGTTGGCATGGTTCCCAATTCCAACTTACAAGTAAACAGCATGAATAAGACCGACAAATTATATTCAATAGATTTATCCACAAAATTGCTTTGTATATGAATAGCAAAGACACTAAAGGGCACCTGTCATGTGAAAAAATTCTATTAATCTGCAGATATGGGGTTAATCTGCAGGTTAATAGTGTTATGAACCTGCCCAGTGCCCGTACTTTATCCATCCAGGCAGCCTTTAGCGTTAATCCACTGGGCAGAGCCTGAGCGGGTTCAGTCAGCACTCAGTGTTGAGAGCTGGTGGCCGTAACCATGCCTCCAGCACTGACTGACAGCTCGCTCATCATTAGGGCCTGCTGTGTCAGTGCCACAGCTGCTGCTCTCTATACACAGAGCGGTGGCTGAAACCGTGTTGGTGCTACACCCCTGACTGAACGCTGACTGGAGGAATAAAGTTCATTTCCTCCTGGCAGCGGGGCTCAATGTGCCGGCAGCATGCAGGTTCAGAATGCTGTTAACCTGCAGATTAACTTCAGATCTGCAGTTTAATAGAATAGCATTTCTTCACGTGACAGCTTACCTTTAATTTAAAAATAGCTTTATGTTTCTAACAATATGTTGTATGCAAATGATGAAAAAATGGAATCAAAATTGTCAAAACATCTAGAATTGTTCAACGAGTTTACACAGAAATACTTAGACTTACACACCTTAGCATGTTATCAATTAGGTCATTAATAGTTGTTTAAGGAATGTTATGCCACACTGTATGCACTTTGGCATATGAATCATCAAAATCTGCTGCTGGCAGCTCCCTATGCAATTGCTGACCAATGATATAAAAAATGTGCCCGATGTGAGACAAATCTGAAGATGCCTCAGGCCATGATAGCAAGTTTATAATATATTATATAATGAAAACCTGGCACTCAACTTAATGCTTGGTGAGGCAGTTTATTGTTGTACCAGAAAACGTTTCGGTCAATATAGACCTTCATCAGTTACTACAGTGTGAAAAAAATAAATAAATAAAAATAAACAAAAATAAATAAAGTATGTACAAAAATCACATAGAATGCAATTCGGTCGTGGATGTATACAATATTATACAAGAAATACTACAACAGAGACCAAAAAATATATCTTGGGTGCTCAGATTGGAGGAGAAAAGGATAAGACATACCGTGCTAGTATGTTTGAAAGTAGCTTGAAGGAGGGCGCTTTTTATGTTATTGACTGATAACGCCTAAAAAGAAGTGATTGGCGCTGTTAAAGTGTATACATAAGGTCAATTAGAAAATTGAAAAATGGATTGTGGGATGCTTGGAGAAATGACCATATTGGTGGTTCCATGACTAAATTAATGTAATGCCAAGCTGTTAGTGTTCCTGGAATGAAGACTAGAGGGGTCCGGCTACTGCACATTAAGCTACCACATACCAGAAACCTAGGAGTATGACCAGTGTGATGTTCTCCTGTGAGGGCCTCTGCATAGCATTACCTATGAAAATTTCACTAAGAGGCCTTCACACAGAAATGTCACACACAGTTTCTTAAAAAAATCTTTTTATGTGAATAATTAAAAAGTTTGTATCTGGGTCCCTTTTTGACAAAAAGTCAATAATAGCTGCAGATTGGGCTAAGAGACCACATGGGCAATGCCATGAAGAGGCTTTCAAGCGGAAACACAGTTCCTAATTTTTTTTATGTGAATTAATAACTAAAAAGTTTGGCTCTAATTTTCACAGTATGTAAATATGCCATAACATGTATTGAAATAATGAAAACATGGCAGACTGGTTTCCAGGGGCAAAACTTGCTGTAGTAGCTTTGTACAGCAACCAAAGTAATCTGGAGCTTTCAATAACTTTAAACAATTTATATCAGCTGCTGTAGTTAAAACTGAAATATTGCTTTACAGACTAGCTTTATATTACAAAACTAGACCACTCTAAACATATGTAAAACCAATAAATAAAGCCAGTAAAGGCATAACATACAATCCTGTTAAACAACATAAATGAAAGATTTACTTTTTATGTACAATTTAAAAAAAAAAATAAAAAAGGGCCTATAAGATACTATTTAAGAGATACCATAAAACTTGCGTCAAGGGCAATCTTATCAACTCAAAATATATTATGCATCAAAAATACATTGTATTGGCTTTCTAATAATTATTTGCTTTTATCTGTTTTTTTATTTTTTATTTGGTGAATTAATATACGTTTCATTAAAAATTAGATACATATACTGTATGACTTAAATTAGTTGACAGAACGAACATATAACCTACAAACAAACAGGGAATAGACACAAAAATACCCATCTCTATGTTGTAAGGTACTGGCACAAATATGGAAGGGACTGATGTCTCAGATAATATATAAAAGATCTTCAGTGTATCTAGGTACAGTATCCAGCATCAACAGTATGTATTAATAAAATGGAAACATCTCACAAAGTTCCTTTCATGGATTATGAAGTCAAGACAATCCTTTAGATTTGAGATGACCTCTTCAGTTGATGCTCAGGTGACCATTTTGTCATTAATATGCCTTATAGAGCCCTGTAAGGCTAATCTTGCCTTGAGACCCCAAGGAAACAAATTTTTTTTGTTAGGAAGTTATAAGGGTTAAAAGTTGACCAGCGATTTCTCATTTTTACAACAAAATTTACAAAACCATTTTTTTAGGGACCACCTCACATTTGAAGTCACTTTGAGGGGTCTATATAGCAGAAAATACCCAACAGTGACACCATTCTAAAAACTAAACCCCTCAAGCTACTCAAAACTACATTCAAGAACATTATTAACCCTTCAGGTGCTTCACAGGAACTAAAGCAACGTGGAAGGAAAAAATGGACATTTTAATTTTTCCAACAAAAATTTTCTTTTAGCATCAATTTTTTTCATTTTCACGTGGGTAACAGGATAAAATGGATCATAAAATTTGTTTTGCAATTTCTCCTAAGTATATCGATACCTCATATTTGGTCATAAACCACTGTCTGGGCGCACGGCCGGGCTCAGAAGAGAAGAAGCGCCATTTGACTTTTTGAATGGAAAATATGCTGGAATATTTAGCGGTTGCCATGTCGCATTTGGAGAGCCCCTGTGCGCCTAAACATTGGAGCTCCCCCACAAGTGACCCCATTTTGGAAACTAGACCCTCCAAGGAACTTATCTAGATGCATAATGAGCAATTTTAACTCCCAGGTGCTTCACAAATTGATCGTAAAAAAAAAGTACTCTTTTTCACAAACATTTTCTTTTAACTTCAGTTTTTTCATTTTCACATGGGCAACAGGATAAAATGGATCCTAAAATTTGTTGGGCAATTTCTCCTGTGTGCACTGATACCTCATATGTGGTCATAAACGACTGTTTGTGCACACGGCAGGGCTCAGAAGGGAAGGAGCGCCATTTGACTTTTTGAATGGAAAATATGCTGGAATATTTAGCGGTTGCCATGTCGGTTTTGGAGAGCCCCTGTGTAACTAAACATTTGAGCTCCCCCACAAGTGACCCCATTTTGGAAACTAGACCCCCTAAGGAGCTTATCTAGATGTGTGGTGAGCACTCTGAACCCCCAAGTGCTTCACAGAAGTTTATAACGCAGAACCGTGAAAATAAAAAAATATTTTTCCCCTCAAAAAGTGATATTTAGCCCACTATTTTTTATTTTCACAAGGGTAATAAGATAAATTGGACCCCAAAAGTTGTTGTCCAGTTTGTCCTGAGTACACTGGTACCCCATATGTGGGGGGGGACTACGGTTTGGGCACACGTTGGGGCTCGGAAGGGAAGTAATGATGTTTTGAAATGTCAACTTGATGGAATGGTCTGCGGGCGTCATGTTACGTTTGCAGAGCCCCTGATGTACCTAAACAGTGGAAACCTCCCACAAATGACCCCATTTTGGAAACTAGACCCCCTAAAGAGCTTATCTAGATGTGTGGTGAGCACTCTGAACCACCAAGTGCTTCACAGAAGTGTATAACGCAGAACCGTGAAAATAAAAAATATTTTTTCCCTCAAAAAATGATTTTTAGCCCACTATTTTTTATTTTCACAAGGGTAACAAGATAAATTGGACCCCAAAAGTTGTTGTCCAGTTTGTCCTGAGTACACTGATACCCCATATATGGGGGTAAACCACTGTTTGGGCACATGTCAGGGCTCGGAATGGAGGCAGCACTGTTCGACTTTTTGAACGCAAAATTGGCTGGAATAAATGGTGGCCCCATGTCGGTGGCCGATCGGTGTCGTCAGTCGGCGGGGGGGTTAACTTAGTGTCTCTAGCCATGTCCGATGCTATTTCAGCATCGGCCATGGCTGGATTGTAATAGTTCATCAAATTTAATTGATTAACTATTACTATTGCTCTGATTGGCTGTTTCACTTTCAACAGCCAATCAGAGCGATCGTAGCCACGGGGGGGCTAAGCCACCCCCCAGTGGTGAAGCACAAAGGGTCCTGTCACTGCGGGTAGGGTGACCTTTCCATGACCCCGGTCACCCGACCCGCAGGGGGGCTTTAAACTCATGACACAGCATATGCGTCATGGGTCGGACTGGCACCGACTTTCATGACGCATACGCTGTGTCACAGGTCGAGAAGGGGTTAAACACTTAGGAAGCCTTTTCAGGTGTTTTTTGCTAATTATTCTAATTTACTGAGATAATGACTGTTGGGTTTTCATAGGCTGTAAAGCTGGAGTCACACATAGTGACTTACCAGCGATCCCGACAACGATATCAACGTGTCAGGATTGCTGGTAAGTCGCTATGTGATCGCTGGTGAGCTGTCAAACAGACAGCTTCACCAGCGATCAGCACAGCGATGCCGAGCACCCGGCATCGCTGTGTTCATTAGCGCTGATGCCATATCCCTGTAAAAAATTAGAATTAAAATAAAAAATATTGTTATTCTCACCTTCTGACGTCCCGCGCAGCCATCCTGCCTCTCTCCACGCTCCGGTCCCAGTAATCCTTTGCGAGAATGACCACGAGAATGTCACAGTCTCGCGGCAGCGCGACGTCTCGCGGTCATTCGTGCAAAGGATCACTGGGACCGGGAGCGTGGAGAGAGGTGGGATGGCTGCGCGGGACGTCGGAAGGTGAGAATAACAATATTTTTTATTTTTTTATTATTTTTTTACAGCTGATCGCTGGTCTCCCGCCTGTCAGACGCAGCAATGCGTGCTGGCCAGTGGGAGACCTGCGACGAAAAATATGTCCAGAGGTTTCTTGCAGCGATCAGCGATACCGGCAGGGGGGCCGGTCGCTGATCGCTGTCACACACAGCGATCTCGCTGGTGAGATCGCTGTTGTGTCACAAAAGTTGTGACTCAGCAGCGATCTCGCTAGCGAGATTGTTATGTGTGACTCCCGCTTAAGCCATAATCATCAACATTAACAGAAATAAACACTTAAATAGATCACTGAGTTTCACTTTTTTTATTGAAGAACTGAAATAAATTAACTTTTTGGTGATATTATAATTTTGTGAGAAGCACCTGTAGATAACAGTATCCTTGAGCCGATAGAGCAGAGCAAAATGAGGATGAGCTGGTGATCCACAGTGTCAAATGCTACAAAGAGATCCAGGACAAACAGTAGGCATTATTGGCCATTAGCTTTTGCTGTTAGTGTAAGGAGAAGAAATCAGATTGTAAATGGTCAAGAGTAGTGTTATCTGAGAGATACTGGAGTAGACGGGAGTGGACCAGACATTCCAGAAGTTTAGAGATGAAGGGGAGATTAGAGACAGGTATGTAATCAGCAGCGCAGTTCTGGTCAAGGGATGGCTTTTAATTAAGGGGTGCATGCTGGCATGTTTAAAGGAGGAAGGAAAGATACCAGATGAGAGATTAAATATTTTAATTAAATGAGTGGTGACAGCTGGGGAAAGGGACTGAAGGAAATGTGAGGGAATAGGGTCACTGGTGCTGGTAGTAGGGCGAGAAGATGAGAGGAGCCTGGTAACAACTTCTTCCATGATCGGTTTAAAGACAGAAAGTGAGCTAGATGAAGTGTGGGAGGGAAGAGAATGCATGAAATTATAGGATTGGGAGAAAATTTCCTGTTGTATATGATCAATTTTTTCTTTGAAATAATTGGCCAGATCATCAGCACTGAAGTTAGTGATGGGGCCCTGCACTCTTAGGGTACTGTCACACTTAGCGATGTACCAGCGATCCCGACCAGCGATATGACGCGGTCAGGATCGCTGGTACATCTCTAAGTGGTCGCTAGTGAGCTGCCACACAGGCAGATCTCACCAGCGACTTCACAGGGGTTGGGGGTCGCTACTTACCTGTCACACCAGGCGATCCTGCGTCCTCCCACCCGGCTCCACGCGTCGCTCATCGTCACAGCAGGAAGCGCCGCAGGAAGCTGACGACGAGAAACAGTCCAGCCTGTTCTCGCGTGATCAGCGATAACCAGCGGGGGAGCGGGTTGTAGGTAAGTATCACACACAGCGATATCGCTAGCAATATCGCTATAACGTCACAAGTTATAGCGATATTTCTAGCGATATCGCTTAGTGTGACATGCCCTTTAGACTGGGGAGGGAATGAAAAGTGTTAAAGAGTCATTTAAAATTGTTGGAAAGGGAGGTGATGAGTGTGGTGAAGTAGGTGTGCTTTGAGAGTTGTAGGTCAGAGTTGTATGTGTTTTACATATGGCGCATTATATAGGGCCCATTATACTATATGGAGTATTATAAGAGGCACATTATACTGTATGGAGCAATTTATGAGGCCCATTATACTGTATGGAGCAAAATATGGGGCACATTATTCTGTATGGAGCAATATATGGGGCCCATTATACTGTATGGAGCACTCTGTGGGGTCATTATACTGTATGGAGCACTATGTAGTGCTTATAAGACTGTATGGAGGACTATGTGGTGTCTTTTATGTTATTCTTTGTGTTATATAATTGTGCTTTATGTTGCTTTTTATTTATAGACTCTTTTATAGCAGTTTAAATATTTGATCAGCTGTCTACATTGGTTATCTATGGATCACAGGCAGGTCAAGTATGATTTTCATCCTCTGACATTCCTTTATTTGTCGGAGAGCACTCCTATTCTGATCTTTAAGGGGTGCAGTCTTTAGGTGCTTGGTCTTTAGGGTGTAGCCTTTAGGGGCATGTTGAATGTCTGTAAATTTTAGGCCACACGTGAATTTGAGTCCAGGAATCCAAAATTTTACTTTTTAGTAGGTTGGCGCCCCCACCTGAGTTTGACAGCGTCATGTATTTATATGCAGCTGTCACACTTGGGGTGAGAGAGCCACCAGCCAGTCACTGAATTCCGATCTTAGTCTAATTTATATAGCCATCTGACTTAAAAACTGTCTTAAATATGCCAGTTTATGATAGTAATGCCAGTTTATTCTAGTATTTCATGCTGTTTGGTAAATCTGGCATGTTTTAAGATAGACTAGACTAAGTTTACACTAGTTGGCTTACTTTGGGGCAGAATTTTTTGTCAAATAGTTGTGCATTTTTTTTTGGATGGTGCATGTTTTGACATGCCTCAGTGATGCCACACCTCCTTGTAGAGCAAAACACATAAAGTGTTAAAAACACATAATATATTTGGCTGATATTACACCAGAGTTTTGATGCATTTGGCTTGATAAATTGCCCATACAGCTCTTCCATCTTTGATTGGTCAACCAAAGGTGCTATATCTACCTGAAAGACAGCTGGACACATGTTCTATTTTTAAAGCACAGACTCTTGGCTTTAAAATAATACTATGATCGAGATTGTGGTTCCTTTGCAGGTTGAGATAAAGCCAGTTGAAGTCACCCCCCACATGGAGACCCCCTATTGAGATAGAACAATTGTATTAACTAACATTGTGTGCACATGGAAGTGCTGTCAGCTTGTCAAAACAGGCCATTAAATGACCACTAATTGACTTACAAGTAGCCAATTGGTGGCTGTTAAATGACTGCAATCAGGCTGCGTACTTGGACCATATGATACAAATTACAAAACAAAATGGAAAGGGGGCCCTGAAATTCTCGATGTGCCCTGTGTATATCCATTGAACTTTGAACTTTAGGCTCTGTACAATTGTGACAAAGCTGTCCTGCCTACTAGTGGACTTATAAACTGTGGATAAAGAAAAAAAATACAAAATAGGGACAAAACAGTTGAATATTACACCAACTTAGGGCAAACTTGGCAAATTGCCTCATCTGGCTCATTAGCTGTTCCTGACTGGCTCATGGGCCTGGACAGCCAAAATGCAATATGGCAGTGCCGCACTGGCAGCATCACAATGAACTCATGACCTCTGTAGACTCATAGATCTAACCTTTACAAGCAGATTAGATGCACATGGGACACTGGAGAATGAAGTGAAAGGCAGAAGGAAAATGAGAGAGAAGAGAGCAAGACCTGAACAAAGGAAAAGAGCGGGAGGAAAGAGAAAGAGAGAAGGATTGTGACAGAAATAAAGATAGACAGAGATTGGGACTGTGACAGAGACAGAGATCATGATAAGATCGAGACCAGAAAGATTGTAGAAGGATCACAGGCAATCAAAGCACATACAAGCTTATTATACTGAAGACTGAATGAATAATAGGAGTATATGATTTATAAACTTTATTAAAATAAGTAAAGTATTTGCTCTTGATTAATTGCTACAGGTAAGAATAAATTTTACACTAAGGCTTATCGTACATGTATTACCAGTAATACAACAAATGAAAGGAGCATAGAAACCAAAATTAATAAATCTTTTATTTTTTCAAATATTAAAAATTATTATATAAAATTCTTTTTACAGCCAAAAAAAAACAGAGGCAATGAAAAAACAATCAGGGGAGATCTACATATATATACTGGCTCTTAATATATGCATGAATTTAAAATTTTCACAATTTAATGAACATAAGCTCCAGAAATAAATAAAATCACAATGTACTAAAATATCATTCTCATAATCTATAATGGACGTCCGATTGAATATACAATATAATTAAAAATATATTCACATAGCCCAACACCTCTTTGGGTGTTTTCCAGAAAAAAAAAATCGGAAGTGAAATTGGGCAAAACGCATGACCCCATACCTGTGAGCGCCTACTGATTAGAAAATGCTGACAAAAATTGAATAAAGGTATAAATATAATCACAAATTGTGCAAAAAATGCAAAAAAACGCATAAAGCTA
Organism: Dendrobates tinctorius; assembly: GCF_039654945.1. NCBI lineage: Eukaryota > Metazoa > Chordata > Amphibia > Anura > Dendrobatidae > Dendrobates > Dendrobates tinctorius. Next base: position 3,223,092 of record NW_027361796.1, read on the forward strand.
TGTGCCTCCTGATGAAGTTAAGCCACGGAACGTGCGTTGGGGCGAAGGGAGTATCGTTTAGGAGCTCGTGTTTAGTAAGTCATTTTTCACATGTCTAACACTGCTCCATTTTAAATGTGTATTGCAGTTCATTATAACTTTATCTTACTCTGTGTGGTGACGTCCTTATACAAATTTAATACAGTTGTTGCACCTTTTTGCAATAGTTTGCATAATTAGTGATTATATTCACTCCTTTTTTTATTTTTAAGCTGCAGCATTATACTTATATTTTTTCAGTAATTGCACATTGGCACTTTATTGAATATTCTACAGCGAATACATTATACTATTTTGCATCTCACTACTCGATATATATCATTTTTATATTGTGGCATTTTTTAGCTTTATGCGTTTTTTTGCACTTATTTGCATTTTTTTTGCACAATTTGTGATTATATTTATATCTTTATTTTTTCTTATTTTGTGTGGTGACGTCCATATACTACTTTAACACAGTTGTTGCACTTCTTTGCATTAGTTTGCACGATTAGTGATTACATTCACTCTTTTTTTAAGCCGCAGCACTGTATATATTTTTTCAGTAATTGTACATTGGCACTTTATTGAATATTTTTCAGTGAGTACAATACAGTATTTTGCACCTTATTACTCGATAAATATAATTTTTATATGGTGGTATTTTTAGCTTTATGTGTTTTTTTGCATTTTTTTTGCACAATTTGTGGTTATATTTATATCTTTATTCAATTTTTGTCAGCATTTTCTAATCACTAGGCACTTTATGAGAATATATTTATAATTATATTGTATATTCAATCGGACGGCCATTATAGATTATGAGAATTATATTTTAGTACATTGTGATTATATTTCTTTCTGGAGCTTGTGAAAATTTTAAATTGATGCATATATTAAGAGCCAGTATACGTATGTAGATCTCCCCTGATTTTTTTTTCATTGCCTGTTTTTTTTTTTGGCTGTAAAAAGAATTTTATATAATAATTTTTAATATTTGAAAAAATAAAAGATTTATTAATTTTTGTATTTATGCTCCTTTCTTTTGTTGTACAACTGTATTTTTGAGCTTATTACCTCTGTATTGTGGGAATTTTTTTTTGTCTTTAATATGTATTAGCAGTAGCAGTGAGTCAGCATACAAAATTCTGCTCAATATAAAGTGATAAAATTGTTATTAATAAAATCATTAAAATAAAATAATTTAACATTTTAATAAAATTAATATTGAGGAGACTATTGCCTTAAAAATCCACAGCAGTCATAGTCTCTCATGTGGTCCCTCAGGAAAATTAATTGCCCACCCCTGATTTAGGGAGACATATACTTTACATTATACTGAAAGTGTGGTAAAGATACTTTGTAGATTGTTATACTTTTCAATGCATAGTATATCAATTTTATAGTTTTAGCTGCTAGTGGAACCTACAAGCGTCATAAAAAGCTACCTCTGCCAGTAACTCCTAACCCAGTATAGCATTTGTAAGTAGAAAGATAGAAACTGACTCGTCAAACTTAGAAATGTGCTAGAAATTACAAACATTTGGCAAGAATGGTTTTAATAAATCTCAACAAAATTCAACAGAAATTCTTTGATATGTAAAGACAAATCACTACGGGAAGGAGTAGGCACTTTCAAGAGTAAAACTTTATGTATATCAATATATAATAAGAAGGATGTGTGTACATGTAAAAAACCAGTGGCACAATAATACATTATAGGCAATATTTCATATGTTAGAGTTGGGAATTGGGATGACTATAGACAATGATTCACACAAATTCACAAGAGCAGCAATCATTGATCCTACGTATGGTTTTAAAAACAATCAATTCTACTCTGCCAATTTTAAAATTTGTCTCAGTTGTTAATGGTAAACCTATAATTGTACAGTTTTGCCAGACAAAAAAAATCCATACATACAATACCAGATTTAACATTACAATATCTTTCTAAAACCATTTAAGCCCCGTCACACATACAGATGTACCAGCGATCCCGACAACAATACAACCTTGTCAGGATCGCTGGTGCATCGCTACATGATCGCTGGTGAGCTGCCAAACAGGCAGCTTCACCAGTGATCAGCACCAGCGAGGACGCTGGTCTCTAAGGTAAGTATCTGGTTACTAAGCGGCGCGCCTCACTTAGTTACCGGATGTGTACCTTAGAAACCTGCGTGCTCGCGCCAGGAGCTGCCAGCACGCAGGTTTCTAAGGTACTAAGGTACACATCCGGTAACTAAGTGACGCGCGCCGCTTAGTAACCCTATATTTACCTTAGAGACCAGCTCCCAGTGCCTGCTTAGAGTGCTGGGAGCCTCGCTGATCGTTGGCTCCCGCTGCCACACGCAGCGATGCACGCTGGCCAGCGGGAGACCAGCGATCAAAAAATGGCCCAGGCCGATCCTGCACAATCAGCGATACCCGGCGGGGGTGCCAGTCGCTGATCCCCATCACACACAGCGATCTCGCTGGCGAGATCACTGTGGCATCACAAAATTTGTGTGATGGGGCCTTTACCCCCCTTTGCAGACTTCCACTTCGCTCTTTGTGTACTTACTGTTAGTGCCTAATTAACATATTATTATGTATTGCTTCACAATTTACATAATATTTAACAGTGTTAAAATGGTTGTCCCATATACACCATTTATATGTGATCACTGAAGGGTCCAGCTGCTTAGACGCCACAAATCCCAAGAATGATGTTCTAAAAGTTCTGTGTGAGTGGAGCAGTTGGAGCATGGGCAACCACTACTCCTGTAGACAGTAAGTCAAACAATGGTCCAACATGCTAACTACCTCTTAGTTCACACAGGGAACTTTGGAATCCCCATTCTTTTGATCAATTAAAATCCCCGAAGTCATACTACTACGATCATACATTTATCACCTGTTCCATGGTGCATACACTGTATATAGAACAATGCCTTTGAGGGTAATAATGACATGTAACTTTTCCCTTTGCAGACACTGCTTCTCCTGGGCCTGCTCTAGGCAAAAGGATAATATGAAAATACGTACAGCCAGTTTTGATGTGGGCCTGTACATAATACAATGTTTCCCATTATTCTAGTTTTTTTTCATCTGAAATATTATTTATATAATGGAAAATATTTGTTCATGGCCATGTACTCTGGCATTAGTTCCGACAAAATAACAAATAAGTAGGTTTCCTCACTTTTTTTAATTCTTTAGTTATGAATTTTAAGCATACAATAAAGATTGAGCTCACATCTTCATAAATTGTCAAAAACAGTAACCATTATAAACTGTTTAAAAGGTACAATAACAGAGAACTAGGTGTATCACTAAACTTAAGTTTGGTGAAGAATTGACAATTGGACGATTGTTTGTTAATAATAAATCAACTTTGGAGAAAAATTATAACTAAAAGATCTAGCGACAAACAAACTGAGGAAGGAGCCCCAAGTCTCCCAGAGCAAAAGAGCCCATTCCCTCCTGGGAGTTTGACCACCGCTGCATTCAGAATTAAGCCAGTACCCCTAGTCCTCTCTAATCCAATTAGTCCAAGGAGCCCAAATCTTAAGAAAACAATCGTGGGAAAAGGTCTCCCAACTCGAAAGCTCCTCTAATCTATAAATGTCTTTAACTTTCTTTATCCATTCCCCCAAACTTAGAGGGGTTTCTTGTTTCCATTTCAAGGCAATTAGGTGCTATGTGGCCCCCAACATCAAAAGGTAGAAGGTCATGTTTTTTGGGTTTGAAGTTTGGTGTAGGGAGGGACAAAAGTACTTCTGGAGCAGTGAGATCAACTTTTATGCCCCCTAGGGCTTTCAAGGTGTCTTTAACATTAGACCAGAAGTGTTGAAGTTTCTGACATGTCCAGAATATATGGGTTTTTGTGCCTCTCAACTTCCCACATCTCCAACATAGAGGAGACTCGTAGTTTACCTTACTTTGAGAAAAAACATTCTGTGCTACAATCATCTAAAACACAGAATACTATTTGTACATTGTGTGTGGGATAATGTACAAACCAATCAACTACAACAGAACAAGGTAGGATTGAAAAGTCCAACTACAGCACCAAAAGATCTTCAGTTCTTACACTCATGAGCCACACAATGCTCCCCAAATAAAATTAGCATCTGCACAGCAGCAATCCAGCAATAGATCTATCTCAATCCTCTAATAACCACATGACATTTCCAATATCTTATCACTTTAGGCACAAAAATAGCTATTATGGCGACATGCTTACCAAGTCCAGGAATCTAGCAAATTGATAGTATCCATCATGATGGAAAAAGAAACTAATGGAAATGAATATTTTTATCATACGCTGGATATATAAAAAATGAACCACTTTTTAAGTATTAGTTTTATCATAGTTCTTAGGATTGTGTAAATCAATCTCTGCCTTAATAGGCAATTTCACTTGTGTACGACCAGCATTTCATCAGGGCCCTTTATCCCAAACAGAGTACGCTATGATGGAGTCATAAACCTTGTGGGTTATCATTTGCCTAATACAATTGTACACTGTTGTTATTACTTATATTTTAATTATTCTAGCAGTGATCATTCTGCAAGAATTCAGAGAGCCCTGGGTTTTGTATACTAAACTTTAGACTCTTGTTCCTCTAAATATCCTCCTAGAAATGTATGAATAAATTGGAAATTGGGTCTTGCCATTTCTCTTGATGTGCCCATAAATAGTCTGTGCACATAGCCTCTTCAGAAAGTACATGAACTCTAGTGCCACCTATTGGATGACTTGCGTTTATTTGTAAAAAAAACGGAAATTTGGCAGAAAATTTTAATATTTTGCAATTTTCAAACTTAATTTTTATGCCCTTAAAACAAAGAGTCATATTACTACACCTTTCATCCTTATCAGCGGAGATTATATCTCACCACTTTCTGCTGTTAGCGGTGAGGGGCCAGTCTGCATAGCATTCCCGGGGCACAGCCACTGTATGTTATTTAACCATTTGCCACCTGGCAGGGACTGGGTCTGGTATATTTGTGGTACCCTTTTGGTGCAACGTTTTTCTAGATACATATTTATTGCAGCTTTTTGCAGAGCAAGTGCAGTGAAATTTATATTGGATCCTTTATTGCTGTTCATATAACAGGACTCGCACAGTGCCTGTCTTCACTTGCAGCTTCTTCATTAGGTGCATCAGTAGAACGAGCGCCAGTGTGTATAATTGCTTGCTGTTTACTGTTTTAGATATTAAATAACATTTCACACGACTACTTTACATCAGCACAATTTTTAAAACATAATTTTTTTGTTAAGGCGTTATAAGGATTAAAAGTTGACCAGCGATTTCTCATTTGTACAACAAAATTTTCAGAACCATTTTTTTAGGGATCACATCATATTGGAAGAGACTTTGAAGAGCCTATATGACAGAAAATATCCAAAAGTGACACCATTCTAAAAACTGCACCCCTCAAGGTGCTCAAAACCACATTCATGAAGTTTCTTAACCCTTCAGGTGCTTCACAGGAATTTTTGGAATGTGGAATTAAAAATAAACATTTACTTTTCTTTCACAAAATTTTCCTTTAGACCTAATTATTTTTACTTTCTCAAGAGTAGTGTGAGACTGGGGACCGCCATTTGGGAAGCGCTGGTGGGATCAGAGGACTGAAGGGAGGACAGACGAGACTCCATAGACTTGAGGAAGGACATTATCCTCGTTTGGTTCTCTCACAGGAACAGGAGTTCCTTTTGGGTCAGGGTCAGGGTACCAGCGGGGTCAGTGGCGGATCTTAATAGGGGCGGATGGGGCGGTCGCCCCGGGCCCAAGGTTTTTAGGGGGCCCACCCGCCCAGGCAGGGGCCAATCCGGTCGGTCGGCATCGCATCGCATATGATCTGAGACTGTCATGTCACTGCTCACTGTGTGAGCCGCCCGCCGCCGCCCAGTGGCGTAGGAACTTGGAAGGGGGGCGGGCAGTCCCAGGCAGGAGCAGAAGTTCCTTCCTCCTCTCTCTGTGTGCTGTGGGCAGTCAGGACTGAGAAGCGTGGAGGCGGCGGCCGGCCGACTGGCAGAGCGCAGTGAGGAGGACGACTCGGAGAGAAGAGAAGAGGCGGCAGGGAGGTGGGTCACTGACAGTCTGACTCTGACACTCACCGTCGGTCGGCGTCACCATTTGGGAGGAGGATGCTCTGCCTCTCCCCAGCCTCCCTGGCTGCTCCCTCGGCTCGGCTCCTGGGGCCTGTATATGATGAAGGGGGGGTGACTGGGGCCTGTATATGATGAAGGGGGGGTGACTGGGGGCTGTATATGATGAAGGGGGGGTGACTGGGGGCTGTATATGATGAAGGGGGGGTGACTGGGGCCTGTATATGATGAAGGGGGGGTGACTGGGGCCTGTATATGATGAAGGGGGTGAGTGGGGGCTTCACAGGATGAAGGGGGGATGAGTGGGGGCTTCACATGATGAAGGGGGGTGAGTGGGGCTCCACATGATGAAGGGGGGGTGAGTGGGGCTGCACATGATGAATTGGGGGTAAGGGGGACTACACATGATGGTGGGGGTAAAATTAACTGCACATGATGATGGGGTAGTGGGGCTGCACATGAAGTTGGGGGGGAAGGGGACTGCACATGATGAAATGGAAGGGGGGATAAGGGGCTGCAAATGATGAAGCGGCACTGCAGATGAAGTGAGTGGGTGATAGGGGACTGCAATGGATGAAGTAAGGGGACTTCAAATTAAAGTGGGGACATTAAAGTGGATCCCCTATGGCCAGGATCACGTTGGGCGATTTTGTGCGTATTGGCCGTAGGCCTACAGCTTATGTGCAACGTCTTTTTAGGCCATGTCCACACGTGGTGGAATGGTGGCGGGTTTTCCGTATGGACCCGCAGCAAACCAAGTGCTGCAGTCCGTACGGCTGTCAATTCCCGCACGGGGACCGCAGCGCTCAGGTGGGAAGGGGGGTACAGGGGCCCAGGTTTTATGAACAGCCCCGGGCCCATAGTCCACTTAATCCGCCACTGAGCGGGGTCCATGGCCTGACTATACTGTGAGACTGGGGACCTCCGGAAGTGAACCCTCAGGACCGTGACGATGAACCTCCCTCGGGCGAGCTGAACAGGTGGACCACACCCTATACATGGAGCGTTAGGGGCAGACCCAAGGGAGACTATCGCAGGGAAGCTGATACCTGGGAACAGCCAGGAGAGTGTGCAGGCAGGAAAGTGCAGGTGACCAGATGGGAGATGGCGACAGCCACAGGGATGGCTGCAGAGACTGCGGGAAAGGCGGTGGATGGCAGACGTGACTGGCAATGACGGGCGCCAGGAACCGATACAGGACGAGACACAGGAGCAGGAAGACGGAGGCAGGAACGGACTGGATCTAGGAGGGAACAAAGGAAAGTCACAAACAGGGAGAACAGCGGAGGCCACGGTGTGGTACACAGCGCAGAGACAAAGAGGAACGCAGGAGTGCGTGGACCCGATACCACAAATGATAGTCAGGCAGCAAGCATAGGGTGAGGCTGCCTGATATAGGGCACGCTGGTGAACTTCCGGGTCAGAGTGCAGCTGACCATGGGGCCAGGAGATAGGACGCCAGGTCTAGGGGGCGTATCTAGCTGTACGCCTGTGTGAAGGAGCAGGGGCCGGCCACAGGAAGGATGATTGACAGGTGCCAGCTGAGGGGGCGGAGCAAGAGGACCGGACGTGTCGGAGAGCCCCAGGCGGTGTGGAGGCACGGGAGGCAGCGGGGACCGAAGGCGCCGCAAGCGGTGGAGCCGCGGCATCGGCAGATGGAGCGGCAGTGACAGAAGCCCGGGCAGAGGTAGCAGGGACAGCGGCGGTCGGGACAGCGGCCGCAGATGCCGCAGAGCGGACCAGAGCCGGGGAGGTGAGCGTGCCAGGTGCCGGGGAGGAGGTGAGCATGACAAGTAGCAGGAGAAAATGGACAATACAATTTTATACAGATATACGCCGGCGCTACCAATAGAAAGGGAGGGCTGCTGGTGCCTAGACAGAAGCTGTTCTTGTTCTGCCAAAAAAGGGTTAAATAAGTAAATAGAGAAAGGCACCGCGCTCACAGGAGGATTCACAGATGATACCGTAAAAGTGAAAGTGAAAGTCCTGCCTTTCACACATAAGCCCGATAGTCAAAGCATGCAGGAGATAAAAATCTACCACAGCAAGATACACTGATGAACAGTAAAGGACTTATATAAACTTACCCAAGCTCTGCTGAATGAAGGTGCTGTGCTGATCACAGTGAATGATCCACAGAAATGCTGGATAAGCAGGTGAGAAGCTGGGAGGATGACGTGAATGAGCTAGCTGACTGGGGTGCAAGTAAAGAAAAGAGCTGGGCAGAGCCAGGATAGCTCCGGCCGGAAGCGTCCTGGATGCACAGCTGAGGGGGGCCGACACTGTCCTGCACTGACAGCGTGTGACGTCACAGGCTAAGGCTACGGAGCCTAGCTGGGGCCAAAAACCTACGCGTTTCAAAGCAAAACGTGCTTCTTCATCAGGGCGCCGGGGAGGAGGTGAGCGTGACAAGTAGCAGGAGAAAATGGACAATACAATTTGTTGGGCAATTTTTCCTGAGCATACCAATACCCCATTTGTGGGGAAAATTTACTATTTAGGCTCACAGCAGTGCTAGGAAGGGAAGGAGCGCCATTTCTCTTTTCGAATGAAAAAATTGTGGAATAATTAGTGAACGGCAAGTCGCTTTTGGAGATCCCATGATGACACCATTTTGGAAACTAGACCCCTTAGAGAACCTATCTACATGTGTATTGAGCACCTTGAACCTACAGGTGCTTCACAGAAGTTTATAACGTAAAGCCGTGAAAATAAAATTTTTACAGCTGAGCACATCATTTCTACTTCCCTTTCCAAATTAGTGAATGGGTGCTTATTTAGGATTTTGACTGTGCCCACCTACCCCTCTTTTTTGTTATTAGGGACACAGCGAGTTGTCAGTTTTTTTCATTAGATTTCAGGAGAAAAAAGCAAGAACAGTGGAACAATGAAGAATTCTAAGAAAGATGCTTGGACATGGAGTATTTCCTGAGGACTGCAAATAATTTACTAAAACAAACATTTAGACAATTTTAAAAGTTTTTAAAATAAATCTTTCAATTTGGCAATATTTGCCTGTGTAGTCACTATAACACCATTTATTCCTATGTGATAATTCATAGTAGGAAGGCTGAGATATCCTTAGGTAATATAATTTCTGCTGATAAAGTACTTACAGTACTTAATGGAAAAAAAGCAGTAAATCCCTAGTAACTAAAAAAGGTCTGGCAAGAAAACAAGCAAAGACTTTTATATGAAAAGTACTAATCTGAGGTACACACAGTAGCATGACAGGCATGTGCTTATCTGATTGGCATTGTGCAAGCATTTTTTGGCATATTTACATTAAAGCTTGCAATAAAAGTTCATTGAAAGAGTTTGTCTCTCCTGCGCTGCACATTTTTCTGCTCCTGTACATAAGCCTATTATGTTGTACATACTGTATCTAAAATAGACATCAAAAGCCAAAACCCCTTTGTGGTTTATGTAATATGTTACCTACTTATAATGGAAATATTTTGCACTGTGCCATACTTTTATTTGTGTTGTATTAAAGGGATTGTCACCTTTTGAAAAATCTTTTCCTATAGGTTCAGATACCTTTAATGAAAAACAAATTGATCTTTACTTACGGTACCTTTCCAAGATCCGAAGCTGTTTTGCTTAGCTGCAGTGGTGACATCACATCATCAGCGCTACTGTCAATCATTGAGCTCAGCGGCTCTGCCGATATACAAGGTGGGCCATTTTATGGATACACCTAAATAAAATTAGAATGGTTGGTGATATCAACTTCCTGTTTGTGGTACATTATTATATGGGAGGGGGAAAACTTTTCAAGATGGGTGGTGACTCTGGCGGACATTTTGAAGTCGGCAATTTTGGATCCAACTTTTTTATTTTTTCCAATGGGAAGAGGGTCATGTGACACATCAAACTTATTGAGAATTTCACAAGAAAAACAATGGCGTGCTTGGTTTTAATGTAGCTTCATTCTTTCATGAGTTATTTACAAGTTTATAACCACTTATTAAATGTGTTCAAAGTGCTGCCCATTGTGTTGGATTGTCAATGCAAGCCTCTTCTCCCACTCTTGACACACTGATAGCAACACCGCAGAAGAAATGCTAACACAGGCTTCTAGTATCTGTTGTTTCAGATGCTGCACATCGCGTATTTTCACAGCATAGACAATTGCCTTCAGATGACCCTAAAGATTAAGGGGGTCATATTGGGAGACCTTGGTGGCCATTCAACTGGCCCACGATGACCAATCAACTTTCCTGGAAATTCTTCATGTAGGAATGCTCGGACCTGACACCCATAATGTGGTGGTGACCATCTTGCTGGAAAAACTCAGGGAACATGCCATTTGCAGTGCATAAAGAGGGCAACACATCATCATGTAGCAATTTCAGGTATCCAGTGGCATTGAGGTTTCCATTGATGAAGAATGGACTCACTATCTTTGTACCCCATATACCACACCTGTGCAGCATCTGAAACAACAGATACTGGAAGCCTGTGCTAGCATTTCTTCTGCGGTGTTGCTATCACTGTGTCAAGAGTGGGAGAAGAGGGTTGCATTGACAATCCAACACAATGGGCAGCACTTTGAACACGTTTAATAAGTGGTCATTAACTTGTAAATAACTCATGAAAGAATAAAGTTACGTTAAAACCAAGCACACCATTGTTTTTCTTGTGAAATTCTCAATACGTTTGATGTGTCACATGACCCTCTTCCTATTGGAAAAAATAAAGTTGAATCCAAAATGGCTGACTTCAAAATGGCCACCATGGTCACCACCAATCTTGAAAAGTTTTCCCCCTCCCATACACTAATGTGCCACAAACAGGAAGTTGATGTCACAAACCATTCCCATTTTATTTAGGTGTATCCATATAAATGCCCCACCCTGTAGATGCAACTGGAGCTGTTTTTTTTTAAAGGTACCTATGCCTTGGGTAAAAAGATTTTTGAAAGGGGTCACACCTTTAATTTTTTTTATTAAAAACTGTAAGATGATAAATGGAACAAGGCCATCAAAACAGTTCACAGTATGAAAGACATTATCTTGTAATGACAAAAAATAAAGGGCACAATATTTGCTTTAACCTGATAAAAAGATTTGCCCTGATAAATGTTTTCTTTAATAAGGGCGACCTTCTCATTGCAGTTTAATACATTTGCACGGTTCTGGTGCTGATGAATAAAAGGCCCACATGGCCAATTTCCATTTTTAAATTTTTGTTTTTTTCCTTCCCTCCTCCCAAAAGTCTTTTTTTTATTTTTTTGTCCATGTAGACATATAATGGGATTTTTTTTGTGGGATGAGTTGTACTTTTGAATGACATCATTCAATTTGCCACATTGATTTTTACTGCTATTTTACAGTATATACAAAGTGCAGTGAAATTGAAAAAAAAAAAAACACAATTCTGATATTGTTTTTGTAAATAGTTTTAATGGCATAAATTGTGTGGCAAAAAATGACTTGGTCATTCTGATTGCAAGTACCAAAGTTTATCCATTTTTTTAATTATTTTAGTAGTGAAAAAAAAATCAAAAATGTTTTGATTCTCTCACCATTTCCGAGACCTGTAACATTTTAAGTTTTTAGTCGATAAAGCTGTTTGAGATGTTTTTATATGACATTTTGATTGCTACTCACAGTATTTTATTTGTGTTCTTGAGGCGACTTAAAAAAATGCAATTTTGGAATTTTGTTTTTTTTTCTATTTAAGGGTTAAATAATTCTATATTTTGATAGGTTGACTTTTATGCCTGCAGAGATACCACATATTTTAATTTTTGTATTATCCTCATTTTTAAAGGGAAGAAAGAGGTTGATTCAATCTTTTTTTTTTTCATGTTTTGTAAAACTTTTTTATTTGCTTTAAACTGTTTGTAGTTGCCTTACAAAAACTGAATCTGTGATCATCTATCTGCTTGTACTTGCTTGTATAGAGGCAGGTTAGAAGCAGATCCTGACCGTGTGTCACAGCCATTATCTGCTGGAATGTGGCAGGCACATCATGAGTCCGATTCATACATCCAATCTCAACTTGAGCCATACATGTACTGCGGATATCGGTAAGGGATTAAAGACATGATATCAAAACTGCTAACACAAAGGCATACAAAGCATTTTACTAATATATTTCTAAAGCCCATATTAATCCAAAGTTCTAAAATGAAGAACAAAAATTATCTGCAGATTGCTTCTGAATAGTAACAATCAGGCAATCCCCGTGTGTATTGCGTATGTCTAACAGCTGCAAAACATGCAGCCGTAGGCACTCAACATATTATCCGAGCATGCCAAAGGTACTCAGATTACACCCGAGCACGCTCAGATAACACGTTACCCAAGCACGTTTGCTTATCATCACTACTTGTGAAACTATTTCGGAGTCTAGTGATGTTCACTTGCAGCATAGTAATGATTTTGGTATACCTGTAGTCTTTTTTTGATTCAGCATTAGTATGGAGATATTATTCAGTAGCTATATGATCTTGCAATTTAGTCATAGTTTGGTGGTATTATTTATTAACAATAACACTGCGCAACAAATTTCAGGGAAGTTCTTGTCCCCTGAGAAAATGTTATTGTATCTTATAGATTTTGATACGCTGAACATGAATATGTGCTCCAAAAGTCTGTATCACGCAAGGTTTTTAACCCCTTCATGACCGGGGCTTTTTCGGATTTTTCGTTTTTGTTTTTTTGCTCCCCTTCTTTCCAGAGCCATAACTTTTTTACTTTTCCATCAATATGGCTGTGCATGGGTCTATTTTTTGCGGGACGAGTTATACTTTTAAAAGACACCATTGGTTTTACTATGTCATGTACTCGAAAACGGGAAAAAAATTCCAAGTGCGGTGAAATTGCAAAAAAAGTGCAATCCCACACTTGTTTTTTGTTTGGCTTTTTTGGTAGGTTCACTAAATGCTAAAACTGACCTGCCATTATGTTTCTCCAGGTTTTTTTTTCCTTATGTGCTTATGCATCCCATGTGCTACTTTTGTGCTCCAAGCAGCAAATTAATTTAAGTTTTAGTAGAAAAAGACAGCAGGATGGCACTCACTGTTCTCTTGAAATGATTCACTTTATTTCATATTGACAAAGCATAGGCATCGGCACGGGAGAGATGTAAAAAGACGGTTTTGCTTGCCTCTCACTTCTATTACTTTGTGGGGGCCATATGGTACTGTGAGTATTTCTTAGCTCATTGCTTATGTTTTGCACATTTTTTGCACATTTAGGACTTATGAACTAACTGCCATTCTAATCGTATATTGTGGCTGTTTTAGGACTTGGTGTGGTCTGCCCAGATCTCTATATTGAGGCTGGGTTCACGATAGGTCTTTTCCTCTATGTGCAATGTGTACTTTTTAAATGTTTTTAAAAGTCTTTTTGTGCTTTGCTCTCATACATTGTGTGTCATTCTGATATATGTTTAATAAAATATATTCTTTTGAATGCAATTGAGGTGTCTCCCATATATGGGCATGATCTTTCTCCTTGTTTTGTCCAAATATGTTTCTCCAGGTCATTATGAGTTCATAGACACCAAACATGTCTATGTCCTCTTTTATCTAAGTGGTGAAAAAAAATTCCAAAGTTTACTAAAAAATAAAAAATTGTGCAAATTTTCTGAGACCCGTAGCATCTCCATTTTTCATGATCTCGGGTTGGGTGTGGGCTTATTTTTTGCGTGCTGAGCTGACGTTTTTAATGATCCCACTTTTGTGTAGATACGTTCTTTTGATTGCCTGTTATTGCATTTTAATGCAATGTCACGGCAACAAAAAAACTTAACTCTGGTGTTTTGATTTTTTTTTATCACTACGCCGTTTAGCGATCAGGTTAATTCTTTTTTTTATTGATAGATCAGGCGATTCTGAACATGGCAATGCCAAATATGTATAGGTTTGATTTTTTTATTGCTTTATTTTGATTGGGGCGAAAGGGGGGTGATTTGAAGTTTTATGTTTTTTATTTTTTTTATATTTTTAAACACTTTTTTTTTTTTACTTTTGGCATGCTTTAATAGCCTCCATAGGAGGTTAGAAGCTCCCATAGTGCAATCGCCTCTGCTGCACAGAGGTGATCTTCAAATCACCTCTATGCAGCAGAATTACAGGCTTGCTATCAACATAGAGGTCTCGAAGAGACCTCTGAATGTGATGGCAACGCAGTGATGACCCCTGACGGGGGTCGTCGCTGCACGTATTTCCAGACCGGCGTCTGGAAGTGCATTTAAATGCCCGCTGTCAGGGTTTAACAGCGGGCATTTAACTACTTAATAGGCGTGGGCGGATCACGATTCCTCTCGCGCCTATTGCGGGCACATGTCAGCTGTTAAAAACAGCTGACATGTCACGGCTTTGAGGTGGGCTCACCGCCGGAGCCCACCTCAAAGCGGGGGATACTGCCAGCTGACATACTATTTCATCAGCTGGCAGTAAGGGGTTATGAATCAACAGTTTATATTCTACATTATGACAAAAGAGACGCTACATACATGTGCATCGATGTCAGCAGCAAAAGCAAATGTTCAAAAGTGTTTTGCAGACAACTTTCGTTTATAATCCGTGTCAGATGCTTCTCGATTAAGATTCCAGCAATAGTCAGCCAGCACTGACTTACTCCACTTTCCTTGGTACCTTTTCTCCATCAGCGCAATGTCTTGGTGAAATCTTTCACCATGTTCAGTGCTAACGGCACCAAGATTGGCTGGAAAAAAATCCAAATGAGAATGTAGAAAATGTATTTTTAGTGACATATTGCATTTCATCAAATGATACGCTGTGAGCATGTTGTCCACGAGTTGTTCAAAGATCGGTGCCCTGCTGTTGCCAAGGAAGTAGAAGGTCACATCTTTAAAGGCTCTCCATGCCACTTGTTCAGCACCTTGCAAAAGACCATCAAAGCTACTGTCATTCATTATATCTCTGATTTGTGGGCCAATAAAATACCTTCTTTAATCTTTGCATCACTTATTCTTGATAATTTCTGTTGCAAGTAAGAAAAGGCTTCTGATTCTTTGTTCATTGCTTTGACAAACTTAAGCCCAAGATTAATATGCAAAGGAGGGAGAAATATATTTGCTGGATCAACAAGAGGATTATGTTTAACATTCTTCTGTCCAGCAACCAGGTTTTTACGGAGTGGCCAGTCCTTTCTGAAACAGTGCATTTCTCATGCACGACAGTCCCACTCACAACTAAAACAAAACTTGGTATATCCAAGCTGCAGTCCAAGAAGAAGTGCAACAACTTTTTGATCACTACATATGTTCCAGTTATAATCTCTATAATTAATGTGGGTCAACAGTAACTCCATATTCTCATATGTTTTTTTCATGTGTACGGCATGTCCAATAGGTATAGAAGGATAGCTAGTTCCATTGTGTAGTAAAACAGCCTTCAGACTTAAAACTGACGAGTAAATGAACAGTCACCATTCCTTTGGGTCATGTTTGCATCCAAGAGCATCAAACAAGCCCAAGACATCGTTGCAAAAGGTTAAACTGTCAACAAGGTTGAAAAATTGATTAAGGTATTCTTGACGACTGCAAAAAAACAGAAACTCTTGTTCCTAGTAATAAGAGATTCCGTTCTTGTAGCCTTGATCCCAATAATTCTGCCTGCCTCTTTGACAATTTCAGATCTCTGACCAAGTCACTCATATCAGCTTGACTGAACAGATGTGGATGAGATGTGGAAGGCTCAAAGTCTGTGTCTGCAGCAGTTTCATTTTCCACTGACATTGTTAGTTTATCTTTGTCATCCTCCATTGTGCATACTTTGGGCGGCTTTGGAGCACGAAGACTTTCATCGTGTGGCACTGGTCTTATGGCTGAAGGAAGATTAGGATATTCTATTGATTTCTTGCTCTTTGCTGAATATCCTGTTACATTTGTAAGGCAGAAGTAGCAATCTGTTACATGATCTCTCTGCTCTCTCCATATCATTGGGACAGCGAATGGCATTGAAGGTCGTGATCCATTCAGCCATGCTCTAAGTATGTCAGTATTGACTTTGATCCCTCCCCTGCCCAGTAGATATGGTATGCTCCTTACACAGTCAGCCGAATGATTCACTGCGCCTGGGTGGAATTTGCATAATATGTGCTCGCATATGTGTAGATCAGCGATTTATGTTATTTCAGTGGAAAATTCAGAATATACTGTTTCAGGAAAAAGTTCATATATGAGTTTTTAGAATTATAACAGAATATTATAATGTTTCATATTTCTCAAAAACCTTACGTGATAGGAAATATATGAAGCCATTTCTGTAATCAGCATGAAAAAAATCTATCAGGAACACTCAAAATTGTCCGAGGGACAAAACCTTGGTAACACAGTGTAATGTGGTGTTACCCACTCACGCTATGAGGGTATTATGGAGTCATGGAATCATGGCATGGTGACATTATTTAGTGATTGTAAGGTGTATAACTTTGACCAGCAGACATAGTTTAGTGATACTCTCACTTAATCTTAATATGGTGGTTTTATTTATTCATGTAATAGGTGCATGGTGATGTTATCCACATTGTATGAAGCTATTACCTATGATCCAGCGGTGTCCATCTTTTTAGGCGTGCATAAAAACGCGGTCCGCCACAGTTTTGTGCACTTCTGAAAAAAGGACATCGCTAAACAGCGGTAACTCTGCTTCCTCATTATAGTAAACTAGCTGAAGAGCCCGGCGTTGTCTGGGCATAGTAATCAACTGTGGTTAGTTATGACAAATTATAATGATTATATTGCACATAAAAACCATGTATCTAATCCTGTCCTGTTTGATGCTGACTGCTGAGCCGTGTATTTAATCCTATTCTGTGTGATACTGTCTGCTAAGCCATGTATCTAATACTATTCTGTGTGATACTGTGTGCTGAGCTGCGTATCTAATCCTATCCTGTGTGATACTGGGCTCCCCCTGCAGTCTGCCAGAGGGTGGTCTTTGTTGGCACGGTAATAAATTGTGTTATTTCCAGCTTTACAGAAGGACGATAACACCATAGAAATGATAAGAATAATAGGCCTCAGTTACCACAACTGTCTACAAAGAAAACTCTTGCTGATAGCAACCAATCACAGCTCATTTTTCATTTTTTAAACAGCTCTGGGACAGCGTGGCGAGTAGAGTGGCGACTTTTGTGTTTTGACTTTTATGTGGCGAGGTTGGTGTAAGTGTGGTGAAATGTGTGCTGAGGGTGGTATATGTGTTGAAGCACGTGGTAGTGTGTGGCGCATTTTGTGTGTGTGTTCATATCCCCGTGTGTGGTGAGTATCCCATGTCAGGGCCCCACCTTAGCAACTGTACGGTATATACTCTTTGGCGCCATCACTCTCATTCTTTAAGTCCCCCTTGTTCACATCTGGCAGCTGTCAATTTGCCTCCAACACTTTTCCTTTCACTTTTCCCCATTATGTAGATAGGGGCAAAATTGTTTGGTGAACTGTAACGCGCGGAATTAAAATTTCAGCACACAACATAGCCTATGACGCTCTCTGGGTCCAGACGGTGACTTTGCAAAATTTTGTGGCTGTAGCTACAACGGTGCAGATGCCAAAACATACATACACTTTTTCCCCATTATGTAGATAGGGGCAAAATTGTTTGGTGAATTGGAACACGCAGGGTTAAAATTTTGCATCACAACATAGCCTATGACGCTCTTGGGGTCCAGACGTGTGACTGCAAAATTTTGTGACTGTAGCTACGACGGTGCAGATGCCAATACATACACTTTTTCCCAAATTATGTAGATAGGGGCAAAATTGTTTGGAGAATTGGAACGCGCGGGGTTAAAATTTTGCCTCACAACATAGCCTATGATGCTCTCGAGGTCCAGACATATGACTGTGCCAAATTTTGTGGCTGTAGCTGCGATGGTGCGGATGCCAATCCCAGACATACATACATACATACATACATACAGTACATACATACACACCCACATTGAGTTTTATATATTAGATGGATCCTTCAGGGGTTTCATCTGAATCACATCACTTGGACATTTAGACAGAAACCTCAAAGTAAGAGCTCAGAGTAAAGCACAGAATAAATATGATCCCAAACCTTATGTAAAATAAAAGCTTCAACTCAATCCACAAAAAAAGTACCCACTCAGGTCCGTCAATAGAAATATAGGTGGCTTCCTCGTTACTGGTATAATAAAGGCTCTGGAAAAGTGAAATGGCTTCTCACCTTCCAAAAGATATTCAACAATTTCTGTGCTCCCAAATTTAAATGCCTCTCTCACTTCTGAGCCCCATTGTGTGCCTAAACCACATTTAGTATTCACATGTTTGGCATTTCTGTAGCGATGAGAGTCTGCTGTCACATGCCCCGTCCTGTGTGACATGGCCAGCAGGCCGGTAACTAATACAACAGGACACGGCATGTGTAATTGTCCAGTGTGACGTGGCCAGCAGGCCGGTAACTAATACAACAAGAAAAGGGGGAAGGGAAACATTTACAATGGCGGGCCCTGCGATAGGGACAGGGGACGTGGAGACCTCCTGCACTCCCCTGAGTCAGTGTCCCTAACGTTCCTAACGTTCCCTATGCCGGTTCCACACCGGGCACCGCTCAGGATACCTGTCGCCCTAGCACACCCTACACCTATCCCTTGGTAGGGAGCTGGGTGGCGCAGGCACTGGCCCCACCGCTGTACTAACACCAACATGAGGAAAAGTGACAAACAGGGAAACACTTAGCTTTGCTCTGATGCACTTGCTCCAGGCAACAGATTCCAAAACCTGAGTGCATCTTCCTCCCACCGTGTCCAACGCCTGGGTGCAGCTGTCCAGCAACGGAGTCCAGCACCTGAGTGCAGCTGTCCAGCAACGGAGTCAAGCACCTGAGTGCAGTTTCCAGCAACAGAGTCCAGCAACTGAGTGCAGCTCTACACCATAGCTGCCACTCCACCAAGCTTTGCAAGAATTCTACACTGACACCATAGCTGCCACTCCACCATGCTTTACATGAACTCCTCGTTGACACCATAGCTGTCACTCCAGGACTCTGACTGAACTGTCCTGGACTCTCCTCAGCTCCTTCCTTCACCCAGCATGGTTGGAAAAGCCCAACAATATCACCAACATCAGTGAGCACAACTGACACACCTTTATTGAATAAACACACCTGATAGTGATTCCCATGCAATTACACTAACCACCACCGGGGGCAAAACTATTTCTAAAAACACCAGTGCAATGACCATACTGGCCACCGGGGTAAAACTATCTCTAAGCACTCAGTGCAATGAACATACTGGCCACCGGGGGAAAACTATCTCTAAGCACAAAGCTTAGAGAGAGGAAAAAAAAAAGGTTACCAGTACTCTTATCTGACATGATCCAGCATGGATCATGACATCTGCCTAATTTATGGGTGCGTGTCTCCAGAGGCACCGAGGCATGAGTTAAGCTCAATGTACTGGTCACTGCAATGTACAGGTCACTACAATGGCAGTTTGCAATTTGCACTCAACAATATCCACTGCTGCTTGCTTCAGGAAAACACCCTTGGAGTCAAAATCATCACTACACCGGTAGATAAATTCCCAAAGGGGTACAATTTTCAAAATATGGTCACTTGAGGGGGGATTCAACTCTTGTAGCACTTAAGGGCTCTGCATATGGAGTCTGCAATCTATTCTAGGAAAATCTGTGCTCCAGGAAGTAAATAGCGCTCCGTCCGTCCATCCCGAGTCTTGCTGCGAGGTCAAGCACTACTGTACTGTCATATACAGATTATTTCTACATTTAGCAAAAATTGTGGGACAATTTTAGTGCCATTAGTGCCATTTTTACACATTTCTCACTGTGAAAATATAAATTCTGGGGCTAAAACAACATTTTTGATGTAATTATTTTTTTCCTCACAGTCCGATGGTATAAAATTCTGTGATCCACCTGTGGTGTCAATATGATCACTACACGCCTAAATTAATTCATTAAGAGGTGTAGTTTGTAAAATGGTGTCTCTTATGGTGGGTTCTGCTGTTCTGGCACCCCAGGGGCTCTGCCAATGTGACATGTCCCCCTCAAACCAGTCTAGAAAAATCTGAACTACAATATGGCGCTTCTTCCCTTCTGAGCTTGGCACTGTGCCTTAAAAGTTGTTTTCAGTTCCATGTGGTGTATTGGCGTACTCAGGAGAAAACTGTACAACAACTTTTGAGTTCCATTTTCTCATGTTACCTTTGTGAAAATAAAAAATTTGGGGCTAGAATAAAATTTTTGTGAGAAAATGTGATTCGTTTTATTTTCACAGTGCCACATTATAAACTTCTGTGAAGCATTTTGGGGTTCAAGTGCTCACCACAAATCTAGATAAGTTCCTTGAGGGGTCTAGGGATTTCCACTGTTTAGGCACAAAAGGGTCTCTCCAAACGCCACATGGGGTCCGCTAATTATTCCAGCAAATTTTGCATTAAAAAAGTCAAATGGTGCTCCTTCCGAGCCCTGCCATGTGTCCAAATAGTGGTTTTTGCCCACATATGGGGTATTGGCGTGATCAGGAGAAATTGCACAACAAATTGCACAACAAATTTTTGGGTCCATTGTTTCCTGTTACTTTTGTGAATATAAAAACATCTAAGTTAAATTTTTTCCTTACAAATTCTAAAAATTCCTGTGAAGCACTGAAGGGATAATAAACTTCTTGAATGTGGTTTTGAGCACCTTGAGGGGTTCAGTTTTTAGAATGGTGTCACTTTTGGATATTTTCTGTCATATAGACTTCTCAAAGTCATTTCAAATGTGATGTGGTCCTTAAAAAAAATAATTTTGTACATTTTGGTGAAAAAATGAGAAATCGCTGGTCAACTTTTAACCCTTACACTTACTACAAAATGAGGTTTCAAAAATTGTGCTGATGTAAAATAGACATGTGGGAAATGTTATTCATTAACTGTTTTGTGTGACATAACTCTCTGATTTAAGGGCATAAAAATTAAAAGTTTTAAAATTGCTATGTTGTCAACATTTTTGCCAAATTTCCATTTTTTTCCAGAAATAAGAGCAAGTCATACTGCAGAAATTTTACCACTATCATGAAGTGCAATATGACACGAAAAAAAACTGTCTCAGAATTAGTGGGATCCATTGAAGCATTCCAGAGTCATCACCACATAAAGTGACAGAAGTCAGAATTGTAAAATTTGGCTTGGTCATGAAGGTGCAAACAGCCTTGGGGGTAAAGGGGTTAACAATGACCAACTATCATTATGACTACTCAAAAATTAGCAAATAATGGCTATAATGGGCAAGTAAAAATTGACTTATTATAAGAGTGTATTCAGTCCTAGCGCCTAGAACAGCATGAGCCGTGAATAAAGAATACAGGAGATGAAGGATACACAGTATATTGCATATGCAGCATATACTTTCTTTTTAGGTTTACACTATTGTTTATAGATTATAAAAAATAAATGCATGCAAAGATAAAAGTAAGAAAACAACTGTGATGTAAATTGCTATTGGCACTGATATAATCATATGATACGGCATGTAATAAATTCCATCCTGTGGCCAGGTCACAACCACTTCAGTTTAGGTTTTATCACCGCAGCTGTGAATATTAGTAACGCTTACTTTGAGTCAGTTATAGAGCGGAGCACAACAATGTAAATGCTGAGACTAGAGCTGAAAATATTAACACATTGTAACCCTAATGTTCCACCAATAAGGCTGTAACGATGCAGCACGCCATCACATAGATCAGACACTCAATCTTATGCTTGTGGGACATAAAAAGACATTTCTCTTTTATTCTATCTACAAAGTAGTATATACATAATGTTAAACATATGGGAAAAATGCGAAGTGCATTATGCAGTATCTGAAAAAAAGGGAGATGAAATCAGTGAAATGTCCTCATTGAACAATATTAATGTCCGTCCTTCTTGTTGCTAAGCTTTGGTAAACTAGAAGATGTCATTGCCAAGTGACAAATCTTAGGCAAAAAGGTCAACAGTTTCAAACAGAATTTTCTGGAGGTGAAGACATGAGGAAACCTTTTGCAGCAGAAATTGAGAAATATTGGCTTTGATAAGTACTTTGCCACTGTTGTAAACCTGGGACTTCTCAGTCACATCTGCTTTACATTTGCAACTACTTTTACCTGGTTTCAAAACCAGCATTTAGGGGCCCGTTCTTACGCAGCATACAAATCAAAGCAGTCTAAAGGATCGCAAGAAATGATGAATGGATTTACGACTGCAAATGTGTATTGAGGGGTATTAATCAAGACTTATCAGGTATATATTTCCTAAGAGAACTATATGTGAGTTTTCAAAGACATTCTATCCAAACTAAGGATGTTATCAATACAACCTGCATAGCCCAGAGGGGCCCACTAAACCTTTCAAAGAAATGTGTTTCAGAGACCTACAATACTACTGGAGATTTTGTTTTAACATAGGACTGTGGGTTTACATAACAGTATTACCAAGGCTTATGATCTAATCCCAATTTTATTGTCAAGATGTTTCTCTACGATCATAGTATATATACATAAACATACAGTACAGAGCAAAAGTTTGGACACACCTTCTCATTCAAAGCGTTTTCTTTATTTTCATGACTATGAAGATTGTAGATTCACTCTGAAGGCATCAAAACTATGAATTAACACATGTGGAATTATATAATTAACAAAAAAGTGTGAAACAACTGAAAATATGTCTTATATTCTAGGTTCTTCAAAGTTAGCACCTTTTGCTTTGATTACTGCTTTGCACACTCTTGGCATTCTCTTGATGAGCATCAAGAGGTAGTCACCGGAAATGGTTTTCACTTCACAGGTGTGCCCTGTCAAGTTAAATAAGTGGGATTTCTTGCCTTATAAATGGGGTTGGGACCATCCGTTGTGTTATGCAGAAGTCTGGTGGATACACAGCTGATAATCCTACTGAATAGACTGTTAGAATTTGTATTATGGCAAGAAAAAAGCAGCTAAGTAAAGAAAAATGAGAGGCCATCATTACTTTAAGAAATGAAGTCCAAAAAATTGGGAAAACTTTGAAAGTGTCCCCAAGTGCAGTGGCGAAAACAATCAAGCTCTACAAAAAAACTGGCTCACATGAGGACCGCCCCAGGAAAGGAAGACCAAGAGTCACCTCTGATGCGGAGGATAAGTTCATCCAAGTCATCAGCCTCAGAAATCGCAGGTCAACATCAGCTCAGATTAGAGACCAGGTCAATGCCACACAGAGTTCTAGCAGCAGACACATCTCTACAACAACTGTTAAGAGGAGACTTTGTGCAGCAGGCCTTCATTGTAAAATAGCTGCTAGGAAACCACTGCTAAGGACAGGCAACAAGCAGAAGAGACATGTTTGGGCTAAAGAACACAAGGAATGGACATTAGACCAGTGGAAATCTAGCTTTGGTCTTTTGAGTCCAAATTTGAGATCTTTGGTTCCAACCACCATGTCTTTGTGCGACGCAGAAAAGGTGAATGGATGGACTCTACATGCCTGGTTCCCACCGTGAAGCATGGAGGAGGAGGTGTGATGGTGTGGGGGTGCTTTGCTGGTGACACTGTTGGAGATTTATTCAAAATTGAAGGCATACTGAACCAGCATGGCTACCACAGCATCTTGCAGCAGCATGCTATTCCATCCAGTTTGCGTTTAGTTGGACCAGCATTTATTTTTCAACAGGACAATGACCCCAAACACACCTTCAGGCTGTGTAAGGGCTATTTGACCAAGTAAGAGAGTGATGGGGTGCTACGCCAGATGACCTGGCCTCCACAGTCACCAGACATGAACCCAATCGAGATGGTTTGGGGTAAGCTGGACCGCAGAGTGAAAGCAAAAGGGCCAACAAGTGCTAAGCATCTCTGTGAACTCCTTCAAGACTGTTGGAAGACCATTTCTGGAGACTACCTCTTGAAGCTCATCAAGAGAATGCGAAGGAGTAATCAAAGCAAAAGGTGGCTACTTTGTAGAACCTAGAATATAAGATACATTTTCAGTTGTTTCACACTTTTTTGTTAATTATATAATTCCACATGTGTTAATTCATA
This sequence comes from Dendrobates tinctorius, assembly GCF_039654945.1. Taxonomy (NCBI): domain Eukaryota; kingdom Metazoa; phylum Chordata; class Amphibia; order Anura; family Dendrobatidae; genus Dendrobates; species Dendrobates tinctorius. The sequence continues at coordinate 3,247,229 of NW_027361796.1, forward strand.
GTCTTGATGCCTTCAGCGTGAATCTACAATTTTAATCGTCATGAAAATAAAGAAAACTCTTTGAATGAGGTGTGTCCAAACCTTTGGACTGTACTGTATATATATACATATATATATATATATATATATATATATATATATATATATATATATATATATATATATATATATATATACTGAATAGAGAGAGCGAGACATAGACAGAGAGAGGCAGGCAGTACTTTTCTTGCCAAGTTTTGTGCAAAGCTCCAGGTTTATCACCAAGACCTTTTGTATACAAATAGAAAAGGGGCAGAACTCCACAGTCAGATGAGGAGAAACGGAGTTAAAAAGGCTCTACCATTTTGGCCTGCGACTTTGCGTAGGCTATGTTAAAATCTAAATCAAATCAATATTTGGTGTAAGCACCATTTGCCTTTAATTCTTCTACGTACACTTGCACACAGTTTTTGAAGAAATTTGGTAGGGAGGTTGGCCTAAAATATCTTATAGAACCCTTCATGTAATTACAGACAGACTCGATGATGTTGAGAACAGGACTCTGTGGAGGCCATAGCATCACTTACATAACTCCTTGTCCTTCTTTACACTAAAGATAGTTCCTAATATCATTGGCTTTATTTTTGTGGTTGTCCTGCTGCAGAAGAAATTTGAAGACATTGGTACTGCATTATAGAGAAATATATGCCTGCATTTCTTATTATTGAGGACATCAGTAGTCTTGACCATATTCCCAACTCCATTTGCTGAAATGCAGTCCCAAACTTGCAAGGAACCTCCACCATGCTTCATTGTTGCTTGCAGACACTCATTATTCTACTACTTAACAGTATTCTTGTAAACAAACCACCTTTTGGTTACAGTCAAATATTTTACATCTTTTGACTCATCAATCAAGAGTACCTACTGCTATTTTTCTCAGTTCCTAGGTTTTTTGCACAGTTAAGTCACATTGCCTTATTTCCATGTCAAATACATAGTTTTTGGCCACAATTCTGCTATGAAGACCATCTGGCCAGACTTCTCAGAATAGAAGATACAATTATGGCCAAAGTGTTGTCACCCTTGAATGTTTTAAAAAAAATGAAGATACAGATACTTATCAATCATGCAATGCCTTCACTATTGCGCCTAATTGCTTCCAAATTTGATTAGAAGCAAAACAACGACCTCAAGCATAAAGGCCCCGTCACAAGAGATCGCTGATTTTGTGACGCCACAGAGATCTCGCCAGCGAGATCGCTGTGTCTGACGCGGATCAGCGACCAGCCCCCCTGCCGGGTATCGCTGATCGTGCTCGATCGGCCTGGGCCATTTTTTTGGTCGCTGGTCTCTCCTGGCCAGCACAAATCGTTGCATGTGGCAGCGAGAGACCAGCGATCAGCAACGCTGGTTTCTAATGTAAACATCGGGTATCCAGGAGCCGCGGCTCCTGGATACCCACTGTTTGCCTTGGAAACCGGTGTACACGCTGGTTTCCAAGGTAAACATCAGGTATCTAAGAGCCACGCAACTCCTGGATACCCAATGTTTACATTAGAAACCAGCGTCCAGCGTCGCTGGTCCTGATCGCTGGAGGGGCTGTCTTGTGACAGCTCACCAGCGATCTGCCTAATGATGTCCCAGCGATCCCATCATGTCGGATCATTGGTGGGATCGCTGGGACTTCGTTATGTGTAACGGGGCCTTAAAGCCATATCATTAAGAACTATCTTCAAGGTAAAGAACAAGGAGTCCTGGAAAAGATTATATGGGCCCCTACAAGTCCCTGAATGCAACATCATAGAATCTATGTGGAATTACGTGAAGTTTCAGAAAAAAAATTACAAAAGCCTTACATCCACAGAAGACCATGGGTTATTAGTTCTCCAAGATGTTGGGAACAACTTCCCTTCTGAGTTCAAAAACTGTGTACAAGTATAGCTAGAAGAACAGATGATGTTTTGAATCAAAGGCCAGACAAACCAAATATTGATTTGATTTAAATTTTTATTATGTTCAATTCCCTGGCATTTAGTTAATTAATAACAAATAAACTATTAGCATTCACATTTTTGAAAGCATTCTTAACTTGTAGCATTTTTTCCCACACCTGCCAACATTTTTTGCACAGTAATGTGCATATATAAAACCCCAATTGAAAAAAGTTAGGACCCTGTGTAAAATGTAAAGAAAATAAGAATGCAATGATTTTGAAATCTCTTTTGCCATATTTTATTCAAATTACAACATTGAACACATACCAGAAGTTGGAGGTTAGACATTTTTCCATTTCATTTGAAAAAATAATTCATTTAGAAATTGATGGCAACAACACATCTCAAAGAAGATGGGGCATGGTTAACAAAAGGCTGTAAAAGTGGCAGCTATGAAATTATAGAGGAGATGCTACACAATGATAGACATGCCCAGTCTAATCTTTTTTGATATGTGTTGCTGCCATCAATTTCTATATATTTTTTATCAATTGAAATGAGAAAAATGTCTACCTTTCGTCTTGAGATATATAAAATATGACTAGAAAAGATTTCCAAATTACTGCATTCTTGTTTTCTTTACATTGTAAACAGCATGTCAACTTTTTTGGAATTATAGCTATATATATATATATATATATATATATATATACACAGTATATATATATATATATATATATATATATATATTCAGCTTCACATTGGAAGCCTTTTTCCGGCTTGAGTGCTTGAGAATGGCTTCAAATGTGAAGCTAAAAAGTCAGACACATCTGGGAGACTAAACTCCAGCTTTTTCATGAATTTCCATTAGAGTGCTGTTTCCATTCTATTTTTCTATATTTGGAAGTTTTCGTTTGGTTGCTGGAGGATGTATTGCACCCACAACAATAGGACAGTAGTACTACTTTTCCATATATATATATATATATATATCCCGCATTATAAGACCCCCTTTTTTCCCCAAAATTTTTGGGGAAGTGAGGGTGCGTCTTATAATGCGGATACACCTTACAGGCCACGGTGGAGCAGGATCCCAGGGTGGCTGCTGGAAGAGGCAAGAGTGGATCGTTGCTGCAGGCCGCAGCCTGGGATGAGGGTGTGTTTGGTGTACTGTGTGGTGGACTCTGGGAAAATGGCTGCTGGGGCGGCACATGCACTCTGAGATCTCATCTCCCGAGATCTTGGTACCGAGATCTCCATCTGCGTATGCCCCGGCAGCCATTTTCCTGGAGTCCACCGCACAGTAAACTATGCAAGTGCGGGGCTCTCGGCTTTCACAAAATGTCGGCAGAGCCCTCGCACCACCGAACACCAGCAGCAGAGCACAACAGAACACACCCTCATCCCAGCCTGCGGCCTGCAGCAACACTCCACTCTTGCCTCCTCCAGCAGCGACCCTGGGACCCCGCTTCACCGCAGCCACCACCCCCGGTAAGCAATAAGACACAAGGATTATCAGAAGAACCACCATTTTATTAATAAAAGTTTTTTTCCAATTTTTCTCCTCAAAATTTGGGGTGCGTCTTATAATCCGGTGCGTCTTTAACCTGCAAAATACGGTATACATATTTGTCAAAAGTTACTTTACTTCTTAGTCATACTTATTTTCTCCACATTCACTTTAATGACAGCATATTTTTGGTAATGTAATTCATATAGCAGTTGTCCTGCTCAATAAAATCTATCTCAATGTATTTTTATAATATTAACTATACATATTTTTTTAGAAAAATTAAATAATGAAGACTAATGTTAAATTGAAAGTGCTATCAGAAAATTGTTATTTAAATAAGATTTATGAGTTAAATATATTTAAAAAAACAGTATTTTTTTTCCATATCACAATCTTTGTTAAAAATAAAAAATAGAAATCCAAGAGAGAGTGAATAACACTTTTTATGAATTTTAAAATTGTATGAATTTTATTTACTTTGGGCATATACTACTTGTTAATAATTAGAGGAGATATCTACAACCACTGGATTGCCCTACAAGGCATAGCTATACTGAGCACACCCGTGTCCTTTGGTGGCTCACCAGCTTATGTCATTCACAACCATATGTGGTTTATTTACATATCTGATTTTAATCTCACTCATCTTCATACCCCATGTGCTCTATTTTCTCTAGCAGCTTGGCAGTATATTCTGTCATCACGAAAAAATAGAAATCTTACAATGTTCATACTAGCCTCTGGGCTTTTTTGTGATCTAACTTCCCGTTGTTGAAAAAATTCACACGTACATTAGCTACAATGATCAAACCCCGACCCTATATTTTGTACTGTAGCATCTAATGAGCATGTGCAAAGGTCATTGTGAAGGGAGGAAAGCATGGTCAGCTTTGAAATAACCTATTTTAACTTGTGGATCCTGTGCTATCAGCTGTGTATAGAGGTGTTAACTGTCATTGTAATCCTGTCTGGAATAAAATGGAAACTGCAGTGACCTCTACCTAAGGACAAAAAGCGAGAGTCTAAAATAGGCCTAATGGCCAATGTGAATTTTTTTATTTTTTTTTTAATAAGGATGTCTTGATATGAAAACAAATTGCCAAAGATTTTTTTTTTAAAGACATGTAACACAAATGCCTGACTGAAACAATAGGTCATTTTTGATGACACTCTAGCTTCCATTTAACTGTCATTGTTTTCTTATTATAAACTGTCAGCATCATAGAATTATTGTAAAGGCTTGTGTAAGTGATCTCATTTGCACTAATGTGTTAAAAGCTTACTACTTACAGATTATTCTGCATTTAGAAGAAGGATAAGCAAGTTATTAGCGGAATTCCAAACGTACAATTTCCACTAAATTCCCTGTAAATATGAAAACAAAAGGTGCTCTATTCACTGCACTTTAACCTCGCGGATAAGTAATGGCACCAAAGTAGAAAATTGTTAATTAAAAATCTAGAAAAGCAAAAAAAAACAATTTCCATTTGCCATCTGCTGCTTAGAAACCAACATCTACTTATTTTATATTACATAAAATGTTTCATTTTAGTGAATACATTTCTGCTGCTAGTATGTTTTCTTAACTGTATATGTGAAAGTAAAAGTGGTTAGAGTAAAATTCCTATTTCAATAAGTGTGCAATAGATGATAAATGATCAAGTTTACACCATGCAAATAAGCCCTCCAATGCATTCTGAATGCTAGTTTGTCTATATGTATGCGGCATTTTCCTATACCTCCTTTACCACCCCCTTCACAATTTAATACACCATGAAGTAAATAATTATTTTAAGGAAAACCTTTTATGTTGTACAAGTAGTCCTATCTGGAGCAGGCATATTATAGAACTGGAGTTAAGCATAGTTTTCTAAATATTTGGTATAACTTGTAAATGATGCTCTTTACGTGCAGAGTCCAGTGGGTGGTCTCACTAAGTGATTGACAACTATCTATGTATGAATGCTCAAATGGGTGAGTCACCGATATGTCCACAAAGCATAAAAATAGCATGGATGTAAATTAAGTTATACTAAATGGTTTCCTATATAACAATATATTAGACTCAGCTGCAAGTGCTCTATTACATGCTTCCTCCACTCCATCATGTCAGATTAGACAGATGAGACACATAGGGATATGAGATAATCTAATTATGTATTCCATTCCTAGAAATTTGTATTATGGCTTTAAACATGATGAAGAGAAAATGACATGCCACACACAGTGCTACAACAAATCCATGTCATATAAATGAACTAACAGTCCAACTTAGAGAGGCTGTCTACCTGGAAACCCCTTCGTATTCTACAAGTAACATAACAATACTCTGTACGCTACACCATACTGGTGCCGTTACAGCGACGGGTTTCTCAAGACTTGCTTAGCATTGTTATGCCATGTGAGCCTTGCAGCCAGTGGCTGGCATTGAGATGATATGCTCTCATCACGTCCTTCAGACAAACTTTGGATGTCTGAAGGAAGTGAGATCACAGTAGCCCATGAGCTCCTACTAACGTGGCACAAAAATATCGCGTGAGTTTGGGGAGACCCGTTGTTTTGAGAGGTGAGTATAGGATATTTTTATTTTTCAAATGGCAGTAAAGTTTTTATGAGGTAGTTATTCACAAAGTAGATAACCCCTTTAAGTATGCTTTGTCAATCCTGCTGTATGAACTTAGTTAAAAAATCCAGGCACACGAACCTTTGACATGAAGACCTAAGAGAAACTGTAATAGATACGGAGTTTGAAGAATGAGATTATTCTCAATAAGATATGTCAGTTTCCAATATTAGGACGTATTGTAATTTTATGTGACCTGTATTAAAAGTATTAATTGTGTGTTCTAATTTTATCAGTAGTAAGCCAAGAAATTGCACTGCAGCAAATCTGCACTTGTTTTTCTGCTAATTACCACGAAAAAGAATATTGAAGATGTAATTTTATGTCAATCTTTTGTACCTACTTGGTGTGGGATTATAAAACCCCCTTCCCATGTGCAGCTATAACAGAACACCTATCTCAGAAAAAAAAGGCAGTGAGTGACAGGTCTTACACCTTGAGTCAGCTAAGTTCAGAACAAAAGGCTTGCTTGCAAAATAGATACCATGCGTTCTAACTGCTTTGTTGAGTCAGCTATAATTTCATATGGAGAATATGGACTTATCTTACATCCTGGCCACACACTGGTTATATTTTCAAGAATTCTGGAACAAACCGAACACCTTCCAGGATCTTGATCCACTCTAGCACGACAGGGTGGAGTAATATGTAAAATAGCTAATAGTAGCCAGGTAGCAAAGCTGTGTTTGATCTCAACTCATAGCAGGGGCCCGGCCGGACCCAACTGCGCCAAAACCGCCTCACTAGGACCGTCCATTAATGAGTTATGACTCATCTTCGGTTTTGGAGTTTTTAGCTGCTAGAGGCAAATGGAGGGGATTTAGATTCAGCCCAGAGGGCGGGAGGGGAGTGACCCAAAGGGAATAAAGGTTAGTGTAAGGCCATGCAGCCTGTCTTTCTGTTATGCTTGTGGTTCACTTCGAAGGAGGGGGACATGTTTAGTAACGTCCTGTGAAGGATCTAGGAACCAGCTGGCAGCCCATGCTTCTGCGCCCCCGCACACAGATGGTCGAACATCAACCCGGTAATTGACATGATCCATCTGCTTATATCTTTTGCACTACCATTATTTGTATTTGCATATCTGACCAATGTATATGTATAACCATTGTGTATATACTGCATTGTCTAGTGTGCCCTTAAGGAGATTAAATATATAATTTATCCATTGACTGCGCTTTCATCTCGATCCACGAATCCTCATGTCCATTTCTCGGCTTAACTTTCCTTTTTACCAAGGTTGGTTTCTGGCCCGATGTAATCCCGTTAACGGACCGAGCTTATATCTACCAAGAAACTGGTGACCAGCCGCTGTTTCACTGGTGCTAGTGAAAGGGGCCTCTCAGCCTGTCAGGGTTGTGAGCAAGTGTGGTGCCACGTCAATGACTGCATGGGCCACATCCTCTATCTCCTTGTGCCTCTCTTGGCCCGTGTGGACAGGGGTGTCTGTGTAAAATTGTACCAAACTGACCTTACATGTCCCCAGGGAGTGCAGAACATCATGTTGGTGAAAGTGGGGAGACTGCATTACGTGATCCTTATGAAGTAATATTGATGTCAGGCAGGGTGGCTAGGTGCGAGATCACCACACCATGGTTTTATCACTGTAACTATTTAACATACAATATTGATGAGACCACAAACTTTAAAATACAAACTGTGAATTGAATGGACTGAAGACTAAATATAGCTATTTGTTTAATTAAAATTGCAAGGGTCAAAGTTGTACCTTATCCAAGTCAAGTAACCGCTTCCTAAAAAATTCTCGCAGAATATAAGCATCCCCATCACTACATGTACACATTCATGTGCATATACAAATACATTTACAGTGGGGAAAATAAATATTTGATACACTGCTGATTTTGCAACTTGTCGCACCTACAAAGAGTGGAGAGGTCTGTAATTTTTATCAGATACACTTCAAATATGAGAGACAGATTCTAAAAATAAAAAACAGAAAATCACATTGTATGTCTTTTAAATAATTAAATTGCATTTACTGCATGAAATAAGTATTTGATCACCTACCAACCAGCAAGAATTCTGGCTCTCACAGACATGTTCATTTTTCTTTAAGAAGCCCTCCTACTCTGCATTCATTACCTGTATTAATTGCACCTGTATAAAAGACACCTGTCCACACAATCAATCACACTCCGACGTCTCCACCATGGCCAAGACCAAAGAGCTGTCTAAGAACACCAGGGACAAAATTGTAGACCTACACAAGGCTAGGATGGGCTACAGGACAATAGGCAACCAGCTTGGTGAGAAGGCAACAACTGTTCGCACCATTATTAGAAAATGAAACAAACACAAGATGACTGTCAATCCTCCTCGGTCTGGGACTCTATGCAAGATCTCGCCTTGTGGGTAAGAATGATTCTGAGAAAGGTCAGGAATCAGCCCAGAACCACAAGGGAGGTCCTGGTCAATAACCTGAAGAGAGCTAGGACAAGAGTCTCAAACCACACTACACTGTCATGGATTAAAATCCTGCAGGACACAAAAGGTCTTCCTGCTCACACCAGAACATGTCCAGGCGCGTTTGAAGTTTGCCAATGACCATCTGGATGATCCAGAGGCAAAAAACACTAGATGCAACACATGCAGGGATTGTCTAACAAACACTTAATCCCTGCATATGTTGCAACTGTCTATCAGCCTCGAGACATGCAGCTGTGAGGACTCGAACATATTTTTCGTGCACGCCAAAGAAACTTGGTTAGCACACGAGGATGCTTGGACAACACCTTATCCGAGCACGTTCAGTCATCACCAGTGCTGAGACAAGAGGGACACAAATTCTTAGTATTCTATATACAAAGATGTAATTTACATTTATATTGTTGCGGTTATACACATTTATGTACCTTTTCTTAATCTTCACAACATGACTTATTCAGTTTGAAGCGCAATATCACTTTATGCACTCCATTCTTACCATCTGTGACCACAAGTGTTATGCTGCCAATATAAAGGAATCTTTCTATGCTGAGATGTGCCTCATCATTACCGCCACCCAGTATACATGCCAGGTGGAAGGGTGTAAAGGATACAATAGGTGTCTCAATATTTTTTCCTAGAAACTGAATATATCTTATTTGCTGAAATATAGAAATATTTTCACTTTTGCACATAATGCACTTTATATATGCTATGGTCACAAGTAGCATGCAGCCAATGTAAGGAAATATTCCTATCTTTGGAGATGCGTTTCATCATTACAGTCTTCCCAGGTTTCACAATAAGTGGAATGATGTAAAGAATGCACTAGGTGTTTGCAGTCTTATTGGGGTCATCACCATGTGGTTGGCTTTTTAAAATAGATGGATGAGTGCTAACAGCATTGCTTCAGAAGTTAAAGGGGTAGGGAGTCAGTCTGTCAGTGCTCAGACCATATGCCGCACACTTCATGAAATTGGTCTGCATGACTGTTGTCCCAGAAGGAAACTTCTTCTAAAGATAATGCACAAGAAAGCCTGCACATACTGTACATTGCTGTAGAAAAACAGACTAAGGATATGGATTACTGAGAACCTTGTCCTGTGATCTGATGACACCAAGATAAATTTATTTGGTTCAGATAGTATCAAGCGTGTGTGTCGGCAACCAAGTGAGGAGTACAAAGACAAGTGTTTCTTGCCTACAGTCAAGCATGGTGGTGGGAGTGTCATGGTTTGGAGCTGCATGAGTGCTGCTGGCTATGTGGAGCTACAGTTTATTGAGGGAACCATGAATGCCAACATATACTGTGACATACTGAAGAAGAGCATGATCCCCTCCATTTGGAAACTAGGCTGCAAGGCAGTATTCCAAGATGATAGCGACCCCAAACACACCTCCAAGCAGCCACTGCCTTGCTAAAGAAACTGAGGGTAAAGATGGTGGACTGGCCAAGCATGTCTCCAGACTTAAACCATTGAGCATCTGTGGGAAATCCTCAAATGGAATATGGAGGAGCGCAAGGTCTCTAATATCCAACTCTGTGATGTCATCATGGATGAGAGAAAGAGGACTAAAGTGGCTCCTGTGAAGCTCTAGTGAACTTCATGCCCAAGACAGTGGAGTACGTCCACACGGTCAGTAACAGGCAGCTCTTTGAACACAGCCGCTGCCGGCTTTTGAACGCAGGTGATTCCACATGTGTTCATTGAACCGTGCAGAATCACTGCGTCCTATACATTGCACTGGTGATATTTATCTTGCGGAGACTGAGCGTCTCTGCAAGATAAATAGACATGCTGAGGTCTGGAAAGCAAGCGGGTGAAACGCACGTCGGGGCGCAGGGGCACACAACCACTACAGTCTCACACTTTACTCCTTTTTGTGCAGTAAGTAATCTATTGATATATGTTTATGCAATCTATTGTGGACTGTGTAATTCCTTTTAAACCATTTGCTGTGTATTATGATGTGTTATTATGTGAAGAGAGTGTATGTGTACTTAGTTTACAATGCTTTAGGCAATAATTTATTGAAAATTTCTTTATGTTACACCATTTATTCTCTCCCAAATAGTGATTTATCTCTTCACATAGTTATTATTTATTATTTATACATTGTCATTTTTTCCACATGAAAAAGTTTATATGCAGCAATAAACTAAAAATCTTTAATTGTGTACATGGACCGTGCTGCAGGTGGTGCCCCTCTATTTTTGGGGTATGTTTACAGTGATCATTTATAAGTAGCATCTTATGGATTTTTTATATGTTACAAAATAAAATAAATTGTTTAAAAAATAGTATATGGTTCTCTTCTATGTAGCGATAGCTGTACAGCTGTCAACTTGATTGATTGTAGTGTTTGGAAGTGCCATTCTCTTGACACAGGGACTAGTTTGGTCTAATTAATTAAAAATGAAAAGGTAAAGGTGTGGTGCCAAAATGCATTGCTTTAACTGCATAACTGGTAATATCAACACATTATTGAGACTCTTCATTGAATAAGTGAAATACTGCCAGTATCCTTTGGAATCTTATTTCTCTAGAAATTAATTTATAGTGACATGAAAGTGCTAAAAAAAACACTCCTAACTGAGGTACGTTTGTATCATTTTTGCCAAGGAAAAAAGTGACAGCTTTAGAAAAATGTGACAGCTAGAATACATAAATAACAAAAGACTGACTGTCACTTCCAAACAGAAAATTGGTGTGTACAGGTGCATACTAAGCGTAGCCATCTCTATACATAACTAACAAATAAAGTTGCACTCTGTAGCGCTATATCATGTAAACATGAAATATATGAAATTTTAATTGCATTACTGCTCTAGATTTAAAAATGGAGATACTTAGCACATAATTTGACCAATATTGTGCTAAGTATCACCATTTTTTGCTATTATCCAGAGTACTAATGCAATTAAAATTTCATATATTTCATGTTTACATGCTATAGAACTACAGAGTGCAACTTTATTTGTTAGCTAGAATACACGACAATGAAAAAAAGTGACAGCTAGAAATAAAGGTGACGGCTAGACACTTTTCTTCTAACAAAGATTCTGGGCATCGGAAAACACTAAACACAATGCATTACATACTTTTCCTAAGAAAAAGCTATTCCCACACTTCTTAAAATCTATCTTCTTGTTTGAGTATGTCATTATTAAAAGTTATCATGAACATGGATTTTCCTATTCATGTCGCACACAATTGCCTAAATTAAAAAGATTGTGTGAGTAAGCCAAGTTCAGTTGAGCAGAAAAAAAGAATGCAGAGAAGGCTAATAGCTCAGAGGACTGAATTCAAGGAGATCTTTCATGCTTTTGAATTTCCCCAGCACCAGAGAAGTGATCTTGACAATGTTTTTTTATTTCCCAATAGAACAGTTTCTGAGAACGCTGCCAGTGACCTGCACGTTGGAAAGACTGATCTAGTATAACTAGTTATGTAGAACGTACCGTAAATTCATCAGCTTGCCAATATCTGAAATTAATTGGAATATTAGGAAAAGTCTTTTTATGTACTAAAAGTTATTGTAGCAGGTTTGGTGCGCATTTTATCACAGTGTTTCTGTAATTATGTGGGATGTGTCTTGGGTCCATCTATTCAAATGTTTTGCAGCTCTGTGAGTTAACTGTGAGAAAAGCCATGCCATGCTTGACAGAATATCTAAGTTATGTTATTGTTCCTTTAACCCCTTCCCAACATGAGATGTATCCATGCAGTGGCGTAGCATGGGGGGGCGGTCCGCCCCAGGCGGCACGTGTGGGGGCGGCGCGGCAGCAGCGATTCCTCTTTGTGGGAGAAGCGCGGAGGCAGTGAGGCACAGTGCAGTGCAGCGGCGGGCAAGGAGCAATCACAGCAGCTCCGCTGCCTGCAAGCAGGAATAGCAGGAGCGTAGCTGCAAGGGTCCGTCCTGCTTCCTGCCCGGACGCTGCGCTTCCTGTTTGACACAGAGAAGCGCCATGTCATGTCATTCAGCGGCCGCTGCTGTGTGAGCTAGGAAGCGCGGGCGATGCTGTGGACAGGTGAGAGGAGAGAGGTGGTGTCTGTGTGTATGTATGTCTGTGTGTGTATGTATGTGTGTATGTCTGTCTGTGTGTGTGTGTATGTATGTATGTCTGTGTATGTGTGTGTGTGTATGTATGTGTGTGTGTGTGTATGTCTGTCTGTCTGTATGTCTGTGTGTATGTCTTTGTGTGTGTGTCTGTGTGTGTGTAGGTTAGACTGGCCCTGGAGGAGATGGGGACATGAGAAGACCGTGATGGGGAGAGAAGGCCATAATGCCTGGGGTAATGGGAGAAGGTCATGATGGGGGTGATGCAGAAAAGGCAATGATGGGAGTGATGGAGCAGACAATGATGGGAGTGATGGGGTGATGGAGCAGGCAATGATGGGAGTGATGGGGAGAAGGCAGTGATGGGGTGATGGAGAAGGCAATGATGGGGAGAAGACAATGATGGGGTGATGGAGCAAGCAATGATGGGAGTGATGGGGAGAAGGCAGTGATGGGGTGAAGGAGAAGGCAATGATGGGAGTGATGGAGTGGAGCAGGCAATGATGGGGGTGATGGAGCAGACAATGATGGGAGTGATGGAGTGATGGAGCAGGCAATGATGGGAGTGATGGGGAGAAGGCAATGATGGGGTGATGGAGAAGGCAATGATGGGAGTGATGGGGAGAAGACAATGATGGGGTGATGGAGCAGGCAATGATGGGAGTGATGGGGAGAAGGCAGTGATGGGGTGATGGAGAAGGCAATGATGGGGAGAAGACAATGATGGGGTGATGGAGCAAGCAATGATGGGAGTGATGGGGAGAAGGCAGTGATGGCATGAAGGAGAAGGCAATGATGGGAGTGATGGAGTGGAGCAGGCAATGATGGGGGTGATGGAGCAGACAATGATGGGAGTGATGGGGTGATGGAGCAGGCAATGATGGGAGTGATGGGGAGAAGGCAGTGATGGGGTGATGGAGAAGGCAATGATGGGAGTGATGGGGAGAAGACAATGATGGGGTGATGGAGCAGGCAATGATGGGAGTGATGGGGAGAAGACAATGATGGGGTGATGGAGCAGGCAATGATGGGAGTGATGGGGAGAAGGCAGTGATGGGGTGAAGGAGAAGGCAATGATGGGAGTGATGGAGCAGGCAATGATGGGAGTGATGGGGTGATGGAGCAGGCAATGATGGGAGTGATGGGGAGAAGGCAGTGATGGGGTGAAGAAGGCAATGATGGGAGTGATGGCGCAGGCAATGACGGGAGTGATGGGGTGATGGAGCAGGCAATGATGGGAGTGATGGGGAGAAGGCAGTGATGGGGTGATGGAGAAGGCAATGATGGGAGTGATGGAGAGAAGACAATGATGGGGTGATGGAGCAGGCAATGATGGGAGTGATGGGGAGAAGGCAGTGATGGGGTGAAGGAGAAGGCAATAATGGGGAGAACGCAAGGGTGGAGGTGATGGGGAGAAGGCAATGATGGGGTGATGGAGAGGGCAATGATGGGGTGGTGGGGGAAAAATAAATGATGATGGGGTGGTGGGGGAGAATGCAATGATGGTGGTGGTGGAAAGGGCAATAAATGGGGGTGGTGGAGGAGGAGGAAATGATGGAGGTGGTGGAATGGGCAATGATGGGAGTGGTGGGGGAGAAAGCAAAGATGGAGGTGGTGAAGAGGGCAATGATGGGGTGGGGAGAGGACAATAATGGGAGGCAAGGGGAGGACAATGAGGGGTGTGGGGGATTGGGATGGGAGGAAGGGGGACTTATAATGGCCTTAGGAACAGGGGGAGGTGGAGGAAGACATTATTGTTTATTATGTCTAACACAGTCCCTTAGTATATAGTGTACTCACTATGTCTAACACAGTCCCTTAGTATAGAGTGTACTCACTATGTCTAACACAGTCCCTTAGTATATAGTGTACTCACTAATTCTCTATAACACCATCCTTAGTTACATAGTTTCCTCTTTTATTATGTATAACACCATCCCTTATTTTGTACCATCCTCTCTAGTTATATATGATGCCGTCCCTTATTATATAGCTTCCTCTGCTGTTATGTATAGTGCTGTCTCTTACATAGTGCATTCTTGTTAATTTTGTTATTTACAGTGCCATCTTTTATTACATAGTCCCCTCTCTTTTTAGATATAAAATGACTGCTGATCGAGGAGCCGGTGACCAAACTACCAGTCCATCAGCTCCTCCATTAGAAAGGAAGCTTTCCCATGCTTCATCAGCCATCATTGCATTATACAGCTTAACAAGACAGGACGGTATGTAATAAAAAACAGGGCTCTATATAATCCAATATGTAAGGTCTGTCACAATATTAAAAATTATTATTAAAAAAGCCATTAGGTCTTCATCCAGCATCATCAAGCTAATACATACATATATATAGAGAACTGCAAGAAGATGAAAGTCTAGAAAAAATAACAGCAGAGTGTAGTGTGGGCTCTTCGGATGCTTCTGGATTATCAACGACCAAAGGGGCGGCAAATTTTTCGTCCGCCTCGGGCGCCACAAACAGTTGCTACGCCACTGTATCCATGCATCATGGTCAGCTGGTACTTACCGACCTTGGACATATGGATTCATTATGGCAATTTTGTGCAAACAGAGGCTGTGAGCGCACTATGGCTGCCAGGTATCAGCTGATTCTGACAGCTGACACCAGGCACTCAGTGCAGGAGAGGTGCCCAGACTGCTCCAGGTACTTTAACCCACTAAATACTTCAATCGATATCGCAAACAGCAAAATTGTACATTTTGTTGAAAAAATGAAAAATCGCTGGTTAACTTTTAATCCTTATAACTTCGTAACAAAAAATATTATGTTTCCAAAATTGTGCTGATTTAAAGTAGACATGTGAGAAATGTTATTTATTAACTATTTTGTGTGACACCACTCTCTGATTTAAGGGCATAAGAAATCAAAATTTGAAAATTGCTAAATCTTCTATCTTTTTGCCAAATTTCCATTTTTTTACAAGTAAACGCAAGTCATATCAAAGAAATTTTAGCACTATCATAAAGTACAATATGCCCCGAAAAAAAAATCAGAATCAGTGGGATCCATTGAAGCGTTCCAGAGTTATTACCACATAAATTGACAGTGGTCAGAATTGTAAAATTTGGCCTCGTCATGAAGGTGCAAACAGGCTTGGGGGCTGAAGGGGTTAATGAAAATATGTGTGTGTGTAGTTTCTATATTTTTTGCAAGTTTACAAAGTTGGCCCATAAAGAATACTGCTGCCCTATTCCTGTTCTAATACTTTTGTCCACACTGCGAAATTATGGGCAACATGACTCTTGCATTACCTTTTAGTCTGGAGCTGTATCTAATATATAATTGCCAATCGGCTCTGTCACAGCTTCCGGCAATTGTGTTGCTATCCCACCGCGGCCGGAAGCTGTGACAAAAACGGCACCGCCATATTGGAACACCCAAGTTATGGGTATTCCGATAAGGCGGCCGGGAATCAATGAGCGGCGCGGGATTCAAATCCCCCGCCCCGCTGGCTGAGCCAATGAGCGTTGCCGCGTGGGATTTGAATCCCCGCGGCACCGCTCATTGGCTCAGCCGGCAGGGGATTACATACTTAACTGACCGAGAGGAGCGTTGCAGCGGCGCTTCTCTTCTCACCGGAGACCGGGGCAGGAGTGTGGTGTCGGAATCGTGCATGCGCAAAGCGCTATCCAGCGGCATTTTACTGAAGACACATTTGCAGTGTGCCTTCAGCAATATGGTGCCGGACAGTGCGGTATGGGTATGCGCATACTCCGGCGCCACGCTCCTCCTCCCCCGGCAGAACATGACAGTGCTGGAGCACAGGGAAGAAAGGTGAGTATAAATGTTTTTTTGTATGTGTGCAGTTTAATAGGGGTGAGAGGACCATACATAATAGGATGGGGGGGTGAGAGGTAGCATGCATACCAGGATAGGGGGTGAGGGGACCAGGCATGTCTGGATTGGGGGGTGAGAGGTAGCATACATACCAGGATAGAGGGTGAGGGGACCATGCATATCAGGATTGGGGGGTGAGAGGACCATGCATACCAGGAAAGGGGGGTGAGAGGACCATGCATACCAGGATAGGGGGGTGAGGGAACTATGCATATCAGGATTGGGGGGTGAGAGGACCATGCATATCAGGTTTGGGGGTGAGAGGACCATGCATACCAGGATAGGGGCTGAGGGGTAGCTTGCATACCAGGATAGGGGGGGTGAGTGGACCATGCATACCAGGATAGGGGGGTTCGGGGACCATGCATATCAGGATTGGGGGGTGAGGGGACCATGCATACCAGGAAAGGGGGGGTGAGAGGACCATGCATACCAGGACAGGGGGGGTTCGGAGACCATGCATACCAGGATATGGGGGTGAGAGGACCATGCATACCAGGATAGGGGGTGAGAAGGACCATGCATACCAGGATAGGGGGGTGAGAAGGACCATGCATACCAGGATAGAGCGGTGAGGGGACCATGCATACCAGGATTGGGGGTTGAGGGGACCATGCATACCAGTAAAGGGGGGTGAGAGGACCATGCATACCAGGATAGGGGGGTTCGGGGACCATGCATACCAGGATATGGGGGTGAGAGGACCATGCATACCAGGATAGGGGGGTGAGAAGGACCATGCATACCAGGGTAGAGCGGTGAGGGGACCATGCATACCAGGATTGGGGGTTGAGGGGACCATGCATACCAGGAAAGGGGGGAGAGGGGACCATGCATATCAGGATAGGGGGTGAGAGGACCATGCATGCCAGGATAGGGGGGTGAGAGGGCCAGCCATGCTTACCAGGAAAGAGGGGTGAGGGGACCATGCATACCAGGATAGGGGGTGGGGGTGAGAGGACCATGCATACCAGGAAAGGGGAGGAGAGGACCATGCATACCAGGATAGGGGGGTGATAGGGCCATGCATGCATTCAAATCCCGCGCGGCACCGCTCATTGGCTCAGCCGGCGAGGCGGGGGATTTGAATCCCGTGGCGCTCAGCCAGTCAGCGGTGCCATGTGGCTTTGGTGGGGGATTCAAATCCCGTGTGGCACCGCTCATTGGCTCAGTCGGCAGGGCGGGGGATTCAAATCCCCCACCAAAGCCGCGCAGCACCGCTCATTGGCTGAGCCGCCCACATGCAGATGTTCATTTTACCGCACTCCTGATGCAATAGCATAGGGCCTATTTCTAGTGTACTATAATGGCTAAAACCTTTGCGGCTCAGATGTGCTCACATTTAATTGTGCACCCTTCTTCTGCAAAAAACAGGAGTGGGGCATGCCAAAATTGCCATGCTTTAATGTGTCATGTTTATTATTCAAACTTAGGTCCATTTGGTACTGGTTGCACTTGGACATAGTCGATAGTGATAATGCCAACAAGGCGGTAGGGTGATGTATCCTGAATGCCATGTTCTGGGGGCTGTCAACGCAAGATTGTTATCACAGGTGAACCCTGCAGTTAGCAGAAAACTTACTGTGTCCCCCAAACCATTAATTCAGAGGAGTTAAGTGACTCACAAAAAGTCAGAGTTTACCACCAAAGAGTTGTTAGGAAGAGTATGACTGTTGTGTATTTGTCACCCACACATTATGAAAACTGAGATCGAGCCGGTGGTCTACCTGTACAGAATTGTCATGAGGAAACTGATCTCATACTGTGTTGCTGCTAAAAGTTAATAAAGCTGAGTTCTGCACTTGCAACCTGTGCCCTCCCATTTTCGTTGAAAATTTTATAATTGACTTAATTACCCATTGAATAATGTGGCACGGTGAATCGTGGAACATTTAAAATGCAAAAAAACAAAAACAATGAGAACTGCTATATTTTTCTCTTTGACAACCACAAACAGTTAATAAATATTGATCTGTATTTTATTTTTCCTTCAAAATGATGACAATGGAAAAATACAACTCATCCCGCAAAAACAAGCCCTCAGCTTGCTGTCATCTGCTGTTTATCATCCTGCAACATTTCCTTTAATGTGCCTGCTGAATCTCTGCTAAATTCATTTGTTGCATTGTACTGAATACTCAGTGCTGTATATCCATGCTGGGGTCACTAGAGATGTTATCTGGTGCAAGGTGTTACAGCATATAGATGTATGCTGTAGCACCTTCCAACAAGACAATGACCCTAAGCACACAGCTAAAATAAAGGCCCCGTCACACACATTTTGTGACGCCACAGCGATCTCGCCAGCGAGATTGCTGTGTGTGACGGGGATCAGCGACCGCCCCCACTGCCGGGTATCGCTGATCGGCCTGGGCCATGGGCCAGCATGCATCGCTGCGTGTGGCACCGAGAGACTAGCGATCAGCGACGCTGGACGCTGGTTTCTAATTTAAACAACGGGCATCCAGGAGCCGTGGCTCCTGGATACCCGATGTTTACATTAGAAACCAGCTTGCTCGCTGGTCCTGATCGCTGGAGGCGCTATGTGACAGCTCACCAGCGATCATCCTAACGATGTCCCAGCGATCCCATCCATGTCGGATCGTTGGTGGGATCGCTGGGACATCGTTATGCGTAAAGGGGCCTTAACAAAGGAGTGGCTTCAGGACAACTCTGTGACCATTCTTGACTGGCCCAGCCAGAGCCATGACCTAAACACAATTGAGAATCTCTGGAGAGACCTGAAAATGGCTGTCCACCAACGTTCACCATCCAACCTGATGGAACTGAAGAGGACCTGCAAAGAAGAATGGCAGAGGATCCCCAAATCCAGGTGTGAAAAAATGTTGCATCATTCCCAAGAAGACTCATGACTGTACTAGCTCTAAAGGGTGCTTCTACTCAATACTGAGCAAAGGGTCTGAATACTTATGACTATGTGATATTTCAGTTTTTCTAATAAATTTGCAAAAATGTCTACATTTCTATTTTTTTCAGTCAAGATGGGGTGCAGAGCGTACATTAATGAGAAAATAGATGAGCTTTTTTTGCATTTACCAAATGGCTGCAATGAAACAAAGAGTGAAAAATTTAAAGGGGTCGGAATACTTTCCGTACCCACTGTATATCTGAAGACTAACAAAAGATTACAACAAAAAACTCCCATAAGGGTGTAATACTCAAGGGAATATGAAGAGATCCCAAACAAATAAAGATTAAAAACATATACTTTATTAAATATTAATTAAAATAATCTAAAAACAATGCCCCCGGAAGAAGCTGGCGTCAAAACGCGCGTCGGGGTGAGGACGCCGAGCGGACACTTAGGACCTCTTCTTTACCTGGTAAAGTTACTTATATCATTATATTCTGATTGGGATTTTGTATACCATTTTCTTCATAGCTGTCATGGTTGTGGACAGGGTTCCTTACCTTTCCTCTCAGAGTTAATTTTGTATGGCCTCCTTTTGGTTTGGGGAAGGCTATATTTACCCGCCTTCATCTGTGGATCCTTGTCAGTGATACATCTGTCTTGGCTGTGTGTCTGACCCCCCTGGTGTGCTTGCATGCTGTTTAGTCTGATTGCTTTCTCATGTATGACCCGGTCTGTGTTCTCATTCTGTGCATTGCCTTGTGACTCTGTGCTTGTTGTCTGTTTCTGCCTCTGACCTTCGACTTGGTACTCTAACTTCCCACCTGTCTGCCCTGTTTGTACTGCACCACTATCTCCAGCTTCCCAACCTTTTTGCTACATCCTGACCACTCTTAGCATCTCACCCTTTGGCACTTTATCGACCTCCCGGGTTGACTTCGGCACGTTCAGATTACTCTCTGGCTTCGCTGGTCACCGCTGCTACTCGGCATCTGGCTCCACCACCGGCCACTCCCCCGATGGTCACGTGTCTCAGGTCCTGCGCTCCAGCAGGTAAGCTCACCGCAGCACTCCTCACACACTCTCTGTCCTTCTGTAACACGTGCACAGACTCCTGCTCTAAGTCTGCAGCAGGGTTCTTGATAATAGTCACAAGTGCATTATTAATGTTTTTTATTCTGGGTACATTGACTTTGATATCTGTCTCTATTGTCTATCTTTACCAGAACAAATATTATGCAAGGGGTTATCCTGGCGGAAATATAGGGCATTTGTAGCCTCATTTTAGGTTTTGGGGACCAGTAATATGAAATGTAGACCCTTACATCTGTATATATTCATCCTCCTGCATGTTACATATTTTGTGCCACTTTAGGCATATGGATTGGATATACCCATATATATACATATACTACTTGGCTTTTTATGTGCATCATATTTGATGTTATATACCCTTTTGGTTCTGCTTGGTGTCCCTGGATGGTATTTTGCTTTTTAGATTATTTTAATAAATATTTAATAAAGTATATAGTTTGAATCTTTATTTGTTTGGGATTTCTTCATATTCCCTTGAGTATTACACCTTTATGGGAGTTTTTTTGTTGTTGTAGTATTAGGCTGATGTGCCCCTTTAATTTTGGACACATTATCTGATATCAGTAACAAAAGATGTAGCTGACCCAATACTGTAACAGAGCAGCATTAGTTAGAAGACAATGTAGCAGAATATGCAAATATTGTAGCAGTAAGACGCTTAACTCCTTGAATACTCAAGCGGCGAGCTACAGCTTGAGCTGGCCTAAAAGGCCTAGGCATGTGCCATTAGAGATCCTTGCAGGGAATCGCGTACGGTATCATGGTAACCCGGCGCATGAGAGAGACACCTGTCATAGAAGGAGGACAGAGTGCCCACCGATGGAGCCAACACAGATGAGTAACAGTATGCATACTAATTTGAATAGATAAATTGTTAAAATAATGCTAACAATTGAATCAATTTTAATATACTAAATGCATTGCAATCACAAACTTTCAAGATTTGTTTTCATATATTTTACATCGTTAAAAGCTGCATTTTATTACATTTGAGCAATGGCCTTAAATTCACTTTTAAAATTTAGTTTGTGTTCAGAGGCCTAGGACTGAATAAGTTCTGCCGCTAGGTGTGTCTGTCACATTAAATATTCATCGCATATATTTATTCCGGTAGAGATTAGTAACTGTTCTATTACAATAGAGAAGATCAGATGACAACCACAGTGTGTACGGGCAATTGCACAGTAAAAACTATATTCTAGACGCCATTGTGAGCTTGCCTAAGCGAATAATTTGCTGTTACCTGATCTCCGAACAGTTATCTGGCACAGTCAGTTAAAATAACAGAAAATAAAGCGAACCAGATTCACGCATGTCCACACTCCTTAGTGTCTCAATTATTTCCTTTTAGTTTATAAGGCAAGTATAAATCTAGGAACTGCAGAAGCTGTAAAAACTGGCTAACCATAGAATTAGGCATTGCAATTCTGCCTTCGAGTTGCTCTTTGTGCAAAATAGTATTTATGGCAGACGGCTATGTGATTTTAGGGGTTCGTAGCCAGCCAAAAAAATATACACTTTGACCATTATTAAAATACAGTTCTGCCTCACCGTGTGTGAATAAAAACATTGGGGCATATTTATTAATATGACAACAAGGGGAGAAAAAATTGGCTAGTCAAGAATGATACGCACACCTCATATAATATAACCAATTTTAGTAACTGTAAAATACCTTGTTAAAACCAATTAAAAACAACACAAGATGACCCAGAACAACGGAATCCACGATACCTTCAATAATAATATGGCCACAGAAAAATATATATAATACAATATGGAGAATGAATAGTGGGGTGTATGGCCCTAAGTAAACACCACAATTAATATATATATATATATATATATATATATATATATATATATATATATATATATATATATATAGATTATATGATAATGTAATACATGGAAAAATCCACACACTAAAGTTGGTTGACCTCTAAAGTGCAAACGCAGTATAGCAGGACCCTATGTGCAAATATATAAATATAAGATGAAACTAATAAATGCAAATATGCACCAAAAAAAGGAATAACACAAAAAGTGAGGAATAGCGATGATCCTGTAGTACCAGTTATAATGTTTGACCAAATAAAATACAGGAAAAAAGGAGACTGACGGCACTCCAGGAATAAAGAAAAAAATATATATTTTATTGTGGCAAATTAAGCCATATTAAAATCAAGTTGCCTGATGCGTTTCCAGTGCCTGATGTGCACTCTTAGTCATCCTATGACTAAGAGTGCACACCAGGCACTCGAAATGCGTCAGATAGCTTGATTTTAATATGGTTTAATTTGCCACAATAAAATCAAAATCCAAAGTCAAAGAAAGGGATGCAGGTGGGGACAGCGTATCGCTGCTGTAAGGCAGCTTTCTCAGGGAGTGCAGGGGGACATAGGGCAGAAAACAGGTTACGAGCGCCGGTTGGGAAAATAAATATAGTTTTTATTTTACCTTTGTCCACCACCTTGGGTCCATTATTAAGGGGTTGTCCAGTAATAGACTTCAATACTGATGGCCTATCCTAAGGTAAGGTCATCAGGGTCCCTGGTGATGTCTGGACCTGCTCGGGCACAGAGCTACACAGCTCCATTGAGAACATAGTGGCCAAGGCCAGGTAGTGCACATCCACTCCCTATTCAAATCAATAAGGGGGGGATGTACAGTACCCAGCCTCAGCCACTATTCTGTCAACAGAGTTGTGCTGTGCAGCTCCATTACTGAGCAGTTCTGAAATTGGAAACAGTTGATTGGTGGGGTGCTGGGTGTTAAGTATTGCACCCACACCGATCAGACATCCTAAGGATAAGCCATCTATGTTAAAGTCCAGGAAACCACTTTAATGGTACAAACCTGTTACATTCTTTTAAAAAGGTTATCCAAGACTTTCCATATCTTTCTGTATGGGACTAAGACCTTACCGGAAGGTAGTTGCTAACCTGCCTCTTCTGCTTGGTGATGATCTCTACCGGCACATGTGGTGACTCTCCCTTCCTGAAGTTAGGTAATGTGGAGCTGGTTGTCAAACAGCATGACCTTGACAGTGACACTTTGTTGACAAAGCAGAGCGCATAAGCTGTTCTGTCGAATTGACAAGAGAAAAACCAGCAAGAGTGGTAAGTGACTGCTTTGTGCCGACAGAGATCTTTGCTGGGCAGAGCACTCAGCCCCATATGAAAAATAAGCTAATTCCTGGACAACCTCTTTAAATGTTAACAATTATTTTATTAATTAAGCATTGTAAATAATGTACAGATAAAAATGAACAAATTTGGGTCACAGCAAAGCGCAACACATAGCTGTCAGTTCATTATAAATCATTTGCTCAATTTTCACCCTAAAGGATTGTGTTGTCCTCTCATGAACAGTTCATTCTGCATGATTGCTACATGTAGGGTTGCTACAAGTTGCCAAACCTGTTACTAAAGGTTGAAATACTAATTATGTGACTTACGATGCATCACCTTTACAACTGCCTAAGCCATTCACTAAAGTAGGAAACATACCACAGAGAAACCAGGCAGCATGACCAGTTTGTGTCTCCAACTTGACAAGTTCATGAACAAGCGATGAATGCTTGAAGGATAAATGGTGTAATATGATATTACTTTTTGTACAAACTGACAAGTGCAGATGAAAAGCAATCACTTGATCTTGTCTTCTCAACATGACATAAGTCTTCAGTGCAATTATAGCAGATGAAGTAAAGCCCTAAGGTGTCTTGTTTAGCCAAGTGGTGGAGATTTACTGCTGTGCTCCTCGACTTAAAAAATTAGAGAAGAACAAGTCTAAACATTCAAGTCCAGAAACAGAAAAGCGTGGGATATTATGTAATTTTCATATAAGGGGTTTTATTATTAATAATAATAATTGTATTTCTATAGTGCCAACATATTCCCCAGCACTTGACATCTTAGAGGGGACTTGTACACACAATAAAAGACATTACAGCATAACAATAATTACATAAATCAACAGATACCAAGAGGAGTGAGGGCACTTACAATCTATGAGAAAATAGGGGAGACACGAAAGGTGGATAGTAACAATTGCTCTCATTGTTCTGACCAGCCATAATGTAATAAATCGGGTGTTCATGTAGTGCTGCATGAGCCAGTTACCAACCAAAATGTGCAAAAGTACAGACACAGAAGGCTATTAAATGCATAATGCGTGTGAGAACATGATACAAGGGTCCAGGTTATGAAAAAAAATTTGATTGGGCAGCACAGAGATAGTTAGATAAATGTGTTGAGGCGGTAGGTCAGTCTGAAGAAATGCATTTTTAGGGTACACTTAAAACTGTGGGTATTGGGGATTAATCAAATTATCCTGGGTAGTGCATTCCAAAGAATTCATGCAGCATACGAGAAGTCTTGGAGATAGGAGTGGGAGTTCTGATTGTTGAGGATTTCAACCTTAGGTCATTAGCACAACGGAGGGCAGGTGCAGGGTGGTAGACTGAGACGAGGGAGATGTAAGGTGGTGCTGAACCGTTGAGCGTTTTGTAGGTTAGAGTGATAAGTTTATATTGAACTCTGGAGCGTATGGGTAACCATTGCTATAACTGGTACAAGGTAGAGGTGTCAGTGTAACAGTTGGTGAGGAATATGAACCTGGCTAGAGATGAGCAAATGTGTTCGGATTTTGTCCCCAAATCTTATTTTGACATATTCGAGCTGTATTCGAACAATAATCGTGCCCAATGTATGTCTTATAATCGGTTCCAAACATTTTCGGTAATTTCTACTCTCATTGACTCTAATGACGTTGGGCTGTGTTCGACGAATATTGCAAAAACAATATTTGATTCCGATAGTATTCGGAACCGAATCCGAACAAATTCGTTCATCTGTAATCCTGGCTGCAGCATTCAAGACAGATTGGAGAGGGGAGAGTTTAGTAAGAGGGAGACCGATTAGTAGAGAGTTACAATAGTCCAAACGAGAATGAATAAGAACAACAGTAAGAGTTTTTGCAGAGTCAAAAGTAAGAAAAGGTCAAATTCTACAAATGTTTTGAGGTGCAGATAAGAAGAGCGAACCAGTGATCGGATGTGGGGGTAAATGAAAGCTCTCAATCAAGTAATCAAGTATGACCCCAAGACAGCGTGCATGTTGCTGAGGAGTAATGGTAGAACCACACACGGAAATGGCAATGTAGGGCATAGGTAGGTTAGTAGAGGGAGAAAACACAAAGTTCAGCTTTTGACAGGTTCAGCTTCAGATAGGAGGGCATGATGTTGGAGACAGCAGTAAGACAATCACTGGTGTTTTGTAATAATGCAGGCGTGGTGTCAGAAGTAGAGGTGCATAATTGGGAGTCATCAGATCGTACTGGAAACCAAATCTACTGATTGCTTGTCCAATAGGGGCAGTATACAAGGAGAAGACGAGAGGGCCTAGGACTGATTCTTGAGGAACCCCAAGTATGGGGACGATGAGAGGAGGAACCAGTGAAAGATACAGGAGCAGTCAGAGAGGTAGGAAGAGAACCAGGAGAGAATGGTGTCCTTGAAGCCGATGGGGAGGAGCCTAGTGAGGAGCTGATGATCCACAGTATCGAATGCTGCAGAGAGTTCCTGGAGAATTAGCCTGGAGTAGTGACTGTTAGATTTAGCTGTTAGTAGATCATTAGACACTTTAGTGAGGGCAGTTTCAGTAGAGTGTAGAGAGCGGAAATCGGATAGAAGGTCAGAAAGAGAGTGATCTGAGAGATAGCAGTTTAGACGGGAGTGGACCAAGAGTTCCAGGAGTTTAGAGATCAAGGGGAGATTAGAGACGGGTCCATAGTTAGCAGCACGGTTTTGGACTAATGATTTTTTAAGTAATGGATGTATGATGGCATGTTTAAATGCGGACGAAAAGATACCAAAAAAGAGAGGTTGAATATTTTTGTCAGGTGAGTGGTGACAGCAGGGGAAAGGGACTAGAGAAGATGTGAGGGAATAGGGTCACTGGTGCAAGTAGTAGGGTGAGAAGATGCAAAGAGCCTGGTCAGTTCTTATTTTATGACTGGTTCAAAGACAGAGAGTGAGCTAGATGCAGTGGGGGAGTGATGACAGTGCATGGTATGAGGGGATTGGGAGAAAATTTCCTGTTGGATATGGTCAATTTTTTCTTTGAAATAATTGGCCAGTTCGTCAGCACGGAGACACTCATAGATTGAGTAGGGAATGAAAAGTGTCAAAGAGACGTTTAGAATTATTAGATAGTGAGGTGATGAGGGTGCGTCCAAAGTGCTGCCAGTTCCTGATTGTATGCACATACCCTAATGATAAACAAACATTTTAACAACTTAATTTTATTCTCTAATCTATTACAGAAGTGTGTTAAAAAAAAAAGAATTCAGAAGTTGAACATTGCCTGAGTGAGTGTAGTGGGCTAAATGAGTGCAGAGAGCAATAAAGAATATCATATTGCAGCAATAACTAAATGTGTAAATTACCATAAGAATTACTTTGATAAAAATGCTGCAACAAGATTTTTTTAAAAGTCTATACTAAAATATACAGTATGCACTATATGCAAGCCGTTTTAATTTCAGGCATTTTAGTGGCATTTTCTGCATTAAAAAACATGCTACAAATGTAAAGAAATAATTCAAGGAGGTTTTTTTTTTACAAGTGTTTTAAAAAAAAGCTGAAAAAACTATATTAAGGCCCTTTCACACATACTGATATTTTCAGTACTGGAAACATTAGTACCAGTGAGGTCCGTGGTCTGTGTGCCATCCATGTGACAGTGTGACACCATCCGTGTGACATACGTATGTCCGTGTCTGTGTGCACCATCCATGTGCTGTCCGTGTGCACCATCAGTGTAACAAGTACTGGAATAGAATGAAGAATACAAATGACAGATATTTAGGTTTTAGATGTGTAAAGATAGAAAAAGATGTTAGAAAGATGTCAATGAAATATACAAGTTAATCAGTGCTTTGCGTGTGTACTGTTCTGTACTTGTATTTGCCTAATAATAAAATTATTAACCAGCTGAGGGAAAGCAGACACCTGGGTGCTGATGTTATTAATCTGGGAATGAGCCATTATTCATAAAGGTTCCCAGCCTATTAATAACCTTTACTGGGTATTAAAAATGGGGGACCCCAAAAAATGACGTGACTTCCTCCTATTTTTAATAACCAGCAAGGGGTAAACAGACAGCTGCGTGCTGATATTAACCCCTTCACGACCTATATACACATCATAAGTCATGTCCATGCACTACATGCGGGCTCCGGCAATGAGCACGCATGTTTTACAGCACATGTCAGCTGATTTAATCAGCTGACATGTGCCCCTAACAGCAGTGAGTGGAATCGCAAACCACCCACAACTGTTAACATGTTAAATGCTGCTGTCAATCTCCGACAGCAGCATTTAACATGGCCGCACCGGACGTGTGTCACTAATCCTGCCCATCAGCGCCTGTAACATGACTGCGTGGCGCTGATGGGTTGGCATGACAACCCGGGGTCTGCAGGAGACCCCTGTGGTTGTCATTGCCAATCTGCTATGAGCGCTGCCCTGTGTAGTACAGGAGATTGGATGATGGCAGCTTCTAGTCTCCCATGGAGACTGTTGAAACAAGTAAAATGTAAAAAAAAAAGTTGTTAAAGATATAAAATAAAAAAAATAAAAGTTTAAATCACCTCCCAATAAAAAAATAAAAAATACACTTATTTGGTATTGCAGCGTTCAGGATAATGAGAAAACATAGCAATAAAATGCAATAACAGGCGATCAAAAGTATCTACCCAAAATGGTATTAATAAAAACGTCAGATCGGTGAGAAAAAAATAATCTCTTACCCAGACCCAGATCCCAAAAATGGAGACACTATAGGTCTCGGAAAATGACGCAATTTTTTTTTTTTGTGCAAACTTTGGATTTTTTTTCACCACTTAAATAAAAAAGAAACTATACATGTTTGGTATCTGTAAGCTCATAATGACCTGGAGAATCATAATGGCAGGTCAGTTTTAGCATTTAGTGAACATGGTAAAAAAAATAAACAAAACAATTGTGGAATTGCTCTTTTTTTGACTCATTCAAAAGAACAACTTTTCACGCAAAAAAACAAGCCCTCACATGGCCATATTGACAGAAAAATAAAAAAAAGTTATGGCTCTTGGAAGACAGGGAGCAAAAAAAATTGGAAATGCAAAAACAGAAAACCCCAAGGTCGCGAAGGGGTTAATAGGCAGGAAAGGGGTCATGGATACTGGCCCCTGCCCAGACTAGTAACACCAGCCCTCAGCCGCCCCAGAAATGGCACATCCATTAGATTGGATGACTAGTGATACAGGGTCAAAGAACAATGATGTTTTCTGATATGTTAATTACTAGTGTTGAGCGATACCGTCCGATACTTAAAAGTATCGTATCGGATGGTATCGGCCGATCTAAAAAAAATATCGGGTATCGCCGATTCAGATACCGGAAGTCCCATTCAAGTCTATGGGACTTCCGGTATCGGAATAAGAAAAACCCTATTTTTGCCTTGTACAGCCTCTCTGGGGTCTGTACGGGCCTTTCGGGGGGCTGTGCCGGCCTGCCGGGGGGTCTGTGCAGGCTCCGGTGGTCTGTGCAGGCCTGCCGGTGGTCTGTGCAGGCTCCGGGGGTCTGTGCCGGCCTGCTGGGGGGCTGTGCCGGCCTGCCGGTGGTCTTTGCAGGCTCCGGTGGTCTGTGCAGGCCTGCCGGGGGGCTGTGCCGGCCTGTCGGTGGTCTGTGCAGGCTCCGGTGGTCTGTGCAGGCCTGCCGGGGGGGCTGTACCGGCCTGCCGGGGGGGCTGTGCCGGCCTGCCGGTGGTCTGTGCAGGCTCCGGGTGTCTGTGCCGGCCTGCCGGGGAGCTGTGCCGGCCTGCCGGTGGTCTGTGCAGGCTCCGGGGTCTGTGCCGGCCTGCCGGGGGGGCTGTGCCGGCCTGCCGGTGGTCTGTGCAGGCTCCGGGGGTCTGTGCCGGCCTGCCGGGGAGCTGTGCCGGCCTGCCGGGGAGCTGTGCAGGCTCCGGTGGTCTGTGCCGGCCTGCCGGGGGGCTGTGCCGGCCTGCCGGTGGGCTGTGCAGGCTCCGGGGGTCTGTGCAGGCATCGTCCGATGGGACTACAAGTCCCATCGGGCGATGCTTGCTACCATGACAGTGATTGACACATTAGCCAATGATGGGACAGTAGTAGTCCCATCATCCGGCTAATGTGTTGAATGTAAAAAAAAAAAAATTTACATGCTACATACATACAACATGCATACTACATATATACTACATGTAACATACATACTACATGCAACATGCATACTACATACATGCTACATACTATATGCATGCTACATACATGCTACATACTACATACATGCTACATATATACTACATACATAATACATATATACTACATGCATGCAACATACATACAACATATATACTACATGCATGCAACATGCATACTACATATATACTATATATACTACATGTAACATACATACTACATATATACTACATGCTACATACATGCTACATACTACATACATAATACATATATACTACATGCATGCAACATACATACAACATATAACACATGTATGTATGTAGCATGTATGTAGCATATATGTAGCATGTAAATTTTTTTTTTTTTTTTTTTTACATTTAACACATAGGCCGGATGATGGGACTACTACTGTCCCATCATTGACTAATGTGTCAATCACTGTCATGGTAGCAGGCATCGCCCGATGGGACTTGTAGTCCCATCGGACGATGCCTGCACAGACCCCCGGAGCCTGCACAGACCACCGGCAGGCCGGCACAGCCCCCCGGAGCCTGCACAGACCACCGGCAGGCCGTCACAGCCCCCCGGCAGGCCGGCACAGACCACCGGAGCCTGCACAGACCACCGGCAGGCCGTCACAGCCCCCCGGCAGGCCGGCACAGACCACCGGAGCCTGCACAGACCACCGGCAGGCCGGCACAGCCCCCCCAGCAGGCCGGCACAGACCCCGGGAGCCTGCACAGACCACCGGCAAGCCGGCACAGCCCCCCCGGCAGGCCGGCACAGACCCCCGGAGCCTGCACAGACCACCGGCAGGCCGGCACAGACCCCCGGACAGTCGGCACAGCCCCCCCGAAGGCCCGAACTGACGGCGCATCATGATGCGCACAGACAGCGCATCATGATGACGTCATTTCGGCAGCCAATCAGAGCCACAAAAGTGGCTCATTGCATTTTGGACTTCCGATTCCGGTATCCGATACGAAAAAAGTATCGGTACTCGGTATCGGAATTCCGATACAGCAAATATCGGCCGATACCCGATACTTGCGGTATCGGAAAGCTCAACACTATTAATTACACATTCACAGTTTGTTCACTTGCAAAATAGAGGAGGAAAAACTATGAAAATAGATTAGATAAGCAAACAATGCGAGTTGATCTTATGACCATTCTTCCCCTTTACCTGTGAATACTGGATGAAGGACAGTTGTTAACTATAAAAATAGGTCATATGCCTCTGCAACATGAGACAGATATTGAGCCAAGACATCCAGATATCCAAACATAGAAAGAACCAGAGACTCTCGACATGACAGCAGCCAAGACAACATGGCTCCATCAAGAGGGACACAAATTTGTCATTCTACAGGATGCCAGCTTAGGGGACAACAGCCCCGAATGCAAGAATACAGATCTGCTCCATTGACCATCGCAAATCTATGGAAACATTTGGAGCAGTCAAGATTTTGACCCACCGGTTGTCTGAGCCCCATGAATACATTTGTGGGGCCAGGAATGGGACCCGTCAGTTGCTTGGCTGCATAGAGATGTTTGGAGAAGCCAGGTTGTGACCCTCTGGTCAACTGGCCATGTACTTCAATGGACTGTCATCTTCCTAAGCTTGTGGTTACCTCCTCTCTGTGTGCATGCCACAGGTGTGGTAGTCGGCCCTGGAAGCACTGAAGTCACAACTGCTCTTATCCCTGCGAGTCAGTGGAAGGGTGAGATTCTGTAATTGTGCAACATTTTGGGTATTGTGCTGGAACTGTTCTACGTGTTACAATGCTATTTGCCTGTTTATTGGTTCAATAAAGTATTGCCACGCTGTTTTACCCTCACCCTGTGTTGCCTGGGTAGCATTATGCCCACAATGAAAGGAGAGCAGGCGTTCCGTGGGATGAGCCCTCGTCCATGTGATTTTGGCTAGCGGACCAGGTCGCCTGCTGAACTCCTGTGTCTCTTTACAGTGTTCATTGAACAATATGGATTTACTGCATGAAATACATCCTATTGTGGAAATTTCTGTTGCGGAGACTAATGTCTCCGCAGCAGAAATTGACATGTTGCGGCTTGTTAAGCCACACTACGGGTGAGTTTACACTGCCAAACTGAAGTACAGTGGGCATGGAATTTCTATAAATCATCCACTGTGCTTGTTTCGTAGAATGCAGTGTTTTGGACGCAGCGCAGTTGATCTGCTGTGTACAAAATGCTGCTATTCCAGATCGTCGGTACGAACCCTTACTGGCAAATTTTTGAAGCTCTCTTAAAAGGAATCTGTCAGCAGGTTTTTGATATTTAATATGAGAGCAGTATAATATAGGGTACAAGACCCTGATTCCAAAGATGTGTCACTTCTTAGGCTGTGTGTTGTTTTTTTCAATTGCATCAGCATTTTAACAGCAGGAGATTAATACTAAAGGACTACAGCTCACATGCAGAGCAGTCAGGATAATCGGTGTAACCCCACCCCCACTACTGAATATCAGCTTGCTCACAGTACACAATATACACAGGAAACTGTCATTCAGGGGTGTGGGCATGGTCATACACAATTTTACTCATATCCCTGCCACACCTCCATCAGACAAAACAGGTATTGTATGAAAACTACACCAAGTAGCCCAGTAAGTCATACACCCTAGGAATCTTGTTTTCTTGTTCTTGTTAAGCTATTATCAGATTATATAGAAAAAACCTGCTGACAGATTCGCTTTAAAAGAAAATATGTAGCATATTAAAGCGAGCAGCATGATAAAGCAAAAGAGATCCTAATCCCTAGAATCATAGAATCATAGAATCGTAGAGTTGGAAGGGACCTCCTGGGCCATCTGGTCCAACCCCCTGCTCACAGCAGGATTCGCTAAATCATCCCAGTCAGATGTCTGTCCAGCCTCTGCTTGAAGACTTCCATTGAAGGAGAACTCACCACTTCTCGTGGCAGCCTGTTCCACTCATTGATCACTCTAACTGTCAAAAAGTTTTTTCTAATATCTAATCTGTGTCTCCTCCCATTCAGTTTCATCCCATTGCTTCTAGTCTTTCCTTGTGCAAATGAGAATAAAGATGATCCTTCTACAATGTGACAGCCCTTTAGATATTTGTAGACAGCTATTAAGTCTCCTCTCAGTCTTCTCTTTTGCAAACTAAAGATTCCCAAATCCTGCAACCTTTCCTCATAAGACAGGGTTTGCAGACCGGTCACCATTCTGGTAGCTCTTTTCTGAACTTGCTCCAGTTTGTTGATGTCTTTTTTAAAATGAGGTGCCCAAAACTGGACACAATATTCCAGATGAGGTCTGACCAAAGAGGAGTAGAGGGAAATAATGACTTCACGTGATCTAGACTGTAGGGGCAGAGACCCTAATTACAGTGATCTTTCACGTGCTAAACTGGGGTAGTTTTGATACAATCAGTGTTTTCTCTACAGCAGATCTACACGTTCTCTAAATGCAGATCTGTGTATAACACCACCAACACCACTGCTTGACAGCTTTCTGTGTACACTGAAAAAATTGCAAAAATTAGTGGTAGAGTAGGGTTACATACAGCAGGAGACTACATGTCAAAAGACAACTAGTCACCTAGCGATAATCTTCTGCTCACAAAACACTGATTTTATTGAAACTACAACAAGCAGCCTAGTAAGTGCAGCATCACTGTAATCAGGGTCTCTGCCCCTATATTATGCTGCTCTCAGATTAATTGGCCAAATCCTGCTGCCAGATATCGTTTAAATATATATTGTATTATATATCATGTATACATAATGCATACATTTCACCAGATATGTAAATATTCTCCAATGCTCCTTTCCAACACACCGAATCTGATGCTGGCAATTTCTGTCTTTGTTTTGTAGAGAAGCATCTGATAAATCTGTACATGTTTGTGTGGTGAGTCTCAGCAAAAACAAAGTTTTAATTTGAAATATCAAGAAAGACTAGATGGCATTTAATTTGATGATTATTTCATTTGAAGACTCTTCAGTATACTCTTCATTTTTTCCTTCACTATATATGATATCCTTTTCCAATATGATACCTTCTGAGATATATGAAGGCTATCTATTACATTGGTCCCGTACAGCTCTTACTTACTTAGATCTCCAGGTTAATGCGTACCATAATTGCTTTATGATGTTGAAGAATCATCTTGTCTAGATATGCTAGACGTTTTAGTTGTGGACCTGCATTCCAAGGAATAATGCATGAATCTGATACTGGAAAGTTATCATATGTAACTCTTGTCTACTGTTTGATGCAAACAATATTTAAAGTGTTGCTTCTCATAAAACAACATACAATTTCAGTATTGAACGTTTTTGGCCCACAATCGGACCTTCATCAGAATAATATGATATGCGCATATCCAGTGCGACGGTTGCTGCACACGCGCTGTTTCTGTGTGTGACACTCCACTGACACCAGCGCTTATCCACAAGCGACGTTCATCGTATGACTCAGGCGCGCTGCTACTTTATAAAAGTGGACGGACGTCATCCAGGCACCTATATTCTACCTTCCCGGAAGCCACAAAATTGACGGCGGAATATATCCATCCTTATTGAAACACCTAATGCAGATTATTCTGACGAAGGTCCACTTGTGGACCGAAAACGATCAGTAACGGATTGATGTCTGGATGCAAATAAGAGTATATTTCCATTTTTTCACTACCTGAGTGCCAAGTTTTCTTCTACATAGAGGGACATGGTTTGATCAAAGCACAGCTCCTGGGCAGGGCAGAACGCAAAATAGAGTAATCAGACAGGACAGCATGGGGTCACAGCTGATTATTTCTATGAGGTAAAAAAAAAGTTTAAAACAGGCAGAGAAATGTTTTATCTCACAGAAAGAATCAGCTGTCCTGTCTGTATACTCTGTCTTACTTCCCCCCTGCCCAGGAGCTGTGGTATGATCAGACCATGTTCCTGTACGGTCAGACACAGCCATTACACAGGACACAGCAGGGGCACATTTATAAGATTACCTCAGCACAGGTACATCGCATTTAAACACTTGTGGAAGTTATTATTATTCCAAAATCTATTGATAGAAATGTATTTTGTTTGAGGGAACACCTCTTTAAGACAAGTCAGCAACATTTAAGGCCACGTTCACAAGGTCAGTATTTTACCTCAGTATCTGTAAGCCAAAACCAGGAGCGGAACAATCAGAGGAAAAGTATAATAGAAACACATCACCACTTCTGTATTTATCACCCACTCCTGGTTTTGTCTTACAGATCCTGAGGTAAAATACTGACCAAATACTGAGGTAATAAAAACTCACCAAACACTCAGTATTTTACCTCAGTATCTGTAAGCCAAAACCAGGAGAGGAACAATCAGAGGAAAAGTATAATAGAACCACGTCACCACTTCTCTATTTATCACCCACTCCTGGTTTTGGCTTACAGATCCTGAGGTAAAATACTGACCAAATACTGAGGTAAAAAAAATTACCGTGTGAACGTGGACTAAGACAGATTTTATAGCATTTACATGCAGCGCTATTAGATAACTTTATTACTTTGCTAATTTATTCTTTAAAATACCTAGTACACACAATCACAATTTTAGCTAGAAGACATTTTTATTGCATGACTCTAATGGCAACAAACTTTCCCCCGGTTTGCAGCTGGTCTATTTTGGAAATGAATTACCTTACAACCATGGCCAAAGCGTACAAGGTAACAGGGGACACAACCTAGATCAAACACAGAGTGAGGATGTTGATTTAACATTTCCCAGTAATGTCTCCATGTGCAACGGACATTCGGCGGTAGTAAAAAATGTAACCGCTTTGACAAAGCTAGCGTATAAATATCTGAATCACTGATGGTTGCATTTACAGAATGATGCTTTATTGTGTATATAGTTTTCACCCATCACAACAGCCTTGTCATACAAGCTCTAAAACACCACTTCATCTGAGCTATTTAATAAGTACAATATACTTAATCAGCTCACAGGGTTCCATGTCTACCCATAACCAAACTATTTCATCTTTTAGAAGAAGAACTGCCTGCCAGTGACACGGGCATTACACATTGAATTATTTCCATGTGCATATTTTAACATCAATAGCTCCAAATAAACAGGCACATGTGGGAGCTCTAGGGCAGACGAAATCTAGGTCAGGGAAGTCTCTTCTAGCTTGATTTGAGTAAATATGATCTGGCCGGCCCTGTGATTGCCTGCAACTCACTTTTAGTTGTGCTCGTGTCTCAGGATTTCTTAATATAAAACAAAGGTATTAATTATAGGAATTCAATAGTGGTGTAAAAGTATGATATCTATAGCAACAAACACATACAATATGTTAGATGTATGGACAGATTTTCTCAGATAAATTATTAGGAAAGACATGCTACATTTTATATTCTCCCTTTTATTTGTTCCAGTAATTAATTTTTTTTTTTTTTTTACTTGTGTCGCCATCTTTTGAAACCCTTAACGCTTTCATTTTTTAGTCAATGGAGCTGTGTGAAAGCTTATCATTTGCAGGGTAAGCTGATGGTTGCTAATTGTTTTTGGATAGAAATTACATTTTGATTGCTTCTTATTGCCTTTTTCTCGGCCTTGAGGTGAACAAAGAATTGCAATTTTGGTGCTTTGACTTTTTTTTTTACAGTGTTTATCGATCTGGTTAATTGATTTTATATTTTGATAAATTGGAGTTTTATGGATGCGGTGATGCCATACATATCTTTTTATTTTTTATTTATAAAGGAGATAAATGTAGTAGGTGATTTGAATTTTTATATTTTCTTTAATAATAATCTTTATTTTTTGTATAGCGCCAACATATTCCACAGCGCTTTACAGTTCTGCACAAATTATCATCACTGTCCTCAATGGGGCTCACAAATTCCCTATCAGTATGTCTTTGGAATGTGGGAGGAAACTAGAGTACCCGGAGGAAACCCACACAAACACAGGGTTCAACACACAAACTCCTTGCAGATGTTATCCTTGGTGGGATTTGAACCCAGGACTCCAGTGCTAAAAGGCTGCAGTACTAACCACTGAGCCACCATGCTTTCTTTATTTTTTTCAAATTTTTATTCTTTCTTGTATTTATTAGTTTCCTTAGGGGCCTTGTACCTGCAATCATCTGATCGCTTGTACGAAATAAAGCAATAAAACTGTATTACTGTATATAGTAAATGTCACAGTTTAGTTTCAACGGAGCACTATGACTGCAAGCACTGTGGTCTTCAGCACAACCCCAGCTGCCACAGCAATCCATTGGCACTCTGCGATCACGTTGTGGTTTGGATCATGGACGCAAAGAATGAGGCACCGCACAGCAATTATCTGTCGAGTATGAGCAGGCTCCACTTATGAGCCTGCTCCATCCCCCCTGTCCCGACTTGCGCCGTATATGTACAGCAGATATCAAGAAGAGGTTAATGATCACTTTTTCAATGTGATAAAGCAACTCAAGAAACACATCAGTTCATCCTTGTCTTTTTTTAAAGCTATTCCATGTGTTATATTGCTTAGAAACTGAAGATTTCATACAAATATGCTCACTACTGCTTTGAGAATTGCAAATTTCAGAAGGACAGAACAGGAGGCTAAGCTGAGAACAGATGACTTACAGGTCCAGAATTGAGAGATATGATTACAGTGAAAGAAAATAAAACATCAGAATTGTTCGGTACAAGTATAACATCTTTGACCTCTGTAAGTCATTATTTTCCCCAATAAACACCACTGCCAATGGGGTGTCCTGAAGCTAGCATTCATAAAATCCATTATGTTGCTTTCATTCCATGCATACTATGGCTGCACTCATATAATAAACTGTTATGCACCCTTTAGCAAATATATTAGTCCCAAATAACCTTATACATAAAGGTTACACTTAAAGGGGATCTGTCAACCCATTTTTCGACTATCAGCTGCCGGCACTGACATCAGGGGCTTATCTACAGCATTCTGTAATGCTGTAGATAAGCCCCCGATGTAACTTGAAAGGGAAGAAAAACAAGTTAGATTATACCCACCAAGGAGCGGTCCTGGTCCGGTTTTGGTCAGATGGGTGTTGTGGTCCGGTCCGGCGCCTCCCATCTTCTAACGGTGACATCCTCTTCTTTGCTTCCCGTCGCAGCTTCTGCGCAGGCGCACTGCTCTGCTCTTTTGAGGGCAGAGCAGAGTTCTGCAGTGCGCAGGTGCCAGGAGAGGTCAGAGAAGTCAGGTGCCAGACCCGGACAGCCCCTGGGTGAGTATAATCTAACTCGTTTTTCTCCCCTTTCAGGTTACATCAGGGGTTTATCTACAGCATTACAGAATGCTGTAGATAAGCCCCTGATGTCGGTGCCGGCAGCTGATAGTCGAAAAATGGGGTGACAGATTCCCTTTAATGCAACATAATTAGATACAGACACTAGATTAGAATCCAGAGTCAAGAAGTGCATATAAAAATATATTACAAGAACAATTCTTTATCATTATTAAAAACATGAAAAAGTAAAGCAAGTTGCCTCATGTCAAAAATAACGCAGCATAATGCACATATTTTTGACTCAAATGATATATAAATCAATTGCTTATATACCTCAAATTTGTAAAGCAGTGATAGGACTCTTAAAAATATAATTATGCGAAAGTTTACACCAATAATTACTGCTGAATTATACCACACACCAACATACAATATTTAGCATAAGCATTGTATCAATGTAATCGCCATATGGTCAAGAGATTACCTAAACAAAGGCCAATGGAAACAAGGCACCAGATGCATCCATCACCCCGACGCGCGTTTCGCCTGTCTTCTTCCGGGGGCGTGTGCACACTTTGTTTCCTTTGTCCTTTATTTAAGTAATCTCTTGACCATATATACAATGATTACATGGACACAATGCTTTTATTGCTCTATTCATTTCTCATAATATCCACTGACATTGATATACAGCATTAAGCATTGTTTGATCCAAGTCCCTTGCTTATATAACTCCATACTAACTCAATTCTATTATGCATGACCATTTTGGTCTGATGACTATCTAATGCTGAATACTGTATGTTGGTCATGCCTTGCTGAGAGCAGTTTCCACATTCACCCAGGAATTCAGATATCAGCCTAAGAGAGGTATTTAGGCATTTACACAGTAAGGGACCCATCAGTTTTTGAGACCACCTTGACGTTGGTTGATGGACAGGCATGATTTGGCCAAATTGTGTGCAAAGCGTCTCATTTTTTCCTAATATTCATAAGCCATATTGCTATTCATAATTCATATATTTCACATTGACATGTTTTAGCACGATAGAGTGCAACTTTTTTTGCATATTGTATATGGAGGTAGCTGCACCTGGTATGCACCTATTTAGGCTAGCTTGGATGAGCCAGTCTTTTGTTATTTATATTTTTAAGAATCATATCACTGCTTTATGGATTTCATGTACATAAGCAATCGATTTACAGTTTATACTTGAGCATAAGCTGAGATTTTCAGCCCTTTTTTTGGGCTGAAAGTCCCCCTCTCAGATTATACTTGAGTCATATACGCCAAGCAACAAAGCAAGAGCGAAACGTGCGTCGGAGTATGGTGTGTGCAGGGGGCAGGAGGAGACTCTGGTCAGTAACCACATGAAGTGATATTATTCCATTCACTTAATTATACCGCAACATTTGTGTTGGTAGTCAGCAGTGATCCAACAGTGTTCAGTCATTCTTTCTGCACTTAAATATTTTATTTTATTGTTCATTTCTTATTTATATGCAATGAAGGCTATATAGCCCCTTATATATTTTCTGTACTGAGCACTTTTCTTTTTTTTTGAAGGTGGTTGCATATTGAAATAAACATTTTCACACCATTTTATCGGATATAATTAATAAATTGTTTATTTATTTGTGCACAGGACACTTTATATTTTATATATTTTCACATATTTTCTGCATATTTGGGTGAATATATATGCAATTTATTTTTATTTTTATGATATATATTGATTTGGATCATATCACTGACTTTCTAACATTTACTGAATGCTATGTGTGTTTTGTTGTTGGCCATATTGTGTCTCTTCGTGCCCCCTGCACACCATTTGTGCATTGGTTTTTAATTATATTTTTATACAAAAAATTGTGAGATACAAATAAAATTCTTGTGACAATGTATTGTCTTTAGTATCTTTTATTTGGATGTGTACTATAATAATAAAAATAGTCAGCACTCTGAATATCTTTGGTTTTGGTTTTATATACGCCCAGGGGGTCAGCAAGAGAGGGGGAGCGGGGGAGTCAGATCATACTGACCCCCCGACACGTCTCTGCAGTCCCCCTGCTTGTCCCACGGTCACCCTTCTTTCCTTCAGTGGTCACGTGGTACTGCTCATTAAAGTCATGAATATGCGCATATTCATGACTTTAATGGGTGGTACCACGTGACCTCTGAAGGAAGGAAGGGAGACCGTGGGAGAACGGGGCTGCAGACCGTGCCAGGAGGGGGTAAGTATATGCAATAATCACCTGTCCCCGGTCCATCGCTGCTCGCCGCTGTCTGCCGCGTCCTCTGTCAGTGATGTTCTGGCAGCAGAGGGCGCAATGACGTGGTTAGTGCACGCCACGCCCTCTGCTGCCTGAACGTCACTGACAGAGGATGCGGCAGACAGCGGCAAGCAGCGATGGACCAGGGACAGGTGAATATCTCAGGTGCCGGGTCCTGAGCCAGCGGTGACACCGGCATCTGGCCCCCAGCGACGGAGAGGTATGTCATTTTTTTTATTTGCAGTGGCAGCATATGGGGCATAATCTATGTAGCAGCACAAGGGGCATAATCTATGGAGCATCTTATGGGGGCAGCATATGGGGGCATAATCTATGGAGCATCTTATGGGGGCATAATCTTTGGAGCATCTTATGGGGCCTATTCTATGGAGCATCTTATGGGGGCATAACCTTTATGGAGCAGCATATGGGACATATTATTCTATGGAGCATCTTATGGGGCCTATTCTATGGAGCATCTTATGGGGTCATAACCTTTATGGAGCAGCATATGGGACATATTATTCTATGGAGCATCTTATGGGGCATAATCTATGGAGCATCTTATGGGGCCATAACCTTTATGGAGCAGCATATGGGGCATATTATTCTATGGAGCATATTATGAGGCCACCATTAACCTTTGTGCAGCATTATATGGGGTGTATTTTGTATGGAGCATCTTATGGGGTCATCATGAACTGTATGGAGCATTATATGGGGCTCCTAATTCAATATGGATGTTCAAAAACATTTAACCTACTGATGTCTCAATTAATTTTATTTTTATTGGTATCTATTTTTATTTTTGAAATTTGCCAGTAGCTGCTGCATATTCCACCCTAGGCTTTTACTCAAGTCAATAAGTTTTCCCAGTTTTTGTGGCAAAATTAGGTGGGTCACCTTATACGCGGGTCGGCTTATACTCGAGTATATACAGTATATATCATTTGAGTCAGCAATATGTGCATTCTTCTATGTTCTTTTTGACATAAGGCACCTTTGTTTTACTTTTCATGTTTTTAATAATAATCAATAAAGAACTGTTCTTATAATATACTAACTGAAGAGCTAGTATAATAACAAACTGTGCTTAGTTATAACAAATTATAATGATGCTAATTTGTTATAACTATCCACAGTTTGTTACTATGCCCGGGCAATGCCGAGCTCTTCAACTAGTAATAATAATAATGTAATAATAGGCCTCAGTTACCACAACTGTCTACAAGGAAAACTGTTGCTCATAGCAACCAATCACAGCTCAGGTACTTTTAAACAGCTCTGGTGAAATGAAAGATGCTTAATTATTGAGTGAGGCTATGTGTAGTGGGCATGGCTGATACAATAATGTAATAATAGGCCTCAGTCACAACTGTCTACAAGGAAAACTGTTGCTCATAGCAACCAATCACAGCTCAGCATCTTTTAAACAGCGCTGGTAAAAAGAAAGATTAGTGATTGGGTGAGGCTATGTGGAGTGGGTGTGGCTGATACACAAACACATAAACTCATTTTTATATAGATTTTAATTTGCACTTCTTGACTCTGGATTCTAATCTAGTATCCGTAGCTAACTAATGTATCCACCATTTAGTAATTAATTAATTAATTAATTAAGGTTGAAGGAAGGACATTAAGTCCATCTAGTTCAACCCATATCCTATCCTAACTTGCGCTAACATGTTGATCCAGAGGAAGGCAAAAAAAACCCATGTGCCAAACAGTAAGCTTCACATTGGGGAAAAAAATTCCTTCCTGACCCCACATACGGCATTCAGACTAGCTCCCTGGATCAACACAATAGTAAGAAAACTAGTGTATATACCCTGTAATATTATACTTTTAAGAAAGGCATCCAGTCCCTTCTTAAATTTTAGTAGCAAATCACTCATTACAACATCATATGGCAGAGAGTTCCATAGTCTCACTGCTTTTACAGTAAAGAATCCACATCTGTGATTATGATTAAACCTTCTTTCCTCCAGACGCAGAGGATGCCCCCTTGTCCCCGTCACAGGTCTATGAGTAAAAAGATCATTAGAAAGGTCTTTGTACTGTCCCCGCATATATTTATACATTGTAATAAGATCACCCCTAAGCCTTCGATTTTCCAAACTAAATAACCCCAAGTGTAATAACCTGTCTTGGTATTGCAGACCCCCTAGTTCCCTAATAACCTTGGTCGCTCTTCTCTGCACCCGCTCCAGTTCAGCTATGTCTTTCTTATACATCGGAGACCAGAACTGTGCACAGTATTCTAAGTGTGGTCGCACTAGTGACTTATATAGAGGTAAAATTATGTTCTCTTCATGAGCATCTATGCCTCTTTTAATGCATCCCATTATTTTATTTGACTTTGCAGCAGCTGCCTGACACTGGCCACTAAATGTGAGTTTGTCGTCCACCCATACACCCAGGTAAATGTAGTGGTCATGTCTGCTGGCAACTAATCTAAGCACTAGTTTACCATGACAGATATGAAAATATAAAAAGCTAACAAAGTAGATACTGATGAAAATATTACTTAATATTTTAAATAAGTTAGAGTGGTCTCCTGGAATACTCGTTTAACCTCTTCTCATAAAATGATGTACATGTACTGTACGTAATAGAATGCTATACTAACTGCAATTATATCACGTGATTGAAGGGCCACAGAATCCATTATGCCAGTGGTTGGAATTAAAGATATAACTTCTTAGATGCTGCAGCCAATAGTAAACGAAGCATCTAGGTGTAAGAAGGAGAGAGGTAGCTCAGAGCGAAGCATCAATATGCTGTCATAGCAAATACAGTAATACAGCTATTACATAAGAAAACCTACAAAATATGTCCCAATCGGTCACACAGTTTACAACAAACATAGCAGGTCTTCAGGGCGTTGGTCCGACAGCCAGTATAAAAAACAGTCAAGGAATCAAAACATAATGCAGCGAGGAACTTCAGACCTTCGGCAAAGATGATGATTATTCATAAAGCGATCTAAGTAATGGCGGCCTAAAAATTAATACAGCCAAATTAGACCTAAATAGTGAAGAACAGCGTGTTAAACGCAAATCACCTAAACGCATTTATTATATTCACAAGATGGAATAAAACACCCCGGATGGAGCTGGATTATATTACACTGTTTTTAATGGCATTTGTTTTACCTTATCCTGTGATGGGATCTAGAATGCCAAAGCCCGGCTTGCAAATTCATCAAAATTTACTCCACATATTGATGCCCCCATAATGCCCCATACACTAGGATTTTACCCCACAACATGATGCTCCATACACATTATGAAGCCCCCATGGTGAACCTCCACCATAGCCAACACAGTGTGTCTTCCACACAATATGATGTTCTTATAGTGCCATTACATATGGTGCCCTGACATTGAATGCCTTATGCAGTATGAAGTCTCACAGTGCCAGTTCAGACAGTGATGCGCCCACAGTGCCCTTTACACACATTATGATACATCCAAGAGCACACACAGAATTATGCCCACACAGTGCCTCACATACAATAATGTCCCCACATAATATAATACCCCCCAGTCCCCCACCCTCATAGTACAGAGTACAACACTTTATAGTGCCCCGCTACTCCCACCTTTAGGCAAAATAAAAAATGTATCAAGCCCTATTCTCACAATGAGCTGAGCAGTTCCCCACTGTTTTATATGTCTCAGAACAGCAGGTGTCTTTGCACCTCCTGCCCCAAACATCAAAGGGCACAAGTGAATCATGAAGAGAGTAGCTATTGCTCCCGGTTCTATGTAAAGATGGAGATAGATAAAAGCAGGACATGCCCGATACCTCTCAGGACTGTCTTGCTGGATCTGGTATGTTTGGGAAGCATGAATATAGATCATGGTCCCCTCAACGCTTACAACAATCTTGATACTCTTTACACATTACAGCTAATCAGCATATAAAAAACTTGATAATTCCACAATGATTCATGAAGTTTATCTGTGGGACTTTCACCATAAATAAACTTCTGAGCCAAGTTACATAGTTACATAGGTTGAAGAAAGATCTAGATCCATCAAGTTCAACCGTTCTCCAATTGTACATTCTTCGTCACTAAATTATATATAAACCACAATGTTATGCTTACTGAGGAAATCATCTGAAAAATGAGACAACCTGTGATAGGCTGTTCATACTACCAGCAACCAGCTTAAGAAGCACATTTATACACATACTATTTGGGCTGTGTGACGGCCAAAGTTTTAGTCAGTGTGAACCTGCTGAAGCTGCTACGACTTAGAAAATGCTGAACAGACAAATTGCTTCCAGCACCTATGTTGTGATAAATCTGCTGCTGAGAAAGCAAGGATACTGACAGTTATTAGGTTAAGCGGGAGTCACACATAGCAATCTCACTAGCGAGATCGCTACTGAGTCACAACTTTTGTGACACAACAGCGATCTCACCAGCGAGATCGCTGTGTGTGACAGCGATCAGCGACCGGCCCCCGTGCCGGTATCGCTGATCGCTGCAAGAAACCTCTG
Source organism: Dendrobates tinctorius (assembly GCF_039654945.1). Lineage (NCBI taxonomy): Eukaryota > Metazoa > Chordata > Amphibia > Anura > Dendrobatidae > Dendrobates > Dendrobates tinctorius. The sequence continues at coordinate 3,291,910 of NW_027361796.1, forward strand.
AACATATTTTTCGCCGCTGGTCTCCCGCTGGCCAGCATGCATCGCTGCGTGTGACAGGCGGGAGACCAGCGATCAGCTGTAAAAAATAATAAAAAAATAAAAAATATTGTTATTCTCACCTTCCGACGTCCCGCGCAGCCATCCCGCCTCTCTCCACGCTCCCAGTCCCAGTGATCCTTTGCACGAATGACCGCGAGACGTCGCGCTGCCACGAGACCGTGACATTCTCGCGGTCATTCTCGCAAAGGATTACTGGGACCGGAGCATGGAGAGAGGCAGGATGGCTGCGCGGGACGTCGGAAGGTGAGAATAACAATATTTTTTATTTTAATTCTATTTTTTTACAGGGATATGGCATCAGCGCTAATGAACAAGCGATGCCGGGCGCTCGGCGTCGCTGGTGCTGATCGCTGGTGAAGTTGCCTGTTTGACAGCTCACCAGCGATCACATAGCGACTTACCAGCGATCCTGACACGTTGATATCGTTGTCGGGATCGCTGGTAAGTCACTATGTGTGACTCCAGCTTTATTTAGATTGAAGCATGAAAGAGTACAAAAAAAACTATTTAAAATATTGTTTTCTACAGTCTCCTCTAAAAATGTAAATTACAAAGTAAGTCATATGTATCCTGTAATATCACCAAAAAATAATGATATTACTCTCACTTGTTGTTTAAACCTCAGCCCCCTGGTAAGGGGTTAAACTACAATATTCTGAATAATTTTCCAATTTTAGTGGGGTTATCGGAACAACCTAGCTGTTGCTGTGGCTGTTTCGTTAAGTGGATAATTGTGTACAGAATTCATTTTATTTCCTCCAAGAGCCAAAGTTATTCCGAGAAAGCTGAGTTACAACTCTACCTAGTAATAACGGCTCATAGAGGTAGTCAGAGACAACAGGATGTCTTTACTCTCATTGACAGCAGATTACATAAATACAAAATTAACCTAAAGGTTTTGTCTCAGAGACACTGACTAATCCAGACATTGACTAACACATTACAACAGCTGAAAAAGCACATCCATTCATTGATCAGATTCCAAAGGGGAGAACTGTGTGAGTAACACGTGAACACAGAAGACTGGATATTTATTTTATTCAGATACTATAAAACTAAATTGTTACCAGAAGTATCTCATTCCTCTTTCACGAATGAGCTATGTTTTAAGTTGTACAGTCCTTTCACTGTAAAATCTGTTTCAGAAATACATTCTGAAAGTTTACAGAAGCTCCTCGTGGGAAAAAAGTGATTTTGAGAAGATCATCATTTTTTTCTGACATTTCTCCTTTAGTAAATATTTGTATCAAACTACTAATCCTAAAGCTGAAGGACATTAGGACAATGACCCTAATTTATCAAGATCTGCATGAACAATGCCAGTCTTGATGAAGAGACTTGTTGAAGATGCACCTGATTCATTCACATGATTCTTAATGAATTAGGTGCTACTGAAAAGAGGCGTGTGCATTGCAACAAATCAGGGAGTAAAGGGCCTGTCACACTAAGCGATATCGCTAGCAATATCGCTATAACGTCACTGGTTTTTGTGACGTTATAGCGATATTGCTAGCGATATCGCTATGTCTGATACTTTCCTCAGACCGGCTCCCCCGCTGGTTATCGCTGATGGCGCGAGAACAGCCTGGGCCATTTCTCATCGTCAGCTTCCTGCTGGGCTTCCTGTGGTGCCGACGAGTGACGCGTGGACACGGGCGGGAGGACATCAGGATCGCCTCGTCTGACAGGTAAGTAGCGACCCCTGACCCCTGCTATGTCGCTGGTGAGATCTGCCTGTGTGGCAGCTCACTAGCGATGCACCAGCGATCCTGACCACGTCAGTACCTTTAGATTTCTGGCATAAGGTACACCACAGCTCATCATGGATTAGACGTCTGTTGAGTCTATCCCCAATTTTTCCCCCATCCTGTTAATTTTGACAAGAAATTAAAGCAGAACAAGACTTTCGAGATTTTTAAATGGAACGTATTGTCAGAAAATGACCAAAACACTTGGTAATCTATTTTCTTATTCTCAGAGCCTATATCTACAGTATATTAAAAATAATCATGAAAACGTACAATTTTCATTCTGACTGCTAAGCCTCATAATAGACTGAAAGTTTCTGTTCTGTAAAAATTACTTGTCAACAGTGTCATTACTGTCACAGGTATGATAATGATCGTAGGATAACAAAATGGTCCATCTATAAAACGTAGGATTCACCACTCACAACATATGATGGTCACAGCTCACCTCCACAATGACTTTTGTTACTTATACTCAATGTCACCAAGCGTGCCGAGAAAACTCACCAATAGAAGTCATCTCAAGACACCGGTTCCTTGTGTCCAAGTGTCTTCTGTAAAGCATAATTCTTACATCCAAAGGAGAGAAAATAGAAATTACTAAATAAGCCTCACTGTGTGATGTATAGTTGGTTGCTTCTCAGTAGTTCAGTCAGTATCCAAGTCTGTTGACCATTGGATACATTTAGAAAAAAAAAAAGAAAAAAGGAACCATAGGCTGGATATAAATTTTACTTTTTATTTTATTCTATTTAAAAGGAAAAAAAGTGTTGTCCAGACAGGTTAAAAAGAATCCAACATTCCAATGCGTTTCTGGCTGTAGCCCTTAGTCGTGGAATACCAGAAACGCGTTAGAATGTTGGATTCTTTTTAATCTGTCTGGACAACACTTTTTTCCTTTTTAATGGAATAAAAGAAAAAGTAAATTTTATTTACAGTATATCCAGCCTATGGTTCCTTTTTTCTTTCTTTATTTCATAATTCTTACATGTTACCACTACTTACCATTGAAAAAAAAAAATTGAGCTTGGCTTCAGTTGGTATACATACAGCACATAAACGCATGTTCACATTGGCCATAAAGCATACAAATCCACCAAAAAGAAGAAAGATAGCACTCACCGATCCATGATGAAATTCCGTTCTTTATTGGCAAATATTAAAATATTATGGCCGGGAGAGTGAGTACAGAAGTCAGCAGTAGCTGACCACGGCCGTTTCGTGCCTAGTAGCGCTTCTACGGATCCCATAGAAGCGCTACAAGGCACGGAACGGCTGTCGTCAGCTACTGCTCACTCCTGTACTCACTCTCCCTGCCATTATGTTTCAACATTTGCCAATTAAGAATGGAATTTCTTCATGGATCAGTGAGTGCTATCTGTCTTCTTTTTGGTGGATTTGAATACATTGTGCTTTCCTGGATAAGCACCCGTGATCATGAGGCAAAGCCTGTAAAATGGTGTGATACCGACAGCATAGACTTATAGCTGTACCGGCGGTGCCGTCCGTCTTTTTCTCCTGACACAGTGCATAAAGCATACAAAAGCTACAAAAGACAAAATTAGAAAAGCTACAAAAGACAAAATTAGAAAAACCCTGCTGTAATTAAATTGGCACCCTAAGTTTCTACAGTATGGTGTTCCCACACCTCAATGGCTAGCCCTAAAATCCCTGGTGTCTCCTAAACCTAATATGTAGTTAAAAATGTATCAATAGTAGCGTGATCTATGATGTCAAGAATTGCCAGGCTGCTCAGGTCACCCCCACTGTCCATAATTATAGAAATATACAGGCTCTTAACACCCAGAAACTTATGAAGAACTTGCAGTCTTCTTTGACCCCTATCTCCTCCCTCTCATGTCCTGATTCTGCATTGAAGCATTACAGTGAAACACTTTAAAGTGCCCTGGATGAATTTGCACCCCCAATAAATAGAACACCACAACACAGACGGCGACAACCCTGGCACACCCTGCAAACACGTTTCCTGCAGTGGTGCTCCAGGTGCGCCGAACGTCTGTGGAGAAAATCCAATCTACACGAAGATTTCATTCATTATAAGTTTATGCTTAGAACATACAACACTGCCCTTCACCTCTCCAAACAAACCTATTTCAACACCCTCATCACCTCACTGTCCAATAACCCTAAACGTCTCTTTGACACTTTTCATTCTCTACTCAACCCAAGAGTACAGGCCCCAACCACGGAGCTCCGAGCTGACGATCTGGCCAATTACTTCAAAGAAAAAATTGACCAGATCCGACAGGAAATTGTCATGAACTCATTTTCTGCTCCACCAGTTGAGAGTTCCCATTCCGTTCTCTCTCTGGTGATGACAGGAGGTAGTGCGGTTGGTTTAAGTGGTAGTGATGTGCCACCTGATGAGGAACATAACGATTGGATCTCTGGAGTATCAGACTGGATATAAGACAGCCAACGCCCTATCCTGGTGCTGGTGATTCAGTCTGCTTCTCAGGTCCTGGACTTCAGCTCTCTTCCAGTCTTCTCAAGTTAAGTTTGTTTTTTGCTAATGTTCACACTTGCGCTTGCTGGTCAATTCAGTTTTTTGTGTAATCAGCCTGCCCCTGCTGGGGCTATGCTGAAATTCCACTCCTATTAATCAGTATTTGCCAATCTGCTTTTTGTCCCTTATTAGATTGGCTTCTTTTTTGCTCTGTCTCAGAATATTTCAGAGTGCTGATATAGGTTTTGAAGTCTAGTGACTTCAGGGTTAATTTTGCTATCAGAAGTGTTGGACAATATTTTTGTAGGTTTTTTTGGGCAGATTGCAGACAGTGTCTTTCCTTTCCTGTCCTTTCTAGTTAGTCAGGCCCCATCGTTTGCTCAGCCTATTTTTCTGCCTTTGTTTGTGTTTTCATCTTGTTTCACCGTCAATACATCTGGGGGGCTGTCTTTCCTTTGGGGTCTGCTCTGGGGCAGTTAGTTTTCCTCTTTTCCTGCTTTAGGCTTATGTAGTTCTCCGGTTGTGACGAGGCGTCTAGGACCAACGTAGGAACGCTCCACGACTGCTGCTAGTTGTGCGGGTAAGATCAGGGATCTGCAATCTGCATAGTTACCAACTTCTCTGGTTTTCTGAGACTTAGCTTGCTGTCTTTTTTTCCTCCTCGGTTTCCCATTCATAACAGGAAATTATCTCCCAATCACCTCATACCATGCACTGTCCTTCCTCCCCCATTGCATCTAGCTCACTCTCTGATTTTGAACCTGTCACAGAAGAAGTAAGCAGGCTCCTTGCATCTTCTCGCCCAACCACTTGCACCAGTGACCCATTTCCGTCACATCTCCTCCAGTCCCTTTCCCCTGCTGTCACCCCTCACCTAACTAAAATATTTAACCTCTCTCTCTCTTTTGGTATCTTTCCCTTCTCATTTAAGCATGCCATCATACATCCACTACTTAAAAAACCATCCCTCGACCAAAACTGTGCCGCTAACTATAGACCTGCCTCTAATTTTCCCTTCATCTCTAAACTCCTGGAACGCCTGGTCCACTTCTGTCTTATCCGCTATCTCTTTGATAACTTTCTTCTCGACCCTCTCCAATCCAGTTTCCAGTCTTTACACTCTACTGAAACTGCCCTCACTAAAGTCTCTAATGATCTACTAACAGCTAAATCAAATGGTCATTACTCCATGCTAATTCTCTTGGATCTCTCTGCAGCATTCGACACTGTGGATCATCAGCTCCTCCTCACTATGTTCTGTTCCATTGGCCTCAAGGACACCGTTCTCTCCTGGTTCTCCTCCTATCTCTCTGACTGCTCCTTTACTGTATCTTTTGCCGGTCCCTCCTCCTCTCACCTTCCCCTTACTGTTAGGGTTCCTCAAGGATCGGTTCTAGGCCCCCTCCTCTTCTCCTTGTACACTGCCCCTATTGGTCAAACAATCAGTAGATTTGGTTTCCAGTACCATCTCTATGCTGATGACACCCAATTATATGCTTCTTCTCCTGACATCACGCCAGCCCTTCTAGAGAACACCGGCGACTGTCTAAATGCTGTGTCTAACATCATGTCCTCACTATATCTGAAACTGAACCTGTCAAAGACTGAACTCCTTGTGTTTTCTCCCTCTACTAATGTACCTATACCCGACACTGCCATTTCCGTGTGTGGTTCTGTAGGGTCGGTGGGCCGAGCTGGGGGGGTGGTCCCTCTTCTTACCGCGCAGAGATAAAAACAGAGACACGAAGGAGGCAGATTCTGGGTGCAACAAGTCCAAGTTTATTTCTCACTTGCCGTCCGCCTGACGGCCTCAGAAGCACACCGCACTTCCTTTACGTCACGGCCCTCTGTTTCCAGAGCCGCTTCTTACACACCACACATTACACTGGGGGACGTGTATGCACACACCGTCCCCTCTTCACTCGTCGACGTTCCTGACAGGTCCGTCACTGTGGCCGCCTTAGACCCTTAAACCAACAGCGCTTCCACTGATCAGTCGTCGTGACAAATACGGTGTCTCACACCCAGTGCCTCATCCCTTCTGCGGTTCTTCCTATCAGGACCACCCCCCTGACGTTCTCTCTCCTCAGTCCCCCTGGTTTAGATTCTCCTCACAGCTCACAGACTGTCGCAGTCCTCCTGTCACTGGAGCTCCCCCTGGGGACTGGACCCTTCTGGAACCCTCCCTCAGTATTTATAGCTCTCCCGGTCCCCTGTCACTGTAACCCCGCCCCCATGACCAACGGTTTCTAAAGCCCTAAGCTGATGTCAAGTCCTTTGCTCACACTCCTCCCTGCCATCTAATGGTCAACCCAAGGTACTGCACGTCCACTACACTTTCCTAGCTGTTTCCCCACTGTAATAACTGACACCTACCTACACTGTGCAAGCCTTTCCTTCTTCACTCTGACTAGTCCATCCATCCATCAGGTCACCTTCCCTACACTTCCACTATTACTGCCCAGCAACATGCCCGCTGTCTTGGGGTTATACTTGACTCCGAGCTTTCCCTTGCCCCCCCCACATTCGATCACTGGCTCGCTCTTGTCATCTGCACTTCAAAAACATTTCTATAATTTGACCTTTTCTTACTTTTGACTCCGTAAAAACTCTTACTGTTCTCTTATTCATTCTCGTCTCGACTATTGTAACTCTCTTCTAATCGGTCTCCCTCTTACCAAACTCTCCCCTCTCCAATCTGTCTTGAATGCTGCAGCCAGGATCATATTCCTCGCCAATCGTTACACCGATGCCTCAACCTTGTGCCAGTCATTACACTGACTACCCATCCACTCCAGAATCCAGTACAAACTTATTACCCTCACCCACAAAGCACTCCATGGCTCAGCACCACCCTACATCTCCTCCCTTGTTTCAGTATACCACCCTACCCGCGCCATCCGTTCTGCTGATGACCTGAGGTTAGCATCCTGAATAATTAGAACCTCCCACTCCCGTCTCCAAGACTTTACACGTGCTGCGTCAATTCTTTGGAATGCACTTCCCAGGTCAATACGATTAGTCCCCAATCCCCACAATTTTAAGCGTGCCCTGAAAACGCACTTATTCAGACTGGCCTACCACCTCAACACATTAACCTAATCTATCCCTGGGTGGCACAGTCAAAAGTTTTACCATAACCAGGTTCCCAGCATCATGTTCCCACATGCATTATGCATCCATTAGCCCTCTGTGTCTGTACTGTTACACACTTAACATTATGGTTGGTCCAAACAATCAGGGCAACTGTTACCACCCACCTTTCGTGTCTACCGCTTTCCTCATAGACTGTAAGCTTGCGAGCAGGGCCCTCATTCCTCTTGGTATTTGTTATAATCTGTGTGATTATTGTTATTCTGTAATGTCTATTGTCTGTACAAATCCCCTCTGAAATGTAAAGTGCTGCGGAATATGTCGGCGCTATAGAAATTAAATTTATTATTAATATTAATATTATTATTATTATTATTATGTCATAAATTGTGGATGACTCCTTACTTATGTCAAAGGACATTATATCAGTAGTGAAGGAAGAGGTAACCCTCCACTATTTTCTATACAAATGTGAAAATTGGGGGTATAACTTTGTAATTTAATATACTAGTCACTTCCAAATGCCTCCAAGAAAAAAACAAAAAATTTGGGTTTTGAATACAGTGTTTAGGAACCGCTCACTACACAAAGTATATCAAGCAGCACAGCATGCAAGCTTCACAATGGAAGCAACAGTAGTTTACCCTCCTATCAGCATACGGAATAACAAATGCTGGCATAAATATCCCTTCATTGGAGGTAAAACAGTCTCTGGACAATACTAGCATGCGTAGCTCACTATTACCTGTGGCCAACAATCCCCTGATGAACCCCAGTGCTTCTGGGGACAAATGCGTTGGGACTCTGCAATCGGGATTTCCATAATGGATTAGAAACAAATTAACATGCCTACCGTTTTTGACAGATGAGTACCATCTTTTCTATATTTCACATGAGATATGCATGATAGAAACATGCAAATCATCAAGATTTGCTGTTGGTAGCTCGCTTTGCAAGGAAGTAAAGAATGTCAAGAATATCATCGGTCGGCAATTGCAAAGCGAGCTGTCAGCAGCGGATCTTGATAACTTGCATGCCCAGATGCATTCAGCGTGACAGAACATTCTTCAGACAGCCTTCAATAACTTCATTGATAGCACGGCAAGGCATGAAAGTGTGAATATTTCTGCAAGTATCACTCATACACGATACTAAGCAAATCAAGTTGTTTTGAAAATTGTTTCCATTTCTTCACCATTTGCATATCATTAACATGTCTATCTATGCTATGATGTTAAGACTTGCAGGACTTTTATTATTTGTCTTGCAATTTTAATTTTGAGGAGTGTATATAATACTTTCTGAAAAAAATAGTGAAAATATTTCACAAAATGTCCAGGACTTCTATAAAATGAACTTTGATATCCACTGAAATACATTTGTACTATATTGAGGAGAATCTTTTCCAAGGAAGAATAATGCAGCTTTATTCCATATAAAACTGAAGCCAATGAGACTTCACTTTTTTTAATACAGAGTATTTAATTATATTTCATAGCGGCCTCTCACTCTTTTGCCAATATTTTTCTGGCTCGAAACAATCCATCATAGTGGAGCCTTTTGGAATTTTGGTAGCTGCAAGAAGCTTATAGAATTTACAAGAGACAAGTAAACTTATATTAGTGTACATGATTAAACAGCCTAGTGATGGAAATGTCAACGGTCTGTAGGGATAGGTATAACACTATTTGTCTAATTCATAGTTAATAAACTCTGCAAAGTGAATCACTAGAAAAGAACAAAGAAAATCAAAATACTGAAAATGCTAAGTATAATTACTGTTTATAAGCATATAAGAACATATCATTTTAAGGAAAATTTATTTAGCACAGCTGTCATTATTTGTTCTCTCAAATGTAAATTAATGTGTTGTAGACCTAAGTTGAAAGAATGTGAAAATATGCAAATGTATGCAAATATATGCACATTTCCTTTAAATACATACTCACCATTACAACATGACATAATTTTAGAAAAATACATGATTATTACTTTTTTATTTTATTATTTTAGACTAATCAGTATTCTCTTTAACATTATTTTATAATGATATTATTCAATTCCCCAATTCAGTCTCATATTGGGTACAGTTCACTAACCCAACGTTTGTGCCAGCTGACCTACATACTAGTGCTGTCATTGTCATTTTTGGCTTTTATATTGGACTTTACTATTGGCTGGCAAACAATAAAATGTTAACACTTAAAATGTTAATTGACAGTAAATAAAGAGAATGTATTATTACCAATAAATCATAATAACCAGCAAAAGATGGGAAATTTCCTTATTTCACAATAGAGGCAGGTTTAACATTAAAAAAATGTAAAAATAAGTACACACTGAAAACAATAATACATTAAAGTAACAAACCATGCAAAATGTATCCCCTGTTAATCCAGGTTCAGAGTGCTAGAGATCAGAGCCTGACCCAAGCATTCTCTCTTGGTATCATGATGCCATACACTGCCCCCTTCAGGCCCTGCATTGGGAGTAACACAGCGGATACATGGCATAGTCCTTTAAATTGGACTAAAATACAAATGTGTCTTTTTCATGTAAAATACAAAAAGCTATTTAAATGATCAAATTGCAATGTGTTAAAGGAATTACTTCCAAATGTGTGAAAGGATAGCGTGAATTATAATTTTGTAAGGGGAGGGGGCTTGCAGTAGGGAGTTTAGCAGGCTACTTAAAGCTGGCTACACGATGTATAATGGGATAGTTTCCTTCAGTGCTTCACAATGTGTTAAGTATGCAGAACAGAATGTAATGTACACTTTTTATTTAACGATTATCAACTCTTCATTTCTTGTTACAGAGTATATGAAAACATTTTGCCAAGCAAATTTAAATTTGCCAAGAAGGAAGACCGAGAAAAAGAAGTGTCCCGTGACCTGCATTAATTCTAATATTCAGTTAAACTCAAGCCAATAATCCACAGTAGGTATTGGCCACAGCTGAGGCACAGGAGTGATGTGCCAGCCCTGTGCTCCCCATGCTATTGCTGAAATTTTAGAGTGCTTCCATTAGTCACAGTATATAGAAACTGATGTGTACAATAAGTTCTATCTGAAGCTGACCAAATTCTGTCGTGTTTCTATGTGTCCACAAAATAAATGTGAAAACAAAGAACGGGACAGACAGAAGGGATCAGGAACCAGAAGAAAATGAATAAATTGTCTAACACCAGTAGGATAGATTTGAAACAAAGATATCAAGATGTAATAAAAATGCAAAATTTCAGCTTCAATTGACAGGATTTTAAGTCTATTTTTTTACATAACTTCATTTTAACAACCACAAAAGCAATTGGAAAAATAGTGAAAATGAGAAAAAAAACTGACACTCACCTTGTGGCTAAGGCCTCTTTCACACATCAGGTTTTCGCCATCAGGCGCGATCCGGCGCTTTTGACAGAAACCGGATCCGGTTTCCCCCCCATTGACTTGCATTTGCGCCGGATCGCGCCGGATGGTCATGCGTTTCATCCGGTTTTCGCCGGATCCGGCAATGTGTCGCGATCCGGCGTCTGGAAAAAACGGCTACTGTAACGTTTTTTGTCTCCGGCGAAAAAGCCGGACACGCCGGATCCGGCGCGTCCGGCTTTTTCACACAATGAAAGCCTATGAGCGCCGCAATGCGCCTGATCCGGCGAAAGCCGGATCCGGTGGCCGGATCCGGTTTTTTTGGTCTGAGCATGCTCAGTAGCTCTGCCCACAAGACATATATAAAAGCAAGACAGTGGGACCCACAGCCACACCCAACATGCCACCCAAGAAAGCAACCAAGCACAGCAGGAGAAGGCAGGAGACCACTGCAGCACGATCAGCACCACCACCACCCCAAATGGAGCAGCAAATGGAACATGCTGAGGAGGGGAGGCCAGCAGCAGATGAGAGACGGTAATTATCAAATCCCCCATTCCTCCAAACTAGGGCTATTGAATATCAAGATATTCATTGGCCCTTTGTTTCTCTTTATTCAACAGCCGCCCAATAGATGCAGCAGCAGCAGCAATGGCAGCAGCTGGAACACCACCCACAGGCATGGAGTGTGGCCACCAGGAAGACAGCACATCATCTTCTGGGAGCCCTCCCTCGCATCGTCAGCGTTTGACGGTAAGTTTTTATTTCCAAAATCCATCATCTCTGTAATATATGTCTATTCATTGCTTTTTATTTCAAAACAGGATTCACAAGATGAAGAGGAGCTCCCAGAAGAAGAAGGAAGGGGTGGACAGACACCTGGAGTGGGCTCACAATTGGTAAGTTTTTTGCATCAAACGCAGAAACACAACATCACACTACACACAACACATAGAAAACAATGTTCTGCAGACCACACACAGCAAACAAATGCCTACATCCAAAGACATAACATTTTTTGTTTTCTTCTCTAGTCTTCCCAATCTGGTGCTCGGCCAAGAGGTCCTCGCAGTGCCTCCCAGGGTCGTCGGCGACAGCAACGCGGCGGTCACCAGCGTGTAAGTATAAATATTTTTGCTTTGTTTTTTTGCACTTTTTATTTCATTTCTTTTGTGGAGGCTAATTATGTTATTTTTGTCTTTTTCTTTAACAGCCTTCACAGCGTGCTCCCGACTCTGACGGTGAGGATGGAGGACTCGATGAGGACCACCTCATCGATCTCGTCAGAGAAAGGGAGCCGCTCTGGAATATGGCTGACCGCCGCCACGCTGACCTTATCGTTACCCGACGACTCTGGGAGGAAATCTGTTCGCTCCTTGTGGGCCGCTGGGAGGACCTCAATGTTCGGGCCCAGATTAAAGAGCGTAAGTATATACAGTACCGGTTGCTTGATGTAAACCAGTGTTTCCCGAACTCCAGTCCTCGTGGTCCCCACGGATCATGTGTTCAGGATTTCTATTTACTATGGAAATCCTGAAACCATGACCCCTGGGGACCATGAGGACTGGAGTTTGGGAAACACTGATGTTGTATACTAACCACTTTGTCCTTTCTCGTTTCAGGGAACAGAATTGTGAATCGGTGGCGGTCTGTGAGGGATCGTTTCAAGAAGGAGTTCAATAAAGAGATGCGGGCCCCGAGTGGATCTGGAGGACGCAGGAGCAAGTACAAGTACGCAGAAGCCCTGTCGTTCCTCCGGGAAACAATGGTCACTAGAAGGTAAATATTACACACCACATGTGAAAAAAAATGTTAGATGTAAATTTTTTTTTTCAGCCAGGGCCATACCATGTCAGTATTTTAATTGTTTTTTTTTCTCTTTATTCCACAGCACGGTGAGCAGCACTCGGGAGCCTGCACGATTGGACCCTTCTGATGCGATCCCTGAGGAGACCGGCACCGAGGGACACTTCGACCGCCCCGGTACATCTGCACCTTCCCAGCCTTCCCACACATTCGACCCATCTGTCCCATCCACCAGCACAGGAGCATCGTGGCCGCCTACATTACATGAAGCTGCTGGTGAGGAGATCGCTTTCCCTTTACCCCACCCTTCTGCCCCTGCCACCTCTAGTACACCTGCGGGTACTGGGCGGCAGAGGGGTCAGGAAAAGACTTATGCGCCAGAGTTCTTGCATCTGAATGCATCTTTCCAGAACTGTCTAAAAGTCTTGTCAGAGCAAATCTCCGCAGGCTATCAGCAGATCAACTCCAGCATTCTGGAGGTGAAGACACTTCTGCAAACCATGCATTCAGAAGCAAGATCTTCGCCAAACCACACCTTTTTCAGGTCTGTTGTGGAGCGCATGGAAACGCTCTCTCCTGCCCAGCAGATGCATGTAATGCATTCATGCCACGCTGCTCTCCAGCAAGTTACCTCCCAACCTCCTCCTCCCACCACAGTAGTTCCTCCACCTGCACCCCCTCCAGCCACTTTCCATCCTCCCCCTCCTATTACATCTACACCCCCTCCAGCCACTTTCCATCCTCCCCCTCCTATTACATCTACACCCCCTCCAGCCACTTTCCATCCTCCCCCTCCTATTACATACCATCCACCTCCCCAGCACCATCCACCTCCCCAGCACCAGCAACCTCCCCAGCACCAGCAACCTCCCCAGCACCAGCAACCTCCCCAGTACCAGCAACCTCCCCAGTACCAGCAACCTCCACAGTACCTGCAAACTCCCCAGTACCAGCAACCTCCCCAGTACCAGACATCTCCCCACTTCCAGCAACCTGCCCCGTACCAGACATCTCCCCACTTCCAGCAACCTGCCCCGTACCAGACATCTCCCCACTTCCAGCAACCTGCCCCGTACCAGACATCTCCCCACTTCCAGCAACCTGCCCCGTACCAAACTCCTTCCCCATACAACTTGCCATCAACATCATCTGCTCCTACAGTCCCTGCCCAACCCTCCACTCCACCACCCACCACCTCTTCTGCTTCCCACATGTCCACCCATTCTGTAGTTTTTTCCACACCTTCACCTCTAACTGTTCCTTCCCCACCACGATCCCAGTCCTCTCTCCACACTCCCAGTGTCGAAGTGTCCCGCAGCCCCTCCAGCAGTATTTCCACCACACACTACACAGATTTATAATGTGTGTATTTAAATAAAAATGACCAGTTTTATGGTTTCAAAGCTTTATTAAACAAGTTTATTAAAATTTTAAAAAAGTTTACTAAAAAAAACATTTTTCAATAAAAGTTAAATTATTTTACACTGGTTGTCTGTCATTTCTTTCTGCGGCGAAAAAGGTTAAATACAGGGTATTTAAAAGGTGAAATGGTATTCAAAACTAGGTATATAACTGTGGGTAAATTTTAGCTTTTTGCCACAGTTGTGTTCCTGGTTGTGTTTGAAGCAAAGTATTTCACCTAAAAAGTTGTGTTTATTGTTGGTGATTTCCTAACAATGTACACAACTTTTGTTAAAAGGTGAAATACTTAGCATAAAACACAACCAGGTACACACCTGTGGCCTAAAGCTAAAAATAGTAAGACCATGACAAGATAGCCAACTTTGGTTGGCAAAGGTATATACTGTTGGTACAGAAGGTACACAAGTTTGGTTAGGGCACAAATCTTTCACACTCTGTCATCCTGCCAGTGTACTCTGCCTTGAGGTGACATTAAGTATAGTGCAAAATTGTCCCTCATTACTAAAACCGTCACAGAACTTCTAGTGGTAATGTCATGGTAATCTTGCAAGGTGGTTTCTTCAGAGGTGTCCTCAATGGAAATGGGTTCCTTGCAGATAACAAAATTGTGGAGTACCACGCACGCTTTGATCACCTCGTCCACAGTTTCTGTCTTGAGGTTGATCGCAGTCAATAGGACCCGCCATTTGGCTGTCAGAATACCAAAGGTACATTCAACCATTCTTCTTGCTCTTGTGAGGCGGTAATTAAAAATGCGTTTTGGTCTTGTCAATCCTCTGCTAGAGTACGGTTTCAAAAGGTGTTCTGACAGCTGGAAGGCTTCATCCCCTACACAGACAAATGGCATAGGTGGACCAGATGTTTGCGGCAGCGGTCTAGGTGGTGGGAACTGGAAGGTGTTTCCATACAGTTTACGCCCCATGGCAGACAGTTTGAAAACTTGAGAGTCATTGGAGCGGCCATAGGCCCCAATATCAACCGCAATAAATTTGTATTCCGCGTCAGCGATGGCCATGAGGACAATTGAAAAATATTTCTTGTAATTGAAATATTCCGATCCCGATCCAGCTGGCTTTACAATGCGGATATGTTTCCCGTCCACAGCGCCCAAGCAGTTTGGAAACTGACATATCTGTTGAAACTTGTCAGCAATTTCAATCCACCTCTCTGTTGTGGGCTCTGGTAAAAACTCTTCAGCTAAGGAGTCCCACAGTGCACGGCATGTGTACTTCACAATTCCAGATATGGTGGAAATCCCGAGTCTGTACTGGAAATGCAGTGACGAAAGGGATTCTCCAGTTGCAAGAAATCTGTGGGGAATTAAAAAACAATAAATTAGTTTTAAATCACAGCATTACATACCAAAACTGACCTATAACACTTGGAGATACAAACTACCACCAACAAGATTGCAGTGAAAGTGTGCTCTGATGCGAGCATATCCAATAAATGTGGCTTACCTTAAAGTCATCATCAGACGCTCTGCGGGTGAAACAGAGAAGCGGCAATAGGTGTCCGCTTTTCTTATGAGGTGTGCAATGCGCTCCACCAAGTAATCAAAATTCTCCATTTTCATCCTAACATATCCAAAAAATTTATCCGGGTTTCGTCGAAGGTCCATGCAGAGTGTAGAATAGACCCCATGCGTCATTCTCTTGGCTGTGATGGGGTGGATCCACAAACGTCATCTACGATGCCTGATGCGCTGCTGTCTCGCTCTCTCCTTCTCCAGAACAATCACCCTCAAACGATTCGCCTCCGCTATAAAATCCGCCAAATTCTTCAAAATATTTCCAATGACAACATCCATCTTCGCCAGTAACTTGCTCTTCTCTCCAACCTGCACTTTCTCCTCTACAACCTGTCAAAGAAGGGCTGTAGGAACATGCAATATATAGTTTTCCAGTAGCCAATCCCGTTCGGAAGGCCACAAGGGTCAATTTTAAAAACCGGATCCGGCGTAATCCGTCGAAAAACGGATAGAAAAACGGATGAACCGGATGAGACGGATCCGGTTTTGTCTGTCAAGAAAAAGACAGATCCGGCAGAAAACCGGATCCGTCACATCCGGTTTTACGAAACATTTGCCGGATCCGGCGTTCCGGCACGACGCCGGATCGCGCCTGACGCCGAAAACCTGATGTGTGAAAGTAGCCTAAAACAGTCCTTTATCAATTACCGGACAGAAGATACAGAAAAAGAGTGACTGACGTTTCACATCGTCAAGCTCTTCATCCAGGCTCTTCGACTGAGCCTGAATGAAGCAATTGACAGAGTGAAATGGATGTAGTTCTTTCCTTCTGTATCCTCTATTCAGGAATTAATAAATGACTGTTTTAGCCACAGTTTTTTCATCTTGAATTTGTTGAGTGCCAAGTGTGGATGTTATAGAGCTGACTCGGAATTTAAACAACTGAAGCCATATGCACATGTAACTCCTATATACTATATCTTTTAGCTAAAACATTAATGGCTGCAATAACAGGATCAGTCACCGATTCATCCCGCCAGTGGTTTGGGCAGCATGAATCAGCTCTCAGGTTTCTTATAACATACAATGCTTACCAGGAAGAGTTAACGAAAGGCATGTATATATATAATTTATAGACACGTTTGTAAACACTGACACAAGTCTGCAAGGAAGGAGAAAACAGTGTGGAGAGTGTGGTTCTTAAATCTGTGACACCTAAGGTCATTATTGTTGCTTTCAAGGATTGTGGCAGGAAGCAATAAAAAACATTGGAGCTAAGCAATACAATCTTGTTGAGCCTGCATGAGACTCCCAATGCCACCCCTATCAGCATCTGTAGTGTATATGAATGACAGACACTTCTTAGTTTGAATTAATTCTTTTTGTTTACACATTTCTTTATTTATGTGTAAATGTTTTCTCTGCAATACCTCTTGGAATACTGCATGCATGAGATCAACACGTAGGACTCCACTATTTCCTGTAGGTCGATGAAGTGAGAATCTGCCGAGCAAATATACCCCTGATGTCACATTATTGACCTACAGGAAAAAGTTGACTCCCACATGTTGATCTGATGCACGCAGTATTCCAGGGTATTCCAAGAGGTATTGTAGAGAAAATATATTCCTGCTGTTTGTATATTGTATTTTTTGGACTATTAGACTTTAATAAGACTATAAAATTTGGAGGGTAATTGGGGGTGCATCTTCTACTCTGGATGTACCTGCTATGGCTGTGTACAGGGGAGTGGGGGAGGGAGCGTCAGGAGCAGATGAGGGGGTCACAGGAGGCAGGAATCGGCGGCTGTGGCTAACACTGTGCCCACTGTTAAGGAGAAGTTAATATTCACTGCTCTCCACGCCCATAATCCCTCCCACCTCTATGCACTTAAGCCAGTGCCAAGAGATGGGAGGGACTATGGGCATGGGGAACAGTGAATATTAATTTCTCTTTAACAGCGAGCACAGTGTTAGCCTTAACCGCTGGCTTCCACAGTCGCCAGGCAATCACATGTGCTGCTACTAAAGAGAATGAATAGTCACTGCTCACCATGCCCATGGGATTAGTGAATGTTCAGTCTTTTTAGTAGCGGTCACACGTGATTGCCAAGCAGTTGCAGGAAGCCGGCGGCTGCGACTAACAGTGCACCTGCTATTAAAGAGGATGTACACCAGGATGGTGATGCGGGGGCCATGTATACCAGGATGGTGATGAGGGGGCCATGTATACCAGGATGGGGATGAGGGGGCCATGTATACCTGGATTGGAGACATATATAAACCTGGATGAGGGATTTTGTACAGAGTCGGGGTATATTACCCCTGTAGCAATGTCAGCAGCAGATCACCTCACTCATAACAGTGCGTCATGACCACATTTTGTGCTTCAATTTTTTTCCTATTTTCCTCCTAAAATCCACAGTAGGTGTGTCTTATGGTCTGGAGTGTCTTATAGTTCGAAATATACAGTAATCGTTTTCAGTACTCTAGCACTCAAGTACTTTAGTATTACTCTAGAATCCCTGTCAGAGGGAGCAATTAGATAATCCCAAAATCTCCTCCCAAGCGCAGGTTCACAATATCATATTTTATTTCAATTTATTAAGTAAGTATATTTCTAAAGGTTCTATTGACATGAAATTATCAACAGATGACAA